>NC_081411.1:679627642-680833892 GCF_030272615.1 Cryptomeria japonica
TATGAGAAATTTCATTTTTTTTTGCATGTGGACACATTTTTGTTCCCCATCTTGGTGCACTTACCCATGTCATCATAAGTAATATAATCCACATGAGTAATGATCACATAAGAATCCATCAATCTATCAAGGTGATTCTACGCACTAACATCCATAAGGATCATCAAATGTCATGTATCATATAGTATGTCTAGCATCAACAATGACATAAATCTCCAAGTATCATAATCCCTATGGAGTACTAGTATCAATGATATCATCTAGGATAACAATAGAGTCATAAAAACCATCTAAGTATCTATCATATGTCTAAATAAGTCTATTGAAATGTAAATCAAAATGCAAGTCTAAGAGGGACACTACAGGTCCCCTCTTTCTCGTAGAGTGGACTACTTTGATTATTTTTGGTCCGAGTAGCTTATTTTGTGTAATAATGCTTATTCTTTTTGGTCGACCGTCAATTAAGTTTTCAATGATCTATCTTGTATTTAAGAAGTTTGGATGTATAAGTTGAAAGTATGTTGTATATATTATATGTGAATTGGTGACAAGAGTATGTGAGTGATGTGCAAATGGATTTGAGAGTGCAAAAGACAAAGGTTTGAAGGTGATATATCCAGTAAGACAATATGTTGTGACAGTGGTGGTTATTAAAGATGTTTAATATGACATTGGTTTCTTGATCCAGTTGTTCAGGAGATCCTTCTCAGTTGCAATTCTACTATTTCCTAATTTTTTGATTGATAGTTAGTCCCTTGGCAACAACTTGTATCTTGCCCTAAAGCAGTGAGCCCTCAGTTGTGAAAGTCCTTGTATCTTTCCCTAAGGCAGTGTGCCTTGGCCTTGCAAACTCTATTGGGTGTTGTTTCTCCTTGGTAGTGAGCCTAAATTTTTTTAATTATTTATATTCATATTGTGAGTTAGATTCTCACTGTGGGTTTTCCTTGTTTGGGTTTTCCACGTAAATTTGATATTCATGTGTTGATGGTTGTTGTTCATGTTTTGATGATTGATTTGTTACTACTATGATAGTTGGTTATGTATACAATTAATCTATTTTAAAGTTTTTGGATTGATTCACCTCCCCCTCTCAATCTTGTTGTGTGTTCAACAATGGAGCCTTAAATCCACCAAGTCACTTTTTTAGAGATTTCCTTCCACATACAATCATTAGAAACCAATTAAATGTCTCCTCTTTCAAAATAATTATAACTTTTTTTTTTTCTTTTGGATTTCCCTTGATCTTGCTCCCTAATTTCTTCCTTAGCAATGAGTTTTTATCAAACTCAATAATCATTTTTTTATTAGACTTGAAAAAAAATTAGAAACATTCCTTCCCTCTATAATTTGATGACTAACCCATGAAGTTTTTTTTTTGATATTATTGAAATTCTTGTATTGTTTCTATTATAGATTCTCTAAGTATCTTCATCTTTCTATTGCAATTTATTTACTTCTCTTCTCCAATATCAAATTTGTCTATCACTGAAAACATCAATCATTTGAATTACCCATAGGTAGGAAAGATATTGGCATTGCTACCATTATAATATGACAAATGAGGAATTTATGAAATTTAATATCAAACTTTTAAATTAATTTTAAAATATATTTCACCAATCTTAAAAAAATCATCAAAACAAGATATTTAGGAAACAATGAAACTAAACTATATTCTTCTAGATTACTTTAAAACCAAAATGAATTGTCATAATTACAAGAACAAGGATCCAACAAGTTGTTATTATAATTATTTCAAAATCTGCAATAGGCCAAAGCAAACTAATACAAAATAAGAAAAATAGAAAAATATAGATAATAAATCAAACAATCTAATGAGAAAACTATCTCTCAAAACATCAGTAGACTACAATGAAATATTCCTATGAAAGATAAAAGCAATATATGTGTTCTTGGGATCTTATTTTATATCCAAACACATTTTAAAAAATAGAAGATATACACAATGAATTCAAATAAACATCTACAAACAAACATACCCAAGATAAAAGTTGAAATTATGATCTCATGAAGCTCTATTGCACTCCTTGGGTGAAAATTTCCTCTAGATTCAATTTTTTTATATTTTATAATCCTCACATCTCATGGTTTTTTTCCACAAGCTATAATCCTCCATAGGTTTTCATCCATAAAATATGATTGTAGAACATTGAGTTCATAAATTTGAGAAGTTGCAAGAAAAATATCTAAAATCCCCTAAAACCCAACACCCATTTTGGAGCAAACATATTGAGTAAAAAATATATTTGAAACTTCCACACAACCTGCATGCCAAGATGACCCATCACTTAAAATCATTGGCTCATGCATATAAATAAAATATATAGTATTGAATTATTTCTAGTAAATAATATGTCCAAATAAAACTCAATTAAAATAAATTTAAATAAAATATTTTCCCTATTGATTTCTCCTTAGCTTGGGAAAATATGAATTTGCTATTAGTTTATTTGAATTAAATTAGTACTTAGAAAAGGACATGGGATAATTTGGGTGTGACTTTTGGGTGCTTTATCTCATAGGTTATTACTTGTCATATGTTGGTTGAGGGTTTTTAACTCCTATATTAGATGCTTGAGATGGAGGTTGTGCATAGAGTTTTATAGATATTGTTAAGTTGTAACAATTCCTCTACATCTCTAGTTGGTGATACTCTAATTAAGGCTTTTTCTTGTTGGTATATTATAATTATGGTTTACTAAATAATTAATTGATCTACTTTGGAGAGTTGATTTTTCCTCTTGAAAGTGTTTTCCTCATGTACATATACATTATAGTATATATTATTTATATTCTATTTACAAGTCCTACTTTATATAATTGATGAAAGATCATAATTTGTATGACACTTTTCTTAGAATATTAGTGTTGGAAGAAATTTTGCATACCTTACTTCCTTTCAAATAATTTAACTTTTATTTTATATGATGAGCATAAAATCTTAGTTATTAAAATCTGGGTGTGTGTGTCTATATATATATATATATATATATATATATATATATATATATATATATATATATATATATATATATATATATATATATATATATATATATATATATATATATATATATATATATATATATAACATCAATATTTAGAGTCTAGCCTAGATGTGGGGAGTTACAAATGATAAATTATACATAAATTTGTTACAATAAATAAATAAATAAAATATTTAGCAAATTGAATAAAAGAATAAAATTATTGAGTTGTAAAACTATGATAATGTTAGATGTTGATTACCAATGGTGCAAAACATTAGTGATGATGGATAGCCTTAAACCACACACACTAAGCAACATATTAAGCCTGGAAAATGTCAGTGCACTCTGAATGTTTAACACTTTTAACTCTAGAAGTCAAAGCTTAATGTGTGTGATTTAAGTCATCCGAGTGATAATTAGATGAATGTCCTAGAAGTAGTGAATGCTTTTATTTTACACTAACCTTTTTTTTTTTAGTGTATATAGATTCAATCTCTAACTTTTTTTTGGTCCCACTATTAAAAAGGTTCTTGTACCTTTTGGTTTGCACATGCTAGGGATAATTAATCATATTTGTCAAATGATGTAAGGATACCTAGTCAACATCTATTTAAATGACTATGAAATATAAATTATTTGATAAATGGTTATGATAATTATTGTAAGATGTCATGATAGTTATATGATCTACAAGAGATCTATATGCCAACAGGAGATGATTGGATATACCTTGCTATCTAAATTGAAAAAGATTTCTCTTTATATATAACACCAAGTGTTGAATAAAATATTCTGGTGCCTTGAGTGAGCATACAACGGTTATATGGATAGGTCAAATGAGAACCAAACTATAATTTGAATTTAAAAAATAAAGGGATCATTTCAACAACTATGAAAGTGATTGAGATCACTTCTATGATAAAAAGAAATAAAGGGATATAATTGATGACCAAAAACTTATGTATAAATATATACAGATATAAATAAATGAGATTTAGATTATGCACCTACTCTCAATTAAAAATATGTCATTTACATGATTATTTTATAAAAATCACTTAAACCAAAATAAATCAAAGACATCAAATAAAATAGCACATAGATATATAACTTATTCTTATACCAAAACTAATATAAAATTAAATAAAAACTCATATGTTATGAAATTTGTCAACTTAATATATAACTAAAAGACAAAATTTTATTTGTGTTCCAACTCTTAAACTTTTATAACCTTGGTATACTAATTTATATCTTTCTATTAAAAAGGTTCTTGTACCTTTTGGTTTGCACATGCTAGAGATAATTAATCATATTTGTAAAATGATGTAAGGATACCTAGTCAACAACTATTTAAATGATTGTGAAATGTAAATTCTTTGATAAATGGCTATGATAATGCATGTAAGATGTCATGATAGTTCTATGATCTACAAGAGATCTATATGCCAATAGGAGATGATTAGATATACCTTGCTATCTAAAATGAAAAAGAGCTATCTCTTTATATATAATACTAAGTATTAAATAAAATATTTTTGTACCTTGAGTGAGCATATAATGGTTATATGGATAGGTCAAATGAGCATGAAACTAGAATTTGAATTTAAAAAATAAAGGGGTCATTTCAACAACTATGAAAGTGATTGAAACCACGTATATGATACAAAGAAAGAAAGGGATACAATTGACTGCAAAAACTTATGTATAAATACATATAGATGAAAATAAATGAGATTTAGATTATGCACCTACCCTCAATTAAAAATATACTATTTACATGATTATTATATAAAAATAACTCTAACCAAAATAAATCAAAGGCATAAAATAAAATAGCACATAGAAATATAACTTATTCTAATACCAAGAATAATATAAAATTAAATAAAAACCCATATGTTATAATATTTGTCAACTTAATATATAACTAAAAGACGAAATTTTATTTGTGTTCCAACTCTTAAACTTTTAAAACCTTGGTATACTACTTTATATCTTCTTATACATATTAAATTAATTATTTATTATAATCAATAATAAAGCCTGATATAAAACAAAATTAAAACCATAGATATGTATGAAGTCATAGTTTTGGGAATGGTCCTTAACCTACCTACAACTTGCATACAAAGTTGAATGAGGTTGGGATTCCTCAAAGTGTACAAAGGACAAAGATTTAACAATAAAAGATATTCCTAATTCTCATTAGAGTTATAAATAATCAGTAGCATGCCCTACAATAGGGACAATTTGGTAAGCCTACTCACATAAATTAATGCTAAGCTTTCTCGTATACAATACCTATGGCTTGAAAGTTAACATTTCTTGAGACAAATGGAATCTTACCTGGTGCTAAATCTTTCCAACTCTTCTCATAGCTTGGTATCCTATTCCTGATAGACCACCATCTTTATTGGCTTACAGACAGCTATTTCTTTTTGTATTGAATTCAAGCTAAACAGTTAAATATTACCATAACAGCGACAACATTCTGTCAATCAAAACAGAATAATAAGACTGAAAATTAGATAACAATGTATTTAAATGATATGTGAAAACTCTACCATATTGAAATTTGAAATAGTGAAAACATTAAAAAAGACTCCTGGCTCTTTCATCACTTATCAAACCATTATTATTGATTTATCAAAATTTCAAATTACATTTATGAAACAATTATTATGGATTAAGTACAATTGTAAACCAATATAAAATGATAACATATTATATAATTTGTAAATTGTACATTCCTATACATTTTTTGAACAGTTGTCTATGTTTATTTTAGCAAGGTATCAATGTAAAGCATTATCGTTTTTTATTGCAAACCTATTTGATAGATACTGTCAGTCTATATGATTATTTTAGAGAGGTATCAATATAAGATATTATTATCATTTGATTGTAAAACTATTTGATAGATATGGCCAACCCATATGATAGATACAGCCGACACATTTGATAGATACATCCAATCCTCCTCCACCATCTATCGAACCTTATCAGTATTCTTACACAGCAGGCCCTCTTCCACCATCTATCAAACTGTTTTATCATCCTTCTTAAACGTTACTTCGTACACATTTGAAAAAATCAAAGATTTACTGTAGACAGATAACAACATGACTCGATATTATCATTTGACAATAGCCTCCTTGATAGATACAGCATGCCCTCTTCCACCATCTATCAAATTGTTTTATTATCCTTAAACTATACTTCGCACAATGTTTTAGAAAAATCATTCAAGTTTATTGCATCCAGGTAACAACATGATTCAATATTATGAACTTTTCGATAAATACAGCCAACCCTCTCCCACCACCCATCAAATCACTTTATTAACTATATGTTCTGGACATATTTAAAAACATTTTTATATTCCGGACTGATGTCTTATGTCGACTTTCCAGATGTGATTATTTACACCTACCTTTTTTTTTTTTGAATATATATAACACTATATTATGAACCATGATAATTATCGTTTAACAAACCCTAATTTAGGAATACAACCAACCTTCTTCCGCCACCTGGTATCAACCAAACCAATTACTATACAATATTTTTTATTAAGGTGCAAGACAATTTGGTTTACTGTGCATGATTTCACATCACGTCGTTCTCCATATATGTGGAGGGAATAGTTAATGTTCATATTATCTCTCTTGTGCTTTGAGCGATATTATTATTGTTGGAAGGATAAAAGGACAGTCACTTTAGACAAATATGATTATATTCGCATGCATATATTTATACTATTGTCCTTGCAGAGAACGCATGCGCATTCAATAATAATATAAGTAAATGCCTGTAACTATCAACTCTCGCGGCAATATCAATAGACAAAGCATCACATTATGTTTTGTACTTGGGCTACAATTTGCGTCACTAATATTATTCCCTTCCAAGGAAAAAAGTTTTCTTCTTTTGTAAAACGATAAATTGTGCAAGTCAAAACCACTACCCATGTCGATGCTCAGCTTTGGAGTGGGGAAGGTGGTATTTGAGTACAAACTATTTCTTAATATCAGTTGAAAGCTAAGTCGTTGTTCTTTCTTTTTCTTTATTCATATAACACAAAAATGCCAACTTGGTTGGTCTAAAGTGATGGAGACAACAACACTCAATAATTGCATGTCTATTAATGTTTATTACTGTTTGTCAACTTAATATCATAGTTTTTAAGAAATCTAATAGTATCTAATAAAAAGAAAACACAAGGTACATACAAAGCTTTATCAGTCCCACACAATCACACAAATATATGTATCTTTCTATATTATTCTTCTGGCACCTACATATATAGATGTCTACACTTCTTTTATATGTTTACACATATAGATAAATATATGTCTATTGTTTCACATCTTTAGATAGTGATTTGATCTATATATGTCTATTGTTTCACAAATATATGTATCTTTCTATATTATTCCTCGGCACCCACATATGTAGATGTCTCCACTTCTTTTATATATTTATACATATAGATAAATATATGTCTATTGTTTCACATCTTTAGATAGTGATTTCAATCAATTTATAAAACATAGAGATGTAAATAAAGACATCTTTTTGTTTGATTTTGTATATTTTATTTATTTATTCGATATTCATTATGATTTTTTTCTAAAAAAGAATTATGTTACTTTCATGTTTAAAGAGTTTATTGTCTTGCTCTTATGAACTCTACAATTAGTTCTATTTAATTTGTGAGGAAAGTTATATTTAATAATACTGCTATGCATTTTCATTTCTTAATATAACTTGTTTTAGAAGTTTCTTTTATTCACAAAATTTTTTTGGCTCTCTATTATGGTATTGTTCAATTTAGTACTAGAAATGGGTTGTTCACAAAACCAAATTGTATCGTTCCCATTAGGTTGAGAAACCCCAAATAAAACTTAATAGAGGTCAATGGTTATAACTTACAATGAAATCAAAGGCTAGCACCAAGATAACATATTCTTAAGCTAGACAAAACTAATCAAAGCCTTCACAAGCTAATATTATAGTAGTGTAATTATAGTAAAAAGGTATAACTATGAACAATATGAAGAGGGGTATTGTTCAACACACCTGGAGATTGAGAGGTGGGGAGGGGGGTTGAATCAATATTTACTTAAAGATAAACAATTCTATTTGTAGGTGAAACATTAAATCAGATTTTTGAAAATGAAGAACTGAAAGCAAAGCATGGACCACAACATTCCACACAAGCACACCAAAATTTCATGTGGAAAACCCAATAAGGGAAAAACCACAGTGAGAGATACCTCACGATATATGAACAAGTATTACATTAATTTTTTGAGGCTCAATGTCTAAGGAAGCACATTGCTCCCCAAAGGACTTCTTGAAGATGTTCACTACCTCAAAGAAAGATACACGGAACTACTCAAAGCTAAATACATGAAGATTACAATGAATGAGAAACATGAACTAGAAATACTATAAAAATGCATCTATTATATGTGATGTTGTAGTCCTCTTTTAGCATATTTAATCCATCTAACTGATTTGATACACATCTCAAAATTATTTGATCTTCTATATATATCCTCTACAACATCTCAACACTCCAACTAGGTTGGCTTCAACATAGTTTTTAATCAAGAGCATATAGCACTCTAAGTTAGTTAGCCTCAAGCACATGCATCATGAAATACGATGAGTTGTAGATCAACCCAAAGCATAACTAGATGACCCCAAAAAATTATAACACATCCTCCAAATCAAGTATAATTTATCAGGATCAAACCACAGGTGAAGGAAACAAGACTGTCATCCAAACAATAACAACTTCACTAAAGTTGTCAACTATACACCTTTGTGCTAGTAGGGAGAGAGTTTCACCATTGATATGTAATAGGTAAAAATTAGGGTTTCACCGTACAATGTAATAAAACCACTAAATTTTCTTAATTGATCATTGCATTGAAAGAGGGATGGACCTAATAGATCTAGGCTTAATCCTTCTAAGGAAAAAGATTTGAGAGTTTGATTGGGTTCAACCTAGGTTAGGGATTTATTCCCTCTTTCTAAGTTAAATATTGAAAATGCTAAAATTAAGGTAAATGGGTGAATATTGAATAGATCAAGCATTTACAGTGAGTTATAGTCGTCGTATGGAGACACCAACCTAGATTTGGTCAAAAAAATGTTTCAGATTTGTTCCCAAAAGTTCAGCCTGATTTTTCAAGATCGTTCTACTAGTCACCTTGGTCCTTCGAATTTCTTGTTGTCAAAAGATTCAAACCTGTTTGTCTCTACAAATCCTGTCCATCCTCTTGAACATAGATTTGTACCCATTTTCTGCACATAGAAAGAAGGGGAAAATTGTTGGGAAGAGGAGTTATCCTAAGTTAAACCTCACTTGAGTAATTAACCTTCAATGAAATATGCAAATACTGAAATAAACACTAGAATGAGATGTATCTCAGATCTGAAATTGTTGATGATAATACTTTGTTCTTTGAATGGAATCATATATGTTGTATGCAATGGCATGAACATGACAAAACCTTAATCACACACATGCTAGCATAGGATTGGTGTTATTTTGCTCCACAATGGTTGAATGAAGAAATGCAACCTTGAAGATCTTTGAAAAATGCTTGATAATTGTTGGTTAGAAATTTGTGTTCCCTTCAAAATATGACAATATGACTCCTAGCCCTAGATTAGGAAACAAACTATTAACAACACTTGGAGAACTTGTGTTCATTTTGCAACTTTCCTTTGAATTTTTGAGGTACATCTCCCTCTTATGATATGAATTTTGTGTTTTTTGGGGGTATGCCTTTAACTAGAAAGAAAGAAAGGTGAAACTTTTAACTAGAAAGTTATAAAGGAAGAGTAATTAACCATAAAGACAATGAAAGAATTATTCTAGGCAACTATCAACTAGCCATTTTCATACAGTAGTCATGCAAAGATGAACATTATTCAACAATGAACAATAAAGGGAAACAAGTCTTAAAAGAAATCATATAAAATCTTGAACATAAAGCATCCACATAGGAAGAATGCAAAACTTATCTACCATAGCACAACGTCTAATCATATTAGATAAACTATTCAGAAGTTTCTATACTCAAAATTAAATAGTATATTCAACTTGTCTTTGAGAAAACAACACAAAGTCTGCCTTCCTCCATTTCTTCCCCCACCTCTCTCTCTTTATCTACTCTCTATCTCTTTATATGTAAAAATCCCTTTACCGTTTTCAAGAAAAAGTTCCTCCCAGAGTAACAGTCTTGAAAATGATTGTTTTAAACATGATTTTAGATAAAACAAAAACTACTAAAAGGTTACATTATTAACACTAAATTCCACATTATAAATAGCTACCAACTTCATACTCTTTTTCATTAGGTACTGGATTTTGACCAACAATTTGGTTGTCAATCATCTTTGCCTTCATTTCTTCTTTGATAAGTACTTATAGGACTACTGAAAACTCATCTTCATCTTCTATAAGCTCCCGAGAAAGGTTGGTCAAGCCGAAAAGAATTTTGTCCTGCATGTGTTCAACATCTAGTTGTATCATGGGACCTTTCCACTTAAACACCATCCTCTCAATTGTCTTGAAAAATAATCACCAAGATTTCTTCTCGTAGACACCTTTCATGATATTTGGCTTGCTAAAAAAATTTCCTTAATAAGGAAACAATCTTTCTATACGCAGCAAAATCAATTTCTCTTTCCATGCAAGAGCATGTAGCCCTTGAGCTAAAGGTTAGATACGCTACATGCCTTAACCCTAAAGGAGAGCAGTTGTTGCACAATATAGAATTGATAGCAGATAAGGGTACTGGAGAACTAATTGCTCAAGATTGCCATATTACAATAGTTTAGCTAGTGAGACCTTCAAGGTTCGAGGGTGCTAGGATAACTAAGGAGGGCATATCCATTACAAAAGACAGACTGTGAAGAGACCAAAAGAAGGGGGTGAAGAAACTATCCAACATAGAGAACAAAGAGGATGGGATCCTTCACTCTATGAGGATGGGCTCAAGGCAGGAAAGATGCGGTGCGAATGTTAGGTTGATAGGAAAGAAAGAAACATGTTCAAGAGAGGCAGGAGCTTTCTAGATACGGTCCTGATAGAGAAAGCAGTTAGAGTAACTAGTCCCAAAAATCCTAGCCCAGGTTTGATTGTCTTAGCTCCAACGAAACTAAACGAGGACCTCCTTCCTTATTCGTAACCTGGTTGGTGCAAACAAAATAGCTATTTGTTGGGCCCCTAAGAAACTATAGAAAGGGGGGGGCCACCCAACTATAGTCCCTCCCAACCCAGGAGGAGTAAAGTTGGGATGGTTCATGGGACCCCTCAAATTCTATGGTAGTCTTCCAGTAGATAACTATGCGCCCCTCAGTCTCCTCTCGGGTGGGTTACAGCCCCCTACTATTCTATGGCTAGTCGGCCAAATGCCAAATACAATAACTAGTGTAGTTTATGTCGACTAAATTCATGTCAACCTTAGCCCTATTGAAATCCGATCTGAGATCAAATATTCAATGGCTAAAACACTGAAAAGGCCTTCTAAATGAGCCCTAAACCCTAAAACCTAAGGTTTTATACCTTTCATTCTATTCGGGGCTTTTAATTTCTATTTTTATTTTGATCGGGCCAACTGGTCAAATCGCTTAAGGATTATTGGTTAGAGGGTCCTATGTCCACGGCGAGACAGATCCCTCTGTTTATGTCACCAATTAGCAACATAACATAGAATTTTGTTGTTCCCTAGAATGGGGGACATATCTTTTGCCATCCCGCTGCCCCACATGGTTTTCATGGCTTCCACATTTGGTTGTGAGATAGAGGGATGATGAGTTTGACCAAGGATAAAATCTACCCCACATGGAAAATCAAGCAAGCTAATTTCCATGCGGGATGGCGAGGAAGGAAGAAAGTTAGTCCTTCCTTCACCTTGCACAAGTTGGAGATGAAGACAAACAAGCTCATGGTATAGCAAAGGAAGTGGAATTATTTCTTCCCTGCTACCCTATTAAGATATGTTGAAGAGAAAAGAGCTATCACGAGATAGCAAGGAAAATGGAAATGCCCGCCCTACCACCCCGCATAGCACAAGGGAGCATAAAGAGATGCTTTCAGGGGAAACAAATAAGGTAAGGTGAATGGTTCCCTGCTATCGTGCAAGCAATTTCAAGAGTTCAATGGGACCTCATGCGGTAACAAATACAATAGTGAGATTGGTGCTCCCCACCATCCCGCGCGGGGGACCAAGGTGATATGACGCAATCACATCTGTCAGATGTTTATAAAGATCTAATCCAATGATGATATTTTAAGATCTTATTGAGCCCTTTGAAGGGCTTCGTGGTGCAATTTGGAGTGTCCATCTGCATGTGACAAGGTAAATCGAGCAACTGAGTTTCAAACTCACAAGAACATAAAATTCAAATGTCTACCTGGGATGGTTATTGACTTTAATGATTGACAATCACTTTTATCTCGTTGGCACTCAAATCCGATTAGAATTGTTCCCAACCACTTTCAAGTGATTGTGGGCAATCACCATTACTCCAGAAATGACTCTGCAGGTTTATTCTAGATGACAGTTGTGCCCATTTAATGTAGAATAGAGACTTTTTCCCCTTGTAGATGCTATCGAGATGCATTGAACACAAAGATTTCCCCTTTTTGTAGGTATTTTGCTTTTTCTTAGTAGGGGAGGATATTTTTAGAGGTGTTGTGTACATGCCATCAAATCAGTCGATCTAATCTTCTGCTTTCTGATATTTTGTAACCTAACCCTAGTAGGGTTAGGGTTTCTAACTATAGTTCAATCTGAGTTATTCCTGGACTACAAAGTGAAATTTTGTAGCCCTATTACAGGGATCTTCTTTTCTTTTCTTTTGAAAAATACATATTTTCTCTATAAATTATAACTTTGTCTTGCCTTTACATGAATAGAATTTACTTGTTTTGCCTTCTTTTAGTTCTTACAATTTGTGTAATGGTTTTAGCTTATTGTTTAGATGCATTCTTGTTTTCTTTCCTAAGTTGTATGTGACTGTGTTAATCCCTCTTTGGATATCATCTGTGAACTATTTCAATTCCTCTTTCCATCTTACAATAATTCCAAACTTCACTCACACTTAGGTGGCTAATTAGGATAGAATATTGTGCATGTTTTGGTATTTTTCTTGATGATCTATGCAGTTGTAGGCAGGGATAATCAATCTTTCAGTTTGGGTGCAAACCCCTTTTCCCCTTTTAAGTATTCCTTCTTCCCCTTTTCCCCCTCAAATTAGTAGAATAGATTTATATGTGTTGGGTTGGTCCAACACCTGCATTTGTATTGATAAGGAAGCCGACCTTCTCCAGAGACTTAGCCTCGCATTATGGAAGGTCCTACACTTGGAGGTTGTTTCAATGTATCATAGGGTTGATGATCTAGAGAGTTCATCAAGCAAGCATACTTTTGTGACAACAGTTTATTAGGGGGATTCTCCAACCTGGATCAATTTCGCAAGCAATTACACAATACACAGTGCTAGTGTCAAAGGAAGAGATAGATGTGGTGGGTACATTGAAGCGCAAGGCAAATTTGGTAGAAGAATGGATAAATGAAGCTATGACTCAAGCTAAATATTCATTACAAACTGTAGTTTCAGGATATTTTACTTGGACAAAACTGATTAGGAGAATAACTCGAGCCCAAAATAGATGTGAAGAACTATTGGAGTGGATGGAAATGTCCAAGCTATCAGATAACATGAGATGGAAGACATGTCCGTACATGAACTTGTTGAGTGGGAAATAATAAAATTAAAACAAATGAGGGAAATTAGGTCATGGATAGCATTGACTACATGGCAAATAGAACGATTGTAGGAAGGAATGACTAAATTGTGAAATATTGAAAGAAATGCTACCAAGATACAAGGACAAAATGAGGCACTTACAGATTCTAATGGAATGAATGATTGAGGATGCAATCTGTTTAGCAGATGAAGGGATACTGTTGGAATTTGAAGACATTTGGAACAAAAGATTGTCCAACCTCACAAAGTACAATGATCGTCAGATTTTAATGGACATCAGACAACTAAAAACATTACTAAAGGAATATGACAAGAATGTTAGTCTGGCATAATAAGATACAGAGCCCCTACAGAGCATTTGCTAAATTCAAGAACTTAATTCTTTTGTTGTTGAAAGTTGTATAAATGATTAGGTAGTTCAAGTGCTGGTAAGTTTTCAAAAATATTTATTGCAAAAACATATGACTGGTGAGTCTAGTACAGAAAAAGTCACAAGTTGACTTAGTCAAAGCTATAAAATGTGTAGTGTGCTAGCCAACTGAAAATTTTGTTTCATCCTACAATGATGATATAAAATAAATATCATGTCTTTATTTTCATTATGTTTGAGAGTTGTAGACTTGAGCAAGCTCTGGTGTTTTAGATACTCTGTTTCTTGATTCTCATATTGTAATAGTTGTCTTAGTTATTGTTCTTTCTTTGCAAATAGTTGAAAGGTGTTCCTAATTAGATTGGGACTGAGTTTGAGCCTAGGATGAAGTTAATGGTGATAGATTACAACCAAGAGAATGAAGTGCTACATCTTGAATTTGAACTAGGACTTTATAGTATTAAATAGTCAGCTGTGTAGAATGATGAGATATGCACTTCTAGTCTAGGGTCTTATGTGAAAATTTTGCCTTATACTGATGTATCGATATAATGAGATGAAGGATATTCTAATCAGGAGAAATATTTGTTGAGTGTGTTTACGAGATTGGTATCCCATGAAAAAGTCAAATGTAGAAGGCAATGGATATCTTTGGAATCCATGCTATTTCTAGATTGGTCTAGAATACATAAAACTAAGTACCCAGAGAATCAATGTTCACTATGCATAACCATTTTGGAAAATTAGAAAATTAGGAATGGAATTTCACACGATAAGGCTGATCCTTCCAGTTTGGTGAAGTTTAAAGCCAAAAACAAGCTTAAGAAAGTGGAGGAGCAAAAGGTCCTTGCAACTAGAGAATATTTTTTTTTAAGTCTAAAGAATTTAAGTTGAAGGATGAAACTGAGGCATTACTCAGAAAAGATGGTATTTGGATGTTGATGTTTGATGGGTCAAAGTCTAAACAAGGAATTGGCGTTGGAATTTAATTGATTAGTGTAAATATTCAAAGTGATGGGAGATTTAAAATTGGTGGTTAAGTAGGTGTGAAAGCTATATGTGTGTCGATACAAGAGATTAGCCAATTATAGACATAGGGTGTGTGATTTGATAAAAAAGTTTTGATGCATTCAAAATTGAACATGTCCCTAGGAGATTTAATCAAAGAGTAGATGTGTTAGTTGTGGCAGCTAGCTTGTTAGAACCGTTGGAATCATCTAAATTGAAAAAGTTTATAGTGGAATTGGTACCAATCCCTTCAGTGCCTGATAACGTGTAGAACCTATTGGCGTTTGAAGATGATTGACACATTGTGGAATTTATTACTAATTTTGGGATATTTGAGATAGATTATTGAAGGAAATGATTTGTAGGAAGAAGAAATGGGAGAGGAACTACTTGATGTTATGAAGAGTAATGGTATTCCTAAGGGTATAATTAAATTGTAAAGGTTGTCTGACGTGGACCAGATACTGAAGCAGAAAGATCTACCAAAGATAGAAGGCCTTACAACTTGGGAATTGCAGAGGACCCGCGAAATGTACTAATAGGAAAATTTTGTACTAAGCAAGAGAGAGAATACATAATATAGGCATTAAATGATTATATACATGTTATTCCTAGGACATATGAAGATCTAAAGACATATAACACATCTATTATTACTCATACAATCCTTTTAAAACCACATGCTAAGCCTTTCAGACAAAGACAAAGATCAGTAAATGCTTTGATCAAGCCTTTGATTCAAAAAAGGAAGTGCAAAAATTGTTTTATGCAAGGATCATATGTATATGTATGTATGTATGTGTATATATATACATATATACATATGTATATATGTGTATATATATACATATATACATGTATATATATGTATATATATATACATGTATATATATATATATATGTATATATATACATGTATATATATATGTATATATATACATGTATATATATATGTATATATATACATGTATATATATATGTATATATATACATGTATATATATATGTATATATACATGTATATATAAATGTATATATATATATATATATATATATAAGTCTCAATGCAAAAAAACATATATATACATATATATATACATGTATACCTATACATATACATATACATATAAGTCTCAATGCAAAAAAACATACCATAATATTACCAGTCATACAAAATCAGGTGTTTAGCCATGTATAATCACCTACCCTATAAGTGATGACTACCTAATCCCTTTGATCCTAGTTGTGGTGGCCCCATATGTGTGTTGGAAGTATGCATTGATGTATTGTTGTGGTTGTCATTGATGTCAAAATTGTTGTTCCAGAATGGTCCAGAATGTCTATGGCGCAGAGTTATCTAGTTGTGCTAGTTGTTCCAAAGGTATCATGGATATGATAGTTTGGTGGTCTAGAAACATCTTTATGTTATCTGAGTGTTGTGGTATTGTTCATTGATAGTTGTTATATTCTATGTTTGACCTATCATTAGCTCCAGGGATATAATTTATGGAAGTGTGGTTGATGTGTTATGAGTCTCACCATAGTGTATGGAGATCCATATTTGAGTTATGTGCATTGAGCTTATGTTTTTTTATTGTGATTGCTTATATTGATGTGTAGCATATGGATATGATATTGGTTAGGTTCTGTTGATTGTGGATCTATGTACTTATCCTTGGGAGATGTGTTTTGGTCCTCTCTTTCTCGTAGAGTGGATCAACATGTATGTTTTTGGTTTGGAATGTATATTTGATTCAGGCGAACTTGGTTTAAGCTTTGATGATCTATCTTGTATATAAGGTATATGTGTAAATTTGAGTTATAGAGGTGTGGAATGTGTGAGAGTGTAAATGATGTGGTAAAGAGAAAATACTAGAGGAATTTTGGGTAGAGAAAAATAGTGGTGTTTGAAAGATATGCAAGTTGTGTTGAAGACTATCAAGCAGAGAATTGAGATAGAGTGTTGGTAGATGAGATTGGAGTTGTGTGTGTTGATATTGGTTGCTTGATGCATAGTTCAAGGATAGATTCATGATTAGGAGATCCTTCTTTTCATATCATTTTTTTTATCTTTCCTTGAGTGAAGTTAGCTTTAGGTTTTGCATGTCTCTTTATATCTCATCCCATGAGTAGCTAGCCTTGGTGTGGAAGTTCAGAGCAATTAGCTCTCTTTTGTAATCATTTAATATATAGTGGATTATCTTGTGGGTTGACTCCCAATGTGGTTTTTCCTTGTCTAGGTTTTCCACTTATAAATATTGGTGTTCATGTGTTGATATGTATTGCAGGTTAATTGTTTATATGTTGCAATATTTTATTTCTTTGGACTAATCTACCACCCCCTCCCAATCCTACCTTGGGTTCAAAAAATGGTATCAAAGTGTGGTTCCTCTTGAGTAATATTAACTGCTTGAGGTAGATCTGGTATGGCATAGAATGTGCATTATAAAGTTCCTATCTTTGATAGTACAAATTTTCTGTACTAGAAGGAGAGAATGGAGTCACTTTTGGAGACATTGTAAAATGGAATTTAGGGGATCATTCTGACTAGATATATGGATCCATAGGGTGGTGCTAAGACTCTAGATGAGATAAATTCAAAGGAAGCTAATGCAAAGGCTAGAGCTATAATTTTCAGCTATATAAGTGATTCAGTGTTTGGAAGAGTAAAAGGTTTGAAAGAAGCAAAAGTTGTGTGGAACAAGTTGTGTCTGGCATATGAAGGATATCTGAAGACAAAGAAAGATAGGCTTATGAATTTGAAGTAGAAGTATGAGTACCTAATAAATCTTGAAGATGAAGGAGTTGAGAACTATATTCACAAAGTTATTAATCTTTCTAATGGCATTAGAGCTACCAGAGGACTTTTGGAAGAATGTGATGTTGTGCATAAGGTCTTATTGACTTTGCCTAAATCCTATAAGCCACTGAGATGTTCAATATAGGAGAGCAATGACTTGAGAAAATATACCATTGATCATCTTATTGGTACCTTAGTAGCCTATGAGATTTTAGAAATGGAGGAAGAAAAATGAGAAAAGAGAGAAGCAACATTTAATGTTTCAAGATTTGATGATCTTAAATGTAGTGGAGACCTAAATGAAGCTGAAGAAATTTTTGTAAGATTACAACAAGGCACTGGCAAATGTAAAGGTAAGTTGCCTCTGAAATGTTTTTCTTGTGGTAGAATTGGACATTATTCTTCTAATTGCACTTACAAAGAAGATTATAAGAGATCGGATGATGAGAAGAACAACAAGTTTCGAAGACATAATTTCAACATAAAGGAGAAGGTCTTATGCTCTATTGAAGAACATACATCTAAATAAAAAGTTGATGGTGACTCGAATGGAGAATTATTTTTTTTAGCAATTGAGGATAAGGATATCTCTTTAGAGAAATCGGAAGAAGAGAAATCAATTAAGACTGCATTGCATAGATGGATTATAGACTCCAGATGTTCAAGCTATATGACCATTGATAAAGACAAGTTTATTAATCTCAAGATATATGATGGAGGATTTGTGAAGTTTGTTGGAGAAGATGGTACAACTATTCAAGGTATTGGAAGTGTTTCTATTGATGGCAAGAATAAGATTGATGATGTTTATCATGTTGAAGGATTAAGACATAGTTTGTTAATTGTTAGTCAAATGTGTATAAAAGGGAATGGAGTTTTGTTTAGTAGTACTAGATGTGTAAATAGAAAATAGAAGAGTAGTAAAAGAGTTGTAGGAGTTAGAATGCGTGGAAATGTATATTATATCAAGGATAGAGAGGAGAACAAGTATTTTCTAGAGTAGAAGATTGAGATTGTTCCTGTAGTTCCAGAGAAGGCAAGTGATCCAAGAGAAAGAAAAGAGAAGGAAACAAATGAAGAAGAGGAGGAGGATGAGGAGAATTCAAAGAAAGTTCTTGCTAAGTACATTCAAAAGAATCATTTGGAGAATCAGATAATTGGATATAAATCAAATCGTGTTCAGACAAGAAGGAAGATTGTTGAAGTTCAAGGTCAAGCTAATTACCATTTTGTATCAGTGACACAGCTAAATACTTATGAGGAAGCAAGAAAGGATGAAAGTTGGATAAAAGCAATGGAAGAAGAACTAAATCATATTCATAAGAACAAGACATGGGAGGTAGTACCTAGACTGATGGACAAAAATCTAATTGGAACTAAGTAGGTATTCAAAAATAAGTTGAATACAAAAAGACAAGTGACAAGGAATAAAGCAAGACTAGTATGTAAAGGATATTCTCAAGTAGAAGGTATAGACTTTAAAGAAACCTTTTCTCCTGTTGCAAGGATGGAATCTATTCATATGTTTCTTGAATTTTCTACCTACAAGAACTTTAAAGTTTATTAGATGGTTGTTAAATCAACATTTTTGAATGGAGATATAGAAGAAGATGTTTAGGGTCAACAACTTGGTGGATTCAAATTGACAAAAGAACCTATTTATTAGGTTGAAAGGACTAGAATACTGAGGGAGGGGGTGAATAAGTATCCCCATAGATATAAAAAAATTTCTCAAACTTTAATCTTCCATAAATATATCAATCTTCATCAAACAAACTTAACAGATATAATTTTTCAAATGAAGAATAAAGATGAAGAACACAACCACAAGACAAACATCAGATTTAATACATGAAAAACTCAAATAGGAAAAACCACAGAGAGTGTTAACTCTCATGAGAATATAACTAGTTATATGGTGTTTAAAAAAGAGGTGGATCACTACCAGGTGGCTCACTACCAGATTACAAAAGCAACTCATTGCCAGACTGCTCACTACAAAGATACAAAGGAATGACTTACTATCTGAATGCTCACTGAAACATAAAAGGTTGAAGTGAAAAGAATTGCATATCCAAATGCATATGATTAGTTTTAAGATTAAGCTCAAATTACAATTTACAAACTATTGTAGTACATTTGGTTAGAGATCTCTATACAACTGTCCTAGGTAGATATGGTGAAGGAATACTACACTACACAACATTGTTTGTCTTCACTATCTGCAACTCACACTTTGTTGCTAACTCTCTTTCGCATATCTCATGAACTTACTAAATCTCTTTCTCACACACCTTCATGCCATACCATTGCCTCATGCTACTACATATATATATATACATATATATATATATATATACATATATATATATACATATATATATATACATATATATATATATGTATATATATATATATACATATATATATATATGTATATATATATATATATGTATATATATATATATATATATGCCAGAGAGAACAAATATAAAATAGTGTGTCAGCCAAGCCCAACACTTTAGAAAGACACTCATGTTGGCCTCCGCAAGATCTCTACATGCTTCCCTTTACATACCTCATTTGCCAATTCCTATGCCAAAATTACCTGAGTGGGGTAGGGTCATTTCGATCCAAGAATACTCACCCATTATAACAAAATTAAGTGTAATATCTCCAAACTATAGAATCCACATGTACCAAGGATACTGCAATACGAAACTCAAAGAGATACTACTAATATGATCAAAATAGCTAATATCGAGACACATAATTGATACCTAGATCAATGAGAACTGAAAATTTAGAAACAGGGATGTTCCAGAGATTACAATATTATATTACATCCATCATACCACATCATAACGTCTGTCCATAATAGCAAAGTCTTTCCATAACAAAAGAACTGCACATACTGACTATATACAACATCCAAACCAATCTAGGATACAAATATTGTCTGGTCTAAACTAGATGATTGTTTTGACATCAATGAAAATAATATAAACAATATTCACATGTCTAACAATCTCTCCCTTTGTCATTGATGGAAAAATATATCCAAAACATAACTACGTACAACTCTTCCTTACTCACGCAACTTCTCAAATCCAAGAAACCACATTCCTTTTTCCCCCTTTTGATATCAAGGACAATGGATGCCTTTGACAAAAAATGAATGAAAATAAAAAGGAAGAAAAACATAATATATACAACTACAAAAATGTTAGAACCTAACTACTGCACAAGAACCTCCAGGTGCTCTTCTTTGGAAATATTAACTTGAATTTCTCCTTCAGATCTAAAGAATAACTTCCCAAGAATGTATGGCTAGTTTAATGCTAGCTAAAAGGCTTTTGAACTCTACTAATAGATCAATTGCATGGGAAAAACTATCTGGAGTAGATGGTTTCTACTCATACTCAATTGGATTCCCAAGCAACACTGAAAAATGCTCTAAAAATAATCCAAGTGGAAATGGGTGTAAGAAAGGGGTTTGTGTTTACTTGGTGTCAGGAAAGAAATTAGAAGGGGTCCATAATATTTGTGATAAGAATTTGGAGTATTAGGAAGGGGGTTTGTCCCTTGAAAGTGTGGCTATCACAAGCATGCATGACTATCTTAATAGGACAATATTGCAGTAGTAGGATACTTTGTGGCATTTAGGGTGGTTGGGAGGGTAAAGTAGGGTGTTTGGCTATGAAAAAGAGTTCCCTTGAAGTTGTCATGCAATACCTTGGAGTGGTATGCACCCATTTGGCATTGGGAGTTGTGTCTAAGAGCCATTAGAAGTCCTAATTGGAGTTGGACTTGTGTGAGTAAGGTTTGAGAGTTTTGGTGTGATTTAGGGGTTGGAAGGGCTTAAGTTGGCCTTGGGAAATTGAATAAGCCTAGACTAATATATTCTACTGGTTGGATGTGGAAGCATGAGTCTTCTTTTGGGGTATTCAAGCCATGTGAGCACCCAGTAACCTTGTGAGGCTTCTGTATCTCTATGAAGAGTAATTGCCTATTTGAGTAGGTGAGTTGGGAGAAAGATCTCCACTAGTTGGTTGTGTGTGTGGATGCTCTGCATCATAATCATATTCTTGGGATCAAGGAAAAGAGCTCATAAGGCCATGAACAATAGAAATCTTAAAAATACCAAGGGTCATGATCCTATACACACCTACATTATTTAGAAGAATGAAAAAAACTAACAACAATCCATGGTGTTTTCAAGTTTCTAATAGTCCCTAGCAAGAATTTTCCTACATTATTTAGAAGATTGAAAAAAACTAACAATAATCCATGGTATTTTCAAGAATCCATGGTGCATAGGAATGGATAGTTACTTTCCTTTTAGACTAACCTGGGTCTATGAATCTCAATGGTGTTCATCCCAAAAGTATATGTAATATCGTTCACTTTCACCCAAGGTGTGACTGAGAATTTTGTCTTACTTGTCACCGATTTGGACAGTATTGAGAGGATCCTATAGGGATGACTATCACCATACACTCGATGACTTCACAATATTGATAATGAATTCACATTAGAAACTCACAGATTACCCCAATTAGACTTTAGTCAACTTAAGATATGATACAAGGATTGCATATCACCTTCTCTAAATCACCATAAAGCCATTAGATATTGTTTGAGATGAAAAAGAAGAGTTAAATGGTTTTGGTTCAATTTGCATGATTTCTATGTTAAATTATTTGATCTTCTATATATACCCTCTGCAACATCTCAACACTCCAACTAGGTTGGCTTCAAGATAGTTTTTAATCAAGAGCATATAGCACTCTAAGTTAGTTAGCCTCAAGCACATGCATCATGAAATATGATGAGTTGTAGATCAACCCAAAGCATAACTAGATGACCCCAAAAAATTATAACACATCCTCCAAATCAAGTATAATTTATCAGGATCAAACCACAGGTGAAGGAAACAAGACTGTCATCCAAACAATAACAACTTCACTAAAATTGTCAACTATACACCTTTGTGCTAGTAGGGAGAGAGTTTCACCATTGATATGTAATAGGTAAAAATTAGGGTTTCACCGTAAAATGTAATAAAACCACTAAATTTTCTTAATTGATCATTGCATTGAAAGAGGGATGGACCTAATAGATCTAGGCTTAATCCTTCTAAGGAAAAAGATTTCAGAGTTTGATTGGGTTCAACCTAGGTTAGGGATTTATTCCTTCTTTCTAAGTTAAATATTGAAAATGCTAAAATTGGGGTAAATGGGTGAATATTGAATAGATCAAGCATTTACAATGAGTTATAGTCGTCGCATGGAGACACCAACCTAGATTTGGTCAAAAAAATGTTTCAGATTTGTTCCCAAAAGTTCAGCCTGATTTTTCAAGATCGTTCTACTAGTCACCTTGGTCCTTCAAATTTCTTGTTGTCAAAAGATTCAAACCTTGTCTCTACAAATCCTATCGATCCTCTTGAACATAGATTTGTACCCATTTTCTGCACATAGAAAGAAGGGGAAAATTGTTGGGAATAGGAGTTATCCTAAGTTAAACCTCACTTGAGTAATTAACCTTCAATGAAATATGCAAATACTGAAATAAACACTAGAATAAGATGTATCTCAGATCTGAAATTGTTGATGATAATACTTTGTTCTTTGAATGGAATCATATATGTTGTATGCAATGGCATGAACATGACAAAACCTTAATCACACACATGCTAGCATAGGATTGGTGTTATTTTGCTCCACAATGGTTGAATGAAGAAATGCAACCTTGAAGATCTTTGAAAAATGCTTGATAATTGTTGGTTAGAAATTTGTGTTCCCTTTAAAATATGACAATATGACTCCTAGCCCTAGATTAGGAAACAAACTATTAACAACACTTGGAGAACTTGTGTTCATTTTGCAACTTTCCTTTGAATTTTTGAGGTACATCTCCCTCTTATGATATGAATTTTGTGTTTTTTGGGGGTATGCCTTTAACTAGAAAGAAAGAAAGGTGAAACTTTTAACTAGAAAGTTCTAATGGAAGAGTAATTAACCACAAAGATAATGAAAGAATTATTCCAGACAACTATCAACTAGCCATTTTCATCCAATACTCATGCAAAGATGAACATTATTCAACAATGAACAATAAAAGGAAACAAGTCTTAAAAGAAATCATATAAAATCTTGAACATAAAGAATCCACATAGGAAGAATGCAAAATTTATCTACCGTAGCATAAAGTCTAATCATATTAGACAAACTATTCAGAAGTTTCTATACTCAAAATTAAATAGCATATTCAACTTGTCTTTGAGAAAACAACACAAAGTCTTCCTTCCTCCATTTCTTCCCCCACCTCTCTCTTTTTCTCTACTCTCTATCTCTTTATATCTAAAAACCCTTTTACCGTTTTCAAGGAAAAGTTCCTCCCAGAGTAACAGTCTTGAAAATGATTGTTTTAAACATGATTTTAGATAAAACAAAAACTACTAGGAGGTTACATTATTAACACTAAATTCCACATTCTAAACAACTACCAACTTCATACTCTTTCTTCATTAGGTACTGGATTCTGACCAACAATTTAGTTGTCAATCATCTTTGCCTTCATTTCTTCTTTGATAAGTACCTAGAGGAGTATTGAAAACTCATCTTCATCTTCTATAAGCTCCCAAGAAAGGTCAGTCAAGTCAAAAAGATTTTTTTCCTGCATGTGTTCAACATCTGGTTGTATCATGGTACCTTTCCACTTAAACACCATCCTCTCAATTGTCCTGAAAAATAATCACCAAGATTTCTTCTGGCAGTTATTTCTTCTCATAGACACCTTTTGTGATTTTTGGCTTGCTAAAAAAATTTCCTTAATAAGGAAACAGTCTTTCTATACCCAGCAAAATCAATTTCTCTTTCCATGCAAGAGCATGTAGCCCTTGAGCTGAAGGTTAGATACACTACATGCCTTAACCCTAAAGGAGAGCAGTTGTTGCACAATATAGAATTGATAGCAAATAAGGGTGTTGAAGAACTAATTGCTCAGGATTACCATATTACAATAGTTTAGTTAGTGAGACCTTCAAGGTTAGAGGGTGCTAGGATAAATAAGGAGGACATAGCCATTACAAAAGACAAACTGCAAAGAGACCAAAAGAAGCTTAAGGAGAAAAATGCCAAATAGAATAACTGGTGTAGTTTATGTCAAATAAATTCATGTCAATCTTAGCCCTGTTGAAATATGATCTGAGATCAAATATACAATGGCTAAAACACTGAAAAGGGCCTTCTAAATGAGCCCTAAACCCTAAAACCTAAGGTTTTATACCTTTCATTCTATTTGGGGCTTTTAATTTCTATTTTTATTTTGATCGGGCCCACTGGTCAAATCACTTAAGGATGATTGGTTAGAGGGTCCTATGTCTATGGCAAGATAGATCCCCCTTTTTATGTCACCAATTAGCAACATAATATAGATTTTCATTGTTCCCTAGAACGGGGGACATATCTTTTGCCATCCTACTACCCCACATGGTTTTCATGGCTTCCACATTTGGTTGCAGGATAGAGGGATGATGAGTTTGACCAAGGATAAAATCTACCCCACATAGAAAATCAAGAAAGCTAATTTCCATGCGAGATGGCGGGGAAGGAAGAAAGTTAGTCCTTCCTTCACCCCGCACAAGCTGGAGATGAAGACAAAGAGGCTTGTGGTATAGCAGAGGAAGTGGAATTCTTTCTTCCCTGCTACCCTATGAAGATATGATGAAGAGAAAAGAGCTATCACGGGATAGCAGGGAAAATGGAAATGTCCTACTTGTCACATCGCAAAGCACAAGGGACCATAAAGAGATGCTTGCAAGGGAAACAAATAAGGTGTAGGATTTTGCCAAGATCAAGGGCACAATGAAAAGCATAAAAAGAGAGACAATAGAATGACAAGAACAAACTGCATTCTCATCAATATGGAAATGATCAATTGGATTAACCAATACAATGAATATAGGCCTGCTTATATAGGCAAGGCCATATGGATGTACGAGCACACAATTATGACATGTGACTCAATGAGAAACAAGGGTAGGTAAGAAATACTAGGGGTAGGTAGGAGAAATAATATAATATTCCACAAGAGGTAGATGACCCACCGAATGTGGAGTGTAACAGCAAAATAAGACCACAAAAGGCGGAATTTCTCCTACAAGCTCTATCCCTATGTGCACACTTCCCTAAGTGTCTCAAATCCAAACTACGAAGAGATGCATTATCCTAAGTTAACTTAAGTAAAGTGTAATAATATCCAAAATGAATATTTATTTACACCAACACCCCCCCTTAAGTGCAACTTAGGGGAATGAAGACTCAAGTCAACAATGCAAGATGGGTCCCGGCTACTAGGCCATGATAGGTACCCATGTACAATATGCAAATGCAAGCAAAACTATGCAATGCAATCTCTCACAAACGGAGAAAAGGAGAAAACCCAGTGGGAAAAAACTCCCCCCCAAAAGAGAGATGAATGTACAAAAGACTCTCAAAGAAGAAGGACAGAACCTCAAAGAGGAAAAAGTCCCCCCCCATAAGAGAGGAAGGAGAAGTCAGCTGACCCCCCCTAATGACACATCCCGCAACCCCAAGAGAGCTCACAACTGCTGGAACTTACTCTCGGTGAAAGGTTTGGTGAATATGTCAGCAACCTACTCCGTTGTAGGACAATGCTGCAAATCAATGACCTACTCCTAAATGAGCTCTCGGATATAGTGCATATGAATCTTGATGTGTTTGGTCCGCTGGTGTTGGACCGGGTTCTTCGAGATTGCAATAGCACTCTGATTGTCGCAATGTAGAACTGTCAGCCGTGGAGTGGTGAATCCAAACTCTGTGAGAATCTGCTGGAGCCAAATGGTCTCAGTTACTGCATTAACAATGCCTTGATACTCAGCCTTAGTCGAAGAGAGAGAAATAGCATGTTGCTTCTTGCTCTGCCAACAAATGGGGCCCGAACCAAGGTGAAAACTGTAACCAGAAGTAGGCTTATGATCATCAAGATCGCCAGCCCAATCGGAGTCTATGTACCCAACCAAACGAAGTCCTGTGTTTGCTGCATAGTGAATCCCATAATGATGTGTACCCTAGATGTAATGAAGGATGCATTTGGCGGCTTTCCAATGAAGCTCATGTGGTTCCTGCATGAAGCGGGAAACCATGCCAACTGTAAATGAAATATTAGGGCATGTATTGGTCAAGTAGATGAGACTACCCACAAGCTGACGATACAAAGTGGCATCAACTAGTGGAGAAGAACACTGAGCCTCAAGCTTGACTCCTGAAAGAAAGGGAGTTGGGGCAGTCTTACAATCATCCATATGAAAGCATGCAAGTAGATCAAGAGCATACTTGGGTTGCGATAGGGAAATCCCGGAAGGTGAATGTGAAATCTCTATCCCGAGAAAGTAGTGCAAAAGACCCAAGTTAGTCATAGAAAATCTGTCATGCAAAGCAGATTTGACCCTGCTAATGATGGATGCAGTACTCCCTGTAATGATCAAGTCATCAACATAGAGCACAAGTATCAAGTGAGAGTCATCCTATCACAAAATGTAGACATTCAGATTGGAATGACACCTGGTGAACCTGGCAGAGAGAAGAAAGGAATCCATCTTGGCATACCAAGCCCTGGGGGCCTGCTTAAGGCCATAGAGAGATTTCCTTAGTCTGCAAACCAAGGAAGTATCTTGGATGAAACCCTATGGCTGCTCCATATAAATCTCCTCATCAAGATCACCATGAAGAAAAGAACTCTTCACATCCATCTGATGTATAGCCCAACCATGAGCTGCAGCAATAGCAAGTATCAAATGAATGGAGTTCATCTTGGCTACGGGTGCAAAGGTCTCAGTATAGTCAACACCTGCAACCTGAGAGAAACCTTTTGCAACAAGCCAAGCCTTACACTTATCCACACTACCATCTGCTGCAAACTTGGTCTGATAGATCCACTTACATCGAACCATCTTTCTCCCCTTAGGGAGATGGACTAAATCCCATGTGTTGTTCCTCAGCAAGGAACTATACTCTTCCTCCATAGCGTGGTCCCACTCAGGAACCCTTGATGCTTCCCTAAATGTCTGTGGATCAAAAGCGATAGCAATGAATGCATGTGGTAGATCTTGATGTTGTGATTGAGTTCTCCGTGTATCTGAAGGATCCCCAACAAGGGAACTCGTGGACTCAAGTCGAGCCCAACGAGGTCTAGGTGGAGGTGGAGAACGAGGCTCCTCAACTGCAAGTGGACCCTGTGGAGGTGTAACCCTGTGAGTTGGAGTTGAAGGAGTCTCATCATCTGAATCAGTAGCATCACTATCCACAATGGAGGAAGGTGGAGGAGGTATAGAGGCTAAGCTAGGAGAGCTTTCCTCAAAGTGAACACTCCTCTCAATGAACACCTCATGTGTCTCAGGATCCATCAATCTGTATGCCTTAACACCCTCAGGATATCCAACAAATATGCAAGGTCGACTCTGAGGTTCTAATGCCTTGCATTTCTGCGGAGGTATGCGAGCCCATGCTGGACACCCAAAGACTCTGAAATGTCTCACAATCGGTTTCCTACCAGCCCAAGCCTCAAAAGGAGTAATACCTTGCAAAGCTTTGTGAGGAACCCGATTCTGGATGTGTGTGGCACAACTAATAGCCTCTGCCCAAAAGGTAGGATCAAGAGAACGTGCATGTATCATACAACTAGCCATTTCTTTGAGAGTTCTATTCTTTCTTTCTGCAACCCCGTTCTGCTGTGGAGTGTATGCGATAGAATGTTGAAGATCAATCCCCTCAAATGTACAAAAATCCTCAAGTCTTTTGTTCACATATTCCCTTCCATTATCTGTGCAAAGAATCTTGACCACTTTCCCAGATTGCTTCTCCACACGAGTCTTGAAGTCCTGAAATCTATCAAATACTTCACTCTTATGAATAAGAAAGTAGACCCAAGTGAAGCGGGAGTAGTCATCAATGAAGGTGAGGACATAGCAGGCCTTGCTAATTGAAGGTGCTGGAAATGGACCTGGTACATCGCTGTGAACAAGTTGAAGAACTTCCAAAGCTCTCCAAGCTTTCCCTTTATCAAACTTCTCCTCGGGATGCTTGCCCATGGAACAACCTGAACATACACCCTCTGAAAAACTGATTCGACGTAGACCTATGACCATGTCTTTAGTGCTGAGCTACTGAAGATAGCGGTAGTTGAGGTGACCAAACTGCTCATGCCATAGCTTACTTTCTGAATTTGAACGAGTAAGCAAGGCCCTAGAAGGTGAACTTGGCACAAAGTGGGAGAATGAATAAAGCCTTGACTTGTCATTGACTTGTCCCACTGCTACCAAGGCATCATCATCAAGTTCCTTTACCACAACTGAATCTGGTGTAAACTCAACCTTTTTCCCATTCCCATAGTGAGTGATTTGGTAGATAGAGAGAAGGTTGGTAGACAAGTTAGGAACATAGAGAACATTCTCAAATGTTCCATCATCCATGTCAACTGAACCTTTCCCTTCAACTTCTACTTGTGTATCCTCACCTATGTAAATGTGAGGTACTTTAGATGGCTCCAATGAAGAAAACTACTCCTTTGTAGAACCCATGTGATATGAGGCACCCGAGTCAAGTATCCATTGTTGTGAAGAACATGTTGTAGCCACAAATGCTTGCCCTTTTCCCTTAGAATGTGAGGAAGAGGAAGGAGATGAATCCTTTTTTGTGTAGGTGGATGGCAAGTTGATGTTGTTTTTCTTAAGAAGATTAGTTAACTCATCAACTTGCTTTGCGTGGCATCGATGCTCATCATGACCATACTTCTTGCAATATGCACAAGTTGGTTTATCCTTCTTAGGTGGTGTCCCCTTCTTGGAAGAGGATGAAAAATTGCCTTGTGATGGAGAGGATGATTGTCCTTTTTCCTGGTGTGGCTTAGAATTGGATTGCTTCTTCTTCTTCTTGGAATCTTTGCCTTGACTTCCTTGATTCCCTTGATTTGCCACCAAAGCCTTGGACTTTGAAGACTTGAGAAGCCCCATGTTCAACAACTTAGATTGTTCCAATATCAACATTTTTGTGAAAGCATCAAATGAAGGCATAACATAGGAACTCCCCATTGTCAAACGATGAGTTTGGAAGCTAGATACAAATGCTACATATTCTGGTGCAAGCTTGTCCAACAAGTTGAATATCAACTGAGCATCCTTTTTGTCAATTCCACAATCCTTAAGCTTTGTTCTTAGCTCATTTGCTTTGGTGACATAATCTTGGATTGTATCAAAACTCTTGGGATCCAAGTTGGTGAGCTCATTGTCAATCTTGTAACCTCTGATTTCATCAACTTGACCATACAATTTCTGAAACATATCCCAAGCATTTTTGATTGTAGTACACTTTTCAATATGAAAGATGAGATCATCTGATACATACTTGCGCAAAGTTCCAAGAGCCATGCAATTCTTAGTGAGCCATTCTAATTGAGCATTAGGATCAACCTTAGGATCAGGTGGTGCTGCTATTGTTCCATCTATGTAATGTGTGAGACCCTTTTCCATTAATTTACTCCATACTTTAATTTTCCATGATGCATAATTATGTGGAGTTAAAGGTGGAAATTTATGAGGACTCATTGCAACAAAAATGAAAGAGTATAAAGAAAGGTACAATCACACAAGACACCCCCCCAAATTCACTCAATCAAAGAACCCCCCCAAAAGTGATGATTTGGCACTTTATACTTTGTGCGTATACAATGGGCCACTTGCAAAAAATGGCAAAGTGGGCTTCTGATTACAATTTTACAACTGCCTCAATAAGGCCAAAAGAGACTCAAACTAATAATGCAAGAGATCTAAACTAATAATGCAAGCACTTTACAAGTACCTAATAGGCCAAATAAGACCAATATATGAAATTAAAACTTCCACTCAAAATCTCTGAAATCTGATCATATATTATGAAAGTAGATGAAAAAACATGCACTTTCAAAAAAAATGGCACCTGAAAAGGAGGTCGTATGAGCTCAAACGAGGCCTTTGAAGTTGTAGAATTGAGGATTGGACAAGTACAACTGAGAGAATCTGAAAATTCTGAAAAACCTATGCACCAAAATAAGAAAATATGGCCCATTTCAAAAAAAATTGCACCAAAAAAGGAGCAAAAATGAGCAAAATATGGCCTTTCAAAGTTGAACTGCGAAACTGAAAAGCTCAATGAAGAGGGGGTCAAAAAATTTCAAAAGTCTACTGATGTGGCGCTGACATAAGCAATTGATGGGCTTAAATTTGATGGCTATATGACCGTCACGAAAACTTCACCTCCCTGCTGACTGGGCATCCGTACTGTACGGACTGCTGACATGGCGTGGTGATTGGGCAGCTGACTGGGCTATTGATGTGGCGGTCACTGGGCGTACAGTTGTTGACCGTGGGCCAGTGGCCACCTGCCATGTGGCAGGCACAGGTCCGCCGGTTTAGTGGACCGTCGGTGGGAGGAAAGCGTCACTGGAGGCGGCAGGGCCGACTGGGCCGGCGGAGCTGGAGGGGGCCGACGGCGGGAGTGGGGCGGCCGGCGGGAGGTCTGGGCAGCTGGTGAAGTTTCTGGACGGCTGGCGGGAGGTCTGGGCGGCTGGCGGGAGGTGCATGACGATGGCGGTGGCTCTGACAGTGCTGGTACAACCCTACAACCTGCAACCTGCAGGGTACTGCGGGGTCGGGGGGGTCTGCGGACCCCCAAAAACAACAAAAAATATATATATTTTTTTTATTTTTTCCAAATTTTTTTATCGCTTTTTTTTTTTTTCAAATTTTTTTTTTGATTTTCAGAAAATATATTAAAAAAAATTCGAAATCCGTACAATAATAGCCAAAATGGGCAAAAAAAAATTCTCACCAAAATAGGTTGACTTTATAGTTGAAATTCATGGAAACTACCTCCTGGATTCAATGGTGATGTCCAAATTGCTGTACGACGCCCCCAAAAAATGAAGATCCCCAAATCCAAAAATTGAAGCCTCCAAAATGTCTCCAAAAAACTAATCAATGAAGCCCTATAGGCTCTGATACCATGTAGGATTTTGCCAAGATCAAGGGCACAATGAAAAGCATAAAAGGAGAGACAATAGAATGACAAGAACAAACTGTATTCTCATCAATATGCAAATGATCAACTGGATTAACCAATACAATGAATATAGGCCTTCTTATATAGGCAAGGCCATATGGATGTACGAGCACACAATTATGACATGTGGCTCAATGAGAAACAAGGGTAGGTAAGAAATACTAGGGGTAGGTAGGAGAAATAATATAATATTCCACAAGAGGTGGATGACCCACCAAATGTGGAGTGTAATAGCAAAATAAGACCACAAAAGGTGGAATTTCTCCTACAAGCTCTATCCCTATGTGCACACTTCCCTAAGTGTCTCAAATCCAAACTATGAAGAGATGCATTATCCTAAGTTAACTTAAGTAAAGTGTAATAATATCCAAAATGAATATTTATTTACACCAACATAAGGTAAGGTGAATGGTTCCTTGCTATCCTGCAAGCAATTTCAAGAGTTCAATGGGACCTCATGAGGTAACAAATACAATAGTGAGATTGGTGCTCCCCACCATCCCACGTGGGGGACCAAGGTGATATGACACAATCACGACTGTCAGATGTTTATAAAGATCTAATCCAATGATGATATTTTAAGATTTTATTGAGCCCTTTGAAGGGCTTCGTGGTGCAATTTGGAGTGTCCATCTGCATGTGACAAGGTAAATCTAGCGGCTGAGTTTCAAACTCACAAGAACGATAAAATTCAAATGTCTACCTGGGATGGTTATTGACTTTAATGATTGACAATCACTTTTGTCCCGTTGGTACCCCAAATCTGATTGGAATTGTTCCCAACCACTTTCAGGCGATTGTGGGCAATCACCATTACTCCAAAAATGACTCTGCAAGTTTATTCTAGATGACAGTTGTGCCCATTTAATGCAGAATGGAGACTTTTTGCCCTTGTAGATGCCATCAAGATGCATTAAACACAAAGATTTCCCCTTTTTTGTAGGTATTTTGCTTCTATTTTTAGAGGTGTTGTGTACACGCCATCAAATTAGTCGATCTGATCTTTTGCTTTCTGATATTTTGTAACCTAACCCTAGTAGGGTTACGGTTTCTAACTATAGTTCAATCTGAGTTATTCCCGGACTACAAAGTGCAATTTTGTAGCCCTATTACAAGGATCTTCTTTCCTTTTTTTTTGCAAAATACATATTTTCTCTATAAATTATAACTTTGTCTTGCCTTTACATGAATAGAATTTACTTGTTTTGCCTTCTTTTAGTTCTTACAATTTGTGTAATGGTTTTACCTTATTGTTTGGATGCATTCTTGTTTTGTTTTCTGATTTGTATGTCACTGTGTTAATCCCTCTTTTGTGAACTATTTCAATTCCTCTTTCCATCTTACAAGAATTCCAAACTTCACTCACACTTAGGTGGCTAATTAGGATAGAATCTTGTGCATGTTTTGGTATTTTTCTTGATGTTTTGTGCAGTTGTAGGCAGGGAAAATCAATATTTCAATCTGGGTGCAAACCCCTTTTCCCCTTTTAAGCATTCCTTCTTCCCCTTTTTCCCCTCAAATCAGTAGAATAGATTTATATGTGTTGGGTTGGTCCAACACCTGCATTTGGATTGATAAGGAAGATGACCTTCTCCAGAGACTCAACCTCACATTATGCAAGGTCCCACACTTGGAGGTTGTTTCAATGTGTCATAGGGTTCATGAGATCAAGCGTTCATCAAGCGGGCATACTTTTGTGACAACAACTTATTAGGGGGATTATCCAACCTGGATCAATTTTGTAAGCAATTACACAACACAGTGCTAGTGTCAAAGGAAGAGATAGATGTGGTGGGCACATTCAAGCACAAGGCAAATTTGGTAGAAGAATGGATAAATCAAGCTATGACTCAAGCTAAATCTTCATTACAAACTATAGTTTCAAGATATTTTTCCTGGACAAAACTGATTAGGAGAATAACTCAAGCCCAAAATAGATGTGAAGAACTATTGGAGTGGATGGAAATTTCTAAGCTATCAGATAATAGGAGATGGAAGACATGTCTGTACATTAACTTGTTGAGTGGGAAATAATAAAATTAAAAGAAATGAGGGAAATGAGGTCATGGATAGCATTGAATATATGGCAAATAGAACGATTGTAGGAAGGAATGACTAAATTGCAAAATATTGAAAGAGATGCTACTAAGATACAAGGACAAAATGAGGCTCTTATAGATTCTAAGAGAAAGAATGATTAAGGATGCGATCTATTTAGGAGATGAAGGGATAATGTTGGAATTTGAAGACATCTAGAAAAAAAGATTGTCCAACCTCACAAAGTACAATGATCCTCATATTTTAAGGGACATCAGACAACTAAAAACATTACTAAAGGAATATGACAAGAATGTTAGTTTGGCATAATAAGATACAGAGCCCCTACGGAGCATTTGCTAAATTCAAGAATTTAATTCTTCTGTTGTTGAAAGTTATATAAATGATTAGGCAGTTCAAGTGTTGGTAAGTTTTCACAAATATTTATTACAAAAACATATGACTAGTGATTATAGTACATAAAAAGTCACGAGTTGACTTAGTCAAAGCTATAAAATGTGTATTGTGCTAGCCAACTGAAAATTTTGTTTCATCCTACAATGATGCTATTAAATAAATATCATGTCTTTATTTTCATTATATTTGAGAGTTGTAGACTTGAGCAAGCTCTGGTGTTTTAGAGACTCTGTTTCTTGATTCTCATATTGAAATAGTTGTCTTAGTTATTGTTATTACTTTGCAAATAGTTGAAAGGTGTTCCTAATTAGATTGGGATTGAGTCCGAGCCTAGGATGAAGTTAATGGTGATAGATTACGACCAAGAGAATGAAGTGGTACATCTTGAATTTGAACTAGGACTTTATAGTATTAAATAGTCAGGTGTGTAGAATGATGAGATATACACTTCTAGTCTAGGGTCTTAGGTGAAAACTTTGCCTTATACTGATGTATTGATATAATGAGATGAAGGATATTCTAATGAGGAGAAAGATTTGTTGAGTGTGTTTACGAGATTGGTATCCCATGAAGAAGTCAAATGTAGAAGGCAATGGATATCTTTGGAATCCATGCTATTGCTAGATTGGTCTAGAATACATAAAACGAAGTACCCAGAGAATCAATGTTCACTATGCATAACCATTTTGGAAAATTAGAAAAGTAGGAATGGAATTTCACCTGACAAGGTTGATCCTTCCAGTTTGGTGAAGTCTAAAGCCAAAAACAAGCTTAAGAAAGTGGAGAAGAAAAAGGTCCTTGCAACCACAGAATATTTTTTTTTAAGTCTAAAGAATTTAAGTTGAAAGATGAAACTGAGGCATCACTCGGAAAAGATGGTATTTGGATGTTGATGTTTGATGGGTCAAAGTCTAAACAAGGAATTGGTGTTGGATTTTAATTGATTAGTGTAAATATTCAAGGTGATGGGAGATTTAAAATTGGTGGTTAAGTAGGTGCGAAAGCTTTATGTGTGTCGATACAAGAGATTAGCCAACTATAGACATAGGGTGTGCGATTTGATAAAAAGTTTTGATGCTTTCAAAATTGAACATGTCCCTAGGAGATTTAATCGGAGAGTAGATGAGTTAGTTGTAGCAGCTAGCTTGTTAGAACTGTTGGAATCATCTAAATTGAAAAAGTTCATAGTGGAATTGGTACCAATCCCTTCAGTGCCTAATAACACGTAGAACCTATTGGTGTTTGAAGATGATTGACATATTGTAGAATTTATTATTAATTTTAGGATATTTGAGATAGATTAGTGAAGGAAATGATCCACAGGAAGAAGAAATGGAAGAGGAACTACTTAATGTTACGAAGAGTAATGGTATTCCTAAGGGTATAATTGAATGGAAAGGTTGTCTAATGTGGACTAGGTACTGAAGCAGAAAGATCTACCAAAGATAGAGGAGATAAATGAGAACCTTACAACTTGGGAATTGCAGGCGACCCATGAAATGTACTAATAGGAAAATTTTGTACTAAGCAAGAGAGAGAATACATAATATAGGCATTAAATGATTATATACATGTTATTCCTAGGACATATGAAGATATAAAGACATATAACACATCTATTATTACTCATACAATCCTTTTAAAACCACATGCTAAGCCTTTCAGACAAAGACAGAGATCAGTAAATGCTCTGATCAAGCCTTTGATTCAAAAGGAAGTGCAAAAATTGTTTTATGAAAGAATCATATGTATATGTATGTATGTATATATATACACATGTATATATACATATGTACATATATATATACACACATATATACATCTGTATATATATGTATGTATATGTAGATATGTATATATACGTACACACACATATATATATATGTATATATATGTGTGTATATATATACATATATACATGTATACATATACATATACATAAACATATAAGTTTCAATGCAAAATAACATACCATAATATTACCACTCATATAAAACCTGGTGTTTAGCCATGTATAATCACTTACCCTATAAGTGATGACTACCTAATCCCTTTGATTCTAGTTGTGGTGGCCCCATATGTGTGTTGGAAGTATGCATTGATGTATTGTTGTGGTTGTCATTGATGTCAAAATTGTTGTTCCAGAATCGTCTAGAATGTCTATGGCGCAGAGTTATCTAGTTGTGCTAGTTGTTCCAGAGGTATCATGGATATGATAGTTTGGTGGTCTAGAAACATCTTTATGTTCTCCGAGTGTTGTCGTATTGTTCATTGATGGTTGTTAAGTTCTATGTTTAACCTATTATTAGCTCCAAGGATATAATTTACGGAAGTGTGGTTGATGTGTTATGAGTCTCACCATAGTGTATGGAGATCCATATTTGATTTATGTGCATTGAGCTTATGTTTTTTGTGAGGCCCTACCTTGCCTCATCCGAGCATTTCAATATTTTTCATGTTGAGACTATTATGGATGCTTTATTTTTATGCATTGTGGATTTAGAACTTATATGATTCCATGATTTGGATAACATTGATATATATTGATGCTTCATTCTATGCATTATAGATATAGAACTCTATATGATTCTAGAATAGGATTGCTTGGTGATGATGTATGTCATTATTGGAATTGCAGGACTTTACTATGATGATAGAAATAGGATGCATGTTTATGTATGGATCAAAATTATGAGGATTATGATAATTGCTTATGTGGATTTATTTTGATACAAGATATATTGATTTTGTTTAATATCAATTGTATGCAGAGTGTTTGACATGTATTCTTATTCATGTGTTTAAATATTATATGAGGTTATTTGGAAGTACTAATGTGTAATTGAGATGCACATGAAAATTCTCCATGTGACCATGGAAATATTATGGAGAACCAAACCTAGACCTATGTACGTTTGTAAGCCAGGGGTTGTCTATTTGGAGAGACAACACCCCGTATGTATCATATTTTATTTGAAATAGTAAATGATGCATGTGTGTTAAATTTTATTATTGATTTATTTAAATCCAACAAGAGACAATTTCCATGTGTAATTTTGTTGGAAGGATAAAAGGACAGTCACTTTAGACAAATATGATTATATTCACATGCATATATTTATACCATTGTCCTTGCAAAGAACGCATGCGCATTCAATAATAATATAAGTAAATTCCTGTAACTATCAACTCTCACGACAATATCAATAGACAAAGCATCACATTATGTTTTGTACTTGGGCTACAATTTGCCTCACTAATATTATTCCCTTCCAAGGAAAAAAGTTTTCTTCTTTTGTAAAATGATAAATTCTGCAAGTCAAAACCACTACCCATGTCGATGCTCAGCTTTGGAGTGGGGAAGGTGGTATTTGAGTACATACTATTTCTTAATATCAATTGAAAGCTAAGTCATTGTTCTTTCTTTTTCTTTATTCATATAACACACAAATGCCAACTTGGTTGGTCTAAAGTGATGGAGACAACAACACTCAATAATTGCATGTCTATTAATGTTTATTACTGTTTGTCAACTTAATATCATAGTTTTTAAGAAATGTAATATTGTGCAATAGTATATAATAAAAAGAAAGCACAAGGTACATACAATCACACAAATATATGTATCTTTCTATATTATTCCTTTGCACTCACATATGTAGATGTCTCCACTTCTTTTATATATTTATACATACAGATAAATATATGTCTATTGTTTCACATCTTTAGATAGTGATTTGATCTATGTATGTCTATTGTTTCACATCTTTAGATAGTGATTTGATCTATATATGTCTATTGTTTCACATCTTTAGATAGTGATTTCAGTCGATTTATAGAATATAGAGATGTAAATAAAGACATCTTTTTGTTTGATTTTTGGATATTTTACTTATTTATTCTATATTCATTATGATTTTTTTCTAAAAAAGAATTATGTTACTTTCATGTTTAAAGAGTTTATTGTCTTGATTTTATGAGCTCTACAATTAGTTCTGTTTAATTTGTGAGGGTGAAAATATATTAAGTTTTAAAAAAATTGATGAAAGTTATATTTAATAATACTACTATGCATTTTCATTTCTTAATATAATTTTTTTTAGAAGTTTCTTTTCTTCACAAAAGCTTTTTGGTTCTCTATTATGGTATTGTTCAATATAGTACTAGAAATGGGTTGTTCACAAAACCAAATTGTATTGTTCGCATTAGGTTGAAAAACCCTAAATAAAGTTTAATAGAGGTCAATGGTTATAACTTACAATGAAATCAAAGGCTATCACCAAGATAACATATTCTTAAGCTAGACAAAACTAATCAAAGTCCTCACAAGCCAATATTATAGTAGTGTAATTATAGTAAAAGGTATAACTATGAACAATATGAAGAGGGACATTGTTCAACACACCTGGAGATTGAGAGGTGGGGAGGGGGGTTGAATCAATATTTACTTAAAGTTAAACAATTCTATTTGTAGGTGAAACATTAAATCAGATTTTTGAAAATGAAGAACTGAAAGCAAAGCATGGACCACAACATTCCACACAAGGACACCAAAATTTTATGTGGAAAACCCAATAAGGGAAAAACCACAGTGAGAGTTACCTCACAATATATGAACAAGTATTACATTAATTTTTTGAGGCTCAATGTCTAAGGAAGCACATTGCTCCCCAAAGGACTTCTTGAAGACGTTCACTACCTCAAAGAAAGATGCAAGGAACTACTCAAAGCTAAAGACATGAAGATTACAATGAATGAGAGACATGAACTAGAACTACTATAAAAATTCATCTATTATATGTGATGTTGTAGTCCCATTTTACCATATTTACTCCATCTAATTGATTTGATACACATCTCAAAATTATTTTAATCTTCTATTTATACCCTCTACAACATCTCAACACTCCAACTAGGTTGGCTCCAAGATAGCTTTTAATCAAGAGCATATAACACTCTAAGTTAGTTAGCCTCAAGCACATACATCATGAAATATGATGAGTTGTAGATCAACCCAAAGCATAACTAGATCCCAAAAACTTACAACACATCCTCGAGATCAAGTATATTTTATCAGGATCAAACCACATGTGAAGGAAATAAGACTCTCATCCCAACAACAGCAACTTCGCCAAGATTGTCAACTCTACACCTTTGTGCCATTAGGGAGACAGTAAGAACACCATGCAGATATGTAATAGGTGAAAATTAGGGTTTCACCATAAAATGTAATAAAACCACTAAATTTTCTTGATTGACCATTGCATTGAAAGAGGGATGGACCTAATAGATCTAGGCTTAATCCTTCTAGGGAAAAAGCTCTGAAAGTCTGATTGGGTTCAACCTAGGTTATGGATTTATTCCCTCTTTCTAAGTTGAATTGTGAAAATACCAAAATTAGGGTAAATGAGTGAATATTGAAGAGATTGAGCATTTACAATGAGCTATAATCGTTGTATGGAGACACCAACATAGATTTGGTAAAAATAATGTTTCATATTTGTTCCCAAAAGTTCAGCCTGATTTTTCAAGATCGTTCTACTAATCACCTTGGTCCTTCGAATTTCTTGTTGTCAAAAGATGAACCTATTTGTCTCTGCAAATCCTGTCGATCCTCTCAAACACAGATTTGTACCCATTTTCTGCACATAGAAAGAAGGGGAAAATTGTTGGGAATAGGATTTTTCCTAAGTCAAACCTCACTTGAGTAATTAACCTTCAATGAAATATGCAAATAATGAAATAAATGCTAGAATGATATGTATCTCAGATCTGAAATTGTTGATGATGATACTTTGTTCTTCGAATGGAATCATATATGTTGTATGAAATGGCATGAACATGAAAAAACCTTTATCACACACATGCTAGCATAGGATTGATGTAATTTTGCCCCACAATGGTTGAATGAAGAAATGCAACCTTGAAGATCTTTGAAAATGCTTGATAATTGTTGGTTAGCAATTTGTGTTCCCTTCAAAATATGACAATATGACTCCTAGCCCTAGATTAGGAAACAAACTATTAACAACACTTGGAGAACTTGTGTTCATTTTGCAATTTTCCTTTGAATTTTTGAGGTACATCTCCCTCTTATGATATGAATTTTGTGTTTTTTGGGGGTATGCCTTTAACCAGAAAGCAAGAAAGGTGAAAATTTTAACTAGAAAGTTATAAAGGAAGAGTAATTAACCGCAAAGATAATGAAAGAATTATTCCAAACAACTATCAACTAGCCATTTTCATATAGTGCTCATGCAAAGATGAACATTATTCAACAATGAACAATAAAGGGAAACAAGTCTTAAAAGAAATCATATAAAATCTTGAACATAAAGCATCCACATAAGAAGAATGCAAAACTTATCTACCATAGCACAAAGTCTAATCATATTAGATAAACTATTCAGAAGTTTCTATACTCAAAATTAAATAGCATATTCAACTTGTCTTTGAGAAAACATCACAAAGTCTGCCTTCCTCCATTTCTTCCCCCACCTCTCTCTTTTTATCTACTCTCTATCTCTTTATATCTAAAAACCCCTTTACCGTTTTCAAGAAAAAGTTCCTCCCAGAGTAACAGTTCTGAAAATGATTGTTTTAAACATGATTTTAGATAAAACAAAAACTGCCAGAAGGTTACATTATTAACACTAAATTCCACATTATAAATAGCTACCAACTTCATACTCTTTCTTTATTAGGTACTGGATTCCGACAAACAATTTTGTTGTCAATCATCTTTGCCTTCATTTCTTCTTTGATAAGTACCTAGAGGAGTATTGAAAACTCATCTTCATCTTCTATAAGCTCCCAAGAAAGGTCAGTCAAGTCAAAAAGATTTTTTTCCTGCATGTGTTCAACATCTGGTTGTATCATGGGACATTTCCACTTAAACACCATCCTCTCAATTGTCTTGAAAAATAATCACCAAGATTTCTTCTGGTAGTTATTTCTTCTCGTAGACACCTTTCGTGATTTTTGGCTTGCTAAAAAAAATTCCTTAATAAGGAAACAATCTTTCTATACCTAGTAAAATCAATTTCTCTTTCCATGAAAGAGCATGTAGCCCTTGAGCTGAAGGTTAGATACACTACATGCCTTAACCCTAAAGGAGAGTAGTTGTTGCACAATATAGAATTGATAGCAGATAAGGGTGTTGAAGAACTAATTGCTCAAGATTACCATATTACAATAGTTTAGTGAGTGAGACCTTCAAGGTTCGAGGGTGCTAGGATAAGTAAGGAGAGCATAGCCATTACAAAAGATAGAATGTGAAGAGACCGAAAGAAGGGGGTGAAAAAACTATCCAACATAGAGAACAGAGAGGACATGCTTCTTCACTCAACAAGGACAGGCTCAAGGCAGGAAAGATGCGATGTGAATGTTAGGTTGGCAGAAAAGAAAGAAACATGTTCAAGGGAGGCAGGAGCTTTCTAGATAGGGCCCTGACAAAGAAAGCAGTTAAAGTAACTATTCCCAAAAAGCCTAGCCCAGGTTTGATTATCTTAGCTTCAATGGAACTAAACGAGGACCTCCTTCCTTATTTGTAACCTGGCTGGTGCAAACAAAATAGCTATTTGTTGGGCCCCTAGGAAACTATAGAAAGGGGGGCCCACCCAACTATAGTCCCTCCCAACCCGAGAGGAGTAGAGTTGGGATGGTTCATTGGACCCCTGAAATTCTATGGTAGTCTTCTGGTAGATAACTATTCTCCCCTCGCTCTCCTCTCGGGTGGGTTATGACCCCCTACTATTCTATGGCTAGTCGGCCAAATGCCAAATAGAATAACTGGTGTAGTTTATGTCAACTAAATTCATGTCAATCTTAGCCCTATTGAAATACGATCTGAGATCAAATATTCAATGGCTAAAACACTGAAAAGGCCTTCTAAATGAGCCCTAAACTCTAAAACCTAGGGTTTTATACCTTTCATTCTATTTGGGGCTTTTAATTTCTATTTTTATTTTGATCGGGCCAATTGGTCAAATCTCTTAAGGATTATTGGTTAGAGGGTCCTATGTCCATGGTGAGACAGATCCCCCTGTTTATGTCACCAATTAGCAACATAACATAGATTTTTCATTGTTCCCTAGAATGGGGGACATAACTTTTTCCATCCTACTACCCCACATGGTTTTCATGACTTCCACATTTGGTTGCGGGATAGAGGGATGATGAGTTTGACCAGGGATAAAATCTACCCCACATGAAAAATCAAGCAAGCTAATTTCCATGCGGGATGGTGGGGAAGGAAGAAAGTTAGTCCTTCCTTCACCTCGCACAAGTTGGAGATGAAGACAAATGGGCTCATGGTATAGCAGAGGAATTGGAATTCTTTCTTCCCCACTACCCTATTAAGATATGATGAAGAGAAAATAGCTATCAAGGGATAGCAAGGAAAATAGAAATGCCCTGCATGCCACCCCACAAAGCACAAGGGAGCATAAAGAGATGCTTGTAGGGGAAACAAATAAGGTAAGGTGAATGGTTCTCTGCTATCTTGCAAGAAATTTCAAGAGTTCAATGGGACCTCATGAGGTAACAAATACAATAGTGAGATTGGTGCTCCCCACCATCCCATGCGGGGGACCAAGGTGATATGACACAATCATGACTGTCAGATGTTTATAAAGATCTAATACAATGACGATATTTTAAGATTTTATTGAGCCCTTTGAAGGGATTCGTGGTGCAATTCGGAGCATCCATCTGCATGTGACAAGGTAAATCAAGCGGCTGAGTTTCAAAATCACAAGAATGATAAAATTCAAATGTCTGCTCAGGATGGTTATTGACTTTAATGATTGACAATCACTTTTGTCCCGTTGGCACCCAAATCCAATTGGAATTGTTCCCAGCCACTTTCAAGCGATTGTGGGCAATCACCATTACTCCATAAATGAATCTGTAGGTTTATTCTAGATGAGAGTTGTGCCCATTTAATGTAGAATGGAGACTTTTTGCCCTCATAGGTGCCATCAAGATGCATTGAACACAAAGATTTCCCCTTTTTTGTAGGTATTTTGCTACTTCTTCTTCGATCTAATCTTCTGCTTTATGATATTTTGTAACCTAATCCTAGTAGGGCTAGGGTTTCTAACTGTAGTTTGATCTGAGTTATTCCTGGACTACAAAGTGCAATTTTGTAGCCCTATTACAAGGATCTTCTTTTCTTTTCTTTTGCAAAATACATATTTTCTCTATAAATTATAACTTTGTCTTGCCTTTACATGAATAGAATTTACTTGTTTTGCCTTCTTTTAGTTCTTACAATTTGTGTAATGGTTTTACGTTATTGTTTGGATGCATTCTGGTTTTCTTTCCTAAGTTGTATGTGACCGTGTTAATCCCTCTTTGCATATCATCTGTGAACTATTTCAATTCCTCTTTCCATCTTACAATAATTCCAAACTTCACTCACACTTAGGTGGCTAATTAGGATAGAATCTTGTGCATGTTTTGGTATTTTTCTTGATGTTCTATGCAGTTGTAGGCAGGGAAAATCAATCTTTCAATTTGGGTGCAAACCCCTTTTCCCCTTTTAAGCATTCCTTCTTCCCCTTTTCCCCCTCAAATCAGTAGAATAGATTTATATGTGTTGGGTTGGTCCAACATCTGCATTTGGATTGATAAGGAAGCCAACCTTCTCCAGAGACTCAACCTCACATTATGCAAGGTCCCACACTTGGAGGTTGTTTCAGTGTGTCATAGGGTTGATGATCTGAAGAGTTCATCAAGCGGGCATACTTTTCTGACAAGAGTTTATTAGGGGGATTCTCCATCCTGGATCAATTTCGCAAGCAATTACACAACACACATTGCTAGTGTCAAAGGAAGAGATAGATGTGGTGGGCACATTGAAGCGCAAGGCAAATTTGGTAGAAGAATAGATAATTGAAGCTTTGACTCAAGATAAATCTTCATTAGAAACTGTAGTTTCAGGATATTTTTCCTAGACAAATCTGATTAGGAGAATAACTCAATCCCAAAATAGATGTGAAGAACTATTGGAGTGGATGGAAATGTCCAAGCCATCAGATAACAAGAGATGGAAGACATGTCCATACATGAACTTGTTGAGTGGGAAATAATCAAATTAAAACAAATGAGGGAATTGAGGTCATGGATAGCATTGAATACATGGCAAATAGAATGATTGTAGGAAGGAATGACTAAATTCTGAAATATTGAAAGAGATGCTACCGAGATACAAGGACAAAATGAGGCACTTACAGATTCTAATGGAAAGAATGATTGAGGATGTGAACTGTTTAGGAGATGAACGGATAATTTGAAGACATCTGGAACAAAAGATTGTCCAACCTCACAAAGTACAATGATCCTTAGATTTTAAGGGACATCAAACAACTAAAAACATTACTAAAGGAATATGACAAGAATGTTAGTCTGGCATAATAAGATATAGAGCCCCTATGGAGCATTTGCTAAATTCAAGAACTTAATTCTTCTGTTGTTGAAAGTTGTATAAATGATTAGGCAGTTCAAGTGTTGGTAAGTTTTCAAAAATATTTATTGCAAAAACATATGACTGGTGAGTCTAGTATAGAAAAAGTCACGAGTTGACTTAGTCAAAGCTATAAAATGTGTAGTGTGTTAGCCAACTGAAAATTTTGTTTCATCCTACAATGGTGCTATAAAATAAATATCATGTCTTTATTTTCATTATGTTTGAGAGTTGTAGACTTGAGCAAGCTTTGGTGTTTTAGAGACTCTGTTTCTTGATTCTCAAATTGTAATAGTTGCCTTAGTTATTGTTCTTTCTTTGCAAATAGTTGAAAGGTGTTCCTAATTAGATTGGGACTGATTTTGAGCCAAGGATGAAGTTAATGGTGATAGATTACAACCAAGAGAATGAAGTGCTACATCTTGAATTTGAACTAGGACTTTATAGTATTAAATAGTCAGGTGTGTAGAATGATGAGATATGCACTTCTAGTCTAGGGTCTTAGGTGAAAATTTTGCCTTATACTGATGTATTGATATAATGAGATGAAGGATATTCTAATGAGGAGAAATATTTGTTGAGTGTGTTTACAAGATTGGTATCCCATGAAGAAGTCAAATGTAGAAGGCAATGGATATCTTCTGAATCCATGCTATTTCTAGATTGGTCTAGAATACATAAAACTAAGTACCCAGAGAATCAATGCTCACTATGCATAACCATTTTGGAAAATTAGAATAGTAGGAATGGAATTTCACCCGATAAGGCTGATCCTTCCAATTTGGTGATGTCTAAAGCCAAAAACAAGCTTAAGAAAGTGGAGGAGCAAAAGGTCCTTGTAACTAGAGAATATTTTTTTTAAGTGTAAAAAATTTAAGTTGAAGGATGAAACTGAGGCATTAGTCGAAAAAGATGGTATTTGGATGTTGATGTTTGTTGGGTCAAAGTCTAAACAAGGAATTGACATTGGAGTTTAATTGATTAGTGTAAATATTCAAGGTGATGGGAGACTTAAAATTGGTGGTTAAGTACGTGTGAAAGCTATATGTGTGTCAACACAAGAGATTAGCCAACTATAGACATAGGGTGTGCAATTTGATAAAAAGTTTTATTGCATTCAAAATTGAACATGTACCTAGGAGATTTAATCAGAGAGTAGATGCATTAGTTGTAGCAACTAGCTTGTTAGAACCATTGGAATCAGCTAAATTGAAAAAGTTCATAGTGGAATTGGTACCAATCCCTTCAGTGCCTGATATCGCGTAGAACCTATTGGTGTTTGAAGATGATTGACACATTGTGGAATTTATTACTAATTTTGGGATATTTGAGATAGATTATTGAAGGAAATGATCTGTAGGAAGAAGAAATGGGAGAGGAACTACTTGATGTTATGAAGAGTAATGGTATTCCTAAGGGTGTAATTGAATTGTAAAGGTTGTCTGACGTGGATGAGATACTGAAGCAAAAAGATCTACCAAAGATAGAGGGAGATAAATGTGAACCTTACAACTTGGGAATTGCAGAGGACCCGCGAAATGTACTAATAGGAAAATTTTGTACTAAGCAAGAGAGAGAATACATAATATAGGCATTAAATGATTATATACATGTTATTCCCAGGACATATGAAGATCTAAAGACATAGCACACATCTATTATTACTCATACAATCCTTTTAAAACCACATGCTAAGCCTTTCAAACAAAGACACAGATCAGTAGATGCTTTGATCAAGCCTTTGATTCAAAAAAGGAAGTGCAAAAATTTTTTTATACAAGAATCATATGCATATGTATGTATGTATGTATGTGTGTATATATACATGTATATATATATGTATATATATACGTATGTATATATATGTATATATGTAGATATGTATATATACATACACAAATATATATACATATGTATATATATGTGTATATATATATACACATATACATGTATATATATGTATATATATATATACATGTATACATATACATATACATATAAGTCTCAATGCAAAAAAAAATACCATAATATTAACACTTATACAAAATCTGGTGTTTAGCCATGTATAATCACCTACCCTATAAGTGATGACTACCTAATCCCTTTGATCCTAGTTGTGGTAGCCCCATATGTGTTGGAAGTATGCATTGATGTATTGTTGTGGTTGTCATTGATGTCAAAATTGTTGTTCCAGAATGGTCCAGAATGTCTATGGCATAGAGTTATCTAGTTGTGCTAGTTGTTCCAAAGGTATCATGGATATGATAGTTTGGTGGCCTAGAAACATCTTTATGTTCTCGAAGCTTTGTGGTATTGTTCATTGATAGTTGTTATATTCTATGTTTGACCTATCATTAGCTCCAGGGATATAATTTATGGAAGTGTGGTTGATGTGTTATGAGTCTCACCATAGTGTATGGAGATCCATATTTGAGTTATGTGCATTGAGCTTATGTTTTTTTATTGTGATTTCTTATATTGATACGTAGCATATGGATATGATATTTGTTAGGTTCTGGTGATTATGGATCTATGTATTTATCCTTGGGAGATGTGTTTTGGTCATCTCTTTCTCCTAGAGTGGATCAACATGTATATTTTTGGTTTGGAAAGTATATTTGATTCAGGCGAACTTGGTTTAAGCTTTGATGATCTATCTTGTATATAAGGCATATGTCTAAATTTGAGTTATAGAGGTGTGGAATGTGTAAGAGTGTAAATGATGTGATAAAGAGAAAAGATTAGAGGAAGTTTGGACAGAGAAAAATAGTGGTGTTTGAAAGATATGCAAGTTGTGTTGAAGACTATTGCAGAGAATTGAGATAGAGTGTTGGCAGATGAGATTGGAGTTGTGCATGTTGATATTGGTTGCTTGATGCATAGTTCAAGGATAGATTCATGATTAGGAGATCCTTCTTTTCATATCATTTTTTGTATCTTTCCTTGAGTGTATTTAGCTTCAGGTTTTGCATGTCTCTTTATATCTCGTCCCATGAGTAGCTAGCCTTGGTGTGCAAGTTCAGAGCAATTAGCTCTCTTTTGTAATCATTTCATATATAGTGGATTATCTTGTGGGACTCCTAGTGTGGTTTTTCCTTGTCTAGGTTTTCCACTTATAAATATTGGTGTTCATGTGTTGATATGTATTGTTGGTTAATTGTTTATATTCTGCAATATTTTATTTGTTTGGACTAATTCACCACCCCCTCCCAATCCTACCTTGGGTTCAAAAATTGGTATCAAAGCGTGGTTCCTCTTGAGTAATATTAACTGCTTGAGGTAGATCCGGTATGGCATAGAATGTGCATTATAAAGTTCCTATCTTTGCTAGTACAAGTTTTGCGTACTAGAAGGAGAGAATGGAGTCGCTTTTGGAGACATTGTAAAATGGAATTTGGGGGATCATTCTGACTAGATATATAGATCCATAGGGTGGTGCTAAGACTCTAGATGAGATAAATTCAAAGGAAGCTAATGCAAAGGCTAGAGCTATAAATTTTAACTAGATAAGTGATTCAGTGTTTGGAAGAGTAAAAGGTTTGAAAGAAGCAAAAGTTGTGTGGAACAATTTGTGTTTGGAATATGAAGGAGATTTGAAGACAAAGCAAGATAGGCTTATGAATTTGAAGTAGAAGTATGAGTACCTAATAATTCTTGAAGATGAAGGAGTTGAGAACTATATTCACAAAATTATTAATCTTGCTAATGGCATTAGAGCTACCAGAGGACGTTTGGAAGAATGTGATGTTGTGCATAAGGTCTTATTGACTTTGCCTAAATCCTATAATCCACTAAGATGTTCTATACAGGAGAGCAATGACTTGAGAAAATATACCATTGATCATCTTATTGGTACCTTAGTAGCCTATGAGATTTTAGAAATGGAGGAAGAAAAATGAGAAAAGAGAGAAGCAACATTTAATGTTTCAAGATTTGATGATCTGAAATGTAGTGGAGACCTAAATGAAGCTGAAGAAATTTTTTTAAGATTACAACAAGGCATTGGGAAATGTAAAGGTAAGTTACCTTTGAAATTTTTTTCTTGTGGTAGAATTGGACATTATTATTCTAATTGCACTTACAAAGAAGATTATAAGAGATCGGATGATGAGAAGAAGAACAACTTTCGAAGATGTAATTTCAACATAAAGGAGAAGGTCTTATGCTCTATTGAAGAACATACATCTAAAGAAAAAGTTGATGGTGACTCGAATGGAGAATTATTATTTTTAACAATTGAGGATAAGGAGATCTCTTTGGAGAAATTAGAAGAAGAGAAATCAATTAAGACTGCATTGCATAGATGGATTATAGACTCCAGATGTTTAAACCATATGACCACTGATAAAGACAAGTTTATTAATCTCAAGATATATGATGGCGGATTTGTGAAGTTTGTTAGAGAAGATGGTACAACTATTCAAGGTATTAGAAGTGTTTCTATTGATGGCAAGAATAAGATTGATGATGTTTATGATGTTGAAGGATTGAGACATAATTTGTTAATTGTTAGTCAAATGTGTATAAAAGGGAATGGAGTTTTGTTTAGTAGTACTAGATGTGTAAATAGAAAATAGAAGAGTAGTAAAAGAGTTGTAGGAGTTAGAATGTGTGTAAATGTATATTATATCAAGGATAGAGAGGAGAACAAGTGTTTTCTAGAGTAGAAGATTGAGATTGTTCCTGTAGTTCCAGTGAAGGCAAGTGATCCAAGAGAAAGAAAAGAGAAGGAAATAAATGAAGAAGAAGAAGAGGAGGAGGAGGAGGAGGAGAATTCAAAGAAAGTTCTTGTGAAGTTCATTCAAAAGAATCATTTAGAGAATCAGATAATTGGAGATAAATCAAATGGTGTTCAGACAAGAAGGAAGATTGTTGAAGTTCAAGGTCAAGCTTATTACAATTTTGTATCAGTGACAGAGCTGAATACCTATGAGGAAGCAAGAAAGGATGAAATTTGGATAAAAGCAATGGAAGAGGAACTAAATCATATTCATAAGAACAAGACATGGGAGGTAGTACCTAGAATGATGGACAAGAATCTAATTGGAACTAAGTAGGTATTCAGAAATAAGTTGAATACGAAAAGACAAGTGACAAGGAATAAAGCAAGACTAGTATGTAAAGGATATTCTCAAGTAGAAGGTATAGACTTTAAAGAAACCTTTTCTCCTGTCGCAAGGATGGAAGCTATTCATATGTTTCTTGAATTTTCTACCTATAAGAACTTTAAAGTTTATTAGATGGATGTTAAATCAACATTTTTGAATGAAGATATAGAAGAAGAGGTTTAGGTTCAACAACCTGGTGAATTCAAATTGACAGAAGAACCTATTGATTAGGTTGAAAGGACTGGAATACTGAGGGAGGGGGTGAATAAGTATCCCCACAGATATAAAAACTTTTCTCAATCTTTAATCTTCCATAAATATGTCAATCTTCATCAAACAAACTTAACAGATATAATTAATCAAATGAAGAATAAAGATGAAGAACACAACCACAAGACAAACATCAGATTTAATACATGAAAAACTCAAATAGGAAAAACCACAGAGAGTATTAACTCCCATGATAATATAACTAGTTATATGGTGTTTACAAAAGAGGTGGATCACTACCAGATGGCTCACTACCAAATTACAAAAGCAACTCACTGCCAGACTGCTAACTGCAAAGATACAAAGGAATGACTTACTATCTGAATGCTCACTGAAACATCAAAGGTTGAAGTGAAAAGGATTGCATATCCAAATGCATATGATCAGTTTGAAGATTAAGCTCAAATTACAATTTACAAACTATTGTAGTACATCTGGTTAGAGATCTCTATACATCTATCCTATGGTAGATATGGTGAAGGAATACTACACTACACAACATTTTTTGTCTTCACTATCTGCAACTCACACTTCGTTGCTAACTCTCTTTTGCATATCTCATGAACTTCCTAAATCTCTTTCTCACACACCTTCATGCCATACCATTGCCTCATGCTACTATATCTATATATATGCCAGAGAGAACAAATATAAAATAGTGTCTTAGCCAAGCCTAGAACTTTAGCAAGACACTCATGTTGGCCTCCGCAAGATCTCTAGATGCTTCCCTTTACATACCTCATTTGCCAATTCCTATGGGAAACTTACCTGAGTGGGGTGGGGTCATTTAGATCCAAGAATACCCACCCATTAGAACAAAATTAAGTGTAATATCTCCAAACTATAGAATCCACATGTACCAAGGATACTACAACACGAAACTCAAAGATATACTACTAATATGATCAAAATAGCTAATATCGAGACACATAATTGATACCTAGATCAATGAGAACTGAAAATTCAGAAACAAGGATGTTCCAGAGATTACAACATTATATTACCTCCATCATACCACATCATAACATCTATCCATAATAGCAAAGTCTATCCATAGCAAAAGAACTGCACATACTGACTATATACAACATCCGAACCAATCTAGGCTATAAATATTGTTTGGTCTAAACCAAACGACCGGTTTGACATCAATGAAAATAATATAAACAATATTCACACATCTAACAATCTCCCCCTTTGTCATTGATGAAAAAAATATCCAAAACATAACTATGTACAACTCTCCCTTACTCACGCAACTTCTCAATTCCAAGAAACCACATTCCTTTTTCCCCCTTTTGATATCAAGGACAATGGATGCCTTTGACAAAAAAAGAATGAAAAGAAAAAGGAAGAAAAACATAATATATACAACTGCAAAAATGTTAGAACCTGAATACTGCACAAGAACCTCCAGCTGCTCTTCTTTTGAAATATTAACTTGAATTTCTCCTTCAGATATAAAGAATAAATTCCCAAGAATGTATGGCTAGTTTAATGCTAGCTAAAAGGCTTTTGAACTCTACTAATAGATCAATTGCATGGGAAAAAGTATCTAGAGTAGATAGTTTCTGCTCATACTCAACTGAATTCCCAAGCAACACTGAAAAATGCTCTAAAAATAATCCAAGTTGAAATGGGTGTAAGAAAGGGGTTTGTGTGTGTTTGGTGTCAGGAAATAAATTCGAAGGGGTTCATAATATTTGTGATAAGAATTTGGAGTATTGGGAAGGGGGTTTGTCCCTTGAAAGTGTGACTATCCCAAGCATGCATGATTGTCTTAATAGGATAGTATTGCAGTAGTAGGATACTTTGTGACCTTTAGGGTGGTTGGGAGGGTAAAGTAGGGTGTTTGGCTATGAAAAAGAGTTCCCTTGAAGTTTTCATGCAGTACCTTGGAGTGGTATACACCCATTTGGCATTGGGAGTTGTGTCTAAGAGCCATTAGAAGTCCTAATTGGAGTTGGACTTGTGTGAGTAAGGTTTGAGAGTTTTGGTGTGATTTAGGGGTTGGAAGGGCTTAAGTTGGCCTTGGGAAATTGAATAAGCCTAGACTAATATATTCTACTGGTTGGATGTGGAAGCATGAGTCTACTTTTGGGGTATTCAAGCCATGTGAGCACCTAGTAACCTTGTGAGGCTTTTGACGTAGCTATATGAAGAGTAATCGCCTATTTGAGTAGGTGAGTTGGGAGAAAGATCTCCACTAGTTGGTTGTGTGTGTGGATGCTCTGCATCATAATCATATTCTTGGGATCAATGAAAGGAGCTCATAAGGCCATGAACAATAGAAATCTGAAAAATACCAAGGGTCATGATCCTATACACACCTACATTATTTAGAAGACTGAAAAAAACTAACAATAATCCATGGTGTTTTCAAGAATTCATGATGCATAGGAATGGATAGTTACTTTCCTTTTTGACTAACTTGGGTCTATGAATCTCAATGGTGTTCATCCCAAAAGTATATGTAATATCATTCACTTTCACCCAAGGTGTGACTAAGAATTTTGTCTTACTTGTCACTGATTTGGACAGTATTGAGAGGATCATATAAGGATGACTATTACCATACTCTCAATGACTTCACAACATTGATAATGAATTCACATTAGAAACTCATGGATTACCCCAATTAGACATTAGTCAACTTAAGATATGATACAAGGATTGCATACCACAAAGCCATTAGCATATCACCTTCTCTAAATCACCACAAAGCCATTAGATATGTTTTGAGATGAAAAAGAAGAGTTAAATGGTTTTGGTTCAATTTTCATAATCTCTATGTTCAAGTAATTTAATTTGGTATATTATACTGAAATGTGATTTCATAACTAACATTTCAACTTCTATATAGCTAGTTCTATAGCCTGATTTTTTTGTCTGTGAAGAAAGACCATGTCAAACAATATCAGCGAACAACAAAATAAGGAGACAATTGCTAGATTGTGGTCTAACTTGAAAAGGAAAGGTGATGGAAAATATTATTGTCCCTGCAAAATTTGTAAGGGGTTAAAGACTAGAAGACTTCTAATTGAAACAATTAAGAAACATTGTAGGTTGCATGGTTACATTGAAGGTGGACATGATTATCATCCATTGGTAAGTTTTTCATTATATTGTTTTAACAATTTATATACATAAGAAATCACTTGATGATGAGATCATGATCATGGTTTATTTATGTTTATCAATTTTATATAGGTCGAGTAGCCCAGAGCCCATGATATGGATCAACACAACCCGAAGAATATGATTTTTGAAGTGGATGAACATGGAGGTGTGAATATCAAAGTTGAAGATAATGATCCCATGCAAGATGATGATCATGAGCCACAAAACATAATTGAAGATGATGGTACAAATACATTGATCCATGACACATTTAGTACTGGTGTAGCTAATCATGATGATGAAGATGACCTTGATGTTATTCATGATGTCCCTCTACTTGAGAAGGCATCTAAGGCCCTTTATGAAGGCTCCCAGACAACTCTTCTCTCCGCTATATTGTTGTTGGTGAACTTGAAGGTTATGAATGGCTTATCCAACATAACAATCTCACGTATGTTAAGGTATGTCATATATGTCATAATAAATGGTGAATCAATCATGTTGTACCATTAATATTCTTTATATTAACAAATTATATTTTTTTGTTGTAGATTGATAGGTGAGTTTTTGTTACCACCGTCAAATATTCTACCTCGCTCATACCAAGAATTATCTACCATTATGAAAGATATTGAAATGGAGTATCAAGCAATAGATTCTTGTCCCAATGATCATATTATATATCACAAACAACATGAATTTTGACTGAATACCCTGAATGTCATATCAGTAGATATCAAGCAGATCAAATAACAAAAAGGGTTCCTCGCAAGGTTCTTCATTATATTCCCATTATTCCACGTATGCAACGATTATTCAAGTGCACTAGCTTGGAGCAATTTATGGATTACCATGCATGCAATAGAATTCAAGATGACATTATTCAAATGCCTGCAGATGGTTCAACATTTATGTACATAGAGGAAAAGTGACCACACTTTAAAGAAGAACCTCGTAATCTCAGGCTTTCATTGGTAGCGGACCATGTCAATCCATTTGGAGAGCTTACTCAGTGTGACCCATTTTTGTTATCAACAATAAAATTCCTCCGTGGATGTCAATAAAGAGGGAGCACATAATGTTGGCAATGATTGTTCTAGGTATTTTATCATTTAATAGTCGTCTACATTTAATTATAAATATTGCAGTGAAATGGTCATAATAATTATGTAATGTTTTTGTTCATTCGATTAGGTAAGTACCAAGTTAAAGATATGAATGTATATATTGAGCCTCTTATAAATGAGTTGTTGGAGTTATGGAATGGTGTCACTATGTATGACATCTCTAGACCAATAGGACAAAGACAATTTCAATTCCATCTGATGCTTGTATGGACAATACACGATGCCCTAGGAATAACACATTTTTGTGGTATGTTATAGTGTTCAAGTTGCGCATGATAATTATAATTAAAAAAATCAACATATTTAATCCAATTATACATTATCTTGTAGGTCTTCAAACAAAGGGAAAATTTGCATGTCCAGTTTGTGGTCCAAAGATGAAATCTCATCATTCAAAAAGTTTAGGAAAGAAGGTGTTTGATGAGTATAGGCCTTTTCTCCACAAAAATCATAAGTATCAAAATACTAAAAAACATTTTTTCAGTGGGAAAGAAGAGAATACATCAAATCCACAAAGAATGAAACCTCACCTATGGAAGTTGGAATATAATAGAATTAATCGTCAAGGTAATGTCATTCCATCTAATGGTTTATGTCATAGGAAATCTTTTCTATTGTGTTTTATTTACTAATGATGCGATTGATGATCGTGATGGTCGTTAAGGCATAAATGACCACCTTCCTAAGGGACTAAAAAGTTATCCCTGATAATTTAGTAGGTTTCCCTACTACGAGCAGTTACAAATTGTGCATTTTTTTGATACTATGCATATTGGAAAGAATATAATAGAGATATTATGGAAAATATTGGATGGAAGGCATGACAAAGAAAAAATTGTCATTCACATTCAGGATTCCAATCATGCAATGAAAAATGTCATTCAATCAAATAGCCATGGAGACCAGATTAATATAAGTGACCTTGGTTATTAACGAACTAGCAAATAAATGCTATAAAAGAAGTCATATGAAAAATTCAATTTCCCACAAGATTTGTTACGAATATAAACAATCTCACATCAAAGAAAAGTGAATTTGGGCCAGGGATGAAAACACATGATTGGCATACCCTCATTAAGGTAATTCATGTTCTTGCAGTTTTACTATATATGTGTATACTGTGCATGTACTTTTCATTGTATTATGTTAGAAAAAAATTAAAAGATAATTTTGCAGTACGTTCTACCTCTATCTCTCTCAGACAACTTCGACAATAATGTCAAGCAAGTCATATATGATCTTAGAAAATACATGAGGTAAGTAGTGATATTTGTTCAGTTTTTTGTATAGATATTATATTTAAGATTTGTTTTACTTGTTATGTAATATATTTTTTTGCATCTTGAATATCTTGTAGGTGGTTGTCATGTAAAGAAATCCATAAAGAAGATATAAAATATTGGAAGAGAAAAATTCCTCATCTAATGTGTGAAATGCAAAAGTGTCTACCTTTAGCTTTTTTCAATTCACAAGAACACTACCTCATGCACCAATTTGAGGAGATTGAATTGTGTGGACCTGTACACACTAGGTCAATGTGGATGGTTGAGAGGCACTTGAAATTTTTGAAGGCTTTGGTTCGACAAAGAGAACATCCTGACAGTTCTATGGTGGAGGGATATATGGTATACCAGACTAAGGTGTACATTTCTGAATATCTTCCTAAGTTTGCAGAAAAGATCCATGTGGATTGCATTTCAAATCCCAACCCGATTAACAAATTCAAAGGGGAGTACTTGACGGGAAAAGGTAGATTGAGGAAAGTGAGAGGTAATTATAAGATTTTATTGTAGTTAATTAATTCTTAATCTTCAAAATAAATCGGTTGTAAGACATCTATTTATTTTTTGTACGGTTGGTCGAGATTGGGATGCACTACATTTGTATATTGCAAAAAATTTTGATTGGATGATGGTATGGATTGAACATTGTCAACATTATATTTGCACATTAACATGGGAAGGTGTGGCTTCATTGGTTAAATAAGCTCATTGTAATGGAGATTCCAATGTTACGCAAAGGGAAATTGATTTAGCATATGGTTTAAGAGATAAACAAGTACATATAAATTTATTAATCTCCCATATGTTTATCTACTCACGATGCAATAATTTTACATGTTTGGCATTTCATAGGTCAAACACCACAACGCTATGTGTTGCAATGGTCATAAATTTCTCATCAAAAAGTTGGATGACACGAAGAAAACTTGTGATTTTGGGATAACTGCAGTCTTTGTGGTGACAAATATTTCATCGATAAATGACATACATCCTCAAGAGTCTCAAAATTGATACTATGGCATTTTGGATGATATACTTGAGTGCGACTTTAATTCCTTCAAATCAGTTTTGTTCATCATCAAATGGTACAGGCTACGATTGAATAAAAATGATCTTGATAGAACTATTATTGAACATGATAGTGGTTTCACAATGGTTAATACAAGGTCGTTTGAACCAGTTGGGATGAGCCCTATGTTCTTCCAAGCCAATGTGAGTAGGTATTTTACTCAGAGGTTCCACATAAACCGGGTTGGTCATTTGTTGTTAGACATGATCCAAGAGGAAGGTCGATAAGGTATAATGTGATGGAAGAAGAAGATACCAAAGAAGTAGAAGATGATCGTGATCGACAGTTACTCGATGATGATGATGAAGAAGAAGAAGAAGAAGAAGAAGAAGAAGAAGAAGAAGAAGAAGAAGAAGAAGAAGAAGATGATGATGATGATGATGATGATGATGATGATGATGATGATGATGATGATGGTGGTGGTGGTGGTGGTGGTGGTGGTGGTGGTGGTGGTGGTGGTGGTGGTGGTGGTGGTGGTGGTGGTGGTGGTGGTGGTGGTGGTGGTGGTGGTGGTGGTGGTGATGGTGATGGTGATGGTGATGGTGATGGTGATGGTGATGGTGATGGTAATGGTGATGATGGTGATGACGATGATGAAGACGTTGATGGTGGTGGTTGTGGTGATGATGATGATGATGATGATAATGATGATGATGATCATGATCATGATCATGATCATGATCATGATGATGGCAATGATGATCATGATGGTCATGATGATGAATAAAATGTATGAGGTATGTGATTAGTATATTATCTATTTAATGTTGATTTCTTGATAGAAATTTATTTGACTTATATGGTTACATAATTAATTCATGATGCACCTTTTAATGTTTTTAATTCATGTTCCATGACCTCTAGCAAGTCCTTATAGTAGAACTATGCCACCTTGAGGAGATGGAGATAGGGAGAGTGACTATTTATGTGACTTTTTTAAAACTTTGTGTTTATTTATGGAATTTGGATTGTTTATTAGCTATGTGATGGATTACATGTTTATGATGATACATGTGACATTTTTTGAACTTTGTGTTTATTTATAGAATGTGGATTGTTTATTACCTATGTGATGGATGGTGACTTATGATACACATGTGATGGATTACATGTATATGATGACACATATGTGATGCTAATTATGATACTCAATTACATATATGATGATACATCATGTTATTCTTATGATGCTTATGATACATATGTATTTATTGTTTATCAACTTACAAATGCAATTCTTATGATGCTCAATTGATGGTGTTGATTTCATGTATAGTCCCTATGTGATGCTATCACCCTTGGTGGGAACAGGTCATTGACTACAGACATCATCAACCCTTTAGTTGAGGATCCTGCATAGTCTACATAGAGTAAGGTAAGGAATTAAAAAATTTACAATGATTATGATGACAACATCCTTTTTAATATTTAATACTCTTTTTGTCTACAAAGTTCATGTTGTTCATGTTGTGTACTATGTAATTTTTAGCTAACATAAGATAATTGAATTACATGTGCAGGAACCTGAACCCCATTGACGAGGATCTTGCACAGTCTCATGGATCGACATGTATAAGTCAATACACCCTATAGAAATAGTTTATTTTTTAAAATTCCTCAGTTTTTCAAATCTCAACATTAGCAGCAAATCTAATATAGTTATCAACACTTGAGGCCCCAGTTGGACTTATTCAAATTTTAATCTCAACATCAACTTTAGGGTCGACTTCTTCATCAACATTACCCTCATTTGCAAAATATCTCTCTCATTACCAACTAACTCTCTCATTTGATGGAGTGTAGGTACCACCAAATAGGTCTTTGTCAATGTGTCTTCCTCGAGTGAGAGAAATGTAGGAATAGAGAATGAAAGTGAGACATGTAGTATGTCTACAATAGGGAGATCAACTAGAAGTCAAAAGATTAGAAGAAAATTCAATGAACACATGAAATTTTTCCTTGGTCAAGGGGGGTCATGTTCTTATGATGATGAGACCAAAGGTGACATTGAGGTGCCCTTGAGGTACAAACATCCACATAAACAATGGGTACCCAAGGAAATTCCTCCAATAAACATCGATTTTTGTGTTAACGATAGGATATATCGCATAGCACCTTTGTCGTTACATGGTTTGGGCCTATTTTTCATGGATGACATAAAGGTCTATTACAACAAAGTTTCTGAATTGATGGAGTTTGTCGGACCTTGTTACAATTACAATAATTGGATGCAGATTGTTTGATATATAAAAAGTATGCATAGGTATGCACTATCAGCAAATTATATACAACAGAAAGATAATGATCAAAGTAAACGAGTGGTTGTATACATTGATGGAAGGCCAAAAGAAATAGGGAATATTGCAGGTTTTATAAATAGTACGCGATCTGGGTCAACTAATAAACAACCCAATTGCATATTTGAGGCACGTGAGGGAAATCATGTATTCGTATGTGCGATAAAATCAACAAGTGTAGGGGAAGAGCTGCTAATCGATTATAATTTGAATCTTATAGATACAAACAAAGTTACTATCATGGAGGTGGTACGTACTATATACCATTTAAATTAACCAACCTCCAATTAATGACTCCAATATACCATTTTATTATGAAGTTTTTTTGTTGTCTATTGGTTTAATTTTGCTAACGTTTTTTATATTTTTTCTTTGTCACAAGGTGGCATGGATCCATCACATAGCACAGAAAGGGATGTAGGTCACGACACTTCTACCAAGCAGGTAAACCTCATTGTAATTGTACAAATTAGATAGAAGCAAACTGTTACATTATTATGTTATTTTTTTGAGTGTTTTAGACTAATTTTATAATTGTTAATGATATTCTTGTCACAGATGGATGTTCGGGGAAAGGGAAAGGGAGCTGAAGTACTTGAGTACCTCTCTAGGGATGTGGACTCAATAGGATTAAGCGATGATGACCCTAGAAATTCCACAAACCCTATGGAATTGATAAAAAAGTCTATTAGAAAAATTAGTAGAGAGATTGTTGCTTTGGCATCCGTAGAGCCTCAGATTGATGAGATACGAGAGAGGGTGCAAAATGTGATTTAGACAACAAAAAAATTGCAATTAAGTAGTAATGAAATCTTTAATTATAACAAAAGTTCAATAATGGTTTATATTTTATACTCTTTTATGTCATTAACTAAAATATGTATGTGTTGTTTTAACAACAATTTATGCATCCTCATGAAACTGGTGGCCATGATTAGGGTGTTGTAGGTAGTTCAGGTGATGATGATTTTCTTGGCTTATCATTGGCTTGGCTTATCACTTTGAGTACCTAAAATACATCATACTTGATATTGTCAATGTTCATAATAAAGGTTCATCCTTGTTTACAATTCTTGTACTTTTCATATATTTAATGTTTTATATATTTAGTGTATTATTCTTCAGGTGCTATCAATGTTCCTATGCAAATTCTGTTGACGCCTCAACAAAGGTTAGCCCCACCTATATTGTTGGCTGCAATGTTGACAACATGCAACATGAAGACATCCTGTATTGTACGTCATATTGGCCTGCTCACTGTTGGTAGATCCCTCTTTTTCTCTATCTTTTGTTATGTGTTTATTTCCCTTCAAGCATTCTTTCTTGGGGGCATTTCATAGTGGATTCATTTTCTGCAGTAGGAGATGCACATGAAGATGCACCACAAGCAACTATTGTTGATAACATACCATCATTTCCTGGATCTTCTCATATTGCTAGTACGGGAATGTTGCAGGCCACATTGGTGGTGAGCGATAAAGAAATGATTCCCTTAAAGATACAGAAGGTTCCAGGTACTTTAAAATTATTATTATATATAGTCTAATTGTAATTTACTTTCTAATCACTCATTTTGGACTAATGATCCCATTAATTTTTTGTAGGAAATGATATTTTTTATAAAAATCTTAATGACATTGCATTGCATATATTTGGGCCCACAATACGTAAAAGGTGGAACATCATTTGTGAACTAACCCTAATCCACTATTTTTATTTCATATCATTGCTAGAATAGTTTTCCTTTGATCCATTTCTTGAACTATAATAAATGTAGCTTTAGTTCATTTCTGAATCTAACAGGTTTGTTTTTTCTTTAAAAGATGGAATGACCAAAAAAAGGGTTAAAAGATGAATTGACAAACCATATGGTTGAGTGGTTTGGAAATGACACCTTTGACAAAACCAAACTCCTTGAAAAAGATGGCACATATCTAAAGTATGTGAGGGACCAATACAAGACCCATTTAGAGAAGAACGTAAAGTACGAGCGTCCCCCCATGATTCCAAAGAGGGAGTGGAAGGACTTGATTTTAGATGCCAATGAGAGAATTGAAAGGAAAAATGGAAATACACCACTAGGCACCAAAAGAAGGTATGGGATACTATTAAGAATGTAATTATGTAGATTAATTACTCTTTATATTTATATAATCTAACATATTTTAAACTTTTCATAGACTGAGTGACACGTCAAAGGCAACCAAAGGAAGACAAGAAAAGCGTAGGCAACATAAACTCATTTCTGGTGGTAATATGAAACTTGCCACACAAATTGTAAGTATTTGTAAATGAAATATTCCATCAAAATATTTATAAATTGCAAATGATTTTTTTTTTTATCAAACAATGCAAGAAAAATTCACGATACCAAGAAAAAATGAAGGCCTCTGAATTCAATAGAGCGCCCATAGAAGATGACAAGAGAATTGCCTACCAGCAAGGCTATACAGCTGTGGCTGATCCGCTACGAGAATTGGGTGGGCAAACACAAGATTCTAGTGCATCCGTCATAGAGGTAAATAAGCTAAATGAAAATTGTTTCAAATTGAATACTTTACCTGCAATAATCTAATTGATGTTGAGTTCCAACATAAAGTGACTATATTTGTTTTAAATAAGCAAGCAATGATAACAATATGCATGACATTGGAATGCAACCTGCTAATCATGAAACAACACCTGCACATGAAGGTCCAGATGTGCATCCCAGTAGTGGAGGTATTCATTTGCTATTCAAATTTATTTATGTAATTATTAATACAATTAAACATCTTACTTTGTAATTAGAGTAGTAATTAATATAACCTTTCTTGTTAATATTTTAGAGCATGTAGTCGGTGGTGACCAAGTGGAGCATGATCCGGGTACACAGCATTAGGTACGTGATGTTCCCCAATCAGGTAAAGAGGACCACTATTATTCTTAAAAAAAAAATTAATTGTACTTGGTGTTCAACATTAATGTAACCTTTAGTATTTCAACTCTAGAGGATCTAGAGGGTGTTCAACATGTTGAGGTTGAGGCTAGACAAAATGATGTGGCCCCATCAAGTAAAGAGCGCAACAATTATGTTCTCTAAATTAATGAAATACTTGTAACAATAATAAAAAATATTTTTAATTTAACCCATTTATTTGTTATTGTAGAGGATCCCCCTTCACTTCAGTGTCCTCATCCTCAGTATAGGACTAGGCATACATCAAGATCATGAGCAGAGGGTAGAACAACTGAAGAGGGAGGAAATGATGAAGAAAATTATGTTCAACTTAGTCTTTTCATAGCTTCAAAGAAAAAACAAAAAAACAAATGATTGTAATCTACCTTATTTGATAATGATTGATTTTTATGTGTTAATGAATGCAATTATGTGCTAATGAATGGTTATCAATGATATGTGTTAATTAATATTGATGAATGTTGCGTGTTAATTAATGTTAATGAATTTTATGTGTTAATGAATGTTATGTGATATTAATGAATGAATGTTATATTTTATTAATGGTAGAAAGAATGAATGAATGAATGTTATATGTTAACAGGGAATTTAGACTGATGTTAGGAGGGGGGAGGGGGCAAATGAGCTTCCACCTTCACATGGTTGGCCCTGTTAAGTAGAGAATATTAAACTATTCTCAAAACCAAGTGAAGCTCAATAAGATAACACACTTTTCAATATTTCATTATGTTGCACAGTTAATCTTATTGAATAATGTATATTGAATCTTAATTGCAGGGTCCAACAGAGCCAACACAAACAACAACACCACAAGTTGTTAGGTTAATGAACTCCCATATTGTCTACTATGTACAGTAACAATATGAGTTGCTTCTAGTGTTGATATCCATGGTGGGACTGCAAAAGTTATGAATATGCCTCATCCTTGTAAGTTTTTCTATTACTTGACATTTTCTTTAGCATTTTTAAATTTTCCTTATCATTTTAAGTCTAACCAATTTTATATGGAATTTATTGTTCTATTTTTTATTACTTGACTCCATGGTTTCTCTATGTGAGGATTATTATGACTATATGCTGCTATTACTTGGTGATTCATATGGACTATTATTTAGGCATTCTCATTATCACTGTTGTATGATCTGCATGGTTGCTATATTATATTTGTCAACCAATCTTAGATTTTCCCTCTATGATCATGTATTTTCTTTCTATTTGTATTCCCTATAATTTGAGTCTTTCTTATACTATTTTTATACGCTTTCTCATCACCTAGACTAATGCACAAAGTTATATCATAAGCTAGATAGTCCCTCATTATTGAAAAGCAAACCTTTGAATAGTAGCATACTATTTTACCATCTTATAACAAGATGGCTCCCATGACATCCTCAGTAGCATTTGTGTAAGCTTCAATTAGCAAACAAATAATTAGGTAAGGTCAATATTGGAGCATTGTGATGCAGAGCATAAAAATTATATTGTCAAACGTAATTGACAATATTCAGAGCATGATTCTGCTAGCCTATTGGATGAACCTACTTTAACAATTACTTAGTTAGAACTAATGATTCATCCCTCTTCTTAAATAAATCAAAAATTGAATTGATCTAGCTAGCATTGCATTCTTATGAGTATGCCTTTAACTGATAAGTGTCTAATATGTTTTGAGCATGCCTACTCCAAGGGTGTTTTATATATACACTTCCCTCGTGTATACCTTGTGCTTGCACCATCTCCATCAAGTGTTTGTCATATGTGTTTAATATCATATGTATATTTGTATTACTTCATGAATGAGATGTTTTCAAATGTCTATTCCATGAATACCTCTCTCTTGTATACTTCATGATCGATGTGTCTTCAGCATGTCCACTCCATGAGAACCTTTCTCATATATGCTTGTACCTTATGTGTATTTATATATTAATTTATGGTTTACATGTATGATTCATGCCTTGTATGTATTCATATGTATGGTTTGTGCTTTACATAGCTCCTTCATGCCTTATGAGCATTACTTAATGCCTTGAATATATTCATGTATGTTGATTCTTTGCTTACATGTATCCATTATCTTATGCCTTATGTGTACACTTCACATCTTATGGTATTTATGTATACTTTATGCTACATGTATGCACATCTTATGGTATTTATGTATACTTTATGCTACATGTATGCTACATGCCTTAAGTGAATTCATGTATACACTTCATGCTTTACATGTATTTGTGCCTTATGTGTACAAGCTATGTTTTGCATGAATGCTTCTTGCCCCAAGTATATTCATGTGTATGCTCTATATGTATTCTTTATGTTTTATGTGCATACTTCATGCTTTAAGTGCATCCATGTGCCTCATGTATATTACTCTTAAATGCATATTTTATGTATATATACCTAATAAATTGTAGATATTAATGTGTATGTTGTGTCTTCAACATGATTTCCTCATTGTATGATTTATTCGTGTACTTTTTCATATATGCATTGTACCTTAGGGGGTATTTGTGTGTATTACTTCATGTCTTGTGTGGATGCTTCATGCTCCTACCTTGCGTGTAACAATATGTATGATTCATGACTTAAGAGAATTCATGCTCTACATATATTTAAGTGTATGCTTTATGACTTCAGTGGGTTCATCTGGATGCCTCATGCTTTATGTATGCTTCCTACTTTATGCATTAGGTATATTCACAAGTATACTTCATGATTTAATTATTCATTGTATGCTTCATAATTCAAGTGTATTTGTTTGTATGCTTCATGCTTAAAGGTATTCATTTAATGTATGTCTTGTCACTCATGTGTATTCATTTTTATTCCTCATGTTTTGAGTGTATTCTTCAGTCTCCATGCACAACATGTGTGCTTAAGTGAATTCATGGACACTTTACATGTTACAATGAACATCTTGTTAGCATATAAGTTTTCAAATTAATTATGCTCTTAAAATATTGTTCTCCTCTATTTCTTGGTTTTATACATTGAACACTCTCTATCATGAGAATAGTTACTTCTAGATTTTTTGTGCAGGGATGATCTCACAACATCAATCCTCTTTTATCTATGATCTATCTCCTGAGATTCAACCATTAGATGGGTGACTAAGGAGTGGCACTAAGTTGGGATAAGATATCTGAGGTTTATTTGGGAGATAAACCTGTCAGATGATTCCTAAAGTGCATAAATGTAAGAGGGCAATTGAATTTCAATTTTCATAGGTTTTCATCTCGACAAATTTGATTAGGAAGAGAAGGATCTATGTGATATTTCAAATGTTAAGCTTTTAAGAGGTTTTTGCTTATATATAACACTGTAAGAAATAATATTTCATTAAGATAAGTATGTTTGGTTATAAAAAAAGGCTTATTTGTCAATCGGTGTAACTTACCCCAAAGAAGGCTTATTAGCAAAGCCATCGAGAACACATGAGTTATTAGAGCAGAAGGAAATAATCTATCCCGATACTCAATGGGTCTATCAGGAAGACATACACCGATATATTCATAATAAAATAGTATCGGCAAATAGTTACAAGCCATCAGGGTAACCTAAGTAAATGATATGTGTCTTGATAGGCTATTATGATACCCGATGAAAATACAAAATAAAAGGTTCATCGGGGAAGGAACAACCATTGGTACGAGGCGATAAGGGCTATACTGATACCCAATGGAAACATTGGTAAAACACATGTTGATAAAATAACTCAGAGAATTTTGTTTTTGTGGCACCAAGGAAATATTTCATCAGAAAAGAAATACCGATAATTCGTTGCAGAGTTAATTTAAACTGAAACTAGAAGTGACCTATATTTAATGCTCTCAATTGAATTGGTGGCTCACACGAGGCTAATTGAGAACTCACTCGAGAAATAAAAGCACATGAATAGAGAATTTATGTTCATAACTCTTCACACAGCGTATCTTCTTCAAGCAGATAACATAATTGAAGAACTAGGGCTAAGAAATCTTCACAATTGCAGAAATGGAGGCCTCAAGTTCTTTAGAAAAAAAAGAGAATTGCTAAAAGGTCCGAGTCCACATTGAAGAAATCAAAAACAACAGAGACTCCTCCTGCATGGAGATTGAACCAGGACATGATCAACAAAATGCAAGCACCAGTGCTGAAATCCAGAAGATCAAAACAACATTTGTCTGTTAGAGATCAACTGGAGGACAAACTTAAGAGGGTCGAAGAGGTGTGGACTTAGGTAAGGGGTTACAAACTTCTATTGTTTCATTTCTTGAGATGGAATAAAGGAGTTCCAATTTGTAACCCGTGGATGATGAATTTAGGCAAGCTGGTTGTTCCAAATGTGTTTGTAAATATTAGACTGTTGGAAACTTTGGTTAGGTATTATGATTTTTTAAAGAGGTGCATACAGCTTCCAAATGATGATGTATTTATTAGGTTTAACAGAGGCACCATAGATGAAGTTTTTAACCTTGAGTTTAATCCTAATGTGCCCTTATCTTTTGAGAAACTGGAAGAAGAATTTGTGAAAATGGACACTACTTATAAAGGGTGGAATCTCACCTTTCATAAGGCTGAGAAGGGTGTTTTGACTGATGAGGATGGTCCCCCTTTGAGCATGGACATATTCAAGGATTACTTGCAGTATATTTACATGTCATGTGGACAAGTGGGGGTTGTTGAAGTTCTAGATGTGGTCAACATTGGGCCTCTAGTAATAGAAGCTAATATATAAATTTATGAACCAAGGCTCTTTAATTATGTTGTATACCTTGCTGAGAAACTACACAAGGGCTTCTTAGACCTCAGGGACAATAAGGAACCCACATTTTAGTTTTATTCATTGTTGATGTACATAATTTTGTTTTATGGAAGACATCAGGGCATGTGGCCATTGAGTCTACAATTGAAAACAATAGATAAGGAAGGAAAACAACAACCTGTATAGATGTGGACATTGGTATGGGACTCACAGTATGGAAGATAAAATTACATTAAGTTTGAGGAATGGATTGTAAAACTGTTATATCAACTTTTTGGTGTCCCATGTGAGGGATCAATTTCACTTGAAATTAAGAAATTCTTAAGACCTGCTACCTTTGATGATAGGGGTTTGGCGAACCACAATTAGGGTGATTGGCTAGTGCTTAAGGACTTCACTTGTTTTAGAATTTATAGCTTTGAAGGACACCCTTATCTGCTGCCAAAACTTGTACCAGACAAAATTGCCTATATGGAAATTGTGGGGCAGTTAAGTGTATGAAATGATAAACATTTTGGAAGCATGCGCAAACAAGTTTTTCTGCCTGGAACCCTTAGTTTCATAGATTTTACTATTGTATCAACCAGGGCCTATGAGGCCATTGACAGAAAGCTAATTTAAGAATACAATCTGTTCAAGTTTACTACCAGAGCTAATTATGACCCCGAAGGATACATACGTATGTGCAAGAAAGGACAAAGCCTGAGAGATTATGTACACATTCCTATGGAATCAAAGGACTTGTTTCAAAATATGAAAGAGGAAGAAGTCCAACTGATTATTGATAATTTGAATAAAGACATAGAACAAAAGAGGCTGAGATTACAAGAAATGGAAGCAGACGAAGAGGAAGGTGAAGAGGAATCAGAGGATACTGAAATCATATCCTGATAGTAGGCACTTGATATTGTTGAGGAACCAGACTTGCAGGAACAAGTTATCACCAAGTTAAGTATTCATAGTGATGCTCGGTATGATGCTTATTCGGCTTTTGTTTCAGATGATGTATTTGTTCAGTCTAAGGAAATTGAATCTTTTTTTTATCATTTCAAAGGCAAGAAGTTAAGGGACTCTATCCCTAATATTACCCTTGAAAATGAAGCAGAGTTATTGAGAAAACTTAAGGAAGAGATTGATACAGAGGTCACAACTATGACCCCTCATAGAGGGAGACAACTTTTAATTGAAGTCAGTGTTATTGTTTTCCCATGATGGGACTTAAGTGCATCTTTCATTTTTGACAATATGTTGAAATCAGAAAATAATGAGTTCAAGATGTTTTTATTGGTTCGAGATTTGATCAAGATGAGGAAGCTATACAGTTATGGGCCCTTTACCCTCCTAACAAAAGACCAAAAATCATTGATGTGGATAAGGCCTTTGGGTACATGATGAAATTGAAGGTAGGTGAAATGGACCCTTTTATAATAGCAGATATGGGTATTGATCTTTCACGGTTTAATAAAGCACAATGAATCAAGGTGATAAAAGAGAGATCAATATAAAGGTTTGTATGAGATATTGCTAAGAGAAGGAGGTCAACCACTACCAATGATTCATGATGGATCCCAAATCAAAAAGAAATATGAAGAGTTATTACAAGAAAATAAGAGGATCCAAAGGAAAATTCAAAGTGTGAGATCAGACACTTCCTCTGTATTGCTAACAAACAGATTTAATAAATTGTTGATACCTCTAGAAGAATTTTGGACTATATATCAGAAGAACATGGAAACTACCCTATCCCATCATCGGATCTACAATAGGTTGGGAACATTGCAACATGATAAGAGGATGACAAGTGCTAATAAAAAACTGATTGAAGAAATACAGGGTCTTATAGATGCACATGAAAAGTTTGGAGAAGAATTGAAGAGTGAATTTGATGAATGTAAAGAAATAATACAGTATGGTTTTGTAGAGTTGACAAATCAGAATGGAGAAATCAAGGATAAAGACAAGTGGCTCTTATAATGTCAGACCCTTCTCAATGTTGCTCTTGACATTGCTCATTTTGATAGTTTGGAATTGACAAGGACTATGGAACAGATGGAAAAGTTCATCACATGGGAGATCATTGTTAGGGACCTGATCCATGATGTAGACACCTATAAATTAGAAGAAAACTTGAAGCATATTCGGAAATGTGGTGGGGTCCTTGGAGATTAAAATTATTTTCAAACATTGCAAACTGTTGTTTTCAAGTGCTTTTATGTAATGTGTCCAGTAGTTAAGTTAGTTTTAGTTTGTTAGGATAGTTTTTTGTTAGTTTTAATTTTAATGAAAGGGTATGTCCTTTCATCTTCAAACTAAATCCTCATCTATATATAGAGGATCTTTTAGGAAAAACATATGACATAATTTCTTTATAGTTTTTATCAAGACAATCTTTCATTCTTTTCTTATGAACTCACTGTTTGGAAGTATCAAGTTGGTAGATGATACATGCTGAAATCAACAGGTTTAAGTATTATATTTTCAATATAAATATTTAAGTGTTTTTATTTCATTATGGTATCTATCTTTCAATTGAATTGATTAGTTCCTTAGATAAATCTATTTACCTAGATTGTTTCATTGTGCAGTCTTATGTTGTTGTGATTAAAATTGATTTTCAGTTTGAATATCAGTTTGGAGGATTGGTTAACAAATTTCAAATTTTCTTATTGGTCTTTCACAACAAGGTTAAATTCAGTAAGATTAACTAGATGTTATATTTTAATTACAACTCATATAGAAGCCTTTGAAATGATGGTCTTGTTTCATTAACAAGTTATTAAAATTGTCTCTAAGGTTATACGTAGAATCTCTTATTTGGAAATGGTATGAAATCAGTAAGGAATTAAGGCACTGGTCTTTTGTTGATTTTATATATTTGAATCAAGTATTTTCAGAGTGAGCTTCATTAAGGTAATATATTTCTAAATCATACAATTATCATTTTATAAACATTCATTTACAAGTAACAGTTATAGTTTTCAGATAATAAAATCGGGTTCAAGAACAATTTCCATCTTGGAGCTGTAAGGTTTTCTAATTTCTCTATAGAAAAGTTTGACACCAACAGAGTGGATTGGGTGATAAGGTTTACCCACGTAGGTTGAGTGAAGCCTAAAGTGCAAGAGAATTTGGTTTGCAACCATTCTTGTTTGTTGGCCAAGACTGATTGAGAGATCTTTAGGAGAAGTGGCAATACTCTGTGATTTCCAATCTGTGGTTTTGGGAACCAACACATCCCATGCTTTATAAGATACATATATTCACATGTATGATCCTTATTCAAATCATTCCTTAAATGTATTCATGTATTTATATGTACTTTATTGGTATGATCCAAGATTTACATTTAATGGATATCTTATGTGTATTCATGTGTCTTGTGCACTATATGTGTCAAAGGTATATTTCATACTTTATGTAAATACTCCATCCTTTATGGGGTTGACTCATGTTGTTGTGCTTTCAACATGATTAATTCATGGATGTATGGTCCTCCCTAATGCATACTCATGTTGTTGTGCAATTATTTGAGTTTGCATGGGTATGCTAGGTATCATGTCACCTTCATTTTTTCAAGATCAACTTGAATGGGAGAGTGGTTGATAATGTAACTAAATTTGCATGGTGCCAAAATTTCATTTGTTGAGGTTGGTTTGCAACTTGTGTTGGAATAGCTCCCCAGCTCACTTAAAATATTAAATCCTTTAATTGGATAACAACTTGTATAGTTGACTGTCTACACTTTTGGAAGCTAGAGGGTCTTATTTAATCTTGTAATGCAATAAATTCTAATATTGGAGCTTGTGTAAAGTAATGTCTTATTCAACTAGAAGGTCTTATTAAATTCTATAATCCAATCAACTGTAATGTTCAATTTTTAGAGTAACATCCCATATAGCTGCTATAGACACCCAAAATTGTCCAGTCTAATTAAATAAATATTTTATTTATTTAATTATCTAAGCTTAATTCTTCTATTAATTAAATAAATCTTTATTTATTTAATTAATTCATTTATCCTCTTCTAGCCTTATTTCTCATTTAAATATATACATTTATTTATTTAAATTATCCTTTTCCTAAATTAAATAAATATCTTATTTATTTAATTGATCTCACTCCTTCTATTAATTAAATAAATCTTTATTTATTTAATTAATTCATTAACCTTTTCTACCCATGACACATGTCATTCATCTCTTAATTCATACACTACCTACCCCTTTCATTATTTTATTATTTCTTTTACCTACCCTCTAATCATAGCCGACCTCCTTTTACACCTCTCAATCTTATCCCTCCATTTCATATAGTGTCTTCTATATAAGGAGATGCTTCCTTCATTATCAAACCCCCCATTGACTACTTGACTACACTACGCTTTTGAACATAGGCGATCCTACTTGCAACCACATTCCGTTCTTTGTTGAGCTCTTGTGCACATAAAATCTGAGAGCAAATATATCAAGCAAGATCAATGGAGATAGGAAGAATGGAGATCCAAACCCTATTGGACATGTGATGGTATAATCTTTGTGATTTCATTTGATTTGCATTGTCTTAGGTAATCTTCATATGTTATGGTGGATCTTTGTTGTTGTTAGGCTAGGGTTTTGTGGTTGAATTCATTTAGCCTTTCAATATTGTTATTATTGTTATCCATTTTCACCATATACAGCTGCAACACTTCAACATTAGATGAGCTATCAATTACAATACTAGTGGCTGGAGTACTGGAATGGCTTGAAGTGAAATTATATTTTTTGAGTTTGTTTCTCATTGTATTTTATTCTTAATTGGTTTGATAACTTGTTATATGTCTGCAAAATGTTGTGCTAACAAATTTTATTGATAAAGAGGGAGAAGTCAGCCCAGTGGAAAGTTAAATAAATGAGTCTGAAATTTGCTGGACTTGAGCAACTCTTGAAAAATAAAACACTCTCGAGGTGGGCAATTATTTTAAATACAATGTTTATTGTGTTAAGTTTGTTTTATTCCAGTAGATCTTCGTTTGGTTCATTCTTTTCTATCTTCCATTATCATGCTTATTTGATAACTTTGGATGTACCTATTGTGGGAGGGAGATTGATGCTAGTAGACATGACTGGATCTAAGAATATTGATCAATCTGGCTTTTCTGGGTTTGAGGAAAAACTTTATGTATTCCTTTTCCTTATTATCGTCATTCATTGTGCACAACATTTCTACATCTAAGGTTAGACTACAGGTATCCATTTTGTAATTCAGAGATTTATACTGCAAGCATATCACACACACAAAAGCCAAATGAACGTTACTGAATAGAGAATTCTGAACCACAATATTAGAATTACATCTCCTCCAAAATGATATTTCTCTAAACTTAATAGCACCCGTACATCTAACTTTCCTCTCTTCATTTGGTGAATGCTTTAAATTCATTTTGAAAGATGCCATGCACTATATATACACATTTCTTTAGTTGATAATTGCACTTTATAGATAAAATGTATATACTTTTATTTATTTCTAGTGTTCGGTATCACTTTTCTTTGGCAGTCATCAAGCAAAGATTATTGTTTTAAGGTTTTGAATCACTATTATTGGCAAATATCAGGATAAGTTTATTAGTTTCTAAGGTTTAGATCACCTTGCTTGGTCAATCACAAGGATATTTTGTTATTGGACTGGAGAAAAGTTAAAATATATATACAACTAATTATTTATATATTGTACATGATCTTTTGTTGCCCTAGCATGAAAGATAACAAGAATTCCTTGTATTTTTTTATTATTTGAATTCCTTATCGACTTTACAACTAAATCTAGCCTAAAGTTCAACTCTCATAACTATTTGGGTTGTTAAGATGTTTTTATACTTTCACTACTTATGTTATACAATTGGGAATTATGACCCTCACATTCACAATTCACGGCCAACATGCGCCTTAATCAATACTCAAATTATTCATATGCAAACCCAAATCATATAAATAATAAATGTCAAATAGACGTGAACAAATCAATGGAGTCACCTAATCAGTGTCTCCTACTCCCTAATAGATTATGGGAGATCAATTACACAATCTACAATATGCAACAAACTGCTACAAAATTTACAAAATGAATCATTAGCTCACTACATCATGGCCATAGATATTGGAGGATCCTCTTAGAATGGTTTAATCTTCTTAAATTCCATTCCATAGTTGAACTATAAGATTTAGTAAACACTCTTGTCCAAGAACTCCAACACCATGACTTGACCAAAGGTAACTTAGGTAACTTTGTCAATCACAAACATTTAATGAAATTATAGAAGTCATTAACACCCAAGGCTAATAAGAACATGAATAGATTCTTCAAGCTTTTCACCATGGTTGTATATCCTAATTTGTCATACGAAGTTAGATCTATCTCCCCTTAGAACCAAAATGCAACACTTTCCCACCCTTACATAGAAAAATATTTCAACTCTAACTCTCATGTGCAAGCTTCTATCATGTCCCCGCCATGACAACCAGACTCACACGATCTCTAATAAGGGGAAAATGTCTTGTTTCAAGACTTCACAATTTTCTATAACTCAAATCATGCCCAAACATCAATCTGACCCTTTGTTAATGCAAAGAATGATATATACACAACAATCAAGGTATATAGAATTGTCTTTAAGGAGTGGTCCTATTATCAACTAAGGCATCAACCTTATTATTAGTGTTGCAATCTCAACCTTAGTGGAGTAGTGATCTCTATTGTGTGTTGAAAATTGTAGCTAGCTCGGATACTTGACTATTGAATTTTAATGTTGTCAATGACAATTAAAATTCCTATGTATTACCTCTCATGCAATCCGAACCACTTAGAGTTGGGCCCAAATACATGTGACTTGTAATTATGTCTTGCTATGAATATTGGGCAAGACCTATATATAATGTAACTTGTGGATAGGACAATCCCTATAAACGTAACTTGTAATTTGGTCTAACCCTAATTGGGCCATGTAACTTGCGGTACTATATTGAATGTAACTTGTAACTTGTGAATAGGGCAGGCCCTATCTTATGTATCTTGTTATCTTAACCCTATGTTTTGGTGCCAAGTTGAAAGGGATGACCTAGAGTGAATTGGGAGGTTGAGTCACATATACATACAAAGGCTGAGTCATTGTATCCACACACTCTTAGCATGATGTCTTCAATCAGAAAATTATCTCCTTCATTCAACAAATTATTTCTCTGAGTTAGTGAACTATAATTTAAGGATAGTGAACCATCTTGCAGTGACAGCAATCTTCATTCTAGAGACATAGAACTATTCTCAAGGGTGGCAAACTTCATCTTGTGGGCAGCGAGCTTCATTTGAAGGCTCTGAACTATCATTGATGACATCGATCTTCATCCTAGAGCAGTGAACACTATCTTTGGGGCAACAAACCTCCTTAATAGTAGATACCCTATTCTTAGAGATAATCTTATCATCTGTATATCCTTGGTTGAAGTTGTTATCCTATTGTGCATAGTTTGTTGGTTCTAATTGTTTCAAGTGTTGAAGCCATATTGTAAGATACTTCTAATTGTTCCTTGTGCATTTTGTTTTGCTTTCTGTTATTGCTATTTTTTGCTACAGTTTGATCTTAAAATTAACATGTCGGTTATTTAGAGATGCATACATGCCACATAGACCCAATGCTTATCAACTTGTACCAAGAACAACAAAAGGTGAGTTATTTGGGAATGGGTTGGTTGAAGACAAGTTGAAGACCCCATCCAATAGGCTTAATAGCTTCCAATACCTGAGGTCTCAAAACTGAGGTCAAGGTCGGAATCATACCCCACATGCTAAAAGAGAACCAACAAGCAACATTGTAATTGGCATGCATATTCTTTTTTTTTTTTTAAATAAATATCTGTCAGAATTCTGATGACAACACAACTTTGCACCGATGGCCAAATCATTGGATCAACAACATCCTCATTGGTGCAAAGTTTCTAGCCAACGCCAGAATTTTCATGCTAATTGAAGAAACATATGACGAGGATGTTGTATGTCTGATGACACTTTCTTGTCGGATGGTCGTTGTAGTCATAGTCGATGCATATTTGTGGTGAGCATCATAATTTTGACGTCCATTTGATGACATTTTTGGCTAGAGGAGTGATCATGGACATTGTCGGAAGAGTTCAGGATGTCATCGGAATGTCCGACGATGAGTTTTTGACAGTATCATTTGTCGACAGTACGATGAAAAGTAGTCAAAATTCTGACAATAGGCTGTTGGAAATCAGCCCCAAATGTACTAGTGTACTATGTGGATGAGGAAGGTGTAACTAATTTTGATGATGAAGTGACACAAGATGCGGCTAGTGGATCTAGTAGTAGTAAGGAATGGGTATTCTTGGCTATTAAGGAAGATGCTCTGATACCTGTTATTCAAAATGATGAAAAGGACCTTGCTGCCAAAATTTAAGACAAGGATGAATGGGTGATAGACAATGGTTGTTCACATCATATGACTAGAGATAAAAGGAATTTTTTATCTTTGCAAGAATTTGATTGTGGACTGGTAAGTTTTGGAGGTGACAAAGCATGCATGGTTAGAGGAAGAGGAACTATATCATTGGATGGTAAGCATAATATTGATAATGTTTATTATGTTGAAGGTTTAAGGCATAATCTTTTGAGTGTAGGATAGTTTGTGGCTAAGGGATTTCAATTATAGTTCAAGGATGGAAAATGAAAAATCATTAACAGATCTGGATTGGAGATTGTAACTAATATGCAAACTAAAGGTAACATCTTTCATTTGAACTCCGGTGAGAAAACATGTTTGATTGCACAAATTGATGAAAGTTGGCTATGACATACGAGGTTGTGTCATGTGAATTTTGATTGCATTGTAAAGATCAGTTCATCTAAGGCTGTTAGAGATATTCTTAAGATTGTGAAGCCCTATAATTCGGTATGTAAGGAATGTCAATTGGGAAACCAAGTCAGAACTTCTTTCAAGAGTATTCAAGATAAATATAATGATGTTATTGATCTTATTCATATTGATTTATGTGGTCCTGCTAGAATAAAGAGTTTTTAGGGTGATAGATATGTTATGCTAATCATTTATGACTATTCTAGAATGATGTGGGTTACTTTTCTAAAGGAAAAATATGAAGCTTTTGAAAAGTTTAAGATCTTTAAAGATAAAGTTGAGACAGAGACATGGTTGAAGATTAAATTCTTAAGGTCAAATCAGGGTGGTGAATTCACATATGGTGAATTTAACAGTTATTGTTAGAAGCATGGGATAAGGAGTCAGTTGTATGCCCCCTGGATACCTCAGCAAAATGGTATTGTAGAAAGATAGAACAAAACTATCTTGGATGTGGCTAGAACTATGATGAGGGAAGCTAATCTTGTTCATAACTACTGGAGACAAGTTGTGAGCATGACGATATACACATTTAACAAAGTTTATATCAAAGGAGACATCGGTAAGACACCTTATGAGTTATGGTTTGGTAATACACCTTCAGTTAAGTATTTCAAAATCTTTGGTAGTAAATGCTATTGTAGACACCCAAAAATGGTCAACGCTTGCGAGGTCATACTTTAACATTTGCGCATTGCCTCATTTTAGGTTTTTGCGTCGCATTAACATTTCTCCTATGTCACGCACTTGATTTTTATCATTTGCGAACATCGAGTCATTCTTCTACAGTTCTTCAGTCACCTCGTCCTCAAATTTGGTCTTGTCGACAACATTATCCAGTCATGATTTTGATCGATTTTATCTTATTGCATCAATGTGCGTGCTAATTTCGCATCAATTTGGACATCGTCAATCCTAATTAGGGTTTTGTCCTCTTATCAATCCTGTCAATCTTGCGATCGTTGTCCTCCTGTCAATCTTATCAATTTTATCATCAATCTCATCATTTTGGACATCGTCAATCCTAATTAGGGTTTTGTCCTCTTTTCAATCTTATCATCTGGCGATTGGTTTATCAATCTTGTCATCATGCGATCGATTTGTCATCGATCGTTGTCATTGTTCAATCTTGTCATTTTGTGATCAATTTGCCATCGATCGTGGTCATTTTCAATCTTGTCATTTTGCAATCTATTTGTCATCGATTCTTGTCCCTTTTGTCAATTTTGTCATTTTGCGACCGATTTGTCATCGATCGTTATCTGTCTCAATTATGTCAATTTGGATCAATTTGTCATTGTTCCTCGTCAATTGGCGCATCTATCAATCAAATCATTTTGTCGCATTGGTCATTTATCAAATCAAATCATGATCAAGTCAATTATAGACCTAATTGTCATCCTCACATTTCTAATTCACCTTCTAGGGTTTTATGATTTAATCATTTAACCTAATGTGTCATTTCTTCCTTTAGGATTACTAAATTATTTATTAATCCTAAGTTTTCTCATTACAATTAAATATTCATTTAATTGGCTAATTATTCCTCTTTGTGAGTGAATTAATTGGTGAACCCGACGTGAAAACTAACCTTCTAACCATCTTACTGTGTTTTGGAGTGCTTCTAAGCTGATTTGCAGGTCAAAAACTCAAAAACAGGGCCGTGCAGGGTATTCTGGACACTTCTGCGCCTGTGTTAAGAATCTTGCGCCTGTGTTGAATAGTCTCGCGCCTGTGTCAAGACATTCTATGCTTGTGTTTGACAACTTGCGCCTATGTCATGACTTCTGCGCCTGTGTAAAGTCCAGATCAGAGGGTAAAAAAATGCAGTTTCTTTGAAATTTTTGATGTTTTTGCATTCTGTTTTCTGTGTTTTGGATTTTGGTACTGATTATTTGTGCAGGATCTTGGCATACGCATGACAAAGACTAAAAATCAAATTACTAACATGTGTTGTGCAGATTCGATGGTCAAAGACAACAAATCAAACATCTAACATGTGTTTTGCAGGTTGCCTTGGAGAAACAACCAAATTGTGTGTTTGAGATTTTTAATTAGGCACTTAGTGATTTTTAAATAGGTGGAAATGAACCTTTGTTTGCTTTGTTTGTTAAGTATGACATTGGAGTAGGAGAGTATGCTCTCATCCTTCTTTGGGTGATCAGAAATCCAGATCTTCAGTACCATACTTGTGTTGTTGATTGTTTGTCACCTTTAGAGGGCCTGCCTTCCTGACCACTTTGCTTTAGCAAGCAAGTGATAATCGTGAGAAGGGGACGACCCAAAGTGAGTACGGATAGAATTCCTTGGCATTCTAACTCACTATAAAAAAATACCTGATGAGCGAAAGCTTTGAAGGAAGTGTTACGTGGGAATTGCAGTTACTTGGGAAGTGATGACCCTTGGACTCTTTCTCATATCAACATCTAAGTAGGGCCTCTTGGTCTAAATCGTGCTTGCGTGACTACATTTGTTTGGTATCTTGATGGGCTTAATGTCTCAATCATGCTTGCATGACATCAAGGAGTAATGCTTAACAAAAATCCTTACTACATACCTTGTTCTTAGAGGCCAAAAACCCTTCTAGTTGCTTGAGAAGGACAAATTCGGATACTTGGAAGAGATACTAAGTTCGCCATGGGGAGATTCCATGGGGACTGATGCTTGGCTGCCCTGAGAAGTGAGTGCCGTGGAGGGGAGCCCGTGGGGTCAAGCATCTATGTATTCTCCTTGAATCCCATAATGAGTCTACCTCTCAAGTACCTAATGTATTTGCCTACCCTAAGGAATGTGGAAATGAGTATGATTGTCTTGATTCCAAGTTGCAATATCTTGTATTCTTTGATTGTCAAAAGTTGAATGTTATCCCATTTCAAAAAAAGCAAAACAAATTGATATAACATAAGATCAAACACAAAGACATTCATCCAACAAACATTCAACAAGATTCAAAGATCATACTTCAAGCATGGTTATCCAACATTGTTCAAAAGCTTGTCTCAATATTTATGTCACTTACATTTAGGTTCATCCTAGGTTGCATTTTTCAAAGTCATTGTCAAGTATCAAGCTTAGATTTCACCTAAGTCATACTTCTTTTGCATATCAATAGAAGTCATCCATTTGCATGTGTCCTCTTGCATAAGAGTAATATCATTTCATAATTAAACCTTAGGTTTCATCTTAGGTGGACATTGTCATACATTTGCATTTGCATATCCCAAGTCTCTTCATTAAGCCTAAGTCATTGTCATATCATATTAAGATCATTTGCATATATCCTCTTGCATAAGAACAATATCATTTCATAATTAAACCCTAGGTTTCATCTTAGGTGGACATTGTTATACATTGGCATTTGCATATCCCAAGCCTCTTCATTAAACCTAAGTCATTATCATATCATATTAAGATAATTTGCATAGTAATTATCCCTTTGCATATAGTCTCAAAAAGATAGGTCTTGTCATACTTGAGTAATCCAAATCTTTGATAAACCCTAAGTCATTGTTAGGAGGTCTAGACCTTATCAAACTTTTTGTCCTTTTGTCATTAATATCATTTCGTCAAACCTAGCTTAGTATCCAAGCATATAGGTGAGACATTGTCAGTTTGTCCTTTTGTCACTTGGTCCTTTTGTCCTTTGAGGTCTAGACATCATTTCAATTTCCTAAGGGTCTCTTTTTAGATTTGCATTTCAAAAGTTTGTCAGAATCTTCAAAAACAACCAAAAACATAGATTGCATTTTCATTTATCTAGTTTGCATTTAGTTGCATATCATACATTATCCTTGAAAAATTCCAAAAAATATTGCATTTGCATAGTGACATGTCTATTGAAACAAGGTTCCAAGCACCAATGATGCAACAAAGTTTGACATACCAACCGACAATGCAATCACAATTCTATCCAACCCAACAACAAAGCAACATTGATCAAACTTTTTATGATGAAACAAATCTCCAAATACAAAAGTTAGAGGAGAAGCTAGCTCAAGAAAATGAGATATTGGAACAAAGAGTGAAAAACATTGTGAAGAATAGATCACAAATGTCCAAAATGTTTCAAAAATTTCCAAGTCAAAATCTAAAGATTGAGCCAATTGATGTAAGATCTCTTCTTGAACAATCAGACATACCAGCTCTCCTCTCACAAATAGAGATGATGAAACAATTTCAAGAAAAGAGACGACATCAATTTCAACATTATGTGCCTCTACAACAAGAACAAGAAGGTGTTTACTATCAATCAGATTTTCAACCAATACAACCAATGGTTCAACCTATGGTCCAACATATACAACCAACACAATCAATAGTCCAATTTCAACAATATGTCCAACCAACTATACAATGTCAACAAATAGTTCAACCAATGGTGGAATATCAACAAATTCAATCAACATATCAATGTCAACAACCGCCACCAAACATTCAAAAACAAAGGTTGCAGCACACACCAACCCAAGTTTCAAACATGTTGGAACAATTGAACCAAGTCCAATATCAAAACAAGACATCAGACTAGAACCAAATCTTTGCCAAACAAGTTCAAATCCTAGATACAACTATGTCAAAACCTCGAAAGAAAGGTGGCTTTATTGCAAGGCTCTTAAGGAAACTACCAAGTGAGTTTATTGAGGAAGATCAAGATAATACAATTATGTCTAGCAATGCCTCATCTCCTCGCAAGAAAATTGACTCTCCAGTGGCATCTATCCCTACACCTTTAGAAGTTTCACAAGAACCTTCCATATTGTCCTCATCAAAAAATACACCCAAGGATGCAATTATCCAAGAGCTATCCATAATTGATTGCCAAGATAATCCAATTTGTGATGCACATCCTTGTCAGGTATCAGAAATACAAGACCCAATGCCACCATGCACTTTATTGCCATTACCTATTTTAGAGGACCCCATTCGAAGTCCCTCTTCCTCATGTTCAAGCATTGATTCCTTGTCAAAATCCATCACAAATGTTCAAGGTGCATTTCCTTCATCCCAAAACACTGATTCCTTGTCAGAATCCTCCATGCATATCCAAAGTCCAACCTCATGTCAAGAGGATAATTTAGAGCATGAAGAAATGTGTCTTGAAACAGATCAAGATCAAGATTTCGAAACCTTATCATCCCATCCAATTGTTGACCAGGACTCCATGTTCCCAGACACTCATGATGATTCCCCTATTCTTGTCCATCCTACCCAAAGTCCTATTGACACTCCATTCCTTGAGCAAGATCAAGATATTCTAGTCCACCCAATCCCAAATGATCCCCTTCCATTTCATGAAAAAAATGTCCTTTCAAATCCCATTGACATTTCAGATATCCCTTCCATCCTTTATGATGATCCCATTGAAAGTCAAGAGCAAAGCAATTTTAAAGAGGAATCCAATGATCTTCCTCCTTGTCAAGGTCAAAGTATCCTTCCAAATTCATTTCCAACACAAGACCCTATCATTCCTTTAGATCCTCCACAAGATCCACTTGTTCCTCCATCTCCTCGTCCTAATCCAACATATACACTCCAAGATCACATTTCTTGTGATGATCCCATTATTTCTCCCATTCCATCTCTTGAAGAGCCTGTCATTGAACCATGTCCACTACATAATCCTAGTCCCCCTCATGATCATAATTCCCCTCATGATCCTGATACCCCTCATGATTCTAATGTGTTAGTGCAAGATGTTCATGAACCCTCAACATGCATAATGGGTTCTTCCACTTTGGTGAAATCCAATCCACTTCAAGATCTCATTATTTCTCTCATATCACATCCACCTCATAATGGACTCGTGTCTTCTTCCCAAAGAAAAGAGTATCCTATTAGTCAAAATATTGATAAAGGCAAAGGGGTAGATCTCCATAAGCAAGAATCCCTTCATGTTAAAGAGTATACTAATGGTCATGGCTACAGAGCTCACACTCAAGGCATTGGTATCCCTTCAAAGTCAAAATCCAAATGTCCACCTTCCCCATCATTGCTTCCATCCATTCTAGGTCCCTATATCCCTCCATCTCCTATGCAACATCAGCAAAGGCACACATCTTAGAGAACCTTCTATCCATCCCATAGGCCTCCATATCATTCCAATCCACACCAACATTCATTCTCTCTTCCAAGCAATTCGGATGCCAAGTATAAAAGTCATAAGTCTAGCAATCCACATGTATTCAGGGATCAACATGTCCAATATAATCGACATGTCAAAACAAAGAACACTATGATCTACAAAGAAAAAGAAAAATCAAAAAGGCCACAAAGGCCCACTGAGCAAAATCAAGCAAAGTCAAAATATATATGGGTTCCTAAATCCCTTGTGCAAGCAATGCACTCCAAGGAACCACAAAAGCATGAAAAATCCAAAACCATGTGGATTCCGAAGAAGCTCCTTGAAGCACAAAGAGAAACATCAAACTTGGCATCCAACATTGCTATTCCTCCATCCAAATCGTCCAAGTCTATTCCTCCATCACCTTCTTCATCCGTTTTGGGCCCTTATGTCCCAAAATCCCAAGCTATTCCTCCATCAAAATCTCAATATCCAACACCCACTTTTCCTCCATCAGTCCATCACCCCTCAAGGTGTGTGCCAATGTCGATCTTGCCAACATTTCCATCCACTCAAGCCCAATTCTTCCAATATCCTATCTATTATCCAATGCATATTTTCCATCCTTCGATTCCTCTAGTCCAATCCTTTGCATAAATCCTTGCCTTAGTTTCATATTATTTTCCATGTCCTTATCCTACCAACGTCTTTGAGCATACTTTTAAAGGTCATGGTCCATTCTTTTCAAGGCTACTATCCAAAAAAAAGACACTTGAGTCCTTCTTCTATCCCTATCATGTGTCCATCTTCTATTGAAAAAGTCAAAATGAAAAAAAAAAAAAGTGAAAAAAGAAAAAGAAAGAAAAAAAAAATAAAGAAAAATAATTCGTCCACTGGTGAAAACCTGGCAAATAGGCGCCTTGGGCAAGTACCGTGATGAAAACCTGGCAAACAGGCATCATGCGTAATCGATGAACTTCTTGCACATCACACTTGGGGGCAGGTTTCCTCCTTCATATCCTATTTCCCTTCATTATCCTATCATACCATGTCATTACCCTTCATGTCCTATCATCCCTCATGTCCATTTCCCTTTCCACCTTTGATCTTGACAAGGCTGACGATCTTCATGAGCATCATGCATCTTGTTTGCAGCTTTTAGTCTATCATAGCTTTTGGTCATTTATCCATTTGCTTATTACAACCTTTCATCCATATTCCCTGTCTTATTGCAACTTTCTGCCACTATCCCTTAGCCTATCCTGACCTTCAGTCCATGTCCCTTATCCATTCTTGGTCTTGCTTATCCTATCCATATCTTATCGCTATCCATACACTCTGTTTCATTCCTTGATCTTGATCTGACATAAGGACGCAAAAATTTAAACATGGTTTCAAAAACCTCTTGATATGTCCCTCATGCCCTGTCACTGATTTACATTGTCATATCCAGTCTCTTGTCCCATCACGCAATAGCCCTTGAAAATTGCATCTGCATTGTCTCTATAATAAAAGGCCTTTTGTCTTCCCTCTATCCACCATCATTACAACAAGCCTATTTATTCACCTGTCATATCCCTTGCCTTGCTAGACACTGGGGGCAAAATCTAAAAAAAATCCATAAAAATTGAATAATGTCCTGAAAAAATCCATAAAAATTGAAAAATGACCTGAAAAAAATCTCATAAAAAATTGAAAAATGTCCTGAAAAAAAGTCATAAAAATTGAAAAATGTCCTAAAAAAAAAAAAAAAAAAAATTCCAAAAACATCAAATAATGTCCTGAAATAATCCAAAAAAAAAATCAAATAATGTCCTGAAATAATCCAAAAAAAATCGAATAAAGTCCTCAAAAAATCTCTAAAAATCATATAAAGTCCTGAAAAAATCTCTAAAAATCATATAAAGTCCTGAAGAATGAACACAAAAAAATTGTAAAACTCCAAAAACCAACATAAACATTTTGCAATAAAGTATTCCCTTTATGCATCGACAGCTCACTGAGTATACATCCAACGAATCGCAATCAAACATTGTGCTTTAATGAAATCATGCGTTAATAGATGAACTTTTTCAATCAAACCAAACATTCAAACTGATCAAAAATTGTCATATCAATCGAACATCAGCATCGAAATCATTTGTCCTTGTTCCTATTATCATGGGTCTTATACAGGGTGTGGTATACTCGAAACAAGACTGTGTCCTGTCTTAGACGGGGTATCACATTTCCTGAAACCAGACAGCATGATCGTCCTATCAGCACTTTCAACTTTTGACAATGAAGATCAAGATGTTTGTTTGATTTGCTTGAATTTGTGAGTCTTATCTTTTTAATTGATTTATCTTTGGCTTCGATCATGTTCCTATGTCGCTCGATGATGTCACTGAGTGATTTAGAGTGACCGGGATGGTTCATGATCCTTTTCTTTTGATTGTGATTGTCGTTTGTCTGGGATGTGTCTGTCTTTCGCAAATAGGGTTGCATTTCAGCTCTGGCCTTCAATGCCATGATGCTACGCATCCATTTTGCTAAATAAAAATAAAGGTTCTCACCTACAAAGTGCATTACTGAAAGCAAGTTTTCATCATCTCTAACTGTCTTCTATCTCATTTCTTCTTACTAACACTTCTTCCGTCTGGTCGGATAGTCAGTTCGGTCTAGTGCTCCGATATCCACACACATATGCTACATCCTGCATTCATTTGGTTAGTACATTTGCATTCCATCACATATTACATCAAGCATTTTATCCACTTCATATTATAAATGCATCAAAAATACATAAAAATCCATTCATACATGTTCATAAACCAGTACATAAGTCATCCATACATAGCTAAATCACTACATCAGTCATAACATATTGCATCCATCATATCGATGCCTATCATATCACATATCATCATAATGTCGGAGTACAAAATCGGACTGTTTGTCCTAAGTATGGCCTGCAAGCTGACTACATAATTGCAAACTACATGATGTCTACTGTCTGTCATATGGAGCACGTGCCTCTGTCACTGGGTGCTCCCTCTATCCTCCTCATCCCTGCCATGTCTCGCAGATGATGTACCTGGTCCTGGTCCTGGCTGCGGTGGTCTCATCGGTCCACTCACTCCTATGCTGCTCAATGTCCTCCGAGAGCGTGACCTACTCTCTGTCCTCGATCGTGCCCGATATGAAGGTGCTCTCCGCTCCGGTGGAACTGCACCCTCATATAGTGTCCTCCAGTACAGTCTCTCCTCGCCGGTCTCTACTAGCATCTGTGCCATCTCCCGTGCACTGGCATCCCTAATCGACCCAATGAACTCAGCGACTCTCTATCCCTCTCGCTGTGCCTGAGCTATGGCTGTATCCCGAGCCTCTGTGAGTCTGGCTATCTCCGCTCTGAACTGCTCATGCTATCTCTCCAATATTGCAATATAATCCTGCTGGCTCGCTATGGTAGCCCTGTACATGTCTATCTCCTCTGTCCTAGCTGTCTCTGGTTCTATGGGAATATCCTGCAAAGTCTCCTGGTCCACTGAGTCTGGCTCCTCATTGTCCTCACCACCATCACCATCCTCTTCCTCGTCCCTCCTCCTCCTCATCACCTCCATCAGCTCCGTCCTCATCTCCATCACCCTCATCCTCATCAGCCTCGTCATCCTCCTCGTCCTCATCATCTCCCTCCTCTCCTGTGAGTGGGAAGTCCTCCTGTCTCCTCGGTACTGGAATGTCAGGATCGGTCAAAGGCACTGGCCATCGCTGTGCGAACCATGTCTCATACTCCTCTGTAGTCCCAGCATCCACCACATCTGACCACCACTCCCACTGTCTCTGCTGTAACTGTGCAAAGTCGGCATATGCTATATGTGGCTGAATCATACTACCCCACTGACTCGTCTCTCGGTGAGATCGAGCAAAGCATGCAGTCCTCCAAGGAACATCCTGTGTCTCTCCAAACTGTCATCTGACCCTCTCTGGCAGGTATAACTCAATCACTCTCTGACGGTTTACTGGTCGCCCAATCAAGTACCTCTCCTGTCTGCAGTATGGTAACTCATCGTGATCATCTGACCATCTAGGGCAATCTCGATATGGCCTCCATATGAACTCTCTAAGTCTATCTAGCTCATGTCGCCAGTATAATATGTATCCAAAAGGACCCTGTCTCAGTGCTCCACCATAGCTGTATACATATGGTCGGTGTGGTACAACCTGTCTATCTGTAATCGGCCGACATATGGCAATATGCTCGAATGCCCATACCTGAAGCAATGTCACTCCACAACTCAGCGTCTGCACTCCCTGATATGCTATCTGATGTAGCTGGAAATATAACATAGCCAACATACATGGTCCCCACACATACACTGTCCCCTCTGTCACCATCTGCTCTAATACTCTTCCCCAACCAATAGGGAATCCATGTCCTCGTCTGTCACCTGCTAGAAGACATGCTATCACAACTGCTATCACCACACATCGCTGCTCATACTCGGCTGCCATAGTCTCCCAGCGAATCTCCCTCTCGACAATGTCCAGATCATCTGCGTCACACTCAAACAGTCTGCATAACGTGTCTCTCCCTGTCACTGGGTCATACTCTATCATCTCCCCATGTATAGGAATGCGGAGGATGCGCCATACATCCTCTAGAGTCACCGTCGCCTCGCCAGTCGCCAAATGGAATGAGGAAGTCTCCGAATGCCATCGCTCTGCCAATGCGGTAAGCAGTCCTGTGTTTGCCTTAATCTCGGGCATATACGTGATGTAATACAATCCCAGTCCAGCTAATGTGTCTCTCTCTATGCTCCTGAGTCTATGTCGTAGCATGAAACAGTCCGGTCGATTCTCCCATGCGATCAATGGATATTGTCGACTCTGTATCACAATCGGGGCATCATTTTGTCAGTTTTAGGGTTTGTTCCTACGGGTTGCATGTCTTCATTTTCATGATCAAATCAGGGTGTTTTTCATCCACATTTCCCTATCCTACCCTTCCCCACCCTTGTCCGGTCATTTGCATGCAATTTCACCTCAAAACTAGGGTTTTTATGACAACTTGCGCCTGTGTTGGAGAAGCTGCGCCTATGTTAGATGAATTGCGCTTGTGTATTCCTACACAAGCGCAGAACTCCTTACACAAGCGCAGGTTTAGACCACACAAGCGCAGGAGTCCATTTTGGTATCCTCTGTGGGCCCCGCAATGTCCCGTAAGCCATCAAAATTCATGAAATCAAAAACATGGGTTTTCGAGATACATACCGCTGCTCCTGCGTCCTCCGGTCGTTTGAATGTGCGTACACGTTCTCCAAGGTGATCCGCCGTTGGAATGTTCGCCATCTGTCTGCACGTGTCCTTGTCTAGAGCAACAAATCCTCCTCTTTAGCTAGTGCAAATGAGTCATTTTCACCCTCTTGGTCCCATTTATAGCTCTTTGTCATTGCATAGATGGACATGCATCCTCTCCATCTTATGTTGGTCACGGTCTTGTGCACCTTAAATTGCTTGTCTGTCATGCATCCGATCTCCGATTGTCAGTCCGTTCGATCCTATCATTTTTTATCGTTTAATTGGCCTCTTTTCCGCATGTTTCCGGCCAATTCCTCGAGGGGGCATGCATATGTCATTATTATTGTCTGGGGCATTTTCGTTATTGTTCTTTGAAACAACGCTCAAAATCGCATTGTCTCAAAGAGGGGCAAAATGTAGACACCCAAAAATGGTCAACGCTTGCGAGGTCATACTTTAACATTTGCGCATTGCCTCATTTTAGGTTTTTGCGTCGCATTAACATTTCTCCTATGTCACGCACTTGATTTTTATCATTTGCGAACATCGAGTCATTCTTCTACATTTCTTTAGTCACCTCGTCCTCAAATTTGGTCTTGTCGACAACATTATCCAGTCATGATTTTGATCGATTTTATCTTATTGCATCAATGTGCGTGCTAATTTTGCATCAATTTGGACATCGTCAATCCTAATTAGGGTTTTGTCCTCTTATCAATCCTGTCAATCTTGCGATCGTTGTCCTCCTGTCAATCTTATCAATTTTATCATCAATCTCATCATTTTGGACATCGTCAATCCTAATTAGGGTTTTGTCCTCTTTTCAATCTTATCATCTGGCGATCGGTTTATCAATCTTGTCATCATGCGATTGATTTGTCATCAATCGTTGTCATTGTTCAATCTTGTCATTTTGCGATCAATTTGCCATCGATCGTGGTCATTTTCAATCTTGTCGTTTTGCAATCTATTTGTCATCGATTCTTGTCCCTTTTGTCAATTTTGTCATTTTGCGACCGATTTGTCATCGATCGTTATCTGTCTCAATTATGTCAATTTGGATCAATTTGTCATTGTTCCTCGTCAATTGGCGCATCTATCAATCAAATCATTTTGTCGCATTGGTCATTTATCAAATCAAATCATGATCAAGTCAATTATAGACCTAATTGTCATCCTCACATTTCTAATTCGCCTTCTAGGGTTTTATGATTTAATCATTTAACCTAATGTGTCATTTCTTCCTTTAGGATTACTAAATTATTTATTAATCCTAAGTTTTCTCATTACAATTAAATATTCATTTAATTGGCTAATTATTCCTCTTTGTGAGTGAATTAATTAATAAATGAAAAATTATTGATTAATTCATTAATTTCTAATTTCCTATTTTCATTATTCTCTAATTTCCTAATTTCTTAATTCTTAAATTCAATTTTCTCCTATTTCTTTCCTAAATTTATGGCAATGACATAGAAATTTGTCATAAAATGTCATAAAATGTCATAAATTCTTGACATAGAAATTTGTCATGAATTGTCATAAGCCTTGCATAGCAATTTGTCATGGATATGTCATAATTTTGCTATTATTGATTTGAATTTCTATTCAAATCTCTTTCATACTAATTTGCTCATTTATCCAATTTCTCTATAAATTGGATGTTTTCTTCAATCAATCCCTTCATGAATTTCGAATTTCTACCGAACCTTCGTTTCTAGTACTCTTGAGCCTTTTTGCTTTCAATTGTGTGAGCACTTGTAGGTGAGATCCACAAAACTATTGAAGAGGAAAGAACAACAATGGAGCCACATGGAAGGAGTATTCAATCTTGAATCTGGTTTGCATAATGTTTTCTGTTGAATGCTTCATTTTCATACCTCTATTGAATGAGCTTTAGGATTAGGTTCCTTTCAATGAGTATTTCTTTGATTGAGCTATAATGTCTTGTGTTTTGATTGATCTACTTGTTTTGATGATTCCTAATTTCTATGCTACAGCTATATCAAGAGAGATGATTCCATTCAAAAGTTTGATCCTAGATGTGATGAAGGGTTATTTCTTGGTTATTCTAATGAAAAAAAAGCATATAGATGTTATAGCAAGAGATTGAAGAGAATTGTGGAGAGCGCTAATGTCAAGGTGGATGAGTTGTACAAAGGTTGTTAGGAACTTGGAAGGACAATTGAGAGGGGGGGTCGAAGCAGTTGTCAATAAATTGCAACCCAAAATAAATTATTCCAACTTAAAACTTCGTGTTGGTAAAATAGATTGATAGTTACAGTATTACCAGTACAACTTAATGCATGAAACAGAAAGAGAAAAAACATCCACAACACATGACACATATATTTTGACGTGGAAACCCTATAAGGGGAAAAACCATGGTGGGAAACCTTACCCACAATTAGATGATATTGCTGTAGATAGTAAGTGAATACAATAATGGGGTCTATACATGCAGAAAGGCCAACCACCTAGAGCTCACTGCTCAATTACAGAATTAGGAGTCACACTGACTACACAGTTGGATGGTTAAATCCAATAACAATGTACTGCTTTAATTTAGCATATTCAATGTCGGATTCAGTACCGGTTTAAGCTCTGCGCATGAGGACCGAACACCTTCATGAACTTTAACAACCTTCCTTCAACCTTCAGATGATATCTGCATGATTCGCACAAGGATCTTCTTATTTTGTGTTCTTCATAATGATCTCAACACATATGCACACTCTTCTTCCAAATAAGATCTTACAATTACTTATACAAAACCTAAGACCTAATGGTTAGGTTAGCTCCTAAAAGATATTACATTTAAATCAATTACAAACTAAGCCTTGGTGTAATACAATATGTTAGCCTCAATACATTTACACATTATCCAATCAATAAATCATTTCCAAATCATGTCGTGCTAATTTGGAACATGTTTTCCTATGCCGGTTCATAACCTAGACCTGTATGTTGGTTAAGGCAAATATGTGAACTCGATCAAACAAATATGCAAAACACCATATGTAAACAGCCAATCCATGTCTTTGACATAACCAAATGATCTCCAGATGATAACAAGTCATCACCAACTTCCTAAGCTGCTGGTGAAACATATACCGGTAACTGTGCATAAGCCAATATCCATACCGAAACCACAATGTGCCAGTTCATCCACAAACCAATATAACCAGAGTGCCAAATCAACAATGTAGACCTCCAGAAAGATAAGTGTTGACATCAATGACAAAACCAATGCAACACATGATGAAGTCATCCATAATACCAACAATATCCTCCTTTGGCATTGATGGCAAGACTAGATGGAAAAACATCTAAGTGCCAAAAACAGAATGCCAACAATCTCCCCTAAATAGATCAATCACAAATTTATGTACCAAAAATAGAAGCAGTATAACCAAAACCAAAATAGGAAGAATGAATTTGAGATGTCTATGATTGGGGAGATGAAATTTTTCTTAAGTTTGTAGATTACTCAGAATGATAAAGGTATTTTCATCTCTCAGACTAAGTATGCTAGAGAGTTGTTGAAGAAATTTGATATCAAAAATTCTACACTAGTTGATATAGAATGATTTCTGTATTGTTCATCCACTTTTACATTAGCACTCTTAACAATTTTCTACAATCTTTTGTTATAACATCTGTATGCTTTGCTCTGAACTAAACAACTAAGAAATATCCCTTCATCACATCTAGGATCAAACTTTCCAATTGAATCATCTCTTTTGATATAGCATTTACTTCCAAAAATTTTGAAATACTTAACAGTAGGTGTATGTCCAAACCATAGTTCATAAGGGGTCTTATCGGTTTCACCTTTGATGTGAATTCTATTGAATGTGTAGACTGTTGTATGCATTGCTTCTCTCCAATAGATATGAGGAAATTTGGCTTCCATCATCATAGATCTACCTACATCCAAAATGGTTTTGTTCTTCCTTTCAACTACTCCATTTTGCTAAGGAGTCCTAGGTGTAGATAGTTTTCTCCTGATTCCATTTATGTCACAATAACTATTAAATTCATGAGAAGTGAACTCACCACCATGATCTGATCTTAGACATTTAATTTTCAATCCAATTTCTATTTCAACCTTTGCTTTAAAGATCTTGAATTTCTCAAAAGCTTCAGACTTCTCTCTAAGAAAAAGTCACCCATATATTCTAGAATAGTCATCAATAATCAACATGAAATACCTATCACCTTGAAAGCTTCTAGTCCTTGCTGGACCACATAAGCCAGTGTGAATAAAATCAAGTACATCATTAGATTTATCATGTATGCTCTCAAAAGAACTTTTGACTTTCTTACCCAATTGACATTCCTTACATACTAGATTATGAGGCTTCATAATCTTAGGTATATCTCTAACTGCCTTAGTTGAACTAATCTCAACAATGCACTCAAAATGAACATGACACAACCTCTTATGCCATAGCCAACTCTCATCAATATGAGCAATCAAACATGTCTTATTACAAGTGTTCAAGGGAAAGATATTACTTCCTATCTGAATACCGGTTGCAATTTCCAAACCAGTCTTGTTAATGATTTTGCATTTTCTATCTTTAAACTGAAGTAGAAAACCCTTATCAACTAATTGACCAACACTCAAAAGATTATTCCTTAAACCTTCTACATAATAGGCATTATCAGTGTTATTCTTGCCATCCAAAGAAATAATACCTCTACCCTTGATCATACATGCCTTGTCGTCTCCAAATATGACTTGACCACCATTGTATTCTTGCAGGGACATAAATATTCTTTTATCTCCAGTCATATGATGTGAGCATCCACTATCAATTACCCATTCATCCTTATCTTCAACTTTTGCTGCCAGTGCCTTCTCTTCATTTTTAATAGCTGGTTCTGGTTCATCTTCCTTCAAAGCATAGAACACCCATTCCTTTCCATTTCTAGATCCACTAGCAGAGTCTTTTGTTGGTTCATCTCCAGAGTCATTACTCCTTCCTCATCTTCTATATAGCATTGTTTACTTTTCTTGAATCTATATCTGTCCGGGTTAGGCTTAAAATTTTTCTTAACTCTTTCCTCAAAACTTACATTTCTTTTAGGACATCTAGATGTAAAATGACCAATCTTATTACATGCAAAACATTTAAAAGGTGTTTTTCCTTCATACTTACTTCTAGTTGGACATTTAGGTATTCTTCTAGCAAATAAGGCTTCAAGTTGCTCAAGCTCTCCATCTTCTTTCCTCATGTCTTTCAATTCTTTTGCATATAGGGCTCTCCAATCACTTTTTCTAGTAGATGTTGATGATGACACATGAAACACAGGTTTAGACTTTACAACTCCAGAAGATCCAAACTCTTCAAGCTCAAAAGAAGATAATTTCCCAATCAGAATGTCTTTGTTGACTGAAATGTTTGCCATTGTTCTTAACTCATTAATTGTAGTTGCCTTCATCTTGTAAGCCGGTGGAAGGGCTCTCAAGACTTTGGAAACTATTTCATCTTCACTTAGAAATCCTCCACAACATTGAATTCCCATAACAATCTCATTTACTCTTTCCATAAACACAACAATTCTTTCATTTTCTTCCATTTTCAATTTTTCATATCTTACCCAGTAACCATCAAGTTTAGAAATTTTGACAGTAGGGTCACCTTCATTTAGAGTTTGCAATTTTTCAATTAATCCCATAATCTGCTGATCAGTAAGTGCACACAAGAGGGCTTCTCTAGCTCTGCAATCATTTTCAATATTCTTATCCAGGTCTGCAGGAGCAGGATTGCCAGATGCCGGATCATAAGGTGTGTATCCTTTCTCAGTGATCTCCCAAATATCCTTTCCAAGACATCTAAGATGAGTCTCCATTCGAATTTTCCATATCCCATAATTTGTTCCATCAAGCTTAGGGATTTCTCTTCTTAAAATAGCTACCTAGATTAGAAGTGTTAGTTGCCATAGGATCTACCTCAAGCAGTTAAGCTTCTACAAAAGAGGACCAAATCTTTGATACCAATTGTTAGGATAACCAAAGAACAACTGAGAGGGGGCAGGGTGAATCAGTTGTTAACAGATTATAACTTTTAATCCACAATACAACCTTAAACAAATTAAGTACCGATGAAGCACATACAAATGTTGATAGGAACAGATACCGGTAAAAAATACAACTTAACAATTAACTAGAGAATGAATGCAAATAAACTATACCACATGACACCATGATTTGTACATAGAAAACCCGGAAAGGGAAAAACCACAGTGGCAAGCCTACCCATAGTCAGATGATACTTCTACAGAAAGTATGTGTTACAATGAGGGGCCTACACTTGTAGGAGGTACAATGCCTAGAGCGTACTGCTCATTACAAAAAGAGTCTCACTGACTACAGAGAGGCTACAACCTTCTCAAGATAAATGGACAACAATCCAATAGAGTGAACTGTTGGAAATATTATCTACCATGCCTGATTACAGTCTCGATTAAGCTCAATGCTGGAGGACTAAATCCTCCTCTGAATCCAATTCAATCACCAATGATTGATCAACTCCTCTATCTGAATGATATTACATTCGCACATTACATTCCTTGACCATGACCTTTCCAATAACCATGATACTTTAAAAAGAGTTTCTATCTCTTATTTTTACAAACCCTAAGGCCTAAACAATTAGGTCGGCCGCCTAAAGATATTACAATAATATCATTACATAATTTCTTATTAGAATTATATTCCATGTCGGCTTAAGACCAAAACAATAATAAAAAATCCATAAATCATCTTGAATCATCCAAGTAGCATGTAGAGTACATGCTAGCATGATACCAGTCCATAACCTAGATAGGTACCGGACCTATTCTAGGTCCACCACGCCAAAGCAATGTCTTCAAGAAATTGAAGCACAATCAACTAGCATCTTTAGCATCCTAAAATCCCTGAAGAAGCTGCACCAACACCAATTGTGCATCTTGTCACGATTCCTCAATGAAAGCTCTGTTGTTAAAGCCTTAAACCAGTGTTGGTAAGGGCTTACCAGAGTGTATGATAACATCCAAATACCAAGCCAATACCAACTGACCAAAACATACTCATGGAGCATATAACTCATGAAATCTAATATACTTCACTGATCCAAACATGCCAGAAGTGTCAATAGATAATCTCTTCTACCGGTTATCAAAACTTGTCTGTCGGTAACCATCCATATTAGCTAGTGTTGACATCAAAGGCAAAACATCAATGCAACACATAATCAATTCATCCATAATGCCAACATGGCTTAGATTGGTTATTCATGTGTTCCTAATGCATATCACATTTAGTTGGTTTGGGATTTGATGATATGGATGGTATCATTTGTTTTAGTAAGCCTTTTGGTCATTGGTAAGGGTTTTATCAGCATCGCTTTGATGAATATCTTTTGATGAATCCGATAAGTGGTGTTGGTACAACTTCTAGAAGGTTATTAGGATGCTGATGGTTATCTTGTTTGTGTTCCATTTGATCGGTGGTGTTTGCATTTAGGACCGAACCTATTCTATGTTATTCTACTAGGCTATGGACCGGTTTGTGTAACGTGTTGGTTGATGCTCTCGATGTGTCATCGGTTGGATTTATTGTTTAGATTATGTTGTTTCAGTCTTAGGCTGACTTAGTTTATCATTTGTTTGCAGGATTATGTAACAGATCTATTGTATTATCTTATAGGTGGCCGACCTAATTGCTTAGGTCCCGAGTTGGTATAAATATGATGTAAGATCTCTTTGTAGATCATGGGTCTTATGGGATATAGGATTATCTATGATCAGATTGGGTTTGTGCAAGAGGTTTAAGACCTTCGGTATTGAGCTTAACCGGAACTATACTCAGGCATAGGAGATGCTACTCATGCAGTTCACTCATCTTTCTGGATTGTAGTTTGGATTTCTTTGTTGTCAGTGAGGCTCCTTTTGTGATGAGCAGTGTGCTCTAGGTAGTGTTCCTTCTTGCATGTGCAGTCCCCTCTTATTGTCATCACATACTTGTTGCAGAAGTATTATCTTGACCGTTGGTAGGCTTCCTACCATGGTTTTTCCCTTTACTGGGTTTTCCAAGTACAAATCTTGGTGTCATGTGTTATGGATGGTTTGTTAATTATTTTATAATTTATGTTTATGCTTAAGTGTTACATTTCCTATTCCGGTATTTGGTTTATGCATTTTGGCAGAAGGTTTTATGAGCTTAAAGTTTTATAATATGTTGACAACTAATTCACCCCCACCTCTTGGTTGTCCACCGGTTATCCTAACATTTTTTCCTTAATGCAATATTATCCAGTAAATATGCCATCCTATTATGGCTTCTTTCTTTCCAATCAATGCCAAATGCATCAAAGTTCTCAATGTCATCAAATACAACATTCCTATACTGTTTTAATCTTTTGTTTTTTGATGCATACTTTGACCTAATTTGGGATATGACCAATTTCGAATCTCCAATGACTTTGAGATTCTTTGTCCCATTCTTTTATGCTAGTCTCAATTCCAAAAGTAATGCTTCACACTTTGCCACATTATTTGTGCATACAAAGTGATGAGTTGAGACATTTTCATATTTCTATCCTTAGAACTCTTGAGTTTTTGTCATCTTTTGGTTTGCATAGTGGTAGTGATGTATTGGAAATTTACTATATGTATTCCATATGTTAGCCTGAACCTATTAAATCATGTTTTATCTTTACCAGTTTATTCCTGCAACCATGCCATTTATTCCTGTAGCCATGTGATTTATTCCTGTTGCCATGCAGATTGTTTAGGGCATTAAAATTAATAGATGTCTTGATTAAATAAAATGCATATGTATGTTCTTGTATTTTATTTCTTTTGTAGTGCAGGGAATAAATGATGTTGTGGTGGATGTTCGCCTTTCATGCCAGTTGAAGTAAAGGATACTCAAGAAGATGACTAAAGATCAAACTACAAAAAGGTTGAGAAGCGTAAGGAATAGCATAAGAGGAGAAATCAAGCGATAATATCGATGTCTAACTTAGGTAGACATTGAAGTTGTAAATACTACCACAGTATGTTATGACTGTGGTTCGGTTTAGATCCATGTTTCCTGTAGCATAACTCCAACTATCTCCTTTCTTGGTCAATCATCCGCCTCTTCTTTTTGGCATGATTTGTGTTGTCTATTGTAGATGATTTCTTTTTAATAATAAGCTCTTTATCTTCTCAGAGGTTAGATAGAAAGAGAAGAAGAAACAGAGCAAAGGATCATTCCTAAGAATTTTTTGAGTTTTCTTTTCATATTGAATCATGTAATGACTTCCAAAGAATGATGAATAAAAATATGTTATCCTGAGCTTTTAGAGTTGTTTTTGGGAAGCCTGGTATCACTCATCCAAGGGGGCCCACTTGGTGAGTGTTCTTGTGTATTTTTTAAGATTAGTTTTCTTTCCTTAGCTGCAGTAGACGTTCTTACATTGACTGTTCCCATAGCCACTAGAAACAGATCCACTGACTGTTCCTGCATCCAAACCAGAATAGAGTATTTTTTGTTTAATCGACATTGACTTTATCTAGTATTGCTTTTATGAATTTATGCAGAAGTTTTCCTATAGCCTTTCTATAATTTTAATTTTTGCTTATCTTTTCCGCATAATGTTAGTTGTTGCAGTAAGGCAGAATAGTTGTTGCAGGAACTTAGTGCATGTATAGTGCAGACCCATTTCAAGTATTACATCCCTGGGTTGACAATCAAATGGACACTAGCTATGAAAATAGTGACTTTACCAAATGAATGTCCAAACTTCGGGTTGAGGCTTCAACTAGAGTTATTATTCTTATTGTTGGGTTGAACATTTTTGGCATCATTGTCGGGGATGGTGTCAAACTAAGAACCTGTTATGGTTATTGTCTTTTCATTTTTCAGTTAATTGTTTTTCTTTTACATCACCTTCATGAATCTGCATGCATAGGCAAAGAAGAGATGTTCTAGGTAGATTTCTGCCCACTCATCCTAATCATGCAAAAAATAATTCCTCAGATATAAACCCTTTTGCTAAACTTTATCAAACCCCAGAGAATTTGAACCATCCTAAATCTGAATTTCCAGAAGGTAGTCTTCAGTTCCTCTTTGGACCTCAAGAAGAAGAATTTCATATAGTAACTACCCCCACAAGTCCAATGCAAGGAAACCCACCTCCTGGTGGAAATAATCCACCACCACCTTTGGACCCAACCTTTGAGTTCCCCATATCTGATCAGCATGATAATGCTAATCTCAAGAATATTTTAGCTTCTTCCCTCCCTAAATTCAATGGATTGGTGATAGAGGATCTAGACACATTTCTATTTGAGTTTGATGTTCTTTATAGGATTTTTGACTATAATACAAATGCCCATAGACTCAAAATATTTCCTGCCACCTTGAAGGAATCATATTTAAGATAGTTTATGAGCTTGGGTAGTAGCACAATCAATACATGGGATGAGATGAAATGATTGTTTCTTGCAAAATATAAAGAGTATTGTAGAGGCACTGATCGTCATGGGGATGATATCTTTAGAATGACACAAAAAGAAGATGAGAGTCTTGAAGATTATTTGGAGAGGTTTATGTGTAGTGTCAAAAAGTCCAAACATTGTACTCTAAATGAAGATTCCCTCAAGTTGATATTTTTTAGGGGAATCAGAGATGAATGCACTGATTCTTTGGATCTTATGGGAGGAGGTGACATTACACAGTCCACTTGGGCTGAAATAGGACAAATTTGTAAGAAGTATTCCAGATCTACTTCTAAAAAGAACAAACATTTCAAGCCAGGAGCACCTTCATCAGCATCTAGTACTGGAGTTTCTAGATTGGAACTTAGTCATTTATTAAAGGACTTTAAGGAGGACATCATAAATAATATGGCTACTCAGTTGGATACACTTTTAGCTAAGAAGAAGCATGAAGAAGCTGATGCATTTCTTGCATAATTTTGCCCTCATTGTAGACAGCGAAAGAAGGATTGCAGATGTAAAATGGTTGTAAATGTTGAGGTTCCTGACTTCAAGCCAATACATGGTGAGGATGAGCAAGTTTTCTATGTTTCTCAAAGGAGGCCAAATTTCCAAAGACAAGGTATGCCTCTGGATCCACTTTCTTTTTCTGGTTATAGTGGAAATTCTTATGTACCAAATAACCAATGGCAATCACCATATGCTCAAAATTTTGGTAATTATCAAAACTAGTATGGTTCTCAAGGCCAAGGGCAACATTTTGCTAATCAAATGCCACAGTGGTAGCAACCACAAGGGAATTGGTATCCACCTCAGGGCCAAGGAAGTCAGTTTCAAGGGAATTGGTAACCTACTCCTCAATGGAGGGGGGGTTAGCAATGGACAGCCCAATCTTCTGGTTATCAACAGTCGATTCAGTAGCCACAGCTACCTACAATAATGCCTCCTCCTGCAACCACTGCTATCCCACCTAAACCAATGTAGTTGCCCACTCAATCAATGCCAAATCCTAATATTAAATCTCAGCAACAACAACAAGCTTGTTTAGCTGATCTTAATCAATACCCAACCTATTCTCTATCCCTAAGTGATATTCACCTCCGATCTGGGATAACTCTTCCTAATCCATCTCCTCTAGTTATCACTGAGGTACAAGAAGAACAAGAAATCTCTAATCCAACAAATACAATACCTCAGAAGTAGATATTACCACCATTTCCTTAGAGATTGCAAGAAAAGGAAGTTCTCACAGAACAAGAGGAAGGTTTTGATATTATAGATCAACTCAAACATGTTTGTGTTAAAATTTCATTGTTGCAAGCAATAAAAGATGTTCCTATATATAGTAAGGCACTAAGAGAAGCATTTTTAAAAAATCTTGGCAAGAAGAAGAAGGATCCACAAACAGTGCATGTTATGGGTCAACTGACAGATATTATGTTAGGCAAGGTTGCAATTCCAAAATACTCTGATCCAGGTAGTCTTGTTGTAAGTATAGTCATTAATGGCAGCCGGATAAGAAATGTTTTAATTGATTTAGGGGCAACCATTAATGTGATGACAAGAGAAGTAATGAAACAACTTGAAATCAATAGTCTAAGGCCTACACCCACAGTTCTACAGCTTGCTGATACCTCTATAGTGAGACCTAATGGTATGATTGAAGATGTGGTGGTTATTTTGGATTCCTGGGAATACCCTACAGAGTTTTTGATTCTATCTCCAAAGGCAACACTGGGAGGATATCCGGTGATTTTGGGAAGACCTTGGCTTGCCACGATTGATGCATATATTGGATGTAGATCAGGGGATATGACTATTTTAGATGGGAACTCTACAAAAACATTAGCTTTGTATTCTCTTGCACAACCTCAGTTGGATCAACAACATGCCATTTGGCCTATTTTGGGAGAAGAATCTGAGGGAGTTGACTCTATTAATCACCTTATGATGATTAATCGAGGGCCATTTATGCAATTACATGATGAAGACTCAATTCTTTATAAAATTATGATAAATGAGTTGATACAAGAACAACAATTGTAGGAGTTGGTACCAAATATTGCAGATTTAGACATTCCTGCAGCCATTGATGTATTACATACTCTGTTGCTGCAGGAAGTCTATACTTCTCATTTTTCTGATATGTCCCAGATTGATCTTACTACAAAGATAGAAGTTGATTTAAATAAATCTTTGAATATCAATAGAGATCTTTCACATACTCAAAAGGGAGCCCTCATGGACTTGCTGAAATGTCATAAAAATGCTTTTGCATGGGATTATAAAGATATGCATGGAATAGATCCAACAGTTTGCACCCATCGTATCTATATAAAAGAAGAATGTTGCCCACTCAGACAGCCTCAAAGAAGAATAAATCCTGCATTAAAAGAAATAGTTAAAGAAGAATTGCGGAAGTTGTTAAAGGTCAGGTTTATCTATCCTATCTCTGATAGCCAAGGGGTATCACCTTTGGTAATAGTTCCTAAGAAAGGAGGAAAATGGAGGGTATGTGTTGATTATAGAGCCTTGAACTTAGCAACAAGAAAAGATCATTTTCCATTACCATTTGTGAATCATGTATTGGATTCTTTGGCTAGTAAAAGATATTTTTCATTTCTTGATGGATTTAGTGGTTACAATTAGATTCAGATAGCCCCAGAGGATCAAGAAAAGACAACATTTACTTGTCCTTGGGGCACATATGCATATTTTGTTCTTCCTTTTGGGTTGTGTAATTCTCCAACCACTTTTCAAAGAGTAGTGATCAGTATCTTTTCTAATATTTCTCAAGACATCATGGAAATCTATATGGATGACTTTACAACTTATGGTTCTAAATTTGAACAAGCATTACATAACCTGGAAAAAAATTTGCAGTGATGTGAGGACTATAGTTTGTCATTAAATAGTGATAAATGCTTCATCATGATGCAGGAAGTAATAGTCCTTGGTCATCATATCTCTATAAAAATAATACAGGTGGACCCAACAAAGATTGAAGTCATTCAGCATATCAATGTCCTTGTGAAGCAAAAGGATGTAAGAACTTTCCTTGGTCATGTTGGATACTATAGAAGGTTTATCAAATATTTCAGCAAAATTGCAAGTCCCTTATATTCACTACTTACCAAGGATATGGAATTTAAATGGACCTTTGCATGAAATGAATCTTTCTTGAAGCTTAAGTATGCCTTGACCCAAGCACTAGTTCTTAAAGGTCCAAATTGGTCTTTACCATTTCAAATTCATACAAATGCATCAGATTATGCAATAGGGGCAGTATTAGGACAAAAGATTGACAACTTGGAAAGTGCAATATATTATATTAGCAAGAACTTACAGGGACCTGAGTTGAATTACACAGTCGCTGAAAAGGAAATGTTAGTTGTTATATATGCACTCAACAAATTCAGGCACTATATCACAGGATATCCCATATTTGTGCATACAGATCATACTGCAATTAGATATCTCATGAATAAGCCTTCAATTACTGGTAGATTAGCTCGTTGGTTATTGTTGATGCAGGAATTTGATATCACAATTGTTGATAAACTAGGAAAGTCTAATGTGGTTGCAGACTATCTTTCAAGACTTCAGTTACAAGAAGATTCTACAGTAATAGATGATGCTATTCCAGATGAACATTTATTCCTTATACAAGCTCACACTCCATGGTATGCTAATATTGCCAACTATTTAGCTACTGCTAAAATGCCAATTCATTTCTATCCTAAGGAAAGAAGGTTGTTAGTAGAAAAAGTGTTAACTTCTCATGGATTGCTGATTGTTTGTTTTATACTGAGCCTGACCAAGTCATGAGGAGATGTGTAAGGGAAGATGAAACATATGATATCTTGCATGCGAGTCATGATGAGCCATGTGGAGGACATTTTGCTGCCAAAAGAACATCACTCAAAATACTAAATACAGGATACTATTGGCTCACATTACACAAGGATGCAACATAGTATACAAGAAAATGTGACAAATGCCAGCGTATGGGAAGACCTACTAAATCTGATGAGATGCCATTATATCCACAAATATTAGTTGCACCATTTGATAAATGGGGATTAGATTTTGTTAGCCCAATTGACCCACCTTCTAATGGAAAATCCTACATTTTGGTGTGTACAAATTATGTAACAAAATGGGTGGAAGCTCGTGCCATGGCACATGCAAGAGATAATAAGTTGACTAAGTTTCTTTATGAGGAGATATTTACAAGATATGGAGTACCAAGAGAAATTGTATCAGACCAGGGCCCACAATTTACTTCAACATTGATTGTAGCTTTGGTAAATGAATACAATATACGACACAAAAAATCTATTCCATATCATCCACAAGCTAATTTACAGGTAGAGGTTACAAATAGGGAGCTTGAGGCTATTCTTACCAAAATAGTATTTGTTCATAAATAAGATTGGTCTCATAGGCTTTTAGAAGCAATTTGGGCATACAAAACAACTTGGAAAACACCAATTGGTTTTACACCTTTTGAAATGGTTTATGGAAAAGCTGCAATGATGCCTATTGAATTTGAGCATAAAACTCTGAGGATAACTTTTCAATTAAATATGACACTATCTGAAGCACAAAAAGAACATATTCAATAATTGAATGCTTTGGATGAATGGAGGAAAATGGTTGTCCAACAAATAGAACTAATCCAAAATTAGAGAGCAAAGTGGCATGGTAAATATATCAAAGAGAAAAAGTTCAAAGCTGGTGACTGGGCAATATTTTATGACTCTAGATATAAAGATATTATGGGAAAACTACAAACCAGATGTTTAGGACCATATGAGATAGAAGAAGTTTTCAATAATGGAGCTATTCGTTTGACCACAATTGACCCTATTCGGTTTAAGATTTTGGTGAATGGTCACCGATTGCATATTTATCATAAGACAACCACTAAAGAGGATTTCCTACAACAATTTACCAAAAAGGATGAAAAACAAGTTCCTGTAGCAACTGATAAGGTTCCTACAGCAAGTGATCAAGTTCTTGCTGCAATTGAGCAAAGTAATAAAGGTAAGGTTCCTGCAACCACTGCAGTGAACATGCTTTTCGCTTCATAATTCTTCTCGCATCATTTCACAATAATATTTACACATCTTATGGGAATATTCTTCTCCATAAATAAAATTCCATCCACGTCATCTCATTTTCTTATCTATCATTTCATTTCATTTCACCATCATTTTCGTATGACTGCAAGTATGTACATATTGTATTTTATTTTAATTACACATTTATGATTTCATTATGATTATTGCCTTCTTAAATCTGTGTACACTCCCCTAAGTCTTGTTAGCTTGTGTGGACACGTGCTAAGTTAAGTTCGGGGGGGTGTTTTATGGTTCGGTTTCCAAAGTTAGTAATTATTTGTCCTTTTTGGTACTTAGAATTGATTGCTTGCCATCATTGTTTTTAACAAGATATTCTTTCACGCAAGGAAGTAATAAATTTTGCCGCTACCAAATTTTCAATCTTCAAGTCTATAGGATATTTTGGTTCTCTGTTTCTCAACTACAAAGTGTGCTATACTAACAGAGTAAGAAATGGGTGGAGATCCAATCTTCCATGAACCAACAGTCCATGATGTGTTGCTAGAGGATTCTCTTTGTGAGCATTATTTTAGACACCATGGATGGATTGATTACTTTTTGAAAATCAAGCATTTTAATGAAGAAATTGTTGTAGAGTTTATGCATTCCTTCAACGAAGGAGAAGCTATGGTTAAAGGGTTAAGGTTCATTGCTATGGAGTAGCGGATAGCTAAAGTTACATGGTTTCCGCAAGAAGGAGAATTGTTTCTAGAATCAAAAGACGCCAGGAGTGCTAGAGTAGAGTTTACACTTCCCACAGATGGACCTCTAACGATGGACAAGCAATGAACTAGGAGGGTTTCCCTACCAGCAAAGTGGCCTCAGGTAGCTTTATATGTCATGAAATATATTACTTGTGAAGGGAGGTATTCAAATCTACATTCACCACATTTTAAATTACTTAGTCATTTACAACATGGTCGGAGGGTGAATGTCCCTAATTTTCTATACCACCTCATTTCTACAAGTGCCAAAGAAATGCGGAAGAATGGAAGTCGTTCTATCAGCCATCATGGTTTGATTAAATTTCTTGTAGAATGCTCTCTTAGAGACGTTTCACAGATGGAATGGGGGTATTTGAGGACATATTGTAGTTTAGGGTTGAAGATGCTCCTGTTGAAGATGCTCTTGTTGCAGATGATCCACCAGTTGAAGAAGAAAATATTGCAAAACCTTCTTCTCCTGTAGTTTCTGTAGAGAATGATTTGCTCGTTGTCAAAGGAGCTATGGTTATTATGGAAGAAGAGATGGTTGAGGCAAATGTGGAGCAACCCTCCACTTCTCTTCAAAGAGATTAACCAATTTGTAAGAGAAAAGGGAAGGAATTAGAAATAAATGAAATAGATGAAGAACCTATGGTTCAGCCACATGCAACTCAAATTTCTCCTGCAGCCAAGAGGTGTAGGTCAAAAAGAAAAACTTCTGTAGCAAAGCTGTAGGTAGAAACCATTCCAGCAACCACTCCAAAGGTTTATGTGAGAAGAACACGGAGTAGGACCCAGAAGGCTCATCCAGCAAGTGATCCGGAAGAGGTTATTTCAGTGGAAACATCAGAAGAAGGGAGCCCTGTAGATGTTGAAATCTAGGAAGAAGGTGATGTAGATAGACTGTCAAAACTTGCTTATGTGGTAAAGAAACTCGAGGAACCTGTCAGAGAGATTCCACAATAGCTTGAGGAAATTGTTGGAGAGATTCCACAACAGCTTTAGGAACTTGTTGAAGAGGTTCCACGGCCTAAGGTAACACCTATTAGACCTCCATCATCCCTAAGAATTTTATCTATTGCATTAAAATTTTATAGACAATGGGAAATAAAGAGGGCTAGATTGCAAGGGGTTATTGACAAACAACGAAGAGAAATTGAAAAGAGGGATAACAAAATTGAAGAATTAGAGGCTAAGGTTGAAACAATCACTAGTATGGTCCCCGAATTAATGCAATGTAGGGCACCTCCAAGGGTTTATGCTCTGCAATTAAGGGAGCAGTATTTAAATTTCAAATTGAACCGCACTTTCAGGGACCTTAGCCGCTCTTTAGAAACCACTGAGGAATTTTATGATGCTTACCAGACTTCTCCAGTAGCTCTGAAATTTTTTTTATGTGAATTTTATTTACATAACTATGTTGTACCCTCAGATAGTGAGTGGAATCCTTTGCTATATATTGGTGATATCCATATAAAAGCTTTAATGTCATGGATTCAAAATGAGATCAACATGGGGGCACAGTCCAAAGCATACAAAGATTTTGAATTTGATTGTCCATTGCCATTGAGAAAGGAAGCAAAAGAGCCAAGAGTTCATTATTATGAATGGCAAAAATTACTGGTAAGAAATGATGTTAGAAAACTAGTGCTTCCAATGAGGGAGGAAATATACCAGGCATATGAGCATTTAGTTCAGACTTACAGTGCAGCTATAATAGATGAATTAACTTAGCGCTAGAATAACTTAACAGAAAAATTAAAGCAGGGAGAACCTCATTCAATGCAACATTTTTAGGTAGCTATGAAAAGAGCCCCCAAATATATACAACTTGGTAGAGAGAAGACCAATAACTGGTTACCACTGATATTTCAATCTCCTATTTTTATGTGACCACTATTGGGATGTAAGAGTATGGATCAGCCCTATGAAGCAGTTATAGAAGAATCAGCCAGATGGTCCAGGATGGAAACGATGAAGGGATTTTACTAGAATTTAGCTTCAGAAGGAATAGGTCAAGGAACTATTGGTGATATAAGAATTAGTGCAAGAATCATAAATTTTCCTTTTGTTGTAGGATCAACAAGCTCTTAAAGTTGGGGGACATGATAAGTTGAGACATTGTCATATTTCTATCCTCAGAACTCTTGAGTTTTTGTCATCTTTTGGTTTGCATAGTGGTAGTGATGTATTGGAAATTTACTATATGTATTCTATATGTTTTCCTAAACCTATTAAATCATGTTTTATCTTTGCCAGTTTATTCCTGCAACCATGTGATTTATTCCTGTTGCCATGTAGATTGTTTAGGGCATTATCATATGTGAAATTAATAGATGTCTTGATTAAATAAAATGCATATGTATATTCTTGTATGTTTTTGCTTCTGTAGTGCAGGGAATAAATGATGTTGTGGTGGATGTTCACCTTTCACGCCAGTTGAGATAAAGGATACTTAAGAAGATGACTAAAGATCAAACTGCAGAAAATCTGAGAAGCATAAGGAACGACATAAGAGGAGCAATCGAGCGATACTACTGATGTCTAACTTAGGTGGGCATTGAAGTTGTAAATACCGCCACAATATGTTATGACTGTGGTTCGGTTTAGATCAGCGTTTCCTGCAACATAACTCCAACTATCTCCTTTCTCGGTCAATCATCCGCCTCTTGTTTTCGGCATGATTTGTGTTGTTTGTTGTAGATGATTTCTTTTTAAAAATAAGCCTTTTATCTTCTCAGAGGTTAGATAGAAAGAGAAGAAGAAATAGAGCAGAGGATCTTTCCTAAGTATTTTTTGAGTTTTCTTTTCATATTAAATCATGTAATGACTTCCAAAGAACAATGAATAAAAATATGTTATTTTGAGCTTTTAGAGTTGTTTTTGGGAATCCTGGTATCTCATCCAAGGGGGGCCACTTGGTGATTGTTCCTATGCATTTGTTAAGATTAGTTTAATTTCTTTAGCTATAGTCGACATTCTTGCATTGACTATTCCTACAACCACTAGAAATAGATCCACTGATTGTTCCTACAACCAAACCAGAATAGAGTAATTTCTATTTATCAACATTGAATTTATCCAGTATTGCTTTTATGAATTTATGCAGAAGTTTTCTTGTAGCCTTTCTATAATTTCAATTCTTTCTTATCATTTCCGCATAATGTTATTTTCTACAGTAATGTAGAATAGCTGTCATAGGAACTTAGTGCATATATAGTGCAGACCCATTTCAAGTACTACGTCCCTAGGTTGACAATAAAATGGACACTAGCTATGAAAATAGTGACTTTACCAAATGAATGTCCAAACTTCGGGTTGAGACTTCAACTAGAGTTATTATTCTTATTGTTGGGTTGAACACAAAGGACAAAGTAAAAGAAAATTAGAAATTTTTTCCATGGGGTGAGATAAACAATACACTTGCACCTGAGCCTTCCTTTGAACTAGCTCCATCAAAATACATTGTCCAAAGGCTTTCATCATTTGATGATTTTTCTACCTCCTTATCCAATGATGTAGGTTGTTCCTTTTCTTCTCTTGGGGAGTCTTCAATTCTGAATGCATTGATTTCAGTGTCTATGAAACTTATCATGTCCTCATCAGAGTCATGCACCACCATATATGGCACCCTTGATTCTCTCTCTCTCAATTTTTACATTCTCCCCATCAATGCAAAATGTTGCATAAGATAAATCACACTACAATCTTCCGCCCATAGAAGGACTCCACTTTCTTGACAATAGTGTTGCATAATAAGGTGAGATGTCTACAACTAAGACACTCATGGTTAAGTCCTTCTCGGGGAAGGAAACAAGCTTATAGGAAGTTCCCTTATAGTACCTATCATAGGTACCTCTCTTGAATCTATAGCACAAAATTTTGCTTGAGTGGTATCAACATTTAAACCCAAGGCTTCCATAATTCTCACTAGAATGACATTGTTTGAAGCTCTCGAATCAATCATGCAATTCTTCAATAAACCCCCATTTATGATAACACTTAAGAAAAAGGGATCCACATTTCCAGGACACTCATCTACTATATCCTCAAGATAAATTTAAGGAATTTGTGAAACCATTTGCTCAAATTCCTTTTCCTTTTTCTTATTTTGTTTCCTTGTTCCTTTACAATAGGAATATCACTCTTATGTTCAATTTTGACAGAAGAGGAAACACCCTTGACCCAAGCCAAGGCTTTCTCCTTATGCTCATCTATTCTTAACATTTCTTGTAAAGGAACCTTAACTGTAATTTGAGAAAGCAACTGTAGCATATCAACAGGTGTGTAATCTGGCAATTCAAGAGACATGCTTGGTTTTTCTTCATTTTTGTTCAGCTTGTTCCTTTCAATACTTTGTTTTTTCTTTAGGTCCTCTCCAATAGGTGTAGCAGACTTTTCAATTTTTTTTGTCTCTGCCTTCGGTGAAGAAACTTCCTCATTAGGCTTTAACATCTCAGCTTTCTTAGACCATTCCTTTTTCTTGAGCTCCTTGATTTTGATTATATCCTTCTTTGATTTATCTTCTTTTACCTCCTTGCCTTTACCTTTCAGTTCTTTGATGAATAGACCAGAAGGCTTGCCTTGATCTTCACCGATTGTTTTGTTTCCTAACTGGTAATTACTTTTAACTTGAGCCACCATAACAGCCGCTATTTTGGCAATCTCCTCATCAAAAGGTATTCTTAAGGATATTGTATCCTCTCCTTGTTAAACATTACAAACTTGATCATCTACACCAGGATCTTCATAAGAAAAAACGTGTTGATGATATGATTCACTTCTTTTCCTTTGGTGATCTACATCTAGGCCCTGAGTTTCAATATCATAAAAATATTCTGCTCCTCCAAGATAAGAAGTGGTCATGAGATAGTCAACATTGCTATCCTCAAATGTTTCTTCTTTGGCAGCAATAAATTGTGCAACTGCACAATACTCAGGTGAATGAGGTGATTGGAAGGAAATACACCAAGGTGTATCTTCAACTACATTCACTATGTGTTTTTGCAATGGATCAGGAGTCTATTGCTCCTATTTATTGTTTTGTTTCTGCTGAACTGTCTTACCATCCTTCCAATTTGTGTTGTATGGATAGTCTTGTAATCTTAGGGGCCTATTAAATTTATTAAACTATTGCTTCTCTGGTGTAGTACCTTTGTCATTTTTTACAAGAGTTAACTTGAGATCCTTCAAGTTACTAAGCACCTTGTCCAATTTATCTCATTCTTTAGGCTTTGATCCTAAAGATTTCTCCACTTTATCTCTTACATTTTTAGAGAATCTAGGATCTTCTCTTCTTCTGATCTTACCAAAAGCTCTTCTATTGCTTTCAATGTTTATAGACATCCTAAATGCATCTCTCAAATTATGAGGATCCTTATCTCTAAGGAGATATGCCATTTTTGAATGTGGCTAATTATCTTATTATGCATAGCCTTTTGAAACCTAATGTTAAAATTAGTTACAACCTCATTTGGTAACTTCTTTATATTGTTGAATTTATTCAACATAAAACTAGCATTTGTTTTGTCACCATATTATTCTTTGAAGCATCTTTCAAATTATTCCCAAGAGATGATGCTTACAGTAGGTAACCCTTTGTACCAATCCTGAGAATCCTTTGTCAGAGATTGTACAAATAGTTTCATGACAACATCCTCATTCTCTACTTCATAATAATTCAATTTATCAATAAAATCTCTTAGATGTTCTTCTCTTGTGATAGCATTATTTCTTACAAATTTGTTGATCTTTTCCCTCAACTCATTTGGGATTGTGTTAGGACAACCTGAATCCTATCAAAATGCAATTATCTATACCTTTCCAAATGGATAGGTCTCCTTTGAAGTTGTTCACTAGCATCTTGTCCACCAACATTAGTTTTAGTACCAATCCCAATATTAGCTCCTGATATAACTTTAATAGGTACCTTAGAAGCTTGGGACTAACTTGTGCTCTGAGTGGCTACTTGACCTCCCTGCCCAGTGACTGCAACTCTAGTAGTTTGGGGACTTTGAATGCTTTGGGCAGAGTATTTCTAGTAACATTTTCTTGTGTTGTGGGGACTGAACTAGAGATAGTTAGAACATTAGATGGGCCAACATTAAAAGAAGCATTATTCAATGCTGATATCTTAAGGAAATTAATTTTCCTTTTTTTTTTTTGTACTATAGCAACTTCCATCTCTATCTTCTCTAACTCTTTTGCAAGAGTTTCATTTTTGGTTCTTGCCTTTTTCTAGTTCTATATCAGCTTTGGATAATCCTTGATTTTGATCTAGGATATTTGTAGATTTCTGGTTATTTATTATAATACTAGACACCTTTTTATTTCCTTTGTCTTGATCAAATTTAGGGAGTCAAACATTTTTCTTAGGATCAACTTGATCTACTAATTGTTTACTATCAACAAGGATTTTAGGCTTTTCTTTAACAATTTGTTCAGCTTTCCTGTCTAGGATTTCCCTTACAACAGGACCCTCAACATTATGTTTTACTTTCTCTTGATTTAAAGCCTTAAATGTAGCTAATTATCTCATTAGACGCTCTTTTGATCACAACACTAATGACCTTAGATTCTTTCTCTTTTTCTCTTTTCTTTCTAAGTTCCATTTGTTCTTGGATTTGCTTTCTTAACGTATCTATATCTCCAAAAACCTCTCTAGGATCTAGCAAATTTGTTTTAGTTCCAGAAGTATCACTGAAATCTATTAGTTTAGCATCTCCTTTTTCCCGAATTGCCTCATAATTATAAGAAAATTTTGTTGTGAGTCCAAGAGGAGGAGGTACACCAATGGCATTATCTCTTTGATGACTTCTACTTCTACTCCGACCTCTTCTCTTTTCTGAATATTGGACATGGGTAACTTACTTATTCTATTGTTGCACTTCTTCTTGAATAGGTGTATTAAATAATAAATCATGGAATCCTAAGCTATCTGACTCAGAACTCTTAGAAGATGTTTGAACTTCAGGAACATGATTCAAATATGACTTACTTACATTCTTATGCTTTGGCTTCCACGATGAGGGAGCAATGCTTTTATCCATATTTCTTCTTGTCCCACTCCTCTGTGGAGCTCCACTAAGCTCTCCTTCCAATCTATCTTCCAAATGTAACTTCATGTAACCTTTGGTGTTATTAGTTTTTCTCATGGTGACAAAATCTTTCAAAGAATTGTTAGAAATCTTCAAAAATACACGCACTAGCACAAAGACTTCAAGGTCGTTACCCAAATAACCTTGGGATACCAAATAAAATAATATCAGGTAATCCTTGAAAGAAATTTGTAAACCTTGTTCACAAATAGGAAAGTCTTTCTCACACAAATGTAAAACACCCTTTACAACAGAAAACACGAACCAGAAACACAAATCCGTGAGCTCAACCATCAAATAATAAAAACAAAATGAAAACTCAATGCAATTTTCCCAAATGGATGACAAGACTAACTGTAATTATGCATTACTTCCCCAAAATAATTGCTATTTTGTTGGTTCCCCAAAGGGTTTGTTGGCTTGATGATGATTTTTGCATTGGATGACTTTATGTGTTGTCATTAATGGCACATACACACACACACACACACATGTTCATATTGTCATAGTCATCTTAGTTAAGTCAAACCGGTACTACTCCTAAGTCCTCATATTGTAAACTGGTATCATATGTATAAAGTAAGTCTATCTAGTATGAAGGTGTCTAAACTGGTATATGTTGACAACTGGTATATGAAGTAAAGACAATTGGTTTTAGTCAATTCCACTGACACCAGTTTCAAGATACAACAGAGAGAAGCAAGGAGGCAAATGGAGACAATCGATCTATGAGTGGGAAGCGGTTAACACTCAACCGATATCGGCGTTCCAACCGGTTTCACTGATTGTGTGATGACTTATCACCGATCATGATGAGTTATCTCTAATCGACATTTTTGGCAGTGATTTGTGATGTGTTATGGAAGATTGTCTAGATTCACTGAACCTAGGAAATTGTGTTGAGGTTCTTAAGCTGACATAATGTCTATAAAAAAACATTATGATGAGGTATTTTGAGATGTAAGATAAAAGTTGTGTTATGAGTTAGAGTTGATGCAATTTATTGAAGGAGTTATAGAGTATGTCAGTGATGCAGTATTAAGTGAGCAGAAAAGGATCTATACAAGTAGAATGTGATATTCCTAGATCACACCACATGTTGTTTTCTAATCACTACAGTAGTTAAATCCCCTAACCGGGTAAGCTATAACAAGCTTCATTGTAGAAATCCTCTAACAATGTGACTGATTAACTTGAATCTCAATCCTCCATTGAGGTTACCTTTGACTAGGTATAGCTCCTAACAAGGCTTTGGGATCTTTAATAGGATTCACTCCCAGAGCACTTTGTAGACCTTAACAGGTCAGTTACCTATTTTTGCAAATAGTTAACTTGTGATTCCCATCTCATCGTGGTTTTTTTCCAGTTGGGTTTTCCATGTATAAACACTTGTGTTATGGTGAATGTTTTACTTGTTGTGAATTCTTGTATAACACTTTGGATTGAATCTAAAGTCTTAAGTAAATTGGTTAATTGTTTTTACCAGTCTGGGTTTAAAGTGTTATTGTTTTTGCTATCATTGATTCTCCCCCCCCCCCCCTCTCAATTCTTTATAAGTCTATCAATTGGTATCAAAGCCTAAAGACATTATGGGGGATATGAGTTATAGAGAGATGGCTAGAGTACTTGATGCAACTAGGGAAGAGCTTGAAACCCTGAGAGGTAGATTCAAAGCTTCACAAGTAAAGAGGAGAGAACTGACTAAGAAAATATTGGAGATCTCTGACAACAACTCTTCAGATGAGGCCAACATTGATGCACTGGCTGAAGAAGTGAAGAAACTGAATGGTGAAAAACATAACTTAAGGAGAGAACTTGAAGCCCTTATAATCCATATGTGTTAAGAACTTGAAGCAAGGAGGGAAGTTGAAGACCTTATCAAAGAGAAAGATGATGAGATTTCTAAGATCAAGCAGGAGAATGCAACTTTGCATGAACACTGGCATGAGGAGAAGGAAGAAAAAGAAGCATTACAGTTAGATCTTGAAATGGAAATGTCTCTTAGAGAGACTCTTACAAAGCATAATGAAGATCTTAGCAAAGAGCTTACTGAGGCTAATGGGAAACTTGACAAATTCAACAAGATCTCCTCTATGTTGGATGAATAGATCCAATCGCAAAGGATGAAAGGTGACACATCTGGATTAGGATTCAGTACATCTAATAAAGGAGAATCCTTTGGTACCAAGAGAAACATGCATGAAGGTAAAACTACTCCTAAGGCTAAGAAGCCTACCAGTAAGAAAGCCTACAAACCTATTTTCTTTATCTGTCAAAAACCTAGAGATACTGCTAATGTTTGTAGAAGAAGATCTAACGAGAACACGAGCTATAATGCTAATACTAGATATGTGTCTAGAATATTTGAAGGCCATTGTTACACATACAATATGTATGGACATAGATTAGTTTAATGCAGATATGGAGCGAACAATCTAGCACCTCACATGAATCTAAGACCTATTAGTAACTAGAGAAGGATTTTTGACAACCAAAGAAACATGAACTGGTAAAAACCCTATGTCAACTGGTTTAGTCCCTATGAGATGGAGAAGGTAACAAATGTGATTTGCACAATTTGCAATAACTATGGAAATTTGGCTATGATTTGTAGAAGAAGGACTGGAAGAGGTAATGCAGGACCTTGGAGAGCATCTGGGATGGCCTGCTATCATTGCCATAAACCAGGACACATGACTAAGTTCTATAGAGACAAGAAGAATCAAATGGTAAATCACTTTGAAGATCAGAAAGGAAAGAAAAAGGTTGATGTTGAAGAAACTAGAGCAAATATGAATAGAATTTGGAAGAATAAAAGTGAGGACAAGCCAACATAAGAATCAAACCCTTCACTGAGTGTGGAGAATGCTACACTAGTAAACTAAGCTTTTCAACAAGCCTAAGGAGAGCATATCGGTAATTCTACTTCTAGACCCCTTGAAGATTGTATGGTAAGAGAGTTTTTGCATTTCGAGTTGTAATATGAGAAGTTTTTATATTATTATCTATCAGTTTTCTAAGGATTACCAACCGGTTATATGCCTATCGGTATATGCGAGACTGTTAAGTGGTAATTAGGGTTTGTTACCCTATCAGTAATGTAATAAATGCAGTGGGTAAGTTTATAAAAGGAAGTTTTACTAAGTTATTTTTACCCTAATTGCATTCAAAGAAGAATTTCTAAGCACTTGCAGAGTGAAACAGAGCATTGTTAGAAGATTAAGAATTTGTACTATGGATCAAAATTTGAATCAGATTTGAAGGTAAGGAAAGGTGAATCGGGTGTGCATACAAGAGAGCAATCGGAAACCCTACTAGCGGGAAGGGAATAAGGCATTTGTTTAATCTTTCTCTTGAATAAAGATTATCTAGAATGGCATCGTCGTCTACACCAACAAAGAGTCTTTTTATTACTACTGAAGCTATGGAGTCAATGGGAACAGATAAGATAGAGTCTTATAATGCATTATCTCAAGTTCACCAAGGTGTTTTGTGTTGAAATGTGGCAACTGATCAACAAAGTACTGTACACTCAGCACGTATCCTCACCGGGGTCTAGGGCTGGGCTGGGCCAGGGGTGACAGCCCCTGAGAAAAGTGGGGGTTCGGGGGCGGGAGCCCCTGAGAAATTTTTTTTTACCGTTTTTTGTTGATGAAAACCGACATTGTAATAAAACCCCAAAAAGGCCGACTTTGTTTTCTGTCCTAAAAATGCATGTTATAAGCGGTTGGGATGCTTAAGGCATTGTAAGGTTGATGCACTATTCTTGCTGGATAATAAGAAAGATTGGACGACTGTGTATGGTGGACGTAACCCATTTTGGGTGAACCATGTTAAATCTCTATGTTATCTGTGTCCTGTTTTATTTCTTTATCTTTTGTATTTAAATCTGCATATAATTGTTAGTTCATATTTGCTTCGGATCTACTTGAAACCCTAACATTTTGATCAAAGGTGATTTGACAAGTTATATAGATTGTAAAATTGAGGATCTAGGATCATTGGCAATCTATTCTCAACTTAAATCTTTGTGTGATAAGAGCGGGAAAATCAAACCCGAATATATTAAGGTTTATGAAAAGGGTTTTCATAATGCAGCCTATTTTCTATTGGCATAATGTGAACCGGTATGAGAACATAATGATATTGTATGTTGTCATTGATGTCAATATGTGATATGATGTGAACCGGCATATGTGATATGTGAGAAGAGAGAACTGACATATGTGTGAACCGATATATATGCCAAAGTGAAGTGGTATATTTGTTCAAGGTGAACTGGCATGTCAAGGTGAACCAGCATGTAGTTACAGGAACCGGCACATGGAAGCATTGTATGACTACTAGTTGGTAGGTAGTTTCCACTTTAGGATTTCCAGTTGAAGTACCTCAACCCTATGTGACTCAATCGGTGATCTTTGTGTGATGAGTTAGTAGTATAACAGAGAACAGATCATGTTACCACATAAGCCCTGTGCACGTGAAAGATCTTGCATGAAGAAGACTATTCCTATCCACCTTGGGAATGTGCGAAGTTTGTCAAATGGTGATAATGCGTGATGGGTTATCAACCACCATGAAATCAGTGGATAATGGACGATGGAGAATGTCTTGAGATCGATTCAAGATTGTTGCATTTAATACAGTATGATTCAACGGTCAGGATTGAACCGTTTGAATTGCTTAACCTAACAGGTTTAGGGTTTAGGGTTTTTGCTACCGACCTATCTGTTTCCTATAAGGTCGATGTTGTGTTTCTTTCAAAAGTTGTTGGCAAAATTTGTATGTGTGTATCCAAGGGAAGTGATACGTGATTCTTGCTAGACCAAAGGAGAGAAGACATACCTGCAAAGTGAATGTGCAAAAGGTGAAGAGGAGCCAAAATGGATCTGCATTAGCATTGAGTGCTATTACCAGATCATTGTAATTCCTGTTGATCTTTAACTACTTCAACAATTGTGAAATCCCTTAACAGGGTAGCCTTAACTGACTTGATACAAATCCTTTAACAATGTAACTCAAAGTTATTGAGTTATGTGAAGCTATAGAGCTCTAGAGATCCTTTAGCTATTGAGTTCTTGAAATCCTCTAACAAGGTAACCCTAACCAGGTTTAACCCTTAACTAGGTATTATAGCCATCCCTTAACCGGGTGATCCCTAACAGGATCGGTTCCTAGCAGAACCTATTGTAATGTCTTTAACCAGATAAGGCTCCTAATAGAGTGGACTTCTAAAGAGTTCAAAAAGAATCTTGTGGGTATTCATCACCACTGTGGTTTTTCCCAGTTGGGTTTCCACGTGAAAAATATGTGTGTCATGTGTGATGCTTTTATCTTGTGATGCTTTGTTATTACATGTTAAGCATATGATGGTTTTGTGTTTTATGCCTGTCTATAAAACATATTGAACTAACTATTGTGAAGATCTGATGATAGTTTACCTGTTCATGCATGAGGGTGTAATGGTACTATAGTATTGAGCTAAGAGGAAAGCTAAGTGAGTAACCGGTTTATGATTGTTTTAGTTGTTCTGAGTCTTACCGGTTGCACTCTATTTCAACCAGTGTCACTGCTTGCCAATCATTTGGAATATTTGTTGTCAAACTGGTTTTGGACTGTATTTTGTCTGTAGTGATTCACCTGCCCCTCTCAGTACTAGTTTGGTACTATTCGTTCATCATTGAGTTATCAATTGGTATCAGAGTGCTCTAGGTCCTCTATGTTGTAAGCTTAACTGCTTGAGGTAAAGATCCCAGTCAAATGATGAAGAGGGAAGGCCCAAAGTTTAACAGGGAAAATTTTAGTATATGGAAAGATAGGATGAAGATATTCATCAAAAGCATGGGTGCTCAACACTAGAGTTATGTTGAGAATGTCTATATTGTCCCTACCAGTGCTCTCACCGATGACCAAAAGAGAGAGATACAAGAAAATGGGCAAGACATGGAAGCCCTTATTAGTAGTCTATCTGACATTGAGTTTATTGATGTTCAGGACAAGGTAAATCCCAAAGAGGTATGGGATGCTCTTGAAAATATCTATGGTGGTGATGAACATGTAAAATAGGCTAAGGAAAAAAGCCTAAGAGGGAAGTCTGAAGATATGTGGATGGTTGAAGGTGAGACCATCCAACAGTATGGAATAAGAATCAAAACAGTTGTTGGAGAAATCAAGAGTGCAGGTGGTAAAATAGAAGATTCCACTGTGGTAAGCAAAGTCCTGAGATCCCTATTGCCGATCTATGCAATAAGGGTTGTTGCTATTTAGGAGCTGAGATCAATAGACAAGACTAAGGTATCTTTGGACTCCATCATAGCCAAGTTGATAGCCTATGAGCTAAATATTTTTGATGGCAGTATTCAAAAGACTGAATCAGCTTTTAAAGCCACTACTATACCACCTAGAAAAGGAAAAGAAGCCAGCACCAGTGGTGAACCTAGATAGAGCAGAGAAATGGATGATGAGGAGATTCTAATGGCATTTGAAGCTCTCCTTGCCAAGAAGCTTCCTAAAGGAATTGGTAAATACAAAGGTAAGCTACCTTTGAAATTCTTTACTTGTAACCGGATAGGACATATTGCTATAAAGTGTCCTAATGGCGATAACAAGGACAAACCAGAAAGGTTCAGGAAATTCAAAGGAGGAAACCGAAGAAACTATTTTGTGGCAGTTGATGAAGGTGTCACAGATGAAGATATTGTGTTTGTTGCTGTCAAAGAAGATGTGTCAGACAAGAAGGCTCTTGTCTCCCCGTTTGATCATTCCAATGAGTAGATCATTGATAGTGGATGTTCTCACCATATGACTGGTGACCAGAGCAAGTTTCTATCCTTGGAGGAGTATGATGGAGGTGTGGTTCGCTTTGGCAATGACGCACCATGCATGGTCAAAGGCAGAGGGTCCATCTCTCTAAATGGAAAGAGCAGTGCTGACAATGTGTACTGGGTTGATGGTCTCAGACACAACCTTCTAAGTGTTGCCCAGCTGAATGACACTAGCCTCACTCTAGAATTCAAGAATGGAGTTTGTAGAATCAAAGGAAAAGATGGTGAATTGGTGGCCATAGACATGCAGACCAAAGGTAACCTATTTCATCTGAATGCAAATATAAGTACATGTCTTTTGACTAAGTTTTATGATTGCTAGATATGGCATAAGAGACTCTGCCATGTAAACTTTGATAACATTATGAAGGCTAGTAAGATCAAGGCAGTTAGAGGGTTGCTGGTGCTAAGCAAACTAGATAATACCTTGTGTAGAGAGTGTGAATTGGGGAAAATGTCTTCCTCAACCTTTAAAGGTAAATCTTTCACTACTAACAACTTGCTTGATCTTGTGCATACTGATTTGTGTGGTCCTATGAAAACTAGAAGTGTGCAGGGTGATAGGTACTTCATGATTCTCACTGATGACTGCTCAAGAATGATGTGGGTCACATTCTTGAAAGACAAGTCTAAAGCCTTTATGAAGTTCAAATTTTTCAGAGAATTAGTGGAGAAGGAAAGCGATAAAAGGATCAAGTGTCTCAGAACTGATCAAGGAGGGGAATTCACTTCCGGTGAATTCGACAAGTATTGTGAAGAATTTGGCATCAAGAGGCAACTGTCTGCCCCCTGGACTCCACACCAGAATGGCCTAGCAGAGAGGAATAACCAGACTATGGTTGAAGCAGCTAGAACCATGTTGATTCAAGGAAAGGTAGCTCACACCTTTTGGAGAGAAGCAGTGAGCACTGCAGTCTACACAATGAACTGGGTACTCATCAAGAAAGGTAAGGACAAAACTCCTTATGAGTATTGGACTGGTAAGACACCTATGGTTAGCTACTTTAGGGTATTTGGTAGCAAATGTTACATCAAGAGGAGTGAACATTAGGGAAAATTTGAAGCTAAATGCGATGAGGGAATATTCTTAGGATATTCCACCAAGAGTAAAGCTCTCAAGTGTTACAACAATAGGACTCAGAGAATTATGGAAAGTATCAATGTAAGAGTTGATGAATCCTGTAAGAAAACTGAAGAAACCGATAGTGAGCAAGCTATAAATGAACTGGTTGCAACCTTCTGGGAACCCGTTGTTAGTCAACCAAGTGCCAGTAACAGTGTTCCTGAACTGGTGAATGCTGATACTGATGAAGATGAGGATGGAGAGGAAAAGCAAGAAGAACCAGTCAAGACCATTCCTTGATATGTCAAGCTGAATCATGATCCTAAGCAAATCATAGGAGATAAGGATGCAAGAATCCTTACAAGAAGAAAGATCAGAGAAAACTCATGTATGATCTCTGAATTTGAGCCTAAATCATTCAAAGAGGCTCATAAAGATGAAGACTGGATCAAGGCAATGGAAGAGGAACTTGACCAAATAGAAAAAAATGGTACATGGTCCTTGGTACCCAGACCAAAGCATAAAAATGTCATTGGCACCAAATGGGTGTTTAGAAACAAGCTGAATGAGGATGGCACAATGATTAGGAATAAAGCCAGATTGGAAGGAGTTCGTATGCTTCTTGCATATGCAACTTTTAAAGGCTTCAAAGTATATCAAATGGATGTAAAATCTGCATTCCTAAATGGTGTACTTGAAGAGGAGGTGTATATTGAGCAACCAGATGGGTTTGCCCTATCTAAAGATAGTGACATGGTATGTAGGCTACATAAAGCCTTATATGGTCTAAAGCAAGCACCTAAGGCATGGTATGAGCACCTACATTCCCATCTTGTGAAGATTGGATTTGAGAGAACAAGTGAAGATAGAAATATCTACTTGAAGTCTGAAGGAGATCAGATCTTGATCTGTGAGATTTTTGTTGATGACATTATCTTTGGTGGAGATGACAAGATGAGTCATGAGTTTGCTGATGAGATGAAGAAAGAGTTTGAGATGTCACTCATAAGGGAGATTAAGTTCTTCATTGGATTACAGATCTAGCAGATGAAAGATGGAATCTTTATCACTCAGTCCAAATATGTCAAAGAGGTGTTGAAGACCTTTGGCATGGAAGATAGCAAACCAGTTGGTACACCGATGGTGACCGGTTGCAAATTGTCAAAAGAGGATGATTCCACACTAGTTGATGAGAAGAAATATTGATCAATGATTGGTAAGTTGCATTATGTAGTGCATAGTAGACTGGATATTGCACATGCAGTTGGCATTACTACAAGGTTCTAGAAAAGTCTAAGAGAATCCCACTTGGTTGCAGTCAAGCGGATTCTTAGGTATCTGAAGGGAACAATTGATGACTGGAAAAGCACAACCGGTGATGCATTCTCTCTCGGTGGTAGACTGGTCTCATGGATGAGTAAAAAGCAGAGTTGTATCTCTCAGTCTATAGCGGAAGCGGAGTATGTTGCAGCTTTCATGAACTGCACTCAGACAATCTGGATGAAGCATGTTTTAAATGGCTTCAAAATCCCTGTATCTGAACTGGTAAGTATATTCTGTGATAACACAAGTGCTATCAATATTTCAAAGAATCTAGTTTTACATTCCAGAACCAAGCATTTTGAGCTTAAGTATCATTTCTTGAGGGAAAAGTTTTAGAATAAAGAGATTGCACTAGAACATGTTTCCAGTAAGGAGCAGTTAGTAGACATATTCACCAAGCCTCTCCCAAAGACTACATTTGTGCATTTAAGAGGTGAATTGGGGGTACTGCCCCTTCAGGAGGTGAACTAAAAGTATTTGTTCCACATCAATCAGGTATTGCATAGTCAAATTTTTTTTGATTGATGTGTTGAAGGATGCTACTCCTCAGGGGGAGTAGCATAATGGAACAGGGATGCTTGTGCCTCCACTTTGGCATTGTTGTCAAAGGGGGAGAAGGAGTGAAGTGGAAAAGATATCTACAGACAATGGGGGAGAAAATGTGAAGCGGAGAGATATCTTTGTATATTGCCATCAATGCCAAAGGGGGAGATTGTTGGCATTATGTGAACTGGTAAGAGGAAATAATGATATTGTATGTTGTCATTGATGTCAATATGTGATATGATGTGAACCAGCATATGTGATATGTGAGAAGAGAGAACCGACATATGTGTGAACCAGTATATATGCCAAAGTGAAGCAGTATATTTGTTCAAGGTGAACCGGCATGTCAAGGTGAACCGACATGTAGTTATGGGAACTGGCACATGGAAGTATTGTATGACTACCGGTTGGTAGGTAGTTTCCACTTCAAGATTTCTGGTTGAAGTACCTCAAGCCTGTCTGACTCAATCGATGATCTTTGTGTGATGAGTTAGCAGTATAACAGAGAACAGATCATGTTGCCATGTAAGCCCTGTGTGCATGAAGGATCTTGCATGAAGAAGACTATCCCTATCCACCTTAGGAATGTGCGAATTTTGTCAAACGGTGATAATGTGTGATGGGTTATTAGCCACCATGAAATCGGTGGATAATGGACGATGGAGAATGTCTTGAGATTGATTCAAGATTGTTGCATTTAATGCAGTATGATTCAATGGTTAGGATTGAACCGTTTGAATTGCTTAACCTAATAGGTTTAGGGTTTTTGCTACCGACCTGTCTATTTCCTATAAGGTCGATGTTGTGTTTCTTTCTAAAGTTGTTGGCAAAAGTTATATGTGTGTATCCAAGCGAAGTGATACGTGATTCTTGCTAGACCAAAGGAGAGAAGAGATACCTGCAAAGTGAATGTGTAGAAGGTGAAGAGGAGCCAAATCAGATTTGCATTAGCATTGCGTGCTGTTACCAGATCATTGTAATTCCTGTTGATCTTTAACCACTTTAACAGTTGTGAAATCCCTTAATAGGGTAGCCTTAACCGGCTTGATACAAATCCTTTAATAGGGTAACTCGAAGTTATTGAGTTCTAGGAAGCTATAGAGCTCTGGAGTTCTTGAAATCCTCTAACAAGGTAACCCTAACTGGGTTTAACCCTTAACCGGGTATTATAGCCATCCCTTAACCAGGTGATCCCTAACAGGATCGGTTCCTAGCAGAACCTATTGTAATGTCTTTAACTGGACAAGGCTCCTAATAGAGTGGACTTCTAAAGAGTTCAAAAAGCAGCTTGTGGGTATTCATCCCCACCGTGGTTTTTCCCAGTTGGGTTTCCACGTGAAAAATATGTGTGTCATGTGTGATGCTTTTATCTTGTGATGCTTTGTTATTACCTATTAAGCATATGATAGTTCTGTGTTTTATGCCTATCTATAAAACATATTGAACTAACTATTGTGAAGATCTGATGATAGTTTACCTATTCATGCATGAGGGTGTAATGGTACTATATTATTGAGCTAAGAGGAAAGCTAAGTGAGTAACCAATTTATGATTGTTTTAGTTGTTCTGGGTCTTACCGGTTGCACTTTGTTTCAACCAGTGTCACTGCTTCCCAGTCATTTGGAGTATTTGTTGTCAAAGTGGTTTTGGACTATATTTTGTCTGTACTGATTCACCCCCCCCTCTTAGTACCGGTTTGGTACTATTCGTTCATCATTGAGTTATCATTTTCTTGAAGATTTTGAGGAAGAACATGTCAGGATTATCCTTAGTCATGTACATGGTGGGAACATGTATCTTGATAGATCTTATGCCATCACAAAGGATGCTATTCATGCAGTAACTGGTTTCTGCCAAACTAGTGAAGTACAAAAATTAAGGACAATCTCAAAGAAGACTGTTACTGCATTGACAAAGTCCACTGTTGATGGTTGTGCTATATCAATTAATAACATTGCAGATCCAGGAGTTAGATTGGCAACAATGGTTATTATCTATTGGATATTCCATTCTAGCATGATGAACAATGTACCATCTATTGTTGTGCATGTTGCCTACAAGATGATGATAGAGGATGCAGATTATGATTTGTGCAAGGCAATGAGAAGTCAATTGATGTTGAACTTAGAATCAATTAAGAAGGACAATAGTGAGAAGTTTAAATATGGACAACTATTGATTTGTCTATTCTTCTACTTTCAAAATTTCATTCCAGGAATTGGTGATATTCAATTGTCTAAGAATATACCAGTTACAGCCCAAATAAAGAATATCATTGAGGTTGTGAAGAACACATTTCCTATTGCCATGAGCATATATTTTATTGAGTTTTAAAATAAGATGAGCATGAGATTAAGGTTATCTGATGAAGTGGTGAAACACTTTGAAAAAGACATCTGTTTCATTGTGACCACTATTTTTTGCCTTATGGAGGAAGTTGAACCCAAAGAAGAAAAAATGGAGGAAATGAGCTATGAAGTTAGTTATGACTTACTAATCGGTTACGCCAAAAACCTTTTGGCATATCCTAAGGATACAAAGAAGAAAAGACTGGGCACTTATTTGCACCTTCTCAATCCAGTAGTGCCAAGAAGAAAAAGAAGAAAGTTGATCAACCAACTTCTGTGACCACCGATACAAGGGTAACTAAAAGTATTCATATCAAGAAGGAACCGGTACCCAAGGTATATGAAAAGAAGTAGACTAAAACAAAGAAGAGAGACATACATCTCATTCTTCAAGAAGAATCTGAGGAAACTGATACTGAAGATGAATCAAAGAAGATGAAATTGACTGGTAAGAAATCTAAACCAATAGGAGATATTTCCAAGAAAAGTAATCCTATTAATGTTACATCATTTAAACCAATGAGCAATTTTGAAAGGACTCTAGAAACACTAAGGAGAAAGCAGTTTGATAATGTAAAAGAACATTTTGATTATTTTGATGAAGGTCAGAAACAAGAAATTATTTAAGAGGTTATCAATCACCTGTGTCAATATAATTGGTTACCACAAGATATTCAAAAGGACATTTCTGACTCTTTATATTCAATTCTTGAAAATAAATGGAAGTTGATTTTAGATCAGAACCAAGAGATTATTGATAGAGATTTTGTCCAATATTTTCCTAACTTGTCTTGTGAGGAATTATTAGCATTGCTTGCTAAATATAAAGGACAGTTTTATTCTAAAACAAGGAGATTGAAATTATTGGATGGAAAGACTCAGCTTGTTGAAGATGATACTCATAGAATTGCACAAGATATTCAGAGGATGAATGCACTATTGAAAGGCTATGATAATAAACCTAATCAGACTGAGACTGGAGCTCCACCGGAGCTAGAGGCTGAAGAGTTTATTACATCATATGTAGTCTATCCTGTCAAGAATAAATATGACACAAGTTCTCCACTAGTCATATTCTTTGTGGATGATATTGAAGAAATTCAGGATACTATTGACACAACTAGTAATGTCATTGAACTAGTGAAGGAAACTGAACAACAACTGGATATTATTGAGAAACAATTAACAGAGGAAGCACCGACCATTGAACCAAGTGTGGATATTCAACCACCACTTGATAAAGATCCTAATGTTTAAAGTCAACTGCCACTGGTCACTATAGCCACATAGGAGAAACAAACAGAGATAGAGAAAGAGAAACCATAGAAAAAGGATGAAGAGAAGAAGGTAGAAGAGAAAAAGGATGAAAAGGAGAAAGAAAAGAAGAAGGAGAAGAAGCAAACTAATGATTGTTGGCATATGCACACTCCAATGAGACATTGTATGTGATTGAAGGTTTTGTCATTGATGGCAACCTTGCAATCCTATGGAACCGGCAAAGACATTATACCGGCATCAGCAGATCACACTCTACACCAGCACTTAGGACACCGACACCGACACAGAAGAAAGGAAGTATACCGGCACAAAGGCCGACAAGATTTTTGTTATATAATATTTTGTTTATTATTGTAAGTCGACTTCGCAAATTGTAAAATGACTCTTATATATAAAAGAGATCATTGTAGACATTTTGAAATGAGAAGAATGTGAAGCAGAAGCATTAAGGAAAATATTAGGCAGACCTAATGTGCGAAATATAGGTCAAGGGTATATGTAAAGAACAGAGCAGGAACCGGTACTAAATTAGACATTGAAGATGCTATTGTAAAGCAGTACAAGATATTGTATTTATATAATCCTTATTGTAAGTCAGTGAGACTTCCCAATGAGCAGTGAGCTCTAGGCAGTTGGCCTTCCTGCATGTGCAGGCCCCTATTGTAAGTAATATTCTCTTATTAGCCAATGAGTGAATATTATGGGTCACAAATCCCACTGAGGTTTTTCCCACACCAGGTTTCCTCGTTAACATCTTGTGTTATGGTGTACTTTTCATGTGGATGTACTTGATTCTATTTATTGCATTATTTCTTGCATATCAGTACACTGTTATATTATGTTCTGCATGTTTTAAGTTAAGAAATTCTAATCATCGGTTAGATACTAATTAACCCCCCCCCTCTCAGTATCTGTGGGACCCCTAACAATTGGTATCAGAGCTTGGTCCTCTATTTTCAGAAGCCTAACAGCTTGAAGAAGATCTTGACACCAGTAAAGATGGAAAATCTGATGAAGCAACTTGAAGGAGCTCTTACAGACTATGATGCAGAGAAATTGAAAAATATCAAACTAGAAGATGATTTAAGGGTAGCTCAGGATATCATTCAGGCACTTCAAGAAAATTTTATTGTAGCAAGAAATAAGAGAAGAAAACTTTGTGAAAAATTGCAAAATGAGAATGATGAAAAGGAATCACTTAGTGATATGATAAGCAAGTTGAAACAAGAGATCATGACAACAAAAAATGAAATGCAGGATATGACTATGAGATTTTGCAAAGAGATTGAGGATAGGAAGAAGAATGTTCAAAAGAATTGACCAGAAGACTAAGTGATGCAAAAAATGAGAATACAAGACTTAGCTATGAAAATGACATGTTGAAGATAGATCTGATGCATACTCAGAAAGACTCAAATGAACTGATGAGACAAAAAGAAATCTTGGAAAGAGAACTAGAAACTACAAATCAACACAAAGAAAAATTCAAGAAAAGTTCAGAGGAACTTGGCACCTTGTTGAAGAATCAAAAACCTAAAGGTGACACTTCTAGAATTGGCTTTGAAGTTGGTGAAAGCTCCAGTACTGCAAATACTCAGGATCACAACAAACCGGTAAGACAACCTAATGCTTATAAATTCAATGGAAAATGCTTTAACTGTAATAAGTATGGTCATAGAGCAAATGAATGTAGATCTAGAAATTATCATAATATCAACACACCCATCGATCAATGTTCTAAATGCAAGAAAGTAGGTCACAACTCTGAAAACTGTAGAATGAATGTGAGATGTTATGTTTGTGGAATATTTGGACATTTATCTAACCAATGCAGAACACAAACCGACATAGGTTATGGGAAAGCTATTCAGAAAAATAATGTAACTTGTTATGCATGTAACAAGATTGGGCATATTGCTAAATTTTGTAGAAGTAAAGGAACACTGGTAGACAACAAAAGTGCTAGCTTGAAAGGTAAAGAGAAAGTTGAAGCGGTTAAGCAAGAATTCTCAAAACAATGGATTAGGAAAGCTGATCTAAATATTGGGAATACTCCTCCACTAGTAGAACCAACCAATGCTTCACCGGTAGGATAGAGTGATGCTTCACTGGTAAGACAAAGTGATGCTTCACTGGAAGGACAGAGCAGTGCTCCACCTGCAGGAAGTTCTTCATCTAATTGAAGAAAATTTCTTTGAGGGTTTGGCAATCTAATGACACATGTCCTATTATTCCCTCGGTTAAGATAAGAAGTTGAAAAATTACTTATTGCCGGCAAACAATGTTAAGTGAATACTTAACTGGCATGTAATTAATGTGGTAGATAGCGAAGAGACATTATAAAGTTAAGGTTTTGGCTCCATTTCATTTCACCATGATTTCAAATTTTTGAAGAGTGTGAAGACTCCGAGCTAAGGCATTTCGAGCAAGAAGCAAGCACACTCCAAGCAATCATCCATCCAAGGTAGTAAAAGGTATTTAATCATGGCATCCACCTCTGAAATTGAATACATAGCAAACCCTACTATTGTTGAGGTAATAAAAAGACCTAGGCCCATATTTCAGTTAGTTCCCGAGATAGCAAAGAAGGATGATACCTTAGGTGTTTTTTCTCAAATTTCTAAGGGAGTTGTATATGCTGAAGACCCCAGAATGTACATCCACTGCAACATTGAAGAGTTAGGAAATGAGGAAATTAAAACCATGTATAAAACCATGATATGTGATAATATTGGCAATGTTAAAGATGAACACAAAATCATTGAAACCCTAGGATTTATAGAGATCCTTAGCATTCTTGAATTTCCAAAGGATGTGATTAGGATAGTTTTAAGCAGGGTACATGGAGAATTTTTCTAGTTAGATGCAATCCATAAGATCACCAAGGAAGCTGTGAAAGCTGTCACAGGGTTACCAACCATCGGTAAAAGACCAGATAAAACTAAGAAGGTTTCCAATGACCTAGTTATAGATCTAACTAGTGCAACATTTGACAAGAGGTCTCTAAGGGTTAATGATGTAAAAGATATCAATGTGAGATTCATCAGTATGATATTAGGGTATAAGGCAACTCATGCTAATAGACTAAATTTAGTTTCAAGCTTATGCATTAAGAGTGCTTATGATATGGTAATAGATAATGCAAAAATTGACATATGTGAATGGTTAAAGGATGAATTAATTGACAATCTTGGAAAGATCAAGAAGGACGAGAAAGGAACTTTTAGATTTGGAAATTTGTTGGTATGCCTAATGCTACACATAACAAAATAGGTTCCCGATATAGGTTACAAAGAACTTGGATATGACATACCAGTAGGGAAACAATTGACTGAACTATTCAATAACATGGGTGAGAACAAGGAAAACAATATTAATGACTTCTTTCAAGCATTAAAAGCTAAAATGAAGAAAAGAGTAAGGTTATCATAGAAGATTGTAGACAAATACAAAGATGATATATGCTTTGTCATTAAGAAAGATGAAATCTAGATGGAAGTGGTCATCCCAAGGACAGTTTGGGTAGCCGAGATGGGCTATGAAACAGATGATCACATAGTTGAAACATATGCTAAAGCACTTCTGGAAGCCCCCAAAGAACCAAAAGAAGAAGTATTTGGTAGTGCTGAAACCATAGAAAGCCAAATTCAATCAAAGAAAAGGGTGAAAAAGGTTGAGGAAGTTGTAAGGAAAGGGTCCAGACAAGCAAAAGCCATTAAGGAAGATGTATTGAAGAAAACCGGCATAACTGAGGATGAGTTAGCAGCTCCACAGCCTGAAACTCACCTATCACCGGTAGGTACTTCTTCAGGAAGTGACATGCCTGCAACTTTTAAAAGAGTTGTAAGGAAAAGAGATCCCTCACCGGCAACCACATCTTCACCTAGGAGGACAAGGCAAAAGCAACAAGCAGTGAGATCTCCAATTAGAAAGACCACACCAAAGAAGAAACTGCCACCCAAGAAGAAGAAAAGGACAAACAAAGACTTGGCTCCTCTTGATATACTACTGAATGAAATCACAGAGGAAGGTAAACAGAAGAACATAGAGAAAATATATGACACTCTAACAACTGATGAAAAAGAACAAGTTGAAAACAGTGTTATATTGCACATGGATATGTACAAGAAATTTTTGATGGAAGTAGTCAATGAAATTCCTGATGAATTATTCAAAAGACTAGAGGCAAGAAGACAAGAAATGATAGAATTGGATAAGAAAATAAAAATTGAGAAGTTACTTGCTGTATATCTAGTAAACTCTCCACAAGAAATTGATGATCTGATTGCCAATCCAACCGGTTAGTATTCTCTACTGCACACCACCATATTTCACTAATGGCAGGAAGAGTTAATGAAGTAACAGAGGAAACAGAAGATGGATGGGATATATTCCTGGTTGAGAAAGAAAAACAAGAAGAGTACAGGAACCCTAAACCTATAAAGGTATATTAGAAAGATAGAGACAAGGGGAAAGGTAAAGTTGGTGGACCACCAAGTATCAAGGTTAGAGACAACTTATCCCCACCTTCTTTAAATACTCCACCAGTAAAATCAACAACTACTGAAGATCAACCGGTAGCTGAGAGTATGGATGTAGAGGATAATAATCCTAATCTTGAAGTCCTATATACTGTGAATGTTGATACTCAGAAGATCAACATAGTAGTAGACAAAGATACAACTATTAAGTCAGATATGGCTAGTGAGCCTCCTGTAGCAGGGGAAATAGATAAACCAGCAGAAGATAAAGAGCAAAAGGTAGAGACTGAGACACAGACAGAGGCAATGCAACATACTGAGAAACAAATAGAGATAAAGGCTCTGGAACAACAACAACCGGAACAGGTACATAAGGAAACAGTGCCACCGACAACTAGTGAAGTAGGAAAACCAGTGCTTAAAGAAGTGTAGACACAAATAGACCTACCAGAGGTCAACACAAGCTTGGTTACTTCCTCCGATACTCAGATTGTTGGATCATCATCAGGATATAAATCAACAAATGTGACTGAGGTGTTATTAGATTCTATCAAGAAAATAACTGACTACAACTCACAAGCTTACAAAGCAATTGATGATTCCATACCAATTTTGAAGGTAATTGCTCCCAACTGTAATATAGATAACAAATATTCTTTAGGACAATTGGATACATTGTGTAAATATATCTCAGAAAACATTGAGAAAATAAAGGAAGAGTCGGTGAAGGATAAGGTAGAAATTGAAAAATAGAAATTCTTTGATGAGGAAATAAAGAAGTGTAATAGATATTTTGACACACTTCTACTGGAATTATGTAATTTATTGAAAGAATACAAAAATCTGTATAAAGATACCTATAAAACAAACTTTTTGACTATAGATATTGACAAGAAAATGAGCAAGGTACAAGATGAGATAAATAAACTTGCAGACAGCTTTGTCAACTCACCTGATACACTATCAGTTTTTTAGGAGAAAATAACAAATTTTGAGGAAGAACTACTCAAATTGGAAAGAGAGAAAGAAAGAATAATAAATAAGGCAAAACATTTGAGATCTAAACTAAGTCCAAGATTGGGCTATCTAGCATCTCTGCGGAAAGAAATTTTTGAGGCATTAATACAGGGAAGCAAAACATCGGTAGAGCATTTGCAGCATCTCACCGGTATAGTGAAGAGAATAGGGACAACAATAAAAGAATTTTATGGATAGTATAAACTTGATTTTGGGAGATCTTTTTCAAATTGTAACTACCCAGCTACAAGGTTAAAACCACAAACTCTACTAACATCTTGACAACCTTTGTCATTGATGCCAAAGGGGGAGTAGTGGGATGAGAAAATTCAAATCACAGGAATCATATGCTTAGGGGGAGCACACACATTTTTGGTAACATTTTTGGACTACACATTTTTGGATACTTTTTGAAATTTCTCACGAGTGTTGCCATCAATGCCAAAGGGGGAGATTGTTGGCATATGCACACTCCAATGATACATTGTATGTGATTGAAGGTTTTGCCATTGATGGCAACCTTGCAATCCTATGGCACCGACAAAGACATTATACCAGCATCAACAGATCACACTCTACACCGGCACTCAGGACACTAGCACCGACACAGAAGAAAGGAAGTATACCGGCACAAAGGCCAACAAGATTTTTGTTATATAATATTTTGTTTATTATTGTAAGCTGACTTGGAAAATTGTAAAATGACTCATATATATAAAATAGATCATTGTAGACATTTTGAAATGAGAAGAATGTGAAGCATAAGCATTAAGGAAAATACTAGGTAGACCTAATGTGCAAAATATAGGTCAAGGGTATATGTAAAGAACAGAGCAGGAACCGGTACTGAATTAGGCATTGAAGATGCTATTGTAAAGCAGTACAAGATATTGGATTTGTATAATCCTTATTGTAAGTCAGTGAGACTTCCCATTGAGCAGTGAGCTCTAGGCAGTTGGCCTTCCTGCATGTGCAGGCCCCTATTATAAGTAATATTCTCTTATTGGCCAGTGAGTGAATATTGTGGGTCACAAATCCCACCGAGGTTTTTCCCACACCGGGTTTCCTCATTAACATCTTGTGTTATGGTGTACTTTTCATGTGGATGTACTTGATTATGTTTATTGCATTATTTCTTGCATACCAGTACACTGTTATATTATGTTCTGCATGTTTTAAGTTAAGAAATTCTAATCACCGGTTAGATACTGATTCACCCCCCCCCCCCCCTCTAAGTATTTGTGGGACCCCTAACAATGATGATGATGACTCAATTAGAATAAAAGGTCCTATAGATGTAGATAATTTAAGTGCATCTAAATTGATGGATATTGCTACCATTATGCAATCTAGAGTTCAAAAGAAAAGGTTGAAAGAGAAGAGAAAAGAAGCAAAAACTATTTAGACTGTTGTTGACATTCTGTCAGGTCTCCTACTGGAGACTGACACTGGTAATTTCTCTACCCCTATTGCCAAGCTTGGATAGTTGGTTGTTGATGCTACTGACCAACTGAAATCATTTGAAGAGGCAACACATGCCTTAGCTAAAAAAGATTATAGGAAGAAAAGGGGAGAGCAACTAATGTCAGATATTGATAAAGGCAAGATTTCTTTATCAGTGAATAAAGATCTATTGAGAACTACTATTGAAACTGGAGGTAAACTTTTGGCTAATATATCTAAAGTTTCATTTTTCTATTCTGATTTGAAGAAAAGGTGAGAAGATACAAAAAAGGAACTAGAGAGGATAAGTAATGCTTATATACCGGTATAGGATTCGGCTTTAGATTTTGGCAAATCGGTTGATGCTTTGCAACATCAGCTAGATGTTTATGATTTTGAATAGGTTAAGTGAATTAGATCCTTGAAAGAACTGAAGAATCAACTGATTCCAAAAGTTGAAATCCTACAGATGGCATGTAAGGATTCAAAAGCATATTTGGCTACCCCAAAGATGAGCACAGTGGATGAAATGGAAGAATTTGCTACACAAATTATGATAAATGTTGAGATCATTGAAACACATGGGATAATGATCTTGCATAGATGAAGTGACATTTTCTTAAGAATTGCATTGTATACACCTTGAAAAACTCTTATATTTATATATGTGTAGTTTTAAATACAAATTTTGATGTAATATATATGTTTTTAACTTTTCAATTTGGCATTGTTGTCAAAGGGGGAGTATAAATATGTATGTGATGTGAAAATTTTGTATGTATTGTTAAGGGGGAGTTTGTACATTTTTGTAAGCACACTTAGTTGTAAATTTTTTCTAAGTGTTGCCATCAATGCCAAAGGGGGAGATTGCTGGCTTGATGATGATTTTTGTATTGGATGACTATGTATTATCATTGATGGAACATATACACACACACATATGTTCATATTGTCATAGTCATATTAGTTAAGTAAAACCAGTATCATATGTATAGAATAAGTCTATCTGGTATGAAGGTGTCTAAACTAGTATATGTTCACAACCGATATATGAAGTAAAGACATTTGGTTTTGGTCAATTCCACTCACACTGGTTTTGAGATATATCGGAGAGAATCAAGGAGATGAATGGAGACAATCGGTCTATGAGTTGGAAGCGGTTAACAATCAACCAGTATCAGTGTTCCAACCAGTTTCACTGATTGTGTGATGAGTTATCACCTGTCGTGATGAGTTATCTCTAACCGATATTTTTGGCGGTGATTTATGATGTGTTATGGAAGATTGTCTAGATTCAATGAACCTAGGAAATTATGTTGAGGTTCTTGAGCCAACATGAAATCTAATGTCTATAAAAAGACATTGTGATGAGTTATTTTGAGATGCAAGATACAAGTTATTTTATGAGTTAGAGTTGATGTGATTTATTGAAGGAGTTACAAAGTATGTCGGTGATGTAGTATTAAGTGAGAAGAAAAGGATCTATACAAACAGAATGTGCTATTCCTAGATCATACCACCTGTTGTTTTCTAATCACTACAATAGTTAAATCCACTAACCAGGTAAGCTCTAACAAGCTTCATTGTAGAAATCCTCTAAAAAGGTGATTCATTAACTTGGATCTAAATCCTCCATTGAGGTTACCTTTAACTAGGTATAGCTCCTAACAGGGATTTGGGATCTTTAATGGGATTTGCTCCTAAGAGAGCACTTTTTAGACCTTAACCGGTCAGTTACCTATTTCTGCAGATAGTTAACTTGTGATTCCCATCTCACCATGGTTTTTCCCAATTGGGTTTTCCACGTATAAACACTTGTATTGTGGTGAATGTTTTACTTGTTGTGAATTCTTTTATAATACTTTGGATTGCATGCAAAGTCTTAAGTAAACTAGTTAATTGTTTTTACTGGTCTGGGTTTAAAGTGTTATTGCTTTTGCTATCATTGATTCATCCCCCCTCTTAGTGCTTTATAAGTCTATCAAGGTTTACATTGCAAAAGGTAGAAACCAAGTTGATTCTTCAAATATATATGGAGAAGCCAACTCTAGCTATCAATATCCTCTAGAACTTAGACCGATTGACAAGGATTCATCAAATCATTCTACACTTTGGGCTCTGCAAGACCTAGGAGGGAGATCCCTTAGTGAATTTATGATCTCTGTGCCATACTCACAAATTGCACTAAAACAAAGTAGATAATCTCATACACAGGCTCAACAAAGAGGGAGAATGCTCAAGAATGGTGAATTCTTTAGTGATCTTCAACCTATTGGAGCATGAGATGGAGAAAACATATAATAATAGACTTGAAGTGAAATATATTCTTATAATCAATAATTTATAATAAATATAGATGAAACAAAGCACAAAACTAACTGTAAAGACTAAGGCAAGCTATAACCAGCGTCTTATTCCATTGGGGAGTCAAATTAATGAAATATAGGATAAATTACAACATAATTTATCTGATAGCATGTTGGACTAAGAACATATTGCATTACAATATCTCTACTATCACCCAAACCTGAACTACTTATCAAAATCCCTACACAAGCCCTACCACTCTGCAATTTTGCTTAAGCATTTAATTGACCCCTTAGATCAAAGCACAAACACAAATTGCATACATCACAACAATGCAATGAATGAAAGAAACCCTCAAGATTATATTTCATTCAAAAGATAGTAGGATCATATAATGGAGAGAAATAGGTTTGGATTCTATTTCATTAACTCGAATGCTATCTCTATCATAAGACCATATACAATTCAGTCCTTCAAAACCTACATAAAACATGACATAAGACTCATTCTATTTTTACTTTGCAAAAAGACTTTACACTTTTCTCATTTGCACCTAAAACTTGCTAATGGAACCTATGACTCTGATTTAGAAAAACTCAGTTCAAAGTTGGAATAGGAACCTTGCCTCTTGGCCTTTGATGGTGAGGTACCCTCAAAGAGAGTTAATTACTTGTTTAAGGGAAGTTAGGTGTTTTCCTAGTGGGATTCATTCATTATTCATCTGGTCTACTAATTAATTTAGACACCTCAAATCTCTAAGAGTGCTCCCAATCAAGATGCGGTCACTAGTTGCTTAGGCATGGTTGAGATTCACAAGAGTAAATCCAACCTTCCACTCTCAAACTCCTAAAAAATGCTTACAAAAGTTGAAGTAGGTGTTTATGATGTTTTTCAAGGATAATCAACTAGTTTTGAGTGAGGGTTTGATTCATTTCCCCATCGCTCCTTCCTTTTCCTATTTTCTAGGCCTAGTATCCCTAGAGCCCCAATTAGCCCCACCTGACCGATTTTTGTGGATTTTATCACAATTTCTCTAAAGACCCACACAAAATATTTGCTGACTAAGATACCCTTTTGGAATTTCTTTCCAATTTATGAATTTAGGAATCTCAATCTGACCGTACAGGTACATAACCCGAGAAATGCTTATTTTAGGTGGTTTTGGGCTTATTTTGGTCTTTTTCCAAGGGTTAGGTGTCTTCCTTGATCTTCCACACCTCCAAATTCACACATATGCTCTACCACACATCACTTGTTCATCCCAAATACTGTCCAACTCCAACCATGCTCATTCCTGCAAACACTTGCAAAATCTCATTCATTTCCTAACCGGGCTATGACTGAGCTCGCCTAGGAAATGATGTTCATTGGCCTTTCAATGACCTCCAAAGGAAAAAAAAAAAAAAGAAGGTATATACACTATACAAAGGTTCCATGGCTTGAGTCCCAAGGGCTATTGACAAGAACTTAAAGGACTTCAAGCTGGAACCATGTTTGGGCCTCTCAAACCCTTATTCAGGCCAAGAGCTTGCAAAATTGAAAACTCAATTAAAACCTGCAAATAAACTAACCAATTTTTTTCCTGAGCACTACAAGAACATGTAAAAAACAACAAACAAAGTATAATAATACAATCAATCCATTAGGTACGGATTGCTGCTCTAACTCTTGAAAAATGCAATGTAAAACTTTTAAAATGGTCTCAAATTGTATTCCAATCAACTCCAGTTGTTCAACAACCTCATTAAATTCATTCTCAGGGATTTTATATGCCACTATTGTCCTAACTAACTCTCCATTTGTTTCCTAACCAACCCTTTGCTCAAAAATGCAAAAAGTTGTCAAGCAACTTTGACAACTTTTGCTAAAAAGTGCATTTTTGCCTTACATGCTTTGTTTTCTCCTCCAAACCATCTAGGATGACTAAAAAACATAACATTAAGATGTCCCAATGCCAAAAAAGGCTATTCAAGGCATTTTTCATCAAAATGCAAGATTTTGCCATTTTAGGCTTACAAGTCAAAATTGAGCAAATGCATTGTCCTAAGGACATTCAACCTACCAAAATATTACAAAAACACATTAACACCTAAGAGAAGACTCTTATTCACCACTCCAAACAGTCCTATGAACAAACACACCAAAATGAAGAAACTGGACTCAAAACTAGGTTCTCCTGCACCATACTTCTCCAAAGAAAAGAAGTCAAGTGACTCCTTGAGGCAGCAAAGAAAATGGAAGTCCATGCTTAGAGAAGTCTGCCTTAGGTATCCAAGTAGCCTCTAATGCTAGAAGGTGTTTCCACTTGACCAATTTCTCCATGTAGGTGGTATGCCTTGTTTTCTGTAAAATTCTAGAATCTAACACCTTCTCGGCTTGGGGAATGGGTGCAGCTAGTAAGGGTAGGTCTACAAGTGCTTGAGAGACCTTTGAAACTCTGCTATCTTCTACTGGAAGTGTGCCCTTATACTGCACCAAATCTGCCACATTGAAAATGGGTGACAAAGCCATATCACCGGGTAAGTCTACCTTGTATGCATTGTTGCCATACTTGGCCAAAACTTTGCTAGGACCTATCCTCTTCATCTGAAGCTTACTAGGGACACCTTTCTAAAGTCTTGCCTTTTTCAAATGAACCATCACCATGTCACCAATAGAGAATTGGATATCTTTCCTTTTCTCATCCACTTTGTCTTTGATCTTTTGAGTAGTGTCCAATGTGGCTGTCCTAACTTGCTCATGGACCTCTTGCATTGATTGAGTCATTCCTAAGGCATGTCCACTTTGTTGTCCCATATATCCCACATCTTTGAGCTCCAAAAATCCTCTAGGATGAATGCCATACACCACCTCAAAAGGACTTTTATCAGTGGACCTATTCACACTATCATTGTAGGCAAACTCAACTTGATGGATGATTTGATCTGAAGCTTGACCATACTCTTTTGTTAGGCATCTAAGTAGATTCCAAAGTGTTCTATTGACCACCTCAGTTTGGCCATCCATTTGGGGATGATAGGTTGAACTGAAAGAAAAATTAGTACCTAATCTTTGCCACAAAGTCTTCCAGAAATGACCAATAAACTTTGCATCCCTATCTGACACAATGATGATAGCTAAACCATGAATCCTAATAACCTCTTTGAAAAACAAGTGAGCAATGTGGCTGGTATCATGAGTGACCTTGCATGGAATAAAATGAGCCATCTTACTAAACCTATTTACCACAACATAGATGCTATCAAAACCTGATTTTGTTTTTGGCAAACCAACCACAAAGTCCATACTTACACACTCCCATGGCCGGTTGGGAATAGATAAAGGCCGATAAAGACTAGCATTGGAAGATGTACTCTTAGCTCTTTGGCAAACCACACATTTCTCCACATATCTTCTGATATCTCTTTGTATTTTAGGCCAAAAGTAGAATCTTTGGACAAGTTCCAAAGTCTTGTTCAAACCAAAATATCCACTCAAGCATCCATTTTGCTTCTCTTGCATCAAGTTTTCCCTTGTAGACCCTTTAGGCACACATATCTGTCCTCCTTTGAACAAAAGGCCATCTTGCAAGGTGTAATCTACATATTCACTATGAAAATGGTTTCCAAACCCTTGGCAAACCTTGAAGGCAGCAGAAAAATCTTCATCTTCTTCATACAAATTCTTGAAGCTATCCACTCCAATGCTTTTTAGTTGCATTTCTTGCACTATTAGTAACCTCCTACTTAATGCATCAGCTACCTTATTACATTTTCCTTTCTTGTGTTTGATGGTAAAGGTATATGACTGCAAATAGTCTACCAATTTAATATGCCTATGGTTTGACTTTTCTTGACAATTAAGAAAGCTAAGAGCTTGATTATCAGTGTAAACCACAAATTCCTTAGGTAGAAAATAATGCCTCCATTTCCTAAGTGATTGGACAAGTGCATACATTCCAAATAATAGGAGGAATACCTTTTCTTTGCATCATTGAGTTTCTCACTAAAGAAGGCAACCGGTCTATTTTCTTGACTCAAAACTTCTCCAATGGCTATGTTGCTTGCATCACATTCAATTGTGAAGAGTTTGTCAAAGCTTGGTAGGATAAGTATCGCTTGAGTAGCCACCTTTGTCTTCAAGAGATCAAAACCTCTTTGTCCTTCCTTGGTCCATACAAACTTGGTTGACATACCTCCCTTGATTGTCTCAAGCATGGATGCACATATTTCACTGAACCCTCTGATGAACTTTCTATAAAACTGAGCCAAGCCATGGAAACTTCTCACTTCACTTGCTATCCTAGATGTGGGCCAACTGATTATGGCTTCCACCTTAGAGTTATCCATCTTCAAATCACCTCTTGAGATTACAAACCCAAGATACACCAATTCCTATTTCATAAACTCAAATTTCTTGAAATTGATGGTTCGTTGTTCATCAAATAGTTTTCTCAAGACAATTTCTATATGCTTAAGATGCTCATCTTTAAACTTGCTAAAAATTAAGATGTCATCTAAGTAAACAACAACAAATTTACCAATGTAGTCCTTGAGTACTTCATTCATGAGTCCAAATGGCATAACAAGCCATTCATAGAGTCCTTTTGTAGTCTTGAAGGTTGTCTTCCATTCATCACCCTCCTTTATTTTGATTTGGTGATAACCACTCTTGATATCTATCTTGGTGAAGTATTTAGCACCTCCCAAACAATCCATCAAATCTTCAATTCTTGGGATGGGAAATCTATATCTGATAGTAATTTGGTTTATGGCTCTAGAGTCAGTGCAAAGTTTCCAAGTATCTCCCTTCTTTGGAGCCAAAATGGTGGGTACTACACATGGACTGATAGTCTTCCTAATTAGTCCATTATCTAGGAGTTCTTGTATTTTCTTGGCTATCTCCTTGTTTTGATCCAGTGTCATTTTATAAGCTGCCTTATTGGGTAAAGAAGTTCCAGGTATAAAGTCAATTTGATGACTTATGGCACTTTGAGGAGGCAATGTAGCTAGTGTTCCATCACTAATGATATCCTCAAACTGATTTAGAACATGTTGCACTTCTTTAGGAATGCTCACCTTCTTCTCCTTGCTGTCCTCTTTTGGCTTCACAACAATGGCAAACCCCACTCCTTCTCCCTCCTTGAGTGTGTTGATGAACTCTTTCTCATGAACCAGAAGCACATTAGGACCTTTGGATCTACCCTCTACTTGGTCTCCTATGGACTGGATTTTGTAGGTGGTTCCATCCTTTTGGAAGGTATAAGCATTCTTCTGTCCATGATGTATTGCCTTTCTGTCAAACTGCCATGGCCTACCTAGGAGTAGGTGGCAAGCATCCATGGGCAAGATATCACACAAGATTTTGTCTTTGTAACCTCCAATGGTGAACTCAACCCAAGTTTGTTCATTTACAAGAACATGCTACCCCTTGTTGAGCCATGTAACTCTATAGGGATCACTATGTGGTATTCTTGGCAAATTGAGCTTACTCACCGCTTCCTCTAACACTATGTTGTTTGTGGATCTTGAATCCACTACCACTCTACATACCTTTCCCATGATCTTACATTTTATTATGAACAAGGATCTCCTTTGGCTAGGTTCCTCCTTAACCAGTTCTTTGATCAAGACTCTCCTTATCATGAGGTTTTCTCCAACCTCTAAATCCAAACTTACTTATGATGCTTTCATGTTTGTTGCATCCTCTTGAGCATAATTTACTCTCCTCTCACCTCCTTGGGATGAAGAAGACTTCTCAGGGAATCTATAGGCTAGGTGTCCAAGTTGATGGCAGTTGTAGCACTTCATGGTGGCAAAATAGGACCCTCTTCCTGATCCATTAGACCTTCCTCTACTAGAGTTTCTATATCCCCTTCCTCTATAGCTTCTCTTGCTATTGGAATCCCCACTTTTCTCTACCAACTTGGACTCCCCTTGGGATCTTTGGTCTACACTTCTTCCACCAAAACTACCTCTCTGACCTTTGCCATCTCTTTCCCTACCTCTACCTCTATTTCTTTGTTCTTGTTTCTTCTTGCTCTTTTCATCCACTCTTAGTGCCAACTGATAGCACTTGTGCATGATGTTGGGGTATAACAAGCTTAATTCCTCTTGAATATTCCATCTCAAGCCATTTAAGTATCTGGCTACCTTGATGTTCTCATCCTCTACTACCTTGGATCTTAGACACAACTTTTAAAATTCCTCAATATAGCTGCTCACATCCAAGTCTCTTTGCCTCAAATTTTGTCTCATCTTGTGCAACTGGATTTCATAATCTTTAGGGATGTATGCCTCTTTCACCTTGGCTAACATGCCCTTCCAAGTAGCTATGGGGTTCTTGCCCTCTTTTTGCCTCTCTTCTTGAATAAATTTCCACCAAGTTAATGCTTCCCCTCTCAATCTAGACTTGGCCACCTTCACCTTTTGTTCCTCACTAATTCCATCAAATTCAAAGTGATTCTCCAATCCCTCTATCCATTCCAGGACTACCTCAAGCTCCATTTTTCTACAAAAAAGTGGCACTCCTTCTAGGGATTTTCTTCCTAAGACTTTAATTACTTTAAGGAAAGGTTCTTTAGGTAGAATAGGTTCTGGTACAGGAGTCCTATCCTCTTCTACAAGTTCTTTTCCCTTCCCCTCATTGACCTTGAATGTCACTTTCTCAATTTTGTCTTCAACTACATCTAGTTTTCTCTCCAGCTGTAGTAAACATTCTCTGAGGAGCCTATTTTCTTCTTCTTGGTCTTCTACCTTCTTTGCTAGCTCTATATTGGTCACCATCCTTAAGTTATTATCTCCTACCGATTCAATGTCTGTCATATGTTAGCTTCTTCCCAAATCTTGGAAGCTCTGATACCACTATGATGGGGAGTTATCCTCAAAGAGAGTTAATTCCTTGTTTAATGGTAGTTGGGTGTTGTCCTAGTGTGCTTCATTCATTGTTCATCTGGTCTACTAATTAATTTAGACACCTCAACTCTCTAAGAGTGCTCTCGATCAAGATGTGCTCACTGGTTGCTCAAGCATGATTGAGATTCACAAGAGTAAACCCAACCTTCCACTCTTAAACTCCTAACAAATGCTTGAAGAGGTTGAAGTAGGTGTTTGTGATGTTTTCCAAGGATACCCTACTGGTTTTGAGTGAGGGTTTGATTCATTTCCCCATCACTCCTTCATTTTCCTATTTTCTAGGCCTAGTAGCCCTAGAGCCCCAATTAGCCCTACCTAACCGGTTTTTGTGGATTTTCTCACAATTTCTCCAAATACCCACACAAACTATTTGTTTATCAGGATACCCTTTTGGAAGTACTTTCCAATTTATGAATTTAAGAATCTCAGTCTGACCGTACAGGTACGAAACCTGAGAAATGCTTGTTTTAGGTGGTTTTGGGCTTGTTTTATCTTTTTCCAAGGGTTAGGTGTCTTCCTTGATCTGCCACACCTCCAAATTCACACATATTCTCTACCACACATCAATTGTTCATCCCAAACACTCTGTAACTCCAACCCTACTCATTCCTGCAAACACTTGCATAATCTCATTCATTTCCTAACCGGGCTATGACTGAGCTCACCTAGGAAATGATACTCATTAGCCTTTCAATGACCTCTAAAGGAAAATAAAAGATTTATACACTATACAAAGGTTCCATGGATTGAGTCCCAAGGGCTATTGAGAAGAACTCAAAGGACTTCAAGATGGTACCCTGTTTGGGCCTCTCAAACCCTTACTTAGGCCAAGAGCTTGCACAATTGAAAACTCAATTCAAGCCTGCAAATAAACTAACCAAATTTCTTCCTGAGCACTACAAGAACATGTAAAAAACAACAAAAAAAGTATAGTAATGCAATCAATGCATTTGGTACGGATTGCTGCTCTAACTCTTGAAAAAGCAATGTAAAACTTAAAAAATGGTCTCAAATTATATTCCAATCAACTCCAGGCATTCAAAAACCTTATTAAATTATTTCTTAGGGACTTTATATGCCATTTTTTTCCTAACTAACTCTCCATCGGTTTCCTAACCAACCCTTTGCTGAAAAATGCAAAAAGTTGTCAAGCAACTTTGACAACTTTTGCCAAAATGTGCATTTTTTCCTTACATTCTCTTTTTTCTCCTCCAAACCATCTAGGATGACTAAAAACCATTAAATTAACATCTCCCAATTCCAAACAAGGCTATTCAAGGCAATTTTCATCAAAATGCAAGATTTTGCCATTTTAGGCTTACAAGGGCTTACAAGCCAAAATTGAGAAAATGCATTGTCCTAAGGACATTCAACTTACCAAAACATTACAAAAACATATGAAGACCTAAGAGGACTCTTATTCACCACTCCAAACCATCCTATGAGCAAACACACTAAAATGAAAAAACTGGACTCAAAACTAGGTGCTCCTGCATTAGCCTTGAATTCCCTTTTATAACAAATAAGGGAGAAAACAAGCTTCGGGCCAGAGAAGACACCTATCATCAAAATGATTAGACATTACATTATTATTGTTACAAAATAATCATTTTGAGGAATGTCACAACCAAGACCAAATATCTTTAACTACTTCACCATAACACTTCATGCACTCTGTCTTCCTTGTTATTGCCAAAAAAAGATCCTGATATGGGCCCACCTTGTTGTTGCTTGTGTTAAAAATGGTAACCACTACAAGAAGACAAAACTCTTTACCAAACAATCACATCAATAAGTTGGCTAACTAACTGTTTGCAATCCTTATTCCTCATTCAAATATGTCTTGCTCCATTCATTGTATTCTTCATTAGATGACCACCTAAAACTCATGACCTCATCAGCTTTTGCCCTATATGGAGCATATTTACAATAACTTGATTTGCTTCTCTTTCAAAGTACTCAAAGAATGTCTGTATGCATACAATTTTATCCATACTAATCTCCAGCAAATTGTTATCCAAATCCTCATAAATTAGTTCCACCCAAGTTTTGATGATTCTCTATGCCTCTTCCTTCCATAACTGCAAAGGCTTGACAACTCTATTCTCATCCAAAATCTCTAGCGGAAGTGTATCATTTAACTCATTGAAACTCCTTATCATCTCTCTTATTTTTCTCTCTATGATTTCTGGTTGGATTTGAGCCTCTTTCATTGATTTTACCAAGAAATAGGTTGGCTGAAGTGTAGGTGGCCTCTCAGCATGATATTTAGAAGCCATTGACATTAGTCTAAGCTCATTTTCTCTTGGTAACCACTTGGTAAATAGAGGTATTTCCACCTCTTTATCCTGATCAAAACCTTGAATATTAAATAGGGAAGAATATAAAGAATGAATACTATTCAACCCACTGTCAACTTTTTCAATTAAATAAGTTAGTACATAGCTAACTATCCCTCTTTGCTCGAAGGAAGATTGATCCATTGAGCCCTTCAATTTATTCTCCAATTATGTGATCTTCTCCAACAGTTGAGCTCTTGTTGGATCAATTGACCTAGTTGGCACTTCAACAAATAGCTCTGTTGAAGAACACTATGTTGTTGCATCAACAAGGGTAATAGGAGGAGACTTTGATGTTGAAGGTTCTAAAGAAGTTATAGGGGTAGTAGGGGATGCTTCCAATTGTTCCTATTCCAAAATTTGAACCTTAGACAGTGACTCAATACATCTCTATTGTACCTTGTTATATTCTGCAAATACTTGTTTGTATTTTCTTTGGTATTATTCTTTATCCACCTTTTCCCTCATAGTTATTTTATGGGCCAATTTGGCCACATCCACAATTAACTTTGAAGCTTTTGAATTTGATGTATCTACATCTCTCTTAATTATTAGGATTCCCCTCAAATTAGGGTTGATATCACTAATATCAGGTCTTCTAGGCCAATGTTCCAATGACCAAATGGATAGTGTGGCATAATCTTGCACAAATTCAAATCCTTTTAATGCCAACCTAGCTTCTTCTTGAGAATTAAAAGGTTGTTATGATTTCCTAATGGCATCAAAGGCCATTGCATCAAAAATATCCCACTCAGGTAGAATTGGGACCCCTACTTGGCTAATGATTCTTCTACCTTCTTTATTAGTGATTCTTCTAAATTCTTCCATCATCTCACCCTTTACTTCATCCCGATTCTCCTGATCAGTTTCATTTGACTTTTGAGATTTCCTTTCTTCACATCTCCTTTTGTATTCATCAATTTTCATCTTCCATACTAAATGAAAGAAAGCCTTCTTTGTACAAAAGCCTCATCTTCAATAAATTTATCACATGCCTCTTTTCTTGCATCTTTGAAAGCTCTTCCTTATATATCCAATGGAGAAAGGTCCCAATCTAATGACCTTGAGGGAGATGGTATTCTAGCCTACAACTCTTCATCAGTAAGAATTATAACATTCTCCTCATCTGGTTCTGGTGTAGGTTGTTCTTCAGGCTTGTCAATTTTTTGCCTTTTAGATGGAGGAGGTGAAGGAGGAGGTGAAAGACTCCTTTCAGGTGGAGATTCAACATCTATAGTCACTACCCCCTTAAGGGGCTCACTAAGGTTCAAGTGGTTTTTCTTGTTCGATTATCCCCTTCCCCTTCCTCTTTATCTCTTCTTCCTTTTCATTATCACCTTCATCCCTTAATATTTTGTAAATAATCCTCCCTCTTGAAGGCATGGGGATAGGTCTCAACTCCTTTGGCTCCCATTCTGGTGGTGATGTTGATATTTGTATTTGAGGCCTTTGTTGTGGAGGCTTTGATAGTGGCCTTTGCTAGGCTATTAATTTTGGAGGCTTTGATAGTGGCCTTTGCTAGGCTGTTAATTTTGGAGGCTCTTTTCTCATTTCTTGGCTAATGGCTATCTCCAATTGTTCCACCCCATCCATTAGGTCATACATGACTTCATCAAAATTTTATATCAAATGATCCATTTTCTCATAAAATGGTCTAAACTCACTCAATAGATCATACTTTGGATCCAACCTATGGACTTTATCAAGTGTCTTCTTATAACCCAGCCATCTTTCTTTTCTGACCTCTTATAAGCCAGCCATCTTTCTTTTCTTTTCTAAACATTTGATAAAAACCCTCTAGGTCACTATGCCTCTTTATGCTGATTCTCAAACAATGAGAAATAATTTTTTTAAAGTGGACCCACCCTCCTTTAAGAATTACAAAATATGGGACTATAGTGTAATCAGGGAAAAATGTGTCTTTACCTTTCTTTGTTAGCTAATCTTCATGTATGCAACCCAATTGCCACATAACTTCTGCAAATCCTAATCTAAGTTGAACATTGATAGGAAATATATGTGGTTGTCCATGAAAACCATATACTCTTATAATTGTTCTCACAAAATAGGGAATAATATCCCCCCAATTATGCTCAAGCTTCAAATCTGGCCTTCTTTGCATTGGCCTCAAAAATTCATGCAACTCCACTGGAATCCTTGGTGGATTTACTATCAGCTGAGCCCTAAGCTTGGATGCAAAGAAATTGTCAAATCTCATATATCTTGCATCTTTTTCTGTCCCATGACATATCCATACTCCAAACTTGTACAGGCATGCTTTCTCCATCCACCACCCTTCTCAATTCCATTTCTTCTACAAAGAAATCTGAATTGTTGTACAAAATCATGTACATAAGCATAGAATACTAATAGAATGAGGTATCAATGTCACCTTTTTTAATTTTCAATAGCCCCTCATGTATTTTGTCCGCAAGGTATGGGGCAGAGTCATAAATTACTGCAAAATGGGGATGTTGAATCTGAATCCCCATGTGCATATATGCTTTTGGGATTACTGTGCCTGGGTTGAAACCTAAAATCTGACATAGTGTGAAAAATGTAGCCCTAAAAAAATGTGCAAATGCATCAATTGGAAATGGCTCTTCAGCACTTGGACCGATATAATATTGAGTATCTATTGCCTTAGCCAAGTGGGATGGGAGCAATCTTGCTCTAATCAAATACCTTGTCTTTTCATATTCTTTCTTCAGTTTCTCCAAATCAATAGGTTCCAGGATAGCAGACGGCTCATATAAATCAAATACCTGCTGGAATTCCTCTCTTGTGATAGACAAAAAAATTTCTCCCTCGTTGCCTCTTATGACCCTCAAGATTGGGTCATATCTATCGGCCACTACTCTCAACAAATCCACATCCATAAATACATTCGTTACAACCAATTTTACCAAATCATATTGCCATGCCTATTAAAATGGCATTGGTAGATTCCTCTGGCCAAACCATAACTTGAACATACTTAGCCCTGGCATAGGCACCTTTGCATCTAATATCTTGCAAGCTTTGTCGACTAAACCCTCACCTGGGTTCTGTGGTGCAGGAGCACCTAGTGAAGCTCATGGAGCACTTCATCAAATTTTGGTTTGAAATGGCCTATGTTGGTCTCAATTGAATAATGGACTTGTTCTATGTCCAAAGGGTGTTTTTAAGTGTCCTTTGTGTCTTATTTTTGCTGTTTGTTGACTTTTTGGTCTATTCTTGACATTTTATGCTTTGTAATCCTGGAATGGGCAAAATGTGGAAAAATGGTCAAAACACCTTATAAAACCTTGTTAGGAATTGAAGTATGTTTGTGTGGTTATATTAAACCATTTGACATTGTGGAGTTAAGTCTATTTGGCTCACAAGACAAAAATGCTCATTGTACTAAAAATTGTTAAAGTTGTCAAGCAACATTTTGACAATTTTTGGAAAATTTATAAAAATAAGGAAAAAGGTGGTTATTGGTCTATACCTAGGAATGATTTTGGTGGTGAGTGTTTATTTAAAGCCTCACACAACTTTTTATCAGGTTGTCATTCGAAGAAAAGAAGATCTCAATACAAAAACTCAAGATTTTGTCATTTTTCTTACACTTTTTTGCTCCAAATGGTATAGCAGTTCGTACTTCCTGAGCATTTGGCTATACTGTTTTCATTTGGGCAATTTTTCCATGTTGTGTTAAAGCTTTCTCACTTAGGTTTATGTGCTAGTGTGGATTTTTAGCATTGTAGCAAAATTATTTTGTTTTTGCCTTGTTCTCGGTTGAGTAAGGGTTTGGCTTCAATAATGGAAGCAACTTGATTTTATTTGGCTCTTTCTCCATGGCCTCTGAGAGTCAATTTTCTCTACATATCCTTCTTTTTCATACACATTTTTGTTCATTGGCAATGGCAAAGAAAGTGGATTTTGTTGCTAACTAGGTGAGCTCCCATAGCCCGGCTAGTGAACTTTCATGGTGAAAACAAAGTTCTCTACAAACCCAGACCAAGTGAACCTTATTTTAGTTTCTCAAGGTGGAATTAAGTTTTATCAGAGCTTGTAAGACATATGGAAGAGTGTTCCAATGAATAATTAGTTGAGAAATGCATTTTGAGCAGCCAAAGTATTGAAATACAATGGTTTTTTAGCACTTTTCCTCTTGAAACTTGATTGCACATCAAGTGTTTGTGTAGGTCCCGGAGACAACTGAGAGGGGGGGGTGAATCAGTTGTCTAATAAATTGAAACCAAAATCTTATTAACCAACTTAATGCTTAATACCGGTAAGATAGTTAAGTATGTCGGTAAACAACGTTAACAGAAAATTGCTATACCGGTAAGAATTAATGCATGAAACATAAACATAAAGTCATCCACAACACATGACACCAATATTTGTACAGGGAAACCCTGTAAGGGGAAAAACCATAGTGGGAAACCTTACCCACAATCAGATGATACTACTGCAGATAGTAAGTGTACAAAGACGGGTCTGCACATGCAGAAAGGGCAACAGCCTAGAGCTCACTGCTCAATCACAAACGGGAGTCACACTAACTACAGTTGGATGGTTAAATCCAATGAGAATGTACTGCACAAAATAGCATCTTCATGTGCTGGATTCAGTACCGGTGTAATGCTGATATGCTTCTACAAAACCTAACTTCACCTTCAAATGATGTCTTCGTGTGTATCTCTACTTGATCTCGCATATACCCTTCCTTAAATATTTTTCGCATTCCACACTTGATCTTACAAATAAGATCCTACATTTATACCATACCCTAAGACCAATTTTAGTAGGTCAGCTCTACAAGATATTACAATAAAACATTTTACAAATAATACAATATCCGATGCAATAACCGATTGAACATGTCGGCTTAATGCATTTACAACAATAATAAATCATCTCCATAGTGTGCCATGCTGATCTGGAAAAGATAAACCTGTCGATGTAACCCTAGATAACCTGGACCAATTTGCTAGTAAAAGAAAATATGCAGATGAGAATATACCAATGATTATTACTTCAAAGTAAAGTGTCCACATGATGTCTTCATCATTACCAAGTGTCTTCCATGTCATTGTAGGTACCAGTGAACAATATATCCTGCTGGTTAACCATATACGGGTGACTGTTTGCACAGTTTACTATTTGCCGGTGAATGATGCTGGATCTCCAAAGTAGGTGAATTTAGTAGGTGTTTACATCAATGACAAAACCATACCAAAATACCAACAATCTCCCCCTTTGGCATTGATGGAAACACAAGATGGAAAAACCATCAAAGTGCCAAAACAGAAATGCCAAGTACAAAAAAAAACAACAATCTCCATTTCTCCCCTTGGGAGTAATATGTGTTTATTCCAAACTCTCATACCAATCTCTCTTCAAAAAGATAATGCATTTTCATACATCTCTCCCTAATGTTTTTCCATATATCTCTCCCCCTTTGACATCAAATGCCAAAGTCACAAAAAGTCAAGTTCATACAAAATACCAACCAATTCAATATACCAACTACTCCCCCTAGGAGGTAGCTTCCTCATCAAATACCGGAATAAAAGATTTGTCCATTTGATTCTGTCGGTTGATGACAATCATCAACTGTCTAAGTCTCTACTGGTGGAGGTAAGACTCCGAGCTGATCTTTGAGATACTCAAAAGTTTCCTTAGGCAAAGGTTTTGTGAAAATATCTACAAGCTATTCTTTAGTATTCACATAAACCAGTTTTATCTCCTTTTCTTCAACTTTTTCCCTTAGAAAATTCAGTTTAATAGAAACATGTTTTGTTTTAGAATGTAATACTGGATTCTTAGATATATCAATTGTTGCAATGTTATCACAATATATAGTAATAGGTTCCTTGCATTTTACCTTTATGTCTTTCAACATTTGCTTTAAGCCAAAGTACCTGTGTACAGTTTGTTGTTGCTGCAACATATTCCGATTTTTCTATTGATAAAGATGTACAACTCTGTTTCTTACTTAACCAAGAGACTAATCTCTTTCCAAGAAAGAATGCTCCTCTAGTGGTGATTTTTCTATCATCCACATCTCCTACCCAATTTGCATCTGTGTATGCATATAGATGAAAATTTTCACCTTTAGGATACCATAATCCAAGATTTGTTGTGCCTTGTAAGTACTGAAAAATCCTTTTTACTGTTGATTCATGATTTTCCCTAGGATTACTCTGAAATCTAGAAACTATACATACTGCATTCATAATATCAAGTCTGGTTTGTGTCAAATATAGTAAACCTCCTATCATAGATTTGTATCTAGTTGGATTGACAGGTGTAGATTCATCCCTTTGAGATAATTTGTCATTTGTAGTCATAGGTGTGCTTACCGGTTTAGAGTTCTCCATCCCAAATTTCTTGAGTAGCTCCTTCAAGTACTTAGATTGACTCAAAAATATGCCTTTATCAATCTGTAAAATCTGCAATCCTAAAAAGAATTTTATTTCTCCAATCATAGACATTTCAAATTCATGCTGCATTTTAAGAGAAAATTATTTGCATAATCCATCTTCTCCTCCAAAGATTATATCATCAACAAATACTTCCATAATCAAGATGTCATCATTAGTTACTTTGTAATATAAATTGCTATCTGCATTTCCTTTAGTAAAACCAATTTTTAAAAGATACTTATCCAATCTTGCATACCAGGCTCTTGGAGCTTGTTTTAGTCCATACAGAGCTTTTCTTAATCTGCAAACCATATCATTGTCATCTGTCAAAGAAAATCCATCAGGTTGTTCAATATAGACTTCCTCTTCAAGATCTTCATTCAAAAATGCACATTTAATATCCATTTGATAAACTTTGTAATCCTTGTGAGCTGCAAAGGCCAAGAATAATCTAACTGCCTCAATTCTGGCTACCGGTGCAAAGGTTTCATTGTAATCAACTCCTTTTTGAGAATATCCCTTACACACTAGTCTTGCTTTATTCTTGACAACCTTACCATCTTCATTGAGTTTGTTTCTAAATACCCATTTGGTTCCAATTACATTTTTATTTTCAGGCTGGGGAACTAATGTCCAAGTATTATTTTTCTCAATTTGTCCTAATTCTTCTTCCATAGCTTTAATCCAGAATTTATCTTCACATGCCTCATTGATAGATAATGGTTCAATTTGAGAAATAAGACATACCTCTTCATTTGCCAATCTTCCTCTTGTCATGACTCCTTTAAATTTGCTTCCAATTATCTGATCTTTAGAATGATCCAGTCTTACATACCGGGGTGTCTTAGTCGGTTGTTGTTCTTCAATTACTGTGGAATCCTCTGATGATTCCAGAGTAACTGGATCATCATTCTGTACCGGTGGATTTACCAGTTGGTTCATTTGTCATAATTTTTGTTACCAGTTCAGAGTCTATATACCTTGAAGTTCCTCTGAATTGTTCATCAATCTTTACATTTGTACTTTCAACAATTTTCTATAATCTTTTGTTAAAACATCTATAAGCTTTACTCTTAGATGAATAACCAAGAAATATTCCTTCATCACTTCTAGGATCAAACTTGCCAATATACTCATCTCTTCTAATATAACATTTACTTCCAAAAATTCTGAAATACTTAAGAGTAGGAGTATTACCAAACCATAGTTCATGAGGGGTCTTATCGGTTTCACCTTTGATGTGAACTTTGTTGAATGTATAGACAGCAGTGCTTACTGCCTCTCTCCAGTACACATGTGGTAGATTTGCTTCTGATAACATACTTCTTGTTGCATCCAAAATAGTTCTATTTTTCCTTTCAACAAATCCATTCTGTTGTGGTGTCTGAGGTGCTAATAACTGTCTTTTGATTCCATTTACTTCACAGAATGTATTAAAATCTCTAGATGTGAATTCTCCTCCTTGATATGATCTTAAACATTTAATTTTCTTACCGGTTTCATTTTCAACCATTGCTTTGAATAGCTTGAACTTCCCAAGTGCTTCTGATTTTTCTCTGAGAAAAGTAACCCAACACATTCTAGAATAATCATCAATAATTAGCATGAAATATCTATCACCTTGTAAGCTTTTAGTTCTAGCTGGACCACATAAATTAGTGTGAATTAAATCAAGAGCATTATTGGATTTTTCTGGAATACTTTTGAAACTAGCTCTAACTTATTTTCCAAATTGACATTCCTTGCAAATTGTATTCTGAGGTTTCATAATTTTAGGTAGATCTCTAACTGCCTTAGAAGTACTGATTTTTACCATGCAATCAAAATTTACATGATATAGTCTTTTATGCCATAGCCAACTTTCATCTATATGTGCAATTAAGCATGCCTTTTCACTGTTATTCAAATGAAAGATATTACCTCTAGTCTAATTACCGGTTGCAATTTCCAAACCAGTTCTATTCATGATTTTGCATTTTCCATTTTTAAATTGTAACTGAAAACCTTTCTCAACTAATTGACCAACACTTAAAAGATTATGTTTTAATCCTTCAACATAGTAGACATTGTCACTGTTATATTTACCATCAAGAGATATTGAACCCTTACCTTTGATTGAACAGGCTTTGTCATCTCTGAATCTCACTAAACCTCTATTGTATTCTTGAAAGTTCAAGAATTTACCTTTGTCTCTAGTCATGTGATGTGAGCATCCTTTGATTCCACTTTAGCTACTAGGGTTTGTTCTACCGGTTGAGCAATAGGTACCTGTTGATCTTCTATTATAGCAACAAAGACCCATCCGTTGTCTACTGGATCCTCATTAGAATCATCAGTCACACCTTCATCAGCAATGTAACAAGATTTATCTTTGTTTTTCTTAAATCTGTATCTTTGATATTTAGGATTAGGTTTGTATGTCCTTCTAGCTTCTTCTCTTAGTCTAGCATGTCTATCAGGGCATCTTGAAGCCATATGACCAATCTTATTGCAGTTGAAACATTTAAAGGGTGCTTTACCTTCATACTTACTTCCAATGGGACCTTTGCCATTTTTCTTGCAAATAGTGCTTCAAGTTCTTCAAGCTCTTCATTCTCCTTCCTGGTTTCTTCAAGTTCTCTTGCATAAAAGGCTCTCCAGTCTGATTTATCAAAAGATAGAGTAGATGATGTTGATGCTTTGAAGGCCAAATCAATTTTTATAGTAGCAATAGGACCAAATTCCTCAATTTCAAAAGCTGAAAGTTTTCCAATCAATGTATCCCTAGTTACTGATGTATTAGGCATTTTTCTCAACTCATTAATAGCAGTAACCTTCATTTTATATGTTGGTGGCAAACCTCTTAAGATTTTTGAAATAATCTCATCTTCACTCAAGGTTCCTCCACAACATTTGATACCTAAAACAATTTCATTTACTCTTTCCATAAAAGCAGAAATTCTTTCATCTTCTTCCATTTTCAGATTTTCATACCTGACTCGGAAGCTTTCAAGTTTTGCAATTTTGACTATGGAATCCCCTTCATTCAGTGTTTCCAAATGATCCCAAATAGCTTTTGCAGTGGATCTATCTGATAATCCCATGATTTGTTGATCTGATAATGCGCTCAAAAGTGCTTCTCTTGCTTTGCAATCATTTTCTTCATCTTTAGCTAAAGTAATGGGAGCAGTCTGACCAACTACAACAGCAGTATAACCATTCTTAGTAACTTCCCAGATGTCTTTACCAATGCAATTCAGATGTGTCTCCATTCTGATTTTCCATATCCCATAGTTGGTTCCATCAAGTTTAGGACTATCCTTTCTGAAATAATTAGTAGACATTGGATCTCCTCAAGTTGTTAAACTTCTTACAAAAAGAGGACTAGGCTTTGATACCAATTGTAGGTCCCAGAGACAACTGACAGGGGGGGTGAATCAATTGTCTAATAAATTCAAACCAAAATCTTATTAACCAACTTAATGCTTAATACCGGTAAGACAGTTAAGTATGTCGGTAAACAATGTTAATAGAAAATTGCTATACTGGTAAGAATTAATGCATGAAACATAAACATAAAGTCATCCACAACACATGACACCAATATTTGTACGTGGAAACCCTGTAAGGGGAAAAACCATGGTGGGAAACCTTACCCACAATCAGATGATACTACTGCAGATAGTAAGTGTACAAAGAGGGGTCTGCATATGCAAAAAGGCCAACAACCTAGAGCTCACTGCTCAATCACAAATGGGAGTCACACTAACTACAGTTGGATGGTTAAATCCAATGAGAATGTACTGCACAAAATAGCATCTTCATATGCTGGATTCAATACCGGTGTAATGCTGATATGCTTCTACAAAACCTAACTTCACCTTCAAATGATGTCTTCATGTATATCTCTACTTGATCTCGCATATACCCTTCCTTAAATCTTTTTCGCATTCCACACTTGATCTTACAAATAAGATCTTACATTTATACCATACCCTAAGATCAATTTTAGTAGGTCGGCTCTACAAGATATTACAATAAAACATTTTACAAATAATACAATATCCGATGCAATAACCGATTGAACATGTTGGCTTAATGAATTTACAACAATAATAAATCATCTCCATAGCGTGCCATGCTGATCTGGAAAAGATAAACTTGCCGGTGTAACCCTAGATAACCTGGACCTATTTGCCGGTAAAAGCAAATATGCAGATGAGAATATACCAATGATTATTACTTCAAAGTAAAGTGTCTACATGATGTCTTCATCATTACCAAGTGTCTTCCATGTCATTGCAGGTACCGGTGAACAATATATTCTGCCGGTTAACCATATACCGGTGACTATTTGCACAGTTTACTATTTGCCAGTGAATGATGCTGGATCTCCAAAGCAGGTGAATTTAGCAGGTGTTGATATCAATGACAAAACCATACCAAAATACCAATAGTTTGTCTTTATGCTAATAGGGAAGGAAGTTGGAAGGCTTCATAATGATGTAACAAACCTTCTCAAAATATTTGGTGGTTTGAAGAAGAGTTTGGAATGGTGATAAGGTGTTTGAAGACTTAAAACCCTTGAAAACCCTTGAAAACCCTTGTTTTTAGGCACATTTATAGAACACAAGTTGTACAGTCCTGTCAGACCTCCTCGTAGAAAAAATTTGAAATATCTCCATAAAGGGTATCCATAAATGCAATGGTTTCATGAGGTGTTTTTGTAGTTTGTTGAGTTATAAGCATTTTAGCAGTTTTGGAGGGCTAATTGGGGCTCTTTTCTTGTAGCCCTGTTTTGAGCTTTTCCTCAAATCGGATAAGAAGAAAAATTGAAAGACCATCAAACCAAGTTTAATTAAGCCTAAGAGGATGTTAGAGAATGTCCTGAACCTCCTGCAACTCTTGGTGAGTGATCTTAGTGTTTGGAGCTAAGAAGCTAAGTTTCATTTTTGTGAGACTTGAGAGCAAGCTTGAGTGAAAACAAGAATTGACATGGTAGGAAGATCTCAGGGTTGATACGAAGCTTAGAGAAGGAAAGACATAAAAGAAACAATACCTAAACAAGTGAAAAAACCTTCAACAACTACCTTTGATGGAACTTGCAAGCCAAATTGATTGCAAACACACAAATTGAGCCAATTCTTGAGTATCTCCCTATCAGTCTGTCCATGTGCAAACCTCTACCCTTGGTACTTATCATTTGTTGATGGCTTCAATTGGTTCAATAAATCATCACAAATATTTATTTTCAATTATTTTTTTTTGTCTCGAGTGATTTCTTCGAGGTTGCATCTCTTAAACTAGGGTTTCTACTATAATTTATTGAATCTAGAAGGAAAAGACTAGGGCTAGCTTGAAAACTTAATTGCAGTAACAATTCAAGCAAATTCTCACTTATTTCTTTCTAATCTCTAGCAATTCAATTCCCTATTATTTTCATGCAATTCACATCTTTAATTTGTTTAAAACAAATGAAGAAAGCTCAAATCAACTTATTACTTTAAACGCACTAGAAAACTCTAATTTCCCACTATAAGAACTCGTTCAAATCTCCTTTGGCTCTGGAAATTCTCGTTGATCTCCTTTGAATTCTTTGGTGACTTAAAATAACTTTGAAAATGCTTTTAATTACTTTCTGGAATGATGAGTCACCATCCTATCCGCCACTACTACTCGCGCAAGTTAAGAAAACGTCTCCATTTGCATTTGAATCAAATTTGAATCTCAACCGTTGATCATTTCCATGCTGGAAAATTACATGAGTCATACTGGTAATCTAACATTGGCTATCATATGTGGAAAGTAGGCCCATCATAGGTATGACGTAGGACAACCATATCACCACCATCTCATTGATCAATCAGTCCCACCATCGGCTTACCTCAGCTTGCCTTGACAATGTGGCATCATCTCGTGATGCCACAATCATTATCGTCCTCACATCTTCGACCATGGGGTCATGAGGACTGTCAGATCTGCTCGAATGTTACCTTCCTACCATGATGACCGCCAACTCTAGCCTCTTAACCATCACACACCTCTTTTATTACAATTAAAATGTCACCATCCATTTAATGCATGTGCAAATAGAAGAACACTTAGTAGCTTGATCTTTAGCAGAAATACACTGACAAAAATAATACAAGGCTCAGACTTAGGAAAATTAAAGCACTCACTAATAAAATTTAAGGGGACCTGCTTAGGATGATGAAAATAGACATAACGTTAGGAAATAAAAGGGGGACCTGACCACGAGGCAAATAAAAATAGAGCGCGCTAGACTTAGGAAAATGTTAAAGGGCCAACTAGATGAATTAATGCCTATGAAAATGAAATGGCCCCGTCAATGATGAGGTGACCCTTAGAATTAAGTGAATAAAGTAACAAAAAATTATAATAGGCTTAAGGGGTTAAACAATAGGACTAAATCACAAAGGCATAAACCCTAAACCATAAGCTTGAGGGCAATAACAGAGAGCACAATTAATTCAAAATGACCAAAATTTTCACGAGAACATCATTTTTTTTGCTAAGTCATTTTGCATAACTATTAGAATCTATGGAATGAGGAGAGGAATTAGGCTCAATTCACAATCAACATTCACACAGGGGACCAACACAAACACCTACAATGAAGGAAAACAAGAAAGAATGCATTTAGACAATGAGGTAAGAAAAATACACACATTATAAGAATTGAAATCAGGCAAACAAGTAAATTTCATTCATGAGGAGGCAAACCAATTTTTACAAGTGCAAAGAAACATAAGCTTTTTGTAGAAGAGAAAGAAGGAGAATATCCAATCAAAATGTACAAAAAATTCTTTTATAGTTTAGGCATAACAGATTGCTTCATTTGAGAAAACCCTAACCCCACCCGGGTTAGGTTACAAAAATATCAAAGAGGGGAGAAGAAGATCATATTGACAGATGATCTGATCGCATGTTGATGTAGCTTGCAAAGGCATCCTCTGCCTCTGAAGAAACAAAATCCCTGCACAGAAGGAGGAAAATATTTGCACAAATGCACTGGATGGCATCTACAGGTACCAAAAGTCTTCAAACTACATTGAAGAGGCATGAGCGGTGTCTGAAATCAACTTGTAGAAGTCACCCCCAAAGTAGTGGCATGCAAAACTAGTGGTTGGAAGAAAATCTGATCCGATTTGGGGCATCGACTGAGCAAAAAATGCCCTCGACCATCGGGTTGGCAACCACCTTGCGCAGAGCATTCAAAACTTAAAGGCTTGGAGAAAATCAAATGTCCACCATTGATCAAGAGATCTCGCACAAAGATGGATGTGTGAGATCCTACCATGTACGCATCCTCCAAGCCCAATGCAAGATTAAAACATGGTCATCAAATTGAGCCTTTATGAAGATTCGATGGCTGCAGATGTCCGATGTGACACCTCGGGTCCATGTTTAACTAGCTTTGTTTGATTGCATAGTAGCCTATGAGTGACCATGCAGGATAGTGGGGAACACCTTTCCCCTATGATCTCCTACCTCACAAGCCACTTTTCTTCCTAATAAATTCCCCTGCAGGATAGTGGGGAAGCCTTGTGCCTTCTATTTATTTACCTCGCGAACCCCAAAATGCCTCCAAAAATCCTTGCAAGATAGCGAGGAAGCATATTCACTTTATTATTTTACCCTACACTTCCCTTTTATCTGTCACCTTCGCCCTACGGGATAGCGGGGAAGGCCGGCTCACTTTATTCATTTATCCCGCAAGGCCATTTGATATGTTGCCTTACCCCTTTGGGATAGTGGAGAAGGCCTAATCACCTCACAAAACATGTTACCCTACACATCCTTTTTCTTTCATTATTTTCCCTCACGGGGTAACAGGGAAGCTACTTGTACTACTATTTTCTTACCCTATAGGGTATTTTCTTTTCCCAAAATCCCTCATGGGATAGTAGGGAAACTCATTTCACTTTATGTTTCAATACCTCGTAAGGCACCTTGTGTACTTTTTCTTTCCTTGTGGGATAGTAGGGAAGAAACATCCTTACTATTCATGTTACCCCGCTATCCCACGACATCATACACCCTTCTTTTTTGCCTGTGCGAGGTGGCAGGGACCATAAGAGGATCACCATACCATTGTTAGCATTATACACTTAGATGAGAATAGTTGATGTTGTCATTAATGGCAACCAATTGCTAACATGGTTCATAGGTTACACTAGCAACAAACATCATTTACTAGCACCGATAGGCACTACAAGTTTATTCACACCAGTATCCAGTCTACATTGACAATAGATCACACCGACACTTTAAGCCGACATGGAAATAATATTATTTTGTATTGTAATTATATTGTATAGTCGACATGGTGTATTGTAAAGACTCATATATGCATGAGATCTTGTAGGTCATTTTGAAAGGTAATTAGGTATGTATGTAAGCAAATAACTGTATATGCATTTTGATGTAATTATTTTATGAGCGAATAAGAGTGAAGCAAGGTTTATGGTAGAGGTGTCTGATAGAGCTTAAACCAGTACTGAATCTAGCATTGTAGATGCTATTTTGAGAAGTACATTATTATTGGATTAACCATCCAATTATAGTCAGTGGGACTCCTTTTTGTGATTGAGCAGTGAGCTCTAGGCTGTTGGCCTTCTTGCATGTGCAGGCCCCTATTGTATAAGTAATATTTATTCATATTGTCTAGTGAGTAGATATTGTGGGTCACAAATCCCACCGAGGTTTTTCCCCTACCGGGTTTCCTTGCCAAAAATATCTGTGTTATGGTGTGCATTGATGGTTATATTTTTATTTTTTTTAGTGCATTATTACTTGCTTAGTAGTATATTAATTTGGGTTAGATAGTTGCAAAAAAGTTTAAATATTTTATTTACCGGTTAGACACTTATTCACCCCCCCTCTCAGTGTCTTTGGGACTGATCAAGTATCTAACAATTGGTATCAGAGCCTAGTCCTCTATTTGCAGAAGCCTAACAGCTTGAGAAATATTTTGAAACTGGTACTAATGGAAAGTTTGAGACAATAGTTGGAAGGAGCTCTTGAAGATTTTGATGTAGAAAAAATGAAGAATATCAAACTGGAAGATGAACTTAGAACTGCTCAGGAATTTATCAAAGCACTTCAAGATAACCTGGTTATAGAAAAGAATAAGAGAAAAGAATTACATGTGCAATTGCAAAATCAAGATGATGAAGAAAAGGAAACTCTCAGAGATATTGCAGAGAAACTGAGACAAGAGAACAATAACATGAAGAATGAGATGCAAGATTTAACTATGAGATTATGCAAGGATATTGAAGATAGAAATAGGAATGAGGAAGATTTGGCCATAAGACTTAATGAAAGAGCAGATGAATCTCTAAGGCATAGTTATGAAAATGATATGCTTAAAATAGATTTTATTCACATGAAACATGACAAAGAAGAACTTATGAGATAGGTTAGCACTTTGGAAGGTGAGTTGGTCACTACAGATGAATACAAAGACAAATTCAAGAAGAGTTCAGATAATCTTGATGATATGCTAAAAAGTCAGAAACCTGCTAGAGAAACAATTGGTCTTGGATTTGAACCTGGAGAAAGTTTCAGGACTGCAAACAATCATGATCACAGCAAACCAGTAAGGCAACCTAATGCTTATAAATTTAGCGGGAAATATTTTAATTGCAACAAATTTGGTCATAGAGCGTATCAGTGCAGATTTAGGAATAATCAGAATACAAACTTACCCATCAGTCAATGTTCCAAATGCAATAAAAATGGTTATAACTCAGACAATTGCAGAATGAATGTGAAATGCTATGTTTTTGGTAGATTTGGACACTTATCTAATCAATGCAGAACTCAAACCAGTCAAGGTTATGGAAAAGCTATTAAGAGAAACAATGTAACTTGTTATTCATGTAACAAGATTGGGCATATTGCAAACTTTTGTAGAAGTAAGACTGTACTAGAAAACATTAAAGGATCTAATGATAAAGGCAAAGAAAAGGTGACTGAAACCAAGCAATAATTTTCTAAACAATGGATTAGGAAGAGAGATCAGAGAATTGATGAATTTGTCTCTGTACTGGTAGAACGGGGTAATCCAGCATCAACAAGAGATTCTTCATCTAACTAAGGGGTAATCCTTAGGGGTAAGGAAACAAATTGAAAATCATGCATTTACCCTCAGTTGGTGGTAAGAAGTTATAATTCTTCTTTATCGGCAGATTTGTGGAGTTTTTACTTCACCAATGAAGCATTTATTGTAGTTGTAAGTTAAACTTTTTGGTTATAAAGCACGATAACTTTTCATTTCATCTCACCAAGAATCCAAGCATTTGAAGAGAGAAAAATTGAGCAAAGGCATTCTAAAGGCAAAGTAGCAAAGGTCTTTCAGAGCATTCAAGGATTTCTCAGTTAAAAGGTATTTATCTTTCACAATGGTTTCCTCATCCTCCGTTCCTAAATTCATAGCAAACCCTACCATTATGGAGAATATAAAATGGCCTAGACCCATTTTCAAAATCATTCCTAAGATAGCAAAACTGGATGACTTCATTGGTGCATTTTCTAGAATCCTGAAGGGAGTCATGTTTGCTGAAGGCCCTAGGGCATACATACATTGCTACATTGAAAGTTTAGGGTCTGAAGATTTGAAGAATATGTTCATAAATATTATCACTAACAAACATGGGGTAGTTAAACTGGAACACAAGGTTGTTGAGGATTTAGGGTTCATTAACATCCTCCATATACCAGAATTCTCAGATGAAACCATCCGCTATGTTCTTAGCAGGGTTCACGGTGAATTGATGTGGTTAGACTCAATATTTAAGATCACTAAGGAAGCTATAAGGGATATTACCGGTTTACCATCCATGGGAACTAGGCCTGATAAGAAGAAGAAAATCCCAAACAAAGAGGTTATGAGCTTAACCAGAGCTACATTTAACAACAGGTCACTTAGGGTCAATGATATAAAGGATAACAATGTTAAATTTGCAAGTATGGCCATTAGTTATAAAGTTGCTCATACTAATAGGTTGAATTTTGTATCTAGTTCTTGCATTCATATTGCTCATGAGATGATATTAAACAATGCTAAAATTGACATTTGTGAATGGTTAAAGGATGAACTGTTAGAGAATTTGCACAAAATCAAAGGTGATAAGAAAGGAACCTTCAAATTTGGAAGTCTGATTGTGTCTTTAATGCTTTACTTCTCAAAACAAATTCCTGGTATTGGACATAAGGATTTTGCCTATGATATTTTTGTTGGAAAATAGATAAAGGAGGCAATTACCGGTATGGGATCTGATGGTGATGAGTTGGTGATAGACTATTTCAAGAATTTCCAAGCTAAAATGAGACAAAGGGAAAGGATTCCCCAAAGCATTGTGGATAAATATTATAAACAGATATGCTTTGTAGTGAAAAGAGATGAAATTTGGATGGAGGCAGTTAGACCCAGAACTATCTGGATTACTTAAATGGGATATGAGGTGGATTCTCACATCTTAGATTAATATGCTAGAATACTCTTAGATGCTCCACCAGAACCATCAGAGGAAATTTTTGGAAATGCAGAAACAATTGAGAAGGAAGTAGACATGCAAAAGCAGAGGAAGAAAAGAGAGAAACTAATGAAAGATGCTTCTAAGTTGGTAAAGGATGTTATAGAAGGATTGATGAATCTTGGCGGTATTGCTTCTAGTGTGAAATAAAGTCAATCAGAGCAGAAACTGATAGCTCACATTTCCCCTGTGGCTACTTCATCTGATTCTAACACTGATCAGGCAACCGAATTCAAGAGAGTGGACAGGAAGAAAAGAAAACCCTCATCGAAGTCAAGGACACGGAGAAAGAAACAACAGGCTATAAGAGAGCCTAGTCATCCTAAGAAGAAAGTGACTCCAAAGAAGAAATCTGAACCTAAGGCACTAGATACTCTTTCACTGGAAGAGTTGATCAATGAAATCACCCAAGATGGTAACCTTGGTAATGTGAATAAAATTTATCAATCTTTCAATGATTTAGATAAGGAAACCATAGAAGAAAGTATTATTTTGTATCTAGACATATATAAGAAGGTTCTTATTGAAGTTGTAGATGTTTTACCTAATGATTTTTACTTGAGATTAGAAGCAAAGAGAATGTCTATTATGGAGATTGACAAGAAATTAAAGGTAGAAGCTCTATTAGCTGTGCATTCTGTTAATTCCAAGCAGGAAATTGAAGATCTAATATTTGAGGTGAATAGAACTATTTTTGTAAGTGGTCACCGACAAGTTAGTCTCATGGCTAGCAAAGTGAAAGAAATTGCAGATGAAACGGCTAATAAATGGGATATATTTTTTGTTGAGAGAGAGAAGAAAGAAGAGAAAGATAGACAAAAGAAGGATAAATCATTCACTAAAGTGTATCAGAAGACAAACAAGGGTAAGGGTAAGATTGACAATATATTGGATATTACAGTTAAGGACAACTTACCGACACCGACACAAGACATCCCACCAATAATCTCAGAGGCACCAACACAAATGGATAGTCAGCCTAAAGAAGAGAAGGTAGAGGAAATAACAAAATATGACATTAATCCAGAGTCAGACATTGTTTTTACCATGAATGTGGACACTTAGGATTTTAATATTGTGTTGGATAAGGAAACTGTAGATGTAAAGAAAGCTGAAACTGCAAATGTTGAGATCTCTGAGTCACCGGTCAACACTGTTGACTCTCAGCAGAATATTGAGATACCAATTGAAGTTAAGAAATCAGAATCCATCCTAGATGATACTCATCTTAACACTGAAATACCGACAGAAGCAGTAGCAGAAAAGGGACAAGAACAAAATATATCTGAACTGACAGTCAGCAAGGCAGATAGTAAGGATGATAGTAAGGATGAAAATAAGGTTGAAAACAAAAGTGAGAATAAGGAAGAAACAATGAATAAAGAAGAGGTTAATTATGGAAGCAAGATAGCAGAAGTGGTTAAGGTTAATGTTCAGACATCCAGAGAAGATAAGAAACCAACTACAGAACCTAGCACCCCGCCTAGCACTTCCATTATGGATTATAGACCAAAGAATGTTACAGATGTACTTTTAGATTCAATAAAGAAGGTTACAGAATGCAATGCCTTAGCATTTAAGGCCATTGATGATACTTTACCAATTTTGTAAATGGTTGCACTGTCATGTAAAGTTGATCATATTGATGGATCTTTAGGTAAATTGGACACATTGTCCAAATTCATTGCTTCTAACATTCAAACTGTGGATAAAATAAATGAAGAGACAGTTAAGGAAAGGGTGAATAAGGAGAAAGATGAATTCTTTGACAGGACAATTAAAAACTTTACAGGGCAGATTGATTCTTTGTTACTGGCACTAAATTCCACCATTCTAGAATACAAAGAGTTGTGCAGAGAAGCATGTAAGCCTCACCATCTAACCAAGGATATTGATAACGAAATAAGGAAAACACAGAAGGAAATTGATGATATAGCTGATAATATGATTGGTTCTTCAGAACTTACTTCAGTTTTGGATCAGGAAATGGCAACCTATGAAGAGAAGATTGAGAAATTAGAAAGAGAGAAGGCAAGGTTGAGAATGAAAACCCGGGAGTTGAAGAACAAACTTGGTCCTAGATTGGACAACTTATTAACACATAGGAATGAGTTGTCTAAGGCATCTATTCAAGGCAACAGATCACCGGAGAAACAAATGCATTATCTCATCGGTATGATCCGAGAGACAGAGACCATAATTTCTAACAGTACTAAGTTTTTGAAAGGTCTTAACTTGGTTTTGGTAGACATTTTTTAGATTGTACATAACCGGTTACAAGTTTCTAGGTAAATTTTGAATTCTTTGATTCTTTTGACATCCTTTGTCATTGATGTCAAAGGGGGAGTAGTGTAATGAGAAAAATGTATAGAAGGAGATCATTTTCTCAGGGGGAGCACACTCTATTTTTGGACTTCATTTTTGGATATCAGTTTTTGGATTTTTCTCATGAGTATTTCCATCAATGCCAAAGGGGGAGATTATTGGCATTATACACTCAGATGAGAATATTTGATGTTGTCATTGATGGCAACGAACTGGTAACATGGTTCACAGGTTACAACAGCAACAAACATCATTTATCAGCATCAACAGGCACTACAAGTTTATTCACACCAACATCTAGTCTACACTGACAATAGATCACACCGACACTCTAAGTCGACATGAAAATAATATTGTTTTGTATAGTAATTATATTGTATAGTCAATATGATGTATTGTAAAGACTCATATATGTATGAGATCTTGCAGGTCATTTTGAAAGGTAATTAGGTATGTATGTAAGCGAATAACTATATATACATTTTGATGTAATTATTTTATGAGAGAATAAGAGCAGAGAATAACGAAACAAGGTTTATGGAAGAGGTATCCGATAGAGATTAAACTAGTACTGAATCCAACATTGCAGATGCTATTTTGAGCAGTACATTATTATTGGATTTAACCATCCAGTTGTAGTTAGTGGGACTCCTTTTTGTGATTGAGAAATGAGCTCTAGGCTATTGGCCTTCCTGCATGTGCAAGCCCATATTGTATAAGTAATATTTATTCATATTGGCCAATGAGTAAATATTGTGGGTCACAAATCTCACCAAGGTTTTTCCCCTACCGGGTTTTCTCACCAAAAATATCTGTGTTATGGTGTGCATTGATGGTTATACTTTTGTTTTTCTTTACTGCATTATTCTTTTCTTATTGGTATATTAATTTGGGTTATATAGTTGCAAACAAGTTTAGATCTTTTGTTTATCGGTTAGACATTGATTCACCCCCCCCCCCTCTTAGTGTCTTTGGGACTGATCAAGTATCTAACACCCGCAATCCCACGATGTCATATATTGAAACTAGAAAACCTTGTGGGGTAGAGGGGGTCCTTAACCTTAGAGGAAAAGAAGGGGAACCGGCCCATGAATGACAAGGAATGCTCCAGCCGGTAGAACTTAAGTAAGTTGACTACCCAAGCCGATCAATTCAAAATAGAATTGTTGTTGCTTATCTCTTTCTAACCCTGCAAGATAGAGATGAAGCCTTCCTTTGATTTTTCTTATCCTTCTATCCCGCGAGACCCTGTTTCTTTGCTTCCTGTCAAGGTTGGCACAAAAATTGCCAACATTTCTGGTGACTCGAAGGGGATGGCAAGCCTACTTGGCACATTGATCAATAGCCTTATGAAGTCCACTGGGCATAGAGTCAAGGCCTAAAGAAAAAAAAAGATAATCTTTGCCCCTACAACCTAAATTACATCAAAGTTTTCTGCCACACTGAAAGAGTAGACTATGCTCAAGCACTTCTTGGAAGAACAACTAAAAATAAAATACAATGTGTTGGAGAACTTGGAGGAAAAGAAATCCTACACTACCCTACTCTAATCCATAAACTTGAAGCCACTAAACAAAACCATTCACAGATTGGATAAAGTAACTTCCCTCCCTAAATAAGGACGGTTGATTTACATAGCTTAGAAACAAAATATTGAGTTGGAAAAGTGAAGGAAGAACCATGAATAATTGCAAGAAACTCAGCAATATAGAAATAAAAATACCTACCCCAATTTGTTGATCAGACAAACTGTTGATTTGTTCCTCACTTGTAGCTTGGGAATGTGGCTCTGCAACTTCCTTCTTGGCCCCAATCATGGAGAGATATATGATTGGGCAGCCCCTTGATATGCCAAAGGTTGAGCTCTCCTTACTGGCATGCTCTTGCTCAAACACCTCCATTATCAAAATCTGATCAGGCTGACTAGATTTTTCCCCTCTTAAGGGGATGAAATCAACTTGATTAAGGTTGGCACAAAAAGTGTCATCTATATTTGAAAACATGTGGAGATCAAGGTCAAGATAAAACTTGACATCTTCCACATGTTCTACCTCAACCTCAACATCAAAATCAGAGAATTTTTTTTTTCTCTCAGTCAACTTTGATTTCTATTCTTGTTCACCTTGGGTAGCCACCTCATGCAAGTCCTCATTTGATTTCTCTTGGACCTACATAGGACAAGGCAACAAAGTGTCCAAACCTAAACAAAATTGTTCCAAGTCATCCCCAAAAGAGTCCTCTTTGAGCACCTCCTCGCTCTTAAAATATACGAGATTGACTTGGGCATTGTTTCAACTCTCTTGAGGGATTGAAAATATGGGAGTGGGAGAAGAACTGATTTCTCCCAAAATCCCACAGTCAATAGGACTAACCTCTTCAAGTGTAGGCCCCTCCTGCAGAGCATACACCACTGGCTCAGATGAAGGAAGAGCTCCTTCATCTTCAATGAAGGAGGGAAGATTATCAAAATTGATCAAATATTTTTCCTTGTTGTATTCTTCTTTCTTGGTGTCCAAATGTTACAAGTTGTCTTCTATTTTCTCCTCCACCACCTCTGGCTCCACCATGGAATCCTCCTACAACATCTCATACTCCTTAATGTCCTCCTCATTAGTAGAAGGGCACTTGGTAAATATGTAAGGAGGATGAGTTTCATCTTCCCTCCAAACATTAGGCCCATCCTTGCAAATGTAGATCTCAAGAGGGCTAGACCACTGAGAAACCTAAAAAATAGGCCCCTGCACCTCCATAGATGGCATTCCCATGGAACTTGGGACATTGAAGTTAGATCTCTCCCGGATAGGTTCAGCGTAAGGGTGGATCTGCTCAAGGACAAGATCCTCAAAAGATCTAGGAGGGCTCCCTTGTCTGAAACTTGTAAATCTTCTTTTAGGGGGGAAAGGAGGAGAGGCCTCTACTTGCATGATTTTGACCTCTAGGGCTGCCAACTACCTGATTTCTTCCTTTCTTGCAAAAACAATTTTCTCTGTAAGAAAGGCCTCATGTTGTTGTTGGGCTTCCAACTCTTGTTTTTTCTATAGTTTAGCTTGATACATGAGCTCCTCTTATTGTTGTTGTTGGTAAAAGGCCTCCTCCTCCTGCTGCTCCTAGAGTTGTTGCTTGATCTCATCAAGCTACCTGATAACTCAATGATGAATGGATAGTACCAAACCGGTACTGAGAGGGGGGGTGAATCAGTACAGACAAAAACACAATCTTAAACCGGTTTGTCAGCAGACACTATGCATTGACAAACAAATAGTAACACCAGTCTTTAAACAGAGTACAACCGGCAAAACCCAAGATAACTGAGACAAGCATAAACCGGTTGACACTTATCTTCTCATACAATCTAATACTTCATTTCCATTTCACCCTAATGCATGAACAGGTAATCTATCATCAAAGATATATATATAAACAACTAGATCAACATGATTCGCCACTTGACAGAAAACAACATAGCATCACATGAAGAAGACATCACATATGACACACATATTTTTCATGTGGAAACCCAACTGGGAAAAACCACGGTGGGGATGAATACCCACAAGCTTGTTTTTGAACTCTTAAGAAGTCCGCTCTATTAGGAGCCTTGTCTGGTTAAAGACTGATACAATAGGTTCTGTTAGGAACCAATCCTATTAAGGATCACCCAGTTAAGGGTTAAACCCTATTAAAGGTTACCTTGTTACAGGATTTCAAGAACTCAATGGTTTTGAGTCACCCTGTTAAAGGATTTATAGCAAGTCAGTTAAAGCTACCCTATTAAGGGATTTTCCAACTATTGAGGTGGTTAGAGATCAACAGGTATTACAATGATATGGTAACAGCACTCAATGCCAATGTAGATTCGCTTTAGCTCCTCTTCACCTTCTACACTTACACTCTACAGGTATCACTTCTCTCCTCTAGTCAAGCAAGAATCATGTATATCTTCTCTTGGATACTCACACACAAATTTTGCCAACAACCTCAGAAAGAAACACAACATCGATCTTATAGGAAAACAGATATGTTAGTATCATAAACCCTAAACCCTAAACCTGTTAGGTTAAGGAATTCAAATGGTTCAATCCTAACCATTGAGCACACTGCATTAAATGCAACAGTCTTGATCCAATCTCAAGAAATTCTCTATTGTTCATTTTCCACTGATTTCATGGCGGTTGATAACCCATCACACATTATCACTATTTACAGACATTGCACATTCCCGAGGTAGATAGGAACAATCTCCTTCATGCACAATCCTTCGGGCACACAAGGCTTCTGTGGCAACACGATCTGTTCTTCATTACCATGCTAACTCATCACACAAAGTCACCGGTTGAGACACACAGGCTTGAAGCACTTCAACCAGAAACCCTGAAGTTGAGACTACCAACCGATAGTCATACAACACTTCCATGTGCCGGTTCCCATAACCATATGCCAGTTCATCTTGAACAAACACATCGCTTTACTTTGGCACAAATGCTAGTTCACAGTGTTATACCGGTTCTCATATATATCGGTTCTCTCCTCTTCAACATATTGAAATCAATGACAAGATACAATGTAATTATGTCCTCATACCGGTTCACATAATGCCAACAATCTCCCTCTTTGGCATTGATGGCAATATACAAAGATATCTCTTTGCTTCACATCTTCTCCCCCAATTTTTGCAGATATCTTCTCCGCTTCACATCAGATATCTTCTCCGCTTCACATCTTCTCCCCCTTTGACAACAATGCCAAAGTGGAGGCACAAGCTTCCCTATTCCATTATGCTACTCCCCCTGAGGAGCAGCATCCTTCAACACATCAAACCCAAAAAAAATTGACTATGCAATACCTGACTAATGTGGAGCATATGCCTTTAGTTTACCTCCTGAAGGGGCAACACCCCTAATTCACCTCTTAAGTACATAAATGTAGCCTTTGGGAGAGGCTTGGTGAATATATCTACTAACTACTCCTTACTGGAAACATGTTCCAATGCAATCTCTTTGTTCTGAACCTTTTCCCTCAAGAAATGATACTTAAGCTCAAAGTGCTTGGTTCTAGAATGTAAAACCAGATTTTTGGAGATGTTAATTGCACTAGTATTGTCGCAAAATATAATTACCAGTTCAGATACAAGAACTTTGAAGCCATTTAATACATGCTTCATCCAAATTGTCTGAGTGCAGTTCATGAAAGTTGTAACATACTCTACTTTCGCTATGGACTGAGAGATACAACTCTACTTCTTACTCATCCATGAGACCAATCTACCACCGAGAAAGAATGCACCATCGGTTGTGCTTTTCCAGTCATCTACATTACCTGCCCAATCAACATCTATGTACACTTTCAAGTTGAAATCCTTGCTATATGGATACCATAATCCATAATCAATAGTTCCCTTTAGATACCTAAGAATCTACTTGACTACAACCAAGTGGGATTCTCTAGGGCTTTTCTGGAACCTTGCAGTAATGCCAACTGCATGTGCAATATCTAGTCTGCTATGCACTACATAATGTAACTTACCAATCATTGATCGGTATTCCTTCTCATAAACTAATGTTGAGTCATCCTCTTTGGATAGTTTACAACCGATCACCATCGGTGTACCAACCGGTATGCTATTTTCCATGCCAAAGGTCTTCAACACCTCTTTGACATACTTGGATTGAGTGATAAAGATTCCATCTTTCATTTGCTAGATCTGTAGTCCAATGAAGAACTTAATCTCCCCTATGAGTGACATCTCAAATTCTTTCTTGATCTCATCTACAAACTCATGACTCATCTTGTCATCTCCACCAAAGATAATGTCATCAACAAATACCTCACAGATCAGGATCTGATCTCCTTCAGACTTCAAGTAGATATTTCTATCTTCGCTTGTTCTCTCAAATCCAATCTTCACAAGATGGGAATGCAGATGTTCATACCATGCTCTAGGTGTCTGCTTTAGACCATATAAGGCTTTATGTAGCCTACATACCATGTCACTATCTTCAGATAGGGCAAACCCATCTAGTTGCTCTATATACACCTCCTCTTCAAGTACACCATTTAGGAATGCAGATTTTACATCCATTTGAAATACTTTGAATCCTTTAAAAGCTGCATATGCAAGAAGCATACGAACTCCTTCCAATCTGGCTACAGGAGAAAAGGTTTCTCCATAGTCTTCTCCTTCTTCTTGGGCATATCCTTTGCACACCAATCTGGCTTTGTTCCTAATCACTGTGTCATCGTCATTCAGCTTATTTTTGAAAACCCATTTAGTACCAATGACATTTTTATGCTTCGCTTTGGGTACCAAAGACCATGTACCATTTTTCTCTATTTGGTCAAGTTCCTCTTCCATTGCCTTGATCTAGTCTTCATCTTTATGTGCCTCTTTGAATGATTTAGGCTCAAATTCGGAGATCATACATGAGTTTTCTTTGACCTTTCTTCTTGTAAGGATTCTTGCATCCTTATCTCCTATGATCTACTTAGGATCATGATTCAGCTTGACATATCGAGGAATGGTCTTGATAGATTCCTCTTGCTTTCCTTCTTCATCCTCATCTCCACCAATATAAGCATCTACATCTACAGGTGTAGGAACACTATTACTGGTACTCAGTTGACTGACAATCGGTTCCCAGAAGGTTACAACCGGTTCATTTACCCCTTGCTCACTGTCGGTTTCCTTAGTTTTCTCAGAGGTTTCATCAACTCTTACATTGATGCTTTCCATAATTCTCTGAGTCCTATTATTGAAACACTTGAGAGCTTTTCTCTTGGTCGAATACCCTAGGAACATTCCCTCATCACATTTCGCATCAAATTTTCTCTGGTGTTCGCTCCTCTTGATGTAACATTTACTACCAAACACTCTAAAGTAGCTAACCATAGGTGTCTTACTGGTCCAATACTCATAAGGAGTTTTATCCTTACCTTTCTTGATGAGTACCCAGTTCATTGTGTAGACTGCAGTGCTCACCGCTTCTCTCTAAAAGGTGTGGGCTACCTTTCATTGAATCAACATAGTTCTAGCTGCTTCAACCACAATCCAGTTATTCCTCTCTGCTAGGCCATTTTGTTGTGGAGTCCGGGGGGCAGACAGTTGCCTCTTGATGGCATGTTCTTCACAATACTTGTTGAATTCACTAGAAGTGAATTCCCCTCCTTGATCAGTTCTTAGGCACTTGATCCTTTTACCACTTTCCTTTTCCACTAATGCTCTGAAAGCTTTGAACTTTACAAAAGCTTCAAACTTATCTTTTCAAGAATGTGACCCACATCATTCTTGAGCAGTCATCAGTGAGAATCATGAAGTACTTATCACCCTGCACACTCCTATTTTTCATAGGACCACATAAATCAATATGCACAAGATCAAGCAAATTGTTAGCAGTGAAAGATTTACCTTTAAAGGTTGAGGAAGAAATTTTCCCCAATTGACACTCTCTGCACAAGGTTTTATCTAGTTTTCTTAGCACCGACAACCCTCTAACTGCCTTGATCTTACTAGCCTTCACAATGTTATCAAGGTTTACATGGTAGAGTCTCCTATGCCATATCCAGCTATCATCAAATTTAGCCATAAGACATGTACTTATATTTGCATTCAGTTGAAATAGGTTACCTTTGGTCTGCATACCAGTGGCCACCAATTCACCATTCTTTCCTTTGATTCTGCACACTCCATTCTTGAATTCCAAAGTGAGACCACTATCATTCAACTAGGCAACACTTAGAAGGTTGTGTCTGAGACAATCAACCCAATACATATTGTCAGCACTACTCTTTCCATTCAGAGATATGGACCGTCTTCCTTTGACCATGCATGGTGCATCATTAGCAAAGCAAACCACACCACCATCATACTCTTCCAAGGATAGAAACTTGCTCTGATCACCAGTCATATGGTGAGAACATCCACTATCAATGATCCACTCATTGGAATTATCAAACTAGGAGACAAGAGCCTTCTTGTCTGACACATCTTCCTTGATAGAAACAAACAAAATATCTTCATTTTCTTCATCTTCTGATTCTTCATCCGTGACACCTTCATCAACTGCCACAAAATAGTTTCTCTAGTTTTCTCCTTTGAATTTCTTAAACCTTTCTGGTTTGTCCTTGTTGTCACCATTAGGACAGTTTATAGCAATGTGTCCTATCCGGTTACAAGAAAAGCATTTCAAAGGGAGCTTACCTCTATATTTTTCGGTTCCCTTAGGAAGTTTCCTAGCAAGAAGAGCTTCAAATGCCATCAGAATCTCCTCATCATCCATTTCTCTACTCTATCTTGGTTCACCACTAGTGCTAGCTTCTTTTCCTTTTCTAGATGGTACAACAGAAGCTTTAAAAGTTGATTCAGTATTTTGAACACTGCCATCAAAACTGTTTAGTTCATAGGCTGTCAACTTTGCAATGATGGAGTCTAGGGATACCTTAGTCTTGTCTATTGATCTCAGCTCCTGAATAGAAGCAACCCTTATTACATAGACTGGTAATAAGGATCTCAGGACTTTTCTTACCATAGTGGAATCTTCCATTTTACCACCTACACTCTTGATATCTCTAACAATGGTTTTGATTCTTATTCCATACTGTTGAATGGTCTCACCTTCAACCATCTGCATGTCTTCAAACTTCCCTCTAAGACTTTCTTCCTTAGTTTGTTTTACATGCTCATCATCGCCATAGATATTTTCAAGAGTATCCCATACCTCTTTGGGATTTACCTTATCTTGGACATCAATAAACACAATGTCAAATAAACTACTAATTAGGGCTTCCATGACTTGCCCATTCTCCTGCATCTCTCTCTTTTGGTCATCGATGAGAGTATCGGTAGGGGAAATATAGGCATTCTTAACATAGCTCCAATGTTGAGCACCCATGCTTCTAATGTATATCTTCATTTTGTCTTTCCATTTACTGGAGTTTTCTCTATTAAACTTTGGACCTTCCCTCTTGATCATTAGATTGGGATCTTTACCTCAAGCGGTTAAGCTTATAACACAGAGGACCTGGAGGATGCTCTGATACCAATTGATAACTCAATAATGAATAGATAGTACCAAACCGGTACTGAGAGGGGGGGGGATGAATCAGTACAGACAAAAACACAATCTTAAACCGGTTTGTCAGTAGACACTATGCATTGACAGACAAACAGTAACACCGGTCTTTAAATAGAGTACAACTGGCAAAACCCAGAATAACTGAGACAAGTGTAAACTGGTTGACACTTATCTTCTCATACAATCTAACACTTCATTTCCATTTCACCCTAATGCATGAACAGGTAATCTATCATTAAAGATATATATATAAACAACTAGATCAACATGATTCACCGCTGGATAGAAAACAACATTGCATCACATGAAGAAGACATCACATATGACACACATATTTTTCACGTGGAAACCCAATTGGAAAAAACCATGGTGTGGATGAATACCCACAAGCTTGTTTTTGAACTCTTTAGAAGTCTGCTCTGTTAGGAGCCTTGTCCGGTTAAAGACTGATCCAATAGGTTCTGTTAGGAACCGATCCTATTAGGGATCACCCAGTTAAGGGATGGCTAGAATACCCAGTTAAGGGTCAAACCCTGTTAAAGGTTACCTTGTTAGAGGATTTCAAGAACTCAATGGTTTTGAGTCACCCTGTTAAAGGATTTACAGCAAGTCGGTTAAAGCTACCCTATTAAGGGATTTTTGAAATATTGAGGTGGTTAGAGATCAACAAGTATTAAAATGATTTGGTAATAGCATTCAATGCCAATGCAGATCTGCTTTAGCTCCTCTTCACCTTCTACACTTACACTCTGCAGGTATCACTTCTCTCCTCTGGTCTGGCAAGAATCACATATCTCTTCTCTTGGATACTCACACACAACTTTTGCCAACAACCTCAGAAAGAAACACAACATTGACCTTATAGGAAAATAGATAGGTTGATAGTGTAAACCCTAAACCCTAAACCTGTTAGGTTAAGGAATTCAAATGGTTCAATCCTAACTATTGAGCACACTACATTAAATGCAATAGTCTTGATCCAATCTCAAGACATTCTCTATTGTTCATTTTCCACTTATTTCATGGCAATTGATAACCCATCACATGTTATCACTATTTACAGACTTCTCACATTCTTGAGGCAGATAGGAACAATCTCCTTCATGCACGATCCTTCACGCACACAAGGCTTACATGGCAACATGATCTGTTCTTCATTACCATGCTAACTCATCACACAAAGTCACCAGTTGAGCCACACAGGCTTGAAACACTTCAACCGGAAACCCTGAAGTTGAGACTACCAACTAGTAGTCATACAATGCTTCCATGTGTCGGTTCCCATAACCATATGCCAGTTCATCTTGAACAAACACACCACTTCACTTTGGCACAAATGTTGCTTCACAGTGTTATACCGGTTCTCATTTATAACGGTTCTCTCCTCTTCAGCATATTGACATCAATGACAACATACAATGTCATTATATCCTTATACCAGTTCACATAATGCCAACAACTACCTTCTATAATCCATCATGGTGTCTCTTAGCCTCTGAGTTGCTTGTGTCACTATAGCCTCTGCATGGAGGGCTATTTCTGATGGTATGATGAAAGAATAAGTATCTGGTAGAATTTTGAGAGGGGGGTGAATCAGTATACTAAAAAACTGATACACAGTTCCCAAACTCAAATTCAATCACACAAAGTAAACATATCACAGTTAAGATCAATATTCATAAGAAAACTTGACATCAACCGGTTTGACTATTATGATAGCTTAACAGTAAACAACTCCAATCTTGTAAACATCAACAATGCATAATCATATCTCAACATATTCATCTCTCAATGCTTCTAGTTATCATGCCTTATCAAAATTTAATCAAATCAACAAATAAGATCATAACCACAAAAATATTCACCACTTGACACAAATTTTTATCCGTGGAAAACCCAAATAGGTAAAAACCACGATGAGATGAGACTCACAAGGATAGCTATCTAAACTCTTCTGAAGTTCACCTTGTTAGGAGCCAAGCTTGTTAAAGCTTTACAATAAGTCCTATTAAGAACTAATTCTGGTTAGGAATCACCCAGTTAAGAGATTTACAAATATGCCTTGATGAAAAGCACAATACCCTATTAGGAGTAACCTTGCTAGAGGATTTAAGAATCCAAGCTAATGGACCACCTTGTTAGAGGATTTAATAAGTAACCAGGCTTGTTAGAGCTTACCTAATTAAGGGATTTTACTTCTGCTGGAATTGTCAAAAAACAACAAGTTTTCTTGATCTCTCTGAATACCACTACATTTGCTTGATCAGATCCTTTTAAGCTTTAATCTACCTTAATCAAAGTGCAGATCCATTCACCGGTTAGGCAACTACAGACTCAAAATATTTCTACCAATCTTGCCAACAAATTTTACAAAAACCTTCATTGACCTTAAATACAAATCAATTAGGTCGGTAACACAACAAAAGCCTAATTCTCCTCATCGAGATTACAAACAAGTCAGTACAATCTTGACTGTTAGAAATCATAACAATATCTTCACATTCTTCAATAAAATTTCAACCGTTCCATGATCACCGCTTCATCGGACTTTGTAACTCATCACACATTGTGCATTAGATGCAATCCACGTTGCTCCTTCCCTAGACAACAAAAAAATGCACCTAAACAATCTAAACTTATCCTCATACAATGATCACACTTGTCTCCATCATTACTGCTCATCAGATAATAAACCAAGAAACTTGATCGGTTAGGGTTTAACAACTAATAGGGTTTACCGGTTACATTGCATAGAAAGGTTTAACCCTTTACACCGGTTTACCGGTTCAACTCACAAACTCAACACACCGGTTTACAACATCTTCCACAAAGCTCTTCTTATCGGTTACTAGCTGTAGATCAGGAAATTGAAAATCATCAAAGCAATAACAATTAGGACAACCACAAAACCTAAAGCTGCTATGAAAGCAATCCCAATCCAATCAAAGAAGACATAAAGACAATATATTCAAATCAAATGAAATCAAAGCAAACCAACACGGATATCTCCTTCATGTGGCTCCATTGTTCTTCTTTCACCTTCAAATTTGATGTGGATCTCACCTACAAGTGCAAAATGCAAGTGGAAAGCAAGTTGTTGAGAGATGAAATTCGTAGCATAAGGTTACTCGAAAATGTGATTGATTCTCCTCCCTTTCATTGAAGAAATTCATCCAATTTATAGACAAATTGGAGAGAGGACAAGATTAGCATGAAGAGATTTGAAATAATTCAAACCAAGAATGGCAAAATTATGACAAATGTATGACAGTTTCTATGCAAGGAGTATGACAAATTATGACAAATTATGACAAGATTGAAATAGAAATAGAAATTAGGAATTAGGAGAAATTAGCAAATTAGAAAATTGAGGAAAAAGATGAGATAGAAATTAGGTGAATTAATTAATAGGTTTTCATCCATTAATTAATTCATGAAAGAGACCTAGGACTAAATAAATAGATTTATTTAACCCACAAAGAAGAAGAAAAGGATTAAATGAACAAATCATAAAACCCTAGAAATAAGAGGACAAGGAATTAGGTCAAGACAACAAGAAATTAATGTAGGTTCGATCATGATTCTAATTGACAAAGGACCAACATTGATAAATGATTGAGATTGGTTGACAAAAATCAATGACAAATTGACCAAGATTGGCAAGGAGATCAAATTGATAGTCACCAATTGACGAGGAACAATGACTAATCGATCCAAATTGACATGATTGAAAAGGACAAGGATCAATGATGAATTGATCACAAAATGACAACATTGACAAGGACAAGGATCGATGACAAATCGATCGCAAAATGATGAGATTGCCAAGGACAAGGATTGATGATGAATCGATCACAAATGACGAGATTGACAAATTGATAATCGCAAATGATTACTAACAAGATAAAGATGATTGAAAGATTGACAAGAGGACAAAACCCTAATTCTATCATCGATTAGGATTGACAATGTCCAAAATGATGATAAATGAGCATGCACCATGATGCGATAGGATAAGATCGACCAAAATCATGACTGAAGATTGTTATCGACAAGACCTTTTGGATTTTTCCTTTTCTTTATAGATCAAATTTTTCTTTGTTTTGACATGTTGATTATATTGGACATGTTTATCCTTGAATACATGTGGATTTCTAGACTTATGACTTTTATACTTGGCATCCAAATTGCTTGGAGGGGGAAAGGAATGCATGGATGGATATGAATGAAATGGACTTATTTTGGATTGATGAAATTTATTGAAGGATGTGTACCTTTGCTGACCTTGCATAGAGGATGAAGGGATATAAGGACCTAAGATGGATGGAAAGTATGATGGAGAAGGGATATGTTTGGATTTTGAAGGGATGTTGGATTTAGTAGGGGTACCCATGTCATGAGGAATTTCACTTAGGCCATGACCCTTAATATTTTCTTTAACATGAAGGGATTCTTGCTTATGGAGATCTACTCCTTTGCCTTTAGGAATATCTTGACTTGTAGGATACTCTTTTCTTTGGGAAGAAGACGTGAGTCCATTATGAGGTGGATATGATATGAGAGAAATAATGAGATCTTGAAGTGGATCGGATTGCACCAAAGTGGAAGAACCCATTATGCATGTCGAGGGTTCATGAACATCTTGCACTGACACGTTAGAATCATGAGGGGGATTAGAATCATGAGAGGGACTAGGATTGTGTAGTGGACATGGTTCAATGACAGGCTCTTCAAGAGATGGAATGGGAGAAATAATGGGATCATCAAAAGAAATACGATCTTGGAGTGTATATGGAGCATTAAGACAAGGAGATGGAGGAACAAAAGGATCTTGTGGAGGATTTAAAGGAATAATTTGATCTTGACAAGGAGCAAGATCATTGGAATCCTCTTTAAAGGCGCTTTTCTCTTGACTTTTAATGGGATCATCGGAAAGGATGGAAGGGATATCTTGATCTTTCTTAGTAAGTGGAATGTCAATGGGATTTGAAAGGACATTGTGTTCTTGGATAGAATTGACAGGAATAAGTGAATCATTGAGAGTGTCTGGGGAAATGGGATCTAGGTCAACAATTGGATGGGATGATAAGGTTTCAAGATCTTGATCTTCATCTATTTCAAGACATGTTTCTTCATGCTCTAAATTATCCTCTTGACATGGGGTTGGACTTTGGATATGCATGGGGGATTTTGGCAAGGGATTAATGTTTTGGCATGAAGGAAATGCACTTTGAACATTTGTGATGGATTCTGGCAAGGAATTAATGCTTGAACATGAGGAAGAGGGACTTCGAATGGTGTCCTCTAAAATAGGTAATGGCAATAAAGTGCATGGTGGCATTGGGTTTTGTATTTCTGAAACATGACAAGGATGTGCGTCATGAATTGGATTATCTTGGCAATCAATTATGGATAACCCTTGGATAATTTCATCCTTGGGTGCATTGTTTGATGAGGATAATATGGAAGGTTCTTGTGAAACTTCTAAAGGTGTAGGGATAGATGCCATTGGAGAGTCAATTTATTTGTGGGGGGATGAGGCATTGCTAGACATAAGTGTATTATCTTGATCTTCCTCAAACAACTCACTTGGTAATTTCCTTAAGATCCTTGCAATAAGGCCACCTTTCTTTCAAGGTTTTGACATAGTTGTATCTGGAATTTGAACTTGTTTGGAAAAGAGTTGGTTCTGGTCTGATGTCATGTTTTGATTTTGAACTAGATGTTGATCAAATTGGTTTGACATGTTCAAAATTTGGCTTGGTGCATGTTGCAAGTTTTGTTTTTGAATGTTTGGTTGTGGTTGTTGACATTGATATGTTGATTGAACTTGTTGATATTCCACCATTGGTTGAACTATTTGTGGACATTGTATAGTTGGTTGGACATATTGTTGAAATTGGACCATTGGTTGTGTCTGTTGGAAATGTTGAACAATTGGTTGTGATGGTTGAAAATCTGATTGATAGTAAACACCTTCTTGTTCTTGTTGTGAAGGCACATAATGTTGTCTCTTTTCTTGAAATTGTTTCATCATCTCTATTTGTGAGAGGAGATCTGGTATGTTTGATTGTTCGATAAGAGATCTTACATCAATTGGCTCAATATTTGGATTTCAACCTGGAAATTTTTTAAACATTTTGGACATTTGTGATCTATTCTTCTCAATGTTTTTCACTTTTTGTTCCAAAATCTCCTTTTCTTGAGCTTGTTTCTCCTCTAGTTTTTGTATTTGGACATTTACATCATTATGATAAGTTTGATCCAAGTTCTAAGACATGTAGAGATTGGATTGACATGATTGATTTCTCAATTGTGATGACATGGCTTCGTAAGAAGGTTGAGACCTCATTTCAACAAACATGTCACTCTGCAATGCAACTAATGGGATTGACAAATGAAACCTAAAAGGATGACAATGCAACTTAATGTTTTTGTACCTTTTGAGTTTTTTGAGACAAACTTTTGAAATGCAAAGCTAAAGACACAACCTTGGGAAATTGAAATGAAGTCAAGACCTTAAAGGACAAAGGACCAAATGACAATAGGACAAATTGACAATGTCTCACCTATATGCTTGGATACTAAGCTAGGTTTGACAAAAATGATATTAATGAAAGGACAAATTTTAGACAAGGTCAAGACTCCCTAACAACAACTTAGGGTATCTCATCCAAAGTTTTGATTTTTCAAGTTTGACAAACCAAATTTTTGAGACTAAATGCAAGAAGGCAATGATTATGACAATGACTTAGGATATGACATGAAAATGATCTAAGGATATGATATGACAAGATGAAGCCAAGACAAGATGACAATACAATGATAAGGATATTCGAAGACCAATGACTTGGAATATGCAAAATGTAACCTATGCAAGACCTAATTTTAGCATGACAAGGATAATGCACAAATGCCACCTAAATGGAAATCTAGCTTGGATATGACAATGAAATACAAACTTAGGGAAATAATTTTGAACCTAAGTGCAAAATGAGGATGCTTGTAATGAAAAGGACTAAAATGAAGGGAGATGACAATATGTCCTAGGACCTAAGTTTAGACTATGCAAAACCTAGCCTAAAGTGACATGAATTTTGAAACAAAGACATTCAATGTTTTGACAAGCCATGTTCAAATGTTGGATGAATACTTGGACAAATTTGGACTTTTGTTTGGATTTTGTTTTGAATTGAAGGTTGTTGATTTTGAAAACCCAAGTTGGTTATGAGCACTTTTTAAAGTTTGTTTTTGATTTAGCTTTTGACAATCACGGAAGACAAAATGTTTGTTTGACTTTGACTCAAGACAATCAAGCACATTCACAAAAAGTCCTATGGCTGGCAAGGGCAATATCTGTTGAATCCTCTAACCATAAAATACAACACTCAGCCGGATAGCTAGACGCTTGGTAGCACTGGCTCCCCCTTACACTACACTCACTTCTCGAGCATACCAAGCTTCAAGCTCAAGGGGCATCACTTCCCAAGAACTTGCTATCTCTAACTAAGGAGTACATGAGAGGTGTCTTTGGCATGCGCATATCACAATGCCTGAGCCAACAGATAGAAGGATTTTGGCATCTAAAAACAAGAGATTCTAGTAAGGACATCCACTTGGGTGGGTATTGATCCGGTGAATAAATCGTCACAATACCATTCCAGCACCCGTTGTCTACAACTTTCGTTGCATCCACAGTTATTTAGAGTGGTTCGGAAGAGCTTGGCTTTAGCCTGTCACCACTTTGGGTCATCCCTCTCACCAATGCCTGTGTGAAGTGCTAGGCAAATTGGGAGGTAGGCCCAGTTCGAAGGGTTAAAACATGCAATCAAATTAAAAACAGACAAAGCATGCATGGTGTTCATTAACCTTTAAGAAATAAAATGTGTAACTACTTTAAAAATCGCAAGCAAGATGTTTTAATGAGTCTTCGACCGCGTCCTACATAAGATTTGTTAGTAGTTGCATTTTTAGTCTTCATCACACGTAACGCCAAGATGCTACACAGAGAATTAGTACCAAAGAAAAACCAGAATGCAAGAAATAGAATGAAAACAAACAAATTTGCAAGTAAAAATAACTGATTTCACCTCTGTTTTTGGCCTTGCACAAGTGCAAAATGCCTCAACACAGGTGCAAAATGCCTCAACATAGGTGCAGAACCCATCTACATAGGCACAAAACCCATCAACACAGGAGCAAAATGCCTCAACACAGGCATAGAAGTGTCCAAAAAGCTCTGAGTCACCCTGTTTCTTGACTTTTTCACCTGCAAACAGCTCAAAAGCACTCAAAATATGGTTAAGGGGTTAGTTCACGTCAGGTTCACCAGAAAATGTAGATCAAGAAATTGAAAATCATCAAAACAATAGCAATTAGGACAACCACAAAACCTAAAGCTACTATGAAAGCAATCCCAATCCAATCAATGAAGACATAAAGACAAGGTATTCAAATCAAATGAAATCAAAGCAAACCAATGCAGATATCTCCTTCATGTGGCTCCATTTTTCTTCTTTCACCTTCAAATTTGATGTGGATCTCACCTACAAGTGCAAAATGCAAGTGGAAAGCAAGTTGTTGAGAGATTAAATTCATAGCATAAGGTTACTCGAAAATGTGATTGATTCACCTCCCTTTCATTGAAGAAATTCATCCAATTTATAGACAAATTGGAGAGAGGAAAAGATTAGCATGAAGAGATTTGAAAGGAAATTCAAACCAAGAATGGCAAAATTATGACAAATGTATGACAGTTTCTATGCAAGGAGTATGACAAATTATGACAAATTATGACAAGATTGAAATAGAAATAGAAATTAGGAATTAGGAGAAATTAGCAAATTGAGGAAAAAGATGAGATAGAAATTAGGTGAATTAATTAATAGGTTTTCATCCATTAATTAATTCATGAAAGAGACCTAGGACTAAATAAATAGATTTATTTAACCCACAAAGAAGAAGAAAAGGATTAAATGAACAAATCATAAAACCCTAGAAATAAGAGGACAAGGAATTAGGTCAAGACAACAAGAAATTAATGTAGGTTCGATCATGATTCTAATTGACAAAGGACCAACATTGATAAATGATTGAGATTGGTTGACAAAAATCAATGACAAATTGACCAAGATTGGCAAGGAGATCAAATTGATAGTCACCAATTGACGAGGAACAATGACTAATCGATCCAAATTGACATGATTGAAAAGGATAAGGATCGATGATGAATCGATCACAAAATGACAAGATTGACAAGGACAAGGATCGATGACAAATTGATCGCAAAATGACGAGATTGCCAAGGACAAGGATCAATGACAAATCGATTGCAAATGACAAGATTGACAAGTTGATAATCGCAAATGATTACTAACAAGCTAAAGATGATTGAAAGATTGACAAGAGGACAAAACCCTAATTCTATCATTGATTAGGATTGAGGATGTCCAAAATGATGATAAATGAGCACGCACCATGATGCGACAGGATAAGATTGACCAAAATCATGACTGAAGATTGTTATCGACAAGACCTAATTCGAAAGCGAGAAAAATGAGGAACACAAAAGAAGGACTTGATGCTCGCAAATGATAAAGACCAAGTGTGCAACATAGAAGAAATGTTAATGCGACGCAAGAAACCTAAAATAAGGCAATGCGCAAATGTTAAACTATGACTCCATAAGCGTTGACCATTTTTAGACGTCTACACTAGCCAATATCAAAAACAACAATATCAACAATAACATGGATACCATTACCAATTCAATTGACATCGATGACAATATATCATAAATGCAATCTATATGAAAAATTCCAACAAACTAAAAATTCCAACAATCTCCCCCTTTGGCATTGATGGCAATACAAATATCAACACCTATGATTGCTACTGAGATTGGTGAATAGGAATCCTAGTTTACATTACCAAGTATTCGCCTTGCTCTATCTATCTTCAACTTGCCACTGGTTCACCTAATCAGACACATAATTCTTCTCCTCAATCACATAATTCTTCTCCCCCTTTGACATCAATGCCAAAGTGAATGTAAAAATAGGTAATTTTGCTCTCACTATTCATCAACCACATACTACAACTTGATGCTCCCCCTATGGAATATGTCCACTTCTTCATCAATCCATGTAAGATTCTACAAGTAATTCAGGGATTGATGCAATCAACATCATGCTCAACTAACTTCATGAAGAGGGACAACCCCAAATTGACTTCTAAGATACTCAAAAGTGGTCTTAGGCAGAGGTTTGGTAAAGATATCTGCAAGTTGCTCCTCTGTAGAAACATGCTCCAAGATAGCATCTTTACTTTGAACTTTTTCCCTCAAGAACTGATACTTCAATTCACTGTGCTTAGTCCTTGCGTGCAAAATAGTATTTTTAGAGATGTTTATTGCACTTGTATTATCACACAAAACATTTATTGGTTTTGAGATTTTCATCTTAAAACCTTCCAAAATTTTCCTCATCCAAATAGCTTGTGTTCAATTTATGTAAGCTGCTACATACTCAGCTTCAACAGTAGATTGTGAAGTACAAATCTTCTTTTTGCTACTCCATGAAACTAGCCTTCCTTCTAGAAAGAATGATCCACTAGTAGTAATCTTTTGGTCATCAATATTTCTTGCCTAATCAGCATCTATTTATACCTTCAAATAAAAATTTCCACCATATGGATACCATAACCCATAGTCAACAGTACCTTTCAGATATCTAAAAATTCTCTTGGTTGCCATCACATGTGCTTCCTTTGGATTCTTCTGAAATCTAGCAACAATACCAACTGCATGGGCAATATCTGGTCGATTATGAACAACATAGTGTAATTTGCCAATCATTCACCTGTATTCCTTTTCATCTATAGACTTAGATGCATCTTCCTTGGACAACTTACAACCTGTAACCATTGGGGTTCCAACTAGTTTATAGTCACTCATACCAAAAGTCTTCGAAACCTCTTTCACATACTTAGATTGAGTAATGAAAATACCATTCTTCATTTGTTGTATCTGCAAGCCTATGAAATTTTTTATTTCCCCTACTAATGACATCTCAAACTCATTTGTCATTTCATCTTCAAAACTATTACTCATGTCATCATTACCTCCAAATATAATGTCATCAACAAATACTTCACTGGCCAGTATTTCATCTCCTTCAGACTTGTGATAAATTTTGTTGTCATCACTAGTTATAGAAAAGCCTATATTCATCAGATGTGTATGAAGCTATTTATACCATGCTCTGGGTGCCTACTTTAATCCATACAAAGCTTTATGCATTTGCATACCATGTCTTCCTTATCTGTCAATGCATAACCATCAGGCTGCTCTATATAAACCTCTTCTTCCAATATCCCATTAAAAAATGCAGTCTTAACATCCATTTGGTATACCTTGAACTTCTTATGAGCTACAAATGCAAGTAACATTTTGACACCTTCCAGTCTTTCTACTGGTGCAAAAGTTTCTCCATAATATTCTCCTTCTTCTTGCACATAACCTTTGGAGACTAATCTTGCCTTGTTGCGAACTACAACACCATCTTCATTTAACTTGTTTCTATACACCCATTTAGTACCTATAACATTCTTGTTTACCAGTCGGGGAACCACGGTCCAAGTGTTGTTCTTCTCAATTTGATCCAATTCCTCCTCCATAGCTTTCACCCAATGATCATTGCTAAATGCCTCCTTAGCACTTCTAGGTTCAAAGGTGGAGATCATGCAAGACTTCTCTCTTATTCTCCTTCTAGTTAGGAATCCAACATCCTTATCCCCAATAATCTGTTCAAGACTATGATTCAGTCTCACATACCTAGGAATAGCATGATCATTCTCTTCAGGCTCAGCTTCTTCATTATCATCTTCTTCTGAATTTATTTTTTCTGGTTGAACAAGTACATCAGGATTTGCTTTACCGATTTTTTATTTAATAGTTTAAGGTTCCAAAAGAAAAATGAAAGGATCTTCATCCTTTTTCTCAAAACTGGTTCCTTTTGAAACTTCAGGACATTCATCTACACAAACATCAACACTCTCAACAATATTTTGGTCCAGTTGTTGAAGCATTTATAGGCCTTACTCTTGGTGGAATAGCCAAGAAATATGCCTTCATCACTCTTAGCTTCAAACTTGTTTATGTAATCATCTCTTTTAATAAAACATTTGCTTCCAAATATCTTAAAATAGCTAACATTAGGTGATCTCCCATACCAGTATTCATAAGGGGTCTTGTCCTTACCTCTTTCCACCAGAACTCGGTTCATTGTGTAGACAGTTGTACTTATAGCTTCTTTCCAAAATGTTTTTGTCACACCTCCTTGTATCAACATGTTAGATACTTGATCAGTCCCAAAGACACTAAGAGGGGGAGGGTGAATCAATGTCTAACTAGTAAACAAAAGATTTAAACTTGTTTGCAACTATATAACCCAGATTAATATATCGGTAAGCAAATAATAATGCAGTAAAGAAAAACAAAAGTATAACCATCAATGCACACCATAACACAGATATTTTTGGTGAGGAAACCCAGTAGGGGAAAATCCTCGGTGGGATTTGTGACCCACAATATCTACTCACTGGCCAATATGAATAAATATTACTTATACAATAGGGGCCTACACATGCAGGAAGGCCAATAGCCTAGAGCTCACTACTCAATCACAAAAAGGAGTCTCACTAAGTACAATTGGATGGTTAAATCCAATAATAATGTACTACTCAAAATAGCATCTGCAATGCTGGATTCAATACTAGTTTAAGCTCTGTCAGATACCTCTACCATAAACCTTTCTTTTCTATTCTCTGCTCTTATTTGTTCATAAAATAATAACATCAAAATGCATATACAGTTATTCACTTACATACATACCTAATTACTGTAGACACCTAAAATTGTCATGTCTAATTAAATAAATATTTTATTTATTTAATTATCTAAGCCTAATTCTTCTATTAATTAAATAAATATTTATTTATTTAATTAATTCATTTATCCTCTTCTAGCCTTATTTCTCATTTAAATAAATACATTTATTTATTTAAATTATCCCTTTCCTAAATTAAATAAATATTTTATTTATTTAATTATCCCACTTCTTCTATTAATTAAATAAATCTTTATTTATTTAATTAATTCATTATCTTTTTCTACACATGACACATGTCATTCATCTCTTAATTCATACACTACCTACCTCTTTCATTATTTTGGTATTTCTTTTACCTACCCTCTAATCCTAGCCGACCTCTCTTTTTACACCTCTCAATCTTATCCCTCCATTTCATATTGTGTCTTCTATATAAGGAGATGCTTTCTTCATTGTCAAACCCTAATGACACATCCTAATGACTGATTTTGGAGTACTTGGCTACACTACAATTCCACTTGCAACCACATTCCGTTCTTTGTTGAGCTCTTGTGCATATAAAAATCTGAGAGCAAATATATCAAGCAAGATCAATGGAGATAGGAAGAATGGAGATCAAAACCCTATTGGACATGTGATGGTATAATCTTTGTGATTTTGAGTTATTTTGCATTGTCTTAGGTTATCTTCATATGTTATGGTGGATCTTTGTTCATTGTTAGGCTAGGGTTTAGTGGTTGGATTCATTTTAGCCTTTCAATATTGTTGTTTATTGTTATCCATTTTCACCATATACATTTTGGCACGCCCGGTGGGACACTTGTCCCCTTGCATTTAACATTTTTGTTGCAGATTTCGCATTTTTGAAGTTGCAGATCGGACAATTTTCGACGACATTTTAGGTTTTTCCGCGTCTGCGAGCGTTCGGATCGCGTTTTTGTGTTTCAGAAGCGTCTGCAATATCTTGAATCGCGTCTGTGTTTTTGCCAGATTTTATTTTTGCAGGTTTCTGGAACCGCGTCTGTGAATTAAAACCACGTCTGTGATTGATCTTATCGCGTCTATGTTCAGGAATAGCGTCTGCGGTATCCAAGTGCGTCTGTGCATAACAGAACCGCGTCTGCGTTGTACAGACGCGTCTGTGTCTGGTATAACTGCGTCTGTGTTTTCTATTTTGCAAATTTGTCAATTTTCTTTGATTTGGGTTTTCGGATTTTGTGCTTAGAGTTTCAGATCTGGATTATTTTCGGCTAACCCTTGCAGATCTAGCTAACCAAGTTTGTGTAGCTTGCTTTGAAGGCAAAATACGTTTTTGTTGAAGGCCCCTTCTCACAAAGTCTTTTTGGGTTTTCTAAAATTTACCTAACTTGTGTGCTTGCAGGAAGGGGTGATCATTTGAAACAACCCAAACTACTAACAATTTTGTTGCAGGGCCTTAGCTAGGGTTTTGTAGTTTTGTTGTGTGCCTTGTTTTCATAGATTAGCAAACACTTCCATTGGTGCACTAAAATTGAATCATTGTCTTTTGTGTCTTGAGCAATAGGCTCTTTTTGTTTGATCTTTAGAGGGCCTGTCTTCCCGTGTGGTCATTAGGACTACTAGTGAGAAGAGAACGACCCAAGTGGTAGTGAGGAAAACCCACCTCATCCAAACCACTATAATCAAATGTATTCATGGTGAAAACTATGGATAACGTGTGCTGATTAGTTCATACCGACACTATGTCTCCCCATAAACCCGTTTGATCAAATTTATTTGATCATTTGTAGGGCGTAACCCCTACCGGCTGGGAGCCTTCTATATTTACAGAGCTGAAAGTGCCGCATGTATGGCCACACGAGCGGATGCCCTTACTAGCACCTCTTTGTTTTAGATGCCCAAATCCTTCTAGTTGTTGAGGTAGGAGGTCGGACCTCTGGTAGCGGCCCACACACATACGGTTCTTAGTAGAGATACAAAGTTCGCCATGGGGAGTTTTCATGGGGACTGATGCTTGGCTGACCCGAGAAGTGCGTGCCGAGGGTGGAGCTAGTGAGGTCAAGCATCTAAGTATCCGCTCTGAATAGCGTAGCCTCGGGGGTAAAACCCTATGTGGGATCAACAACTATTGTCTTGGCCAGCCTTAAGATTTGTGCTTGTCTTATGCTAAACACTCAAACATTCAAGACAAAACAGCAAAACATTGTGTCTTTTGTGTCTTCAAGTGTATGCAAAAACTTTTTACATCAAACAACACACTTTTGGAGTCTAAACAGTTTGCAAACATTGGGTCATCAACATTGTGTCCTCTTGTCACGAAAAACAGTCAAACAGTTGGATTTGGTCACAACAAAACAATTTCACACATTGGAAAAAATTGCACTAAGGTTACAGAAACACGTCTGTGTCTGTTTGAACTGCGTCTGCATCATATAAGCATGTCTGTGAGGGGCAGAATAGTGTCTGTGTTTTTATTAGCGTCTGCGTCAAACAGAGAGGCGTCTGTGTCTGGAAAAAGCGTCTGTGAAGTATACAGAGGTGTCTGTGTCAGGATTTGAAAACTTTAACAGTCAAGCAAACAAAGAAAATCAGTTTTGGCATACTTGAGCTTCTTAGGTTGTCTCTTCAGGTTTCATCTAGCATTCAGCCTGTTCTAAGGTCTCATACAGTCCATTATTGCTTCACATCTCATTTTACATTCATACTTGTCTATAAACTTGAGTCAAAAAGGTCACTTGCTTGTCCTCACTATACTCTTTCAACACACTACATACAACTACACTTTGCTAAGTGGTCCCTCATCAAGGTTTCTTACCTTTGGGTCTCATTTGGTCTTACTTAGAGTCAAGGTCAGCTTACCTCATCAAGAGAAACTATCCTCTCTTTGGAAGTCACACCTACTCTACTACTTACATACTTGGTCTTACACTTTGGACATTGCAAGTACACCCCAAGATTCATTTGCACTCCATACAACTCTTGGTCTTCCATACTCTCGTCATTTTTCATCTAGTTTCTCACATCTTGGTCTAACACCTAGTTCATGGTTGAAACCCGCCTTCAAAAATCTAGGAGAATAGCTAAAGAAGCTCAAGAATCCGTAAACATGAGTTCTTATGAGTATGACAATGATCTATTCTACAATCCTGAGCACACTACATTACCAGACATGAATGTTTATAGACACAATCCAAATGTGGAAAGCGCAAACACTATAAACAACAATGCTACACACAATGACACCGTGGACAACTCTTCAATACTATCAGCAGACATAGAAGAGTCCATAATGAATCCTCAATTCAATAGATTGGTTGAAGAGATAATGAGGAGAGATCGACAATACTTTCTAAACATGATGGCACATAGTGGAGCTAAAATACCACATGATTTTGACTTATCTCAACTTATGGAAAGTCGACCCTCACAACAAACTCAACCCAACATGGATCAAAGGAGACCAAATAGTGGAGGAAATAGAGGACCGAATAATATGATGCCTGAGTCACCATCAGCTTTGCTTCAAAAGCCAGCAATCCCACATACACAAGCTCAAACATATGATACTTATACTCAAAGACCATCATGGAGGCCTTATGCTCAAACACACGCTCAAGGTATGGATCAACCAAAACAAGTGGATACTCAAGGACATCCTCAAAATTTTGACACAAGGAGACCTCATGTCAAAATTGGGGGCAACACAATGGAAAATGAAAGGCCTATTGAATATGGTTTATACACACAAAACAGATATGGGGTCCCTCAACAAGAAGTTATGCCAAGTGCTCCATATATGTCGCAACAATATAGACCTCCATATGGACATGTCTACGATCAGTATCATCCATACATGCAACAAGCTCCTCCTCAAATGGGTGTTTCAAACATGGGGTATGCTACAAGAAATCAATCTCCTCCCAAAAATAATTTGGAGCAACAAATAAGAGATTTACAAAAGAAAGTGGAGGACATGAGTACATCAAAACCTACATACACTATGAGAGATATATGCCCTTATCCCTTCGATAAGAGCATTCCAATGCCTCCATTTCCTCCACACTTTGTGATGCCAAAATTTGACAAATATAGAGGGAGAGGAGACCCCAAGGCACACATACGACAATTCTTCACAGCTTGCATTGAGGTAGCGGCAGAAGAAACATACTTAATGAGGTTGTTCCCACAGAGCTTAGGAGATCAAGCTATGGAATGGTTTTCTCAATTACCTCCTGGTATTAAGTCATGGGGCGACCTAGCAGAGGCATTCATTCAGCATTTCTCTTACAACATTGAAATAGATGTCTCAGTTACTACCTTGTGCAATACTAAACAAAAGGAAGGAGAATCTTTCGCAACATTTTTACAGAGATGGCGAAACCTAGCTAGCAGATGCTCTTGTGAAATCCCGTAAAAACAAATGGTGGAGATGTTCACACAAAATGTTAATAAGGCTATTGGCTATGATCTCAGAAAAGCTTGTTTGTCTACATTCAAGGACGTTATTGAAAAGGGCCTAGCAACAGAAAAGGTCTTAATTGAACAAGGAGTTATCAAACTATTCAAAGAAAACAAAGAGGACTTCAAAGGAAAGGACAAACCAAAATTTTGGAACAAGAACAAGAACATAGTTAATGATGGTGTTGTTGATGCCAATACAGTGAGACCAAAGTTCATTTTTTCTGGATCAAGTTCTACCAACAATCAGGTGAACAATCGAACAACTTCTAAACCACGAAGGAAGTACACTCCATTGGGAGAACCACTTGAATCAGTATTCAAAAAGCTTGTAGCAAACAAAGTAATTACAGTTCCATACTTTCCTCCTTATGAACCAAAGGTAAAACCAAATTGGTGGAATGACGATGAGTTTTGTGAGTTTCATAAGAGCAAGGGTCACAAGACAGGTAATTGCCATCGATTGAAAAACATTGTGCAAGATCTCATTGACAGAGGAGATATAGAGATTGAGGGACATTCATCTAATCAAGAGCATGAGGTGTTTAAGGAACCATTCCCAAAACATGACAAAGGAAAAGGCAAAGTCACAGATGATCAAGCCAATTACACTAGAGCACCTTACAATTATGATTCTACTATCAATCACATCTCAATGGACAATCATATCTCTACCATTACTATCAAAAACAAAAATCCTGAGAATCCTTCTCAGAGACCCAAAATTGTCCTAAAAGGTGTGGGATCTTCGTCCGAATCTACCTCTGAATGTCATGTTACAACCCGTCGAGGTAAGATTACATTGCCAGGTGCCTCCACTAAGAATACCAATCTTTCATCAACCAAGCCTAAGTATGACCTTGTAGAACAACTAGGGAAGACACCTGCGCTCATCTCTATTCTTGAGCTCTTACGTATATCTCCTGCACATAAAGCTATCCTTGACAAAATCTTGAGAGATACTGCCGTCCCTACTGATCTGAACGTGGACCAGTTTCAAGCCATGGTGGGATACCTATCCATTCCACACTCCCTCACATTCACAGAAGCCAATGACGCTTCCATAAGTCAGCCACATAATGCACCTCTACATGTTGAAGCCTTCATACATAAACATCGAATAAAGCGAGTCCTGATAGATGGAGGAGCAGGTCTTAATATTTGTACATTGAGCACCATCAGACAATTGGGATATTCTGACAAAGCTGTGAATTCTACAAACCAAATCACCATTAAGGCTTATGATGATGAAGAGCGCTCGTCCAAGGGCACGGTCACCTTACCACTAAGAATAGGACCAGTCACAAAGGATGTGGTTTGTCAAGTCCTAGATCTAGATCTCACGTATAACATATTGCTAGGACGTCCATGGATTCATGAAATGAGGGCAGTCCCATCAACATACCATCAATGCATAAAGTTCCCTCACAATGGAGTCGAGGTAACGGTTAATGGTGATCCAAATCCATTCATATATTGTAATAACTTGAGATCACATACTGAGACTATCATTCCCAGCAATCGTGAGGCTACTCCTTCTTCAGCATATATTGATCCTGAGTCATTAAAGCCCTCGACATCCAAACAAGGTGAACTTAGAGCCAAGTTTCAAGACAAAGGCATGGGAGAATACACTTTGAATCAAACAATGTTTTTACGACAAGTCATGAGCTCTCCCAAGGAATATGGGAGGCCACATCCTAACAAGCAAATCTCCATCATGATGCTCAAATGGGATCCTACCATCTTTCAAAAATGGGGTGAACTAGAAGAAGAAAATTTATATAAAATGCTCTATAAGGACATTGAAGAGGACACACATGATCAGATTATTATACCCTGTGAGAACTATGGCAAAGGCTTCAAAATTTTGCAAAGATTCGGGTATGATGGAAAAAGCCCTCTCGGACTACGCAAAGAAGGTGTCATGGAGCCCTTACAACCTGAGCTAACTACAAGAAGGGAACGCTCCAAGGGGCTTGGTTTTCTGAATCCCAGACTACACAATAAAAGAACAAAAGAGGTATGGCGAATCAAAGTTGCTGAAGTTCAACAAGAGGATTACTATTCCACAGACTCCAATGAGTGGGAATGGGGTTCAGACAAATCCTCCAGTGACTATGAGCTCACCGAGACATTCAGAGAGCCAGATGAACTTACAGAGGAGGAGGAATTTTACAAAAAGTTCAGAGTTGGTCAAGAACCAACCCATAAGGATCCCGCACAAGCTTCGTTTCAAGGTCCTAGGTCAAGATCACATAGGATGAGGACACCTGTCCCAGAAGGCTCTACTAGTGATGACAATTTGGATTCGCTCATGATCAAAACTGATGAGGAGAGTGCCATCGATGACCTCGACGATTACCTTGACATACCTGAATATAACCACATCTTCACTCTTCGTCCAGCAAATTCGGAAAACACTAATGACCTTCCCCTTGTTCATCCTCAACTCATTGATTGGGATCATGAAGGACCAGCACAATTTGATACATTTCAAAATGATGAAGCTATTATCGACTACCTTGGCATTTGAGAAGATCTTCCCCCTGGAGACCACAAAGCAGGATACGCCATAGAGCTCAACAACATAGCATACTTTGGTGAGGGTGTCGGGCCTTCTAGTCGCAAAAATGTGAAAATAAAAACAAAACAAGGGTCTTATGGCGAAAACCACACTGTGCCACTATCTGACTCCAAAAAAGTAAAAAGAAAGGACGTATCTGAGGGTGAAAACCTGAGGCGCCCAAAGATGGAAGGCTCGACATTCTCCCAGCATCATACGAGGAAAAATCATCCATGTTGGTAGAGGAGACTATAAAGACAAACATTGGTACAGCAGAGGTTCCACACAACATATTTTTGGCTCAGTCATTGACAGAGGCCGAGAGAGCAAAATTCATAAGCTTCTTTAAGGGATGACAAATCAACTTCGCATGGTCTTACGCGGATATGCCTGGGCTAGACCCGGATTTGGTGATGCATCATTTAACAGTCAAACCGGGGGCAAAACCAGTAAAGCATAAATTAAGGAAAATGCATCCACAAGTGGCATTGCTAGTCAAGGCAGAGCTGGAGAAATTATTGGATGTCGGATTCATACGCCCAATTGATTATCCTGAATGGATTTCCAATTTAGTACCTGTCAGCAAACCGGATCGCAGCATCCGAATATGTACAGACTTTAGAGATATCAACAAGGCTTGTCCAAAGGACGATTTCCCATTACCAAACATTGACTTGATTGTTGATCTCACAGCAGGCCATGAAATGTTATCTTTAATGGACGGATTTTCTGGATATAATCAAATCAGGATTGCACCTGAAGATCAACAAAAAACATCATTCACTTGTCCATGGGGAACCTTCTGTTGGAATGTTATGCCCTTTGGGCTGAAAAATGCAAGCGCCACTTATCAACGAGCGATGACTACTATCTTTCATGATCTCATGCACATAACAGTGGAAGATTATGTTGACGATCTTTTAGGAAAGTTAATAGACAGAGACACCCACTTGGAAATACTTTCAGTTGTCTTTGATCGGCTGGAAAAGTACAAGGTAAGGTTAAATCCTAAGAAATGTGTCTTTGGAGTAACCTCAGGGAAGCTCCTAGGATTCATTGTGTCTAAAAGAGGAATCGAGGCTGATCGAGCGAAAGTAAAGGCTATCTTGGACATGCCACCACCCAAGAATATCAGTCAACTTCGATCTTTACAAGGGAGACTCCAGTCCATACGAAGATTCATCGCACATCTTACAGATAAGTGTAATCCTTTCCAGCACCTGCTACATAAAAATATCAAGTTCAAATGGGATGAGAACTGTCAACAGGCTTTTCAGACGCTCAAAGATTATCTTTTGAACCCACCAGTCTTGATGCCACCAATTCCAGATCAACCTTTGTTACTCTACATATCAGCTCCAACGGCACTGGGGGCACTCCTAGCACAACAAATACCTGACGGCAAGGAAAAAGAAGTCTACTATATCAGTCGCACATTGGTGGGATATGAGCTAAATTACACACCAATCGAGCGTGCATGTCTCGCTGTGGTCTTTGCTTCACAAAAATTACGACATTATATGCTCACTCACAAGACTAAGTTGATTGCCAGAATTGATCCACTAAAATATCTTCTCAACAAAGCTACACTTACTGGGCGGCTGGCCAAGTGGGTAATGATTTTGAGTGAATTCGACATTGAATACGTGGATAGAAAAGCAATTAAAGGACAAGCCATTGCAGACCAATTGGCAGATTCTCCCATGATAGATGATGTTCCTCTACAGTCAGAATTTCCAGATGAGTCCATTCTAACAATATCACCTGCAAAGCCATGGCAATTATATTTTGACGGCTCATACACACAGCACGGGGCAGGAGCGGGTATACTCTTTATAACTCCCCAAGGCGATTCTATACCAAAGTCATACCGCTTATCATTTCCTTGCACTAACAATATAGCGGAATACGAGGCATTAACAACTGGGTTAAGAATTGCAGTTCAATGGAAGATCCAAGAACTTTGTGTTTTGGGGATTCTCAACTTGTCATCCGTCAAGCAACTAATGATTATCAAACAAAAGATGAAAAGCTAATGCCTTACAAACAACTGGTAGATGATCTGAAACAACACTTTGCATAGATAGAGTTTGAGCAGATACCAAGAGAACAGAATCGCGCTGCTGATGCCATGGCTACAATTGCTTCACTCATTGATCTACCGCAAAATGAGACCTGCTATGAATTCCTGGTAGACAACCTGCTGATTCCATCATATGAGATCACTCCTACGGAAATGATATGCGTTGTTGGTCCTGAATCCCAGTTATATGGTTCCATATTCACATACCTTTGCGACAATATCTTACCTCCCGATCTATCGAACAATCAACGCCGCACTTTCATTCGCCAATCCTCTCGATACGTCATTTTAGCAGATATCCTATACCGATGAGGTCTAGATGGCACCCTTCTTAGATGTTTAGAGAGTGACGAAGCTCAGATTGCGTTACGAGAAGTGCATGAAGGGATATGTGGTCCGCATACTAGTGGTCCTACCTTGGCCAAGAAACTCATCAGAACTGGATACTACTGGCCTACTATGGAAAAAGATGCATATCAGTTTGTCAAGAAGTGTAAGCAATTTCAAATTCATGGAGACCTCATACATGCACCAGCACAGGAACTACAACCACTTGCATCTCCTTGGCCCTTTTGTCAGTGGGGACTCGATCTCATAGGCAAGATTCACCCTCCTTCTTCCAATGGACATAAATTCATTATCACAGCCACAGAGTATTTTACAAAGTGGATTGAAGCCGTGCCTCTCACACAAGTTACTGGGAAACAAATCGCTACCTTCATCCTAAACTACATCATTTGCCGATACAGGATTCCTACTTCCATTATTACTGATAACGGGCGTCCTTTCAAAAATCAAGATGTTCGTGAACTCTGTGAGCGCTTCCATATCTCCCATCGTTTCTCCACACCATATTACCCCCAAGGTAATGGCCAAGCTGAGGCATCTAATAAAACAATTCTCAAAATCCTTAAAAAGACAGTCGACGACGCTGGCCATAACTGGCACATCCAACTCAATCCTGCACTCTGGGCCTATCGCACAAGTGTCCTCACACCTATAGGAGCTACACCCTACTCACTTTTCTACGGCGCTGAAGCCATCTTGCCTATTGAGGTTGAGCTACCTTCTTTACGGGTCTCCTTGAGAAACATAATCAACGATGAAGACTACAGGGTCTCTCGCTTACAAGAACTAGAACTGCTGGAGGAACGAAGGCACACTGCTTTTAATCATCTCAAGGCTTACCAACAAAGAATGAGTCACAGTTACAATCACAAAGTTAAGCCTCGCACATTTGAGGTAGGTGACTTAGTCCTCAGAGAGAACCCCAAGAATCAGCAAGACAGAGATAAGAAGGGCAAGTTCGAACCAAACTGGCTTGGTCCTTACATCATCACAGCGGTATATGGATCTGGGGCATATCAGCTCTCAACTACAGAAGGTGAACCCTTAGAGGATCCTATCAATAGCATGCACCTTCGCAGGTTCTACACATAAGCTCTTCGGAACATCCTAATTCAAAAATACAAAAAAATCAAAAAATTTCAAAAATACAAAAAAATTATAAAACAAAAAAAATAAAAATCATTACATGGTGAAATCCTGGCAAACAGGCGCCTTGTGACAACAAAAAAATTGAAAAATCGAAAAAAGTAAAGAGAAATAATTTCGTCCAACGGTGAAAACCACTTCGGTGGCGCCCTGGGCAAGTACCATGGTGAAAACTGGGTCACCAGCGCCATGCGTAGAGACTTTGCTCCTCTCTCCTTCAGGATTCTCTTTCATCTTTCACTTTGCACACACTCACAACCTATTCGTTCACAATAAACTTGTCCATTCCCATCATGGCTTGTTATTGATCTACCTAAGATTGGTTAGCCATCCATAACCCTCCCTTTTCACTCCCTTTCCATCCACAATAAATTAGATCCTATCTGTGACTACGGCCAATTCCTACGTCTAGTGATGGGTGTGGAACTGAGAACATCACATGTTTCGAGGAGTACAGTTTCTTCCAGCTTCCTTCAAGTCTATCCGCGCACAATCCGCAATAAAACAACATTTGCACCGCCAGTCCGCAATAAAGTTTCATCTTCTCCGCAATAAAGTATCAGTTTCATGGATTCAATCAGTTTTAGATGAGACACAGCAGCAACAATGGGCTTCAACAAATCAAATCTTTCAACAGACTCAGACAACATATGGTTCAGTGCTATCTATCCTTTTGTGAAAGTAAACATTGTGACCACAATCGAATAAGACTTATACAAGTGACAAGAGACACTAAACTTGAGGACTACAGTGGATGTTGGTGTCGAGTCTTGGTTTTCTTTTGATTTCATCTTTTGGTGACATGTCTTTTAGCTTTTTCGGGATGTCTCTGACTAGAGATTCTATCTCCAGGATGTCTTTGACTAGAAAGGCGAGGATGGGGTATCATCACCTATTTGCATTTGCTGTCTGTGGATTGTCTTTTAGTAATGCTATGACTTGTCCAAGGATATGAGGACACTGTGAGTCTAGTATGAACTGGGGCATTCCTTGTTTGTGACTGTCTTATCTCCATGCAAACGGGTACAATGACTTTCTGGGTTGAACAAATGCCTCGATTGTCATAACCTATTCTGCCATAATAAAGCTCAATGATGATAATGCACAAGAAGCTCTTTCACGTTCATATCTTCTGTCTTTCATCCCCCTTTCTTGATTGACTTCCATTGTTCTTCTCGAGTCCGCGTAGCCCACTATCACATGACTGAGTATAATGACACACCAAAAACATTTGCATTTCATATAGTCACACCTGCATCACCACATATAAGCATTTCATACATACATATAGATATCACAATTGCATCACATCCTGCATACAACACATGTTAGCACATCTCACATTTTCATTATGTAAATAATCATTTGCATTATCATATTCATTTGCATTACATACATTCACATTTGCATCATGCATCACATATACAACATAAAAGAACAAAAATATATTGCATTGCATCATATAAGCATCCATATCATAAGTATCACATCAGAACATCTCATCACATAAGGTACACATGCATATAGCTGCCGCAAAAATGGATCATCTCTCATATATAATCAAAATGTGTCATGATACAATGATGTCAAAAATCATATGGCTACAAAATCACCCGCAGGTGTCTACAATACAAAAATGGTACATATACTGATACAAAGGGGAGCCCTCTATGGCTATGATGAACTCCCTCCCTCGGAGCCGCCTGGCCTCGACGGACGCTGAGCTGTAGATGGACCCGCTCCGGGATCACCCTGCCTGTCTGGTGGTGGTGGAGGACCCATGACCCCACCACTAGATGCCTGCCTCCTACGACTCCCTCCTGTAGCCGTTGCTGTGCATGATGATCTATAGAAGCTCCTCGCCCGCTGATCTGCTGGCACGACACCATAGTACAGGTCTCTCCAATAGCTAATCTCCTCTCCGACTCGCAGCACATATGCATAGCCTGCCCCTGCGTCCTCTGCCGCCTGCCTCCCTGCCCTCAGAGATGCCTCAGCCTTAGTATATCGCTGGATGGCCTGGTCTCTCTCTCGCTCTGTGTCCCTGAGCCTGATCCTGAGGCGATCCCTCTCCCGCTCCAAATCCGCAATCTCGTCTGCCTGGCCCTGGCAGATCTCTCTCAGCTCTAGCAGCTCATCCTCCTTAGGATCACCACCCTCAGCCTCTGCCTGTGGCTCCTCCTTTGCAGGTGCCTCCCCCTATACCTGTCTAGGTGCCTGAATAGGTACCTGTCTCTGACCCTGCCTGGGAGCCTGCACCTATCTCTGCACCTGTCCCTGTCCCTGCACCTGTCTAGGTCCCTGTGCTCTAGGACCCTGTGCTGCTGGTACATGTAGGGGCAATCCACCTCGACCCCTCACCACCTGAGCTGCTCCCTCCTATCCTCCCTCCCTCCGAGGTGCCACTCACCTCTCCCCCACTACTCCCCTCCGCCTCCGTCGGCCCCTGCCTCCATCCCCTCCAGCCTCTCCCTCCAACAGCTCTCTCGGATCTGTCAACCTCGGAAATGGATGCTCTGCCCAATACGCAGCATACTCTGCGTCCATCCCTGCATCCTCCACCTCTGGCCACATATCCCAAGGTAGTGGCAGCATCTCTGTCATCTGTGTCACGGCCTGATCATATGATAACAGTGGTCCGAACTGAGCTTGATCCCTGACTGTACGGGCATACATGCCCGAGCCTCGCGACATCCTCTGGATCCTGCCGAACTATCTCCCAACCCTGTCAACCAACTACCTCTCCAAAATGTAGGGCGTACGCCCAATCAGATACCTGCTTCTGAACGTATAGGGCAGCTCCACGCCATCGTCCTCCCACTCCTCGCACCCCAGGTACGGCCTCCAGATAACCATATCAATGTCATCTATGACACGCCTCCAGTGCTCCAGTCGACCAATCCGAGGCTGTGATGTAATCATATCATACAGGTGTACAAAACTCCGTCCCTGCCCTCTGCCTCTGAAGTGGATAGGCCATGTGATCGGAAGGTGCTCATAAGCCCATACCTGTAATAGTGTCACTCCGCAACCCAAGCCCACTGATCCATGGTAAACAAACTGATGTAGCTCATAGTACAGATGTGCCAAGACACATGGCCCCCATGCATATCTAGTGTGCTCAGTCACCAGTGTCTCTAGTGCTCCTCCCCAGCCCACTGCCAACCCCCGTGTAGCCCTGTCTGGACACAAGAAACCACTGATGGCTCCTCCAATAATAGTTGGCAGCACTAACCCTGTCGCGGTCATGGTATCCCATGCCACGTGCCCTGCTCTCATCTCCAAACCGAGATCCTGGAATACCCGTCTAAGCACCTCCCTATCGCCATCTCGATCATATGGAATCAACTCTCCATCGATCGGTATATGCAGTATCCTGTACACATCCTCGAGGGTCACTGTCATCTCCCCCATAGGCAAGTGAAACATGCAAGTCTCGGAGTGCCATCTCTCCGCCAGTGTAGTCAGCAAACCCATGTTTGCCTGAAACTCGGGCACATATAGCACATGTCTGAGGCCCATCTCCTCAATAGCAATCCTGTCCTGAATCGACAACTCTGGTCGCAATCTCTGAGTCGACGGGAATCTCTCCCGTGACTCCAGCATAGGCAGATACTCCTGCAGTCAAGCAACTCAATCATGTCAATTATCGTGGCATTCACTGTTCATCACAAAATGCTACTTGCTACCTAAATGCATACGCTTACCTATCCTAGTGACACTCACTGTTCATCACAAAGTGTTGCTATCTATCCTAGTAGTGCTCCCTATTCATCACAAAGTACTACGTGTGTGACATTCCCTGTTCATCACAAAGTGTTACTCACATTCGCACTCCCTGTTCATCACAAAGTGCTGCCTATCTTGGTGCTCCTTGTTCATCACAAAGTGCCTTGATCTATCCTAGTCTTCCTAGAGGACCTGCTTGAGTGTATCCTCTCAGCAGCTTATCCAATCGACAGTGTATGTTCATCACAGAACTGCCGATTTGACCTAGACGACTCAAACTATAACTAGTTTAAGCTCTGTCAGATACCTCTACCATAAACCTTTCTTTTCTATTCTCTGCTCTTATTTGTTCATAAAATAATAACATCAAAATGCATATACAGTTATTCACTTACATACATACCTAATTACCTTTCAAAATGACCTATAAGATCTCATGCATATATGAGTCTTTACAATACATCATGTCGGCTATACAATATAATTACAATACAAAACAATATTATTTCCATGTCACCTTAGAGTGATGATGTGATCTATTGTTGGTGTAGACTGGATGCCAGTGTGAATAAACTTGTAGTTCCTGTCGGTGCCGATAAATGATGTATGTTGTCGGTGTAACCTGTGAACCATGTTACTAGTTGGTTGCCATCAATGACAACATCAACTATTCTCATCTGAGTGTATAATGCCAACACAACATAGTTCTAGCATCTTCAACCACTAACCGATTGTTTCTCTCTGCTATATCATTCTACTGTGGTGTCCTTGGTGCAGAAAGCTGCCACTTGATACCATTATCATCACAATACTTAGTGAACTCTGCAAAAGTGAATTCACCGCCTTGATTTGTTCTTAGACATTTTATCTTTTTTCCACTTTCTTTATCAGCTAAGGCCCTGAATGCCTTGAATTTACCAAAAGATTCATTGTTATCCTTCAAGAATGTGACCCACATCATCCTTAAACAATCATCAGTGAAGATCATGAAATATCTGTCACCTTGAATGCTTCTTATTCTTTTTGGTCCACATATATCTATCTGAACCAAATCTAATAAGTGTTCTGCTGAGAAGGACTTGTTCTTGAAAGTTGAAGAAGTCATCTTTCCTAACTGACATTCTTTACAAAGAGCATTAACTGGTTTGTCTAGCTGAGGTGGACCTCTTACTATTTTAGACTTGCTCACTTTAACAATATTGTCAAAATTTATATGACAAAATCTCCTATGCCAAAGCCAACTATCAACTATTTTTGCAATCAAACAGTTGCTAGCTTTAGGATTAAGATGAAATAGATTACCTCTAGTCTGTTTCCCAGTTGCAATCAATTCACCTTTGTTGTCAAAGATTTTGCACATACAATTTATAAACTCCAGTGGGTATCCTTTGTCATTAAGTTGTGCCACACTCAAAAGATTGTGCTTTAGGCCTTCAACCCAATAGACATTGTCAGCACTGCTCTTTCTATTAAGATAAATAACTCCCTTAACTTTAACCATATAGGGTGAGTCGTTGCCAAATATGACAACACCGCCATCAAATTCCTTCAAGGAAAGAAATTTTCTTCGATCACTGGTCATGTGATGTGAACAACTACTATCAATGATCCAATCATCAGAGTTATCCATCCTACATACTAGTGCCTTCTGATCTGATATTTCTTCCTTAAGATACAAACACAATATCTTCACTAGCATCATTATCAGATTCTTCATTGGTAATACCACTGTCAATAGCTACAAGACAATCTCTCTTGCCTTTACCCTTATACTTCTTAAATTTGTCTCTCTTGTATTCATTTTCACCATTAGGGCAATTAGCTACTATATGGCCAATATTGTTGCATTCAAAACATTTTAAAGGTAGCTTACCTCTATATTTACTAGTACCTCTAGGTAGTCATTTTGCCAACAATGCTTCAAGTTCCACTAAGTTGTCTTCCTCATCAACATCTTTGTTGGATCTAGATTCATAGCTATGGTCGGTATCTTTACTTCTTCTCACAGATGGGTTAGAGACAGAAGCTCTGAATGTAGATTTTGATTTGTGTACACTACCATCATAGCCATTCAATTCAAAAGCAGTAAGTTTTCCAATAATAGAGTCAAGAGATACCTTTGTCTTGTCAATGGATTTCAACTCTTGAATAGCTGCAACTTGGATAGCATAAACTAGTAGTAGGGTTCTCAATACCTTACTAATCACTATAGCCTCTTCTACTTTCCCTCTTGCACTCTCTATTTCACCAACTATCTCCTTAATCCTTTGACCACACTCCTAGATATTCTCACCTTCAGACATTCTCATGTCATTAAACTTTCCTCTTAGACTCTCCTCTTTAGCAATCTTAACATGTTAATCACTGCTATAAATCTCTTCAATTTTTTTCCACACTTCATATACAGTTTCAAGACCATGAACATCTACATATTCAACATCGGACAGGGAGCTGATAATAGCCTCTAATGCTTGGTGATTTTCTTCATGTTCTTTCTTCTAATCATCAGTTAGGGTTCTAGTAGGCGTAATATACTTAGTTCCTATATGATCCCAATACTGACTACCAAGACTCTTAATGTAAATCTTCATTCTGTTGCTCCATATTCTATAGTTATCTTTGTTGAACTTCGGACCTTCTTTCTTCATCATGATCTACAAGATATTTTTCTCAAGCTGTTAGGATTTTAGATTAAAGAGGACCTCAGATGCTCTGATATAAATTGATAGTATGATGAAAGGATACGTATCCAATAGAATATTGAGAGGGGGGGAGAATCAGTATACTAAAAAACTAATACAAAGTTCCCAAACTCAAATTCAATCACACAAAGTAAATATATCACAGTTAAGATCAATATTCATAAGAATACTTGACATCAACCGGTTTGACTGTTATGACAACTTAATAGTAAACAACTCCAATCTTGTAAACATCAACAATTCTTAATCATATCTCAACATATTCATCTCTCAATTCTTCTAGTTATCATGCCTTATCAAAAGTTAATCAAATCAACAAATATGATCATAACCACAAAAAAATTCACCACTTGACACAAATGTTTATACGTGGAAAACCCAAATAAGTAAAAACCACGGTGAGATGAGACTCACAAGGATAGCTATCTAAAATCTTCTAAAGTTTTCTCTATTAGGAGCCAAGCCTATTAAAGCCTGTTAAGAACTAATTCCAGTTAGGAATCATGTGGTTAAGGGATTTACAAATATGCCTTGATGAAAAACACAATACCCTATTAGGAGTAACATCACTAGAGGATTTAAGAATCCAAGCTAATGGACCACCTTGTTAGAGGATTTAATAAGTAACCAAGCTTGTTAGAGCTTACCCGAATAAGGGATTTCACTTGTGCTATAATTATTAGAAAACAATAGGTTTTCTTGATATGTTTGAATAACACTACATTTTCTTGATCAAATCCTTTTAAGATTCAATCTGCCTTACTCAAAGTGCAAATCCATTCACTGGTTAGGCAACTACACACTCAATAGGTTTCTGCCAATCTTTCCAACAACTTTTACAAACAACTTCATCGACCTTAAATACAAATCAATTAGGTCAGTAACACAAAAAAAGCCTAATTCTCATCATCGACATTACAAACAAGTTGGTACAATCTTGACCATTAGAAATCATAACAATATCTTCACATTCTTCAAGAAAATTCCAACTACTCCATGATCACTGCTTCATCGGACTTTGTAACTCACCACGTGTTGTGCATTAGATGCAATCCACTTTTCTCCTTCCCTAGACAACAAACAAACATGCCAAAATAATCTAAACTTAGCCTCATACAATGATCACATGTGTCTCCATCATTACCGCTCATCAGATAATAAACCATCAAACTATATTAGTTAGGGTTTAACAACTGATAGGGTTTACTGGTTACATTGCATAGAAAGGTTTAACCCTTTACATCGATTTACCGGTTCAACTCACAAACTTAACACACCGGTTTACAACATCTTCCACAAATATTTTATTACCGGTTACTTGCCAATATCAAAAACAACAATATTAGAAATAACATGAATACCATTACCGGTTCAATTGACATCAATGACAACATATCATTAATGTAATCTATATGCAAAATGCCAACAAACTAAAAATGCAAACAATTTCATTCTTTCAGGATGGGCTAAGCTCATAATAAGGATAAGTAGGGGTGGGTGGGTGGTAAGCATTAGGGAATTACCCACCTAATGCTGGAGAAAAAGTATTTGGATTAAAACTAGGAGCAGTCCTAGTTTGTTCATATTGGTAGGATGGGGAGGGTTGATTAGAATTTTCATAAAATGGGGGTGCATAAAAATTGTACCCATGATATGTGCTCATTTCAAGTACATTAAAAAAAGATGGGTTTTGCTAAATAGAATTCTTGCAAAGGGAAAAAGGACCTATTCTACTAGAGGAAGGTGACATACCATATGATTCACCAAAATGGCTGCTTGAAGATAGGTAATTGAAGAATGATTGCCTCCAAAGGAAGGATACTGAAGAGCGCATTGGATCTTTAGTTGTTTTAGGCTCTGGGTTGCTTCAACAATAGATTTCTTCCATAGAGTCACTAGGTATCTGATGCTGCCTCCAAAGGTTGAGTTGTTGATAGACATGCCAACTATCAACAAAGATATGACTAGTGACTAAGAGTTTGTACCCATGATGGCCATCTATGAACTTAAAGTCCAACAGTCCCACCGAGCATGCCAAAAAATGTTGTCACAAAAGTTTGCACCCTTGATGACCCAAGAAACCTTGATCATGAACCTTGTGAAACATTGAATCAACCTCTCAAGTGTGGGACCTTTCTAAATGTGAGCTTGAATCTCCAAATAAGGTCGGCTTCTTTTCAATCGGATGCAAAGTGTTGGACCAACCCAACACATGAAATTCTAATCTACTGATTATATAAGGAAAAGGGAGAAAGAGGAAAGGGATACTGAAAGAGGGGAAAGGGGTTTGCACCCAAATTGAAACTATGATATTCTTGCGTATAACTACACAAAACACAAATGAAACACCCAAGACATGCATAAATTTATACCCTAATTAGCCACCTAAGTGCAAGTGAAGGTTGGAATCTATGGAATGAGGAGACAAACTAGGCTCAGTTCACAGTAAACATTCACAAAGGAGACAAACACAAACACCTACAGTGAATGAAAACAAACAAGAATGCATTCAAACAATGAGGTAAGAGAAATACACACATTATAAGAATTGAAATCAAGAAAACAAGTAAATTTCATTCATTAGGAGGCAAAGCAATTTTTACAAGTGCAGAGAAACATAAGCTTTCTACAAAAGAAAAAAAAGGAGAAGATCCAATCAAAATGTACAAAAATTACCTTTATAGTTTAGGCATAACTCAGATTGCTTCATTTGAGAAAACCCTAACCCCACCCAGGTTAGGTTACAAAAATATTAGAGAGGGGAGAAGAAGATTAGATTGACAGATGATCTGATGGTGTGTTGAAACAACCTGCAAAGGTGTCCTCTACCTCTGAAGAAATAAAATCCATGCACAGAAGGAGGAAAATCTTTGCATAGATGCACTAGATGGCATTTGTAGGCACCAAAATTCTTCAACTTGCATTGAAGAGGCATGGGTGGCATCTGAAATCAGCCAACATAAGTCACCCCTAGAGTAATGGCATGGAAAACTGGTGTTTGGAAGAAAATTTGATCTGATCTAGGGCGTCGACTGAGCAAAAGAAATCCTCAACCATCGGATCAACAACCACCCTACACAGAGCATTCAAAACTTAACAGCTCAGAGAAAATCAAATGTCCATCGTTGATCAAGAGATCTTGTACAAAGATGGATGCACAAGATCCTGCCATGTATGCATCCAATAGGCCCAATGTAAGATTAAAACATGGCCATCAGATCGGGCCTTTATGAAGATCTGATGGCTGCAGATGTTCAATGTGGCACCTCGGGTCCACGTTTCCCTGCCTCTGTTTAACCGCCTAGCAGCCTATGAGTGACCGTGCAGGATAGCGAGGAACACCTTTCCCCGATGATCTCCTACCCCACAAACCACCTTGTTTCCCCAAAAATTCCCCTACAGGATAGTGTGGAAGCCTTGTGAATTTTGTTCATTTACCCAACAAGCCACAAAATGCCTCCAAAAATCCTTGTAGGAGAGTGGGGAAGCATATTCACTTTATTCTTTTACCTTGCACTGCCCTTTTGTTTGTCACCTTCACCCTGTGGGATACTGGGGAAGTGGTTATTTATTTATCTCACAAGGCCATTTGATATGTCGCCTTACCACTACGAGATACCGGGGAAGGCCTAACCACTTCACAAAACATGTTACCCTGCACATGCTTTTTATTTCATTGTTTTCCCTTGCGGGGTAGTAGGGAAGTCACTCACACTACTGTTTTCTTACCCCGGAGGGTATTTTGCCCAAAATCCCTCATGAGATAGCGGGGAAACCCATTTCACTTTATGTTTCATTACCCGACAAGGATCCTTGTATGCTTTTTCCTTCCTCGTGGGATAGCGGGGAAGAAACATCCTTACTGTTCATGCACCTCACTATCCTACGACATCATCTGCACTTCTTTTTTTCCTATGTGGGGTGGCGAGGACCATAAGCTGATCACCATCCCACAATCCCACGACATCATCTACTAAAACTAGAAAACCTTGCAGGGTAGCAGGGGCCCTTAACCTAAGAGGGAACCACCATCGACCGGTGGAGGAAACAAAGGGGAACTAGCCCATGAATGATAGGGAACCCTCCAACTGATAGAACTTAAGTGAGTTGATCACCCAAGTCTGTCAACTCAAAAATAAAATTATTTCTACTGATCTCTTTTTAACCCTGTGGGATAGCGGGGAAGCCCACCTTTGACTTTTGTTATTCCGCAAGACCCTATTTCTTTGCTTCATGTCAAGGTTGGCACAAAAATTTCCAACAATTATGATTTGCAATTCAAGAAAGGTAGATACAAAATCATAAATGCCTCTAGTATAGAGATTGCATCTGGAACTAAGACTGAAGGTAATATTTTTCATTTGAATGTTGGTGAGAAAATTTGTTTGATTGCTCAGATTGATGAAAGTTGGTTATGGCATAGGAGAATGTGTCATGTTAATTTCTATTCAATGATTAATATCAGTTCTACTCAAGCGGTTAGAGATCTACCTAAGATTGTTAAGCCTACTAATCTGGTATGTAAGGAATGTCAATTGGGTAAGCAAACAAGAATTTCTTTCAAGAGAAATTAGTATACATCTGATGGATTGTTAGATCTTGTGCATACTGACCTATGTGGACCTACAAATGTTAGAAGTGTGCAGGGTGATAGTTATTTTATGTTTCTAATTGATGATTATTCCAGGATGATGTGGGTTGTCTTTTTGAAGGAGAAATCTAAAGCATTAGACAAATTCAAGATATTCAAAGCAAAGGTTGAGATTGAGTCAGGATTGAAGGTGAAATGTCTGAGATCTGATAGAGGAGGTGAATTCTGTTCTTGTGAGTTTTATTCATTCTGTGAGAAGCATGGGACTAGAAGACAATTATCTGCTCCTAGAACCCCTCAACAAAATGGAGTTGTTGAATGGAAGAACAAGACTGTTTTGGATGTTGCAAGGACAATGTTGATTGAAGAGAATGTTTCAAAGATCTATTCAAGAGAAGCTATCAGCACTATTTTTTACCCATTCAACTGAGTTCATATGAAAGGTGATACTGGTAAGACTCTTTAAGAGCTATGGTTTGGTCATGTTCCTACTGTGAGATATTTCAGAGTATTTGGTAGCAAATGTTATATCAAGAGAGATGATGACATAGGAAATTTTAATGCAAGAAGTGATGAAGGAATTTTCTTGGGATATTCAACTAAGAGCAAAGCCTACCGGTGCTACAATAAGAGACTGAGAAAGATGGTGGAAAGTGAAAATGTGAAGGTGGATGAGAACCTTGGAAAAGAAATCAGAGCTTGTGGATATGATGATGGTCAACACATTATTCTAAATCATATTCAGATTGAAGAATTGAAGCATAAAGATCTAGTAGAGATAGTTAATCTAGATGTTGTTGTTATTGGTGGAGAGGTGCAAGAACTCGAAAACCAGAACAATCAGAAGACTACGAGGTATGTAAGATTGAATTATTTAGAAAATCAGATTATTGGAGATAAAAAACAAAGGTGTGATGACTAGAAGAAGGCTAGTTGCTGAAGAGGTATGTTTGATTTCTAAAATTGAACCTAAAGATGTTGTTGAGGCTTCCAAAGATGAAAACTAGATGAGAGCTATGGAAGAAGAATTAGATCAGATTGAAAAGAATAACACATGGGAGCTTGGGCCTAGACCTAAATATAAGAATGTTATTGGTACTAAATGGGTATTCAGGAATAAATTGAATGAAGTTGGTGAAGTTGTCAAGAATAAAGAAAGATTGATATGCAAAGGATATTCATAGAAAGAAGGAATTTATTATGAGGAGAATTTTCTCCACTAGCCAGAATTGAAGCTATTAGACTATTGCTTGCATATGTTTCTTATAAAGATTTCAAAGTATATCAGATGGATGTCAATTCAGCTTTTCTGAATGGTGATCTTGAGGAAGAAGTCTACATTGAGCAACTTGATGGATTTTCATTATTAGATGATGGAGATATGGTATGTAAATTGAAGAAATCTCTTTATGGATTGAAACAAGCCCCTAGAGCCTGGTATGCTAGATTGGATAAGTACTTACTAAAATTTGTTGGCTTGATGATGATTGTAATGTATTCATCACTTATTGTCATTGATGAAACTGTCTCACACACATATATGATTACATTGACTACTGGTGTAACTTCAATTGGTTTACATTACTAAATGACATGTTTAAGGTTTATCTCTAAACTGGTACTTTGTGTCAACCGGTATGTACCTATCAGATAACCTGAGATACCACTAGATCGGCATCAGAATCAGAATGAAGATGTAGAAGAAGATCTAGTGAAGATTCCATAGCAACAGTTAATTCTCAACCAATATTAAAACTGTTCTAACCGGTATCTATTTTTGTGATGAGTTACCAACACCATTTGTTTGGCGGTCATTTTTGTGATGAGTTATGATTATATGTCTAGATTCACTACACCTAGGAAATTCTGTTCCTATGGCTGACATAAGGATTGCATGTCTATTTAAAGACATCATAGAGAGTCATTTAAAAAGAAGAAAATGATAACAGACAGAGAGTTTTTATGTGAAAAGAGTGAAAAGGCTTTTGTTGAGAAATGATAAGTGTTAAGATGCAGAGCAGTATTATTTGTACTTAGAAGGATCTGATCAAGCAAGTTTTGTGCTACTTAGAACAGATCAAACCATTCTTGTTGTTTTCTAATCATTACAACATAATCAAATCCCCTAACCAGGTAAGCTCTAATGAGCTTCATTGTACAAATCCTCTAACAAGGTGATTCATTAGTTTGGATTCTCAAATCCTCCAGCGAGGTTACTTCTAATAGGGTAGTACTCTTAACAGGGTATAAGCTTCTAATCAAGCTATTGGCATTTGTGTTGAGTATGTTGACATGATGATATTATGTTGTCATTGATGTCAATATGATTGAAGAGTGAACCGACAATATGCTGAAATGTGAACTGGTACAATATGGTGAACTGGTATATGTGCAAAGAAGTGAACAGGTATATTGAAGCTAAATAGTTGGCAAAGTGAACCGGTATAATGATATAAACCAGTATATTGAGCAATAGGTGAAGTGGTATGTTTGTCCAAGAGAACCGGTATGATGAAATGTGAACCGGCATATGGAATGTTCTCTATGAGGACTGAACATGATATGACTACCAGTTGGTAGTCTTAGCTTAAGGGTTTCCAGTTGAAGTGTTCCGAGCCTGTGTAACTCAACCGATGGCATTGTGTGATGAGTTAGCATTGTAATGAAGATCTGATCATGTTGCCATGTTCACTTGAGAGTGTCATGGATCTTGCATAAAGGAGATTGATCCTATCTACCTTGGGAATGTGTGAAGTCCATGTAAATAGTGGAGAACGTGTGATGGGTTACAAGATGCCATGAAAATGGTGAAGAATGAATGATGGAGAATGTCTTGAGATATGTTCAAGACTTTTGTATCCAAATGCAAAGTGTTCAATGGCCAGGATTGAACTGCCTGAATTGCTTAACCTAAATGTTTAGGGTTTAGGGTTTATGCTACCAACCTATCTATTTCCTATAAGGTCGATGTTGTGTTTCTTTCTGAAGTTGTTGGCAAATGGTGTGTGTGTATCCAAGTGAAGAGATACATGATTCTTTCCAGACCAGATGAGATAAGAGGATTGATTCCTACATTGTGTGTGTGCAGAAAGAAGGAACTTAAGCGGATCTGCATTAGGCATTGAGTGATACTATTAGATCATTGTAATACCTATTGATCTTTAACCACTTCAACAGTTGGAAAATCCCTTAACTAGGTAGCTTTAATCATCTCGATGTAAATCCTTTAACCGGGTGACTCAAACTCATTGAGTTCTTGAAATCCTCTAACAAGGTAACCTCTAACAGGGTTTAACCCTTAACCGGGTATTTAGCCATCCCTTAACCGGGTGATCTCTAATAGGATCGGTTCCTAGCAGAACTTGTTGTAATAGTCTCTAACCGGACTAGGCTCCTAATAGAGCAGACTTCTAAAGATTTCAAACGCAGCTTGTGGGTATTCATCCCCACCGTGGTTTTTCCCAGTTGGGTTTCCACGTGAAAAATTTGTGTGTCATGTGTAGTATTTTTCATGTGATGATTTAAGTGATTTGTGTCTGAATGTAAATCATGTTGAGCTAGCCATTATTATATTTCTGATGATAGATTAGCTATTCATGCATAAGGGTGAAATGGAAGTGTAGTATTAAGTTGAGTGGAAAGGTAAGTGATCAACCAGTTAATGCTTGTCACAGTTATTCTTAGCTTTACTGATTGCACTCTATTTCAGACCGGTGTTACTATCTGTCGACATTTGCAGCATTTGCAGTCAAACCAGTTAGGATGAAGATATTGTGCCTGTACTGATTCACCCCCCTCTCAGTACCGGTTTGGTACTTATTGCTCATCATTGAGTTATCAATTGGTATCAGAGCATCCTCTAGGTCCTCTATGTTGTAAGCTTAACCACTTGAGGGAAGGATCCTATTGTAATGATGAAGAGAGAAGGTCCAAAGTTCAATAGAGATAACTTGAAAATTTGGAAGGACAAAATAAAAGATTTATATCAGAAGCATGGGTGCTCAACACTGGAGCTATGTTGATAATGTTTTTGTTATTCCTACCGGTACTCTCACCGATGATCAAAAGAGAAAAATATAGGAGAATGGGCAAGTCATGGAAGCCCTAATCAACAGCTTATCTGACATTGAGTTTATTGATGTCCAGGATAAAGATAATCTCAAATAAGTATAGGACACACTTGAGAATATCTATGGTAGTGATGAGCATGTAAAACAAGCTAAGGAAGAAATCCTTAGAGGGAAGTTTGAAGACATGCAGATGGTTGAAGGTGAGACCATTCAATAGTATGGAATAAGAATCAAAACTATTGTTGGAGATATCAAGAGTGCAGGTGGTAAAATGGAAGATTCCACTGTGGTAAGCAAATTTCTGAGATCCTTATTACCAGTCTATGCAATAAGGGTTGCTGCTATTCAGAAGTTGAGATCAATAGACAAGACTAAGGTATCCCTAAACTCCATCATTGCAAAGTTGATAGCCTATGAGCTAAATAGTTTTGATGGCAGTGTTCAAAAGACTGAATCAACTTCTAGAGCTTTTGTTGTACCATCCAGAAAAGGAAAAGAAGCAACCACTAGTGGCGAACCAAGATATAGTAGAGAAATGGATGATGAGGAGATCTTGATGGAATTTGAAGCTCTTCTTGTCAGGAAACTTCCTAAAGGAACTGATAAATATAAAGGTAAGCTCCCTTTGAAATGTTTTTCTTGTAATCGGATAGGACATATTGCTATAAACTATCCTAATGGTGATAGCAAGGACAAACCGGAGAGGTTCAAGAAATTCAAAGGAGGAAATCGGAGAAACTATTTTGTTGCAGTTGACGAAGGTGTCACAGATGAGGAATCAGAAGATGAAGAGAATGAAGATATTGTGTTTGTTGCAGTAAAGGAAGATGTGTCAGACAAGAAGGCTCTTGTCTCCCACTTTGATAATTCCAATGAGTTGATTATTGATAGTGGTTATTTTCACCATATGACTGGTGATCGGAGCAAGTTTCTATCTTTGGAAGAATATGATGGTGGTGTGGTTCGTTTTGGTAATGATGCACCATGTATGGTTAAAGGAAGAGGGTCCATCTCTCTGAATGGAAAGAGCAGTGCTGACAATGTGTATTGGGTGGAAGGTCTCAAACATAATCTATTGAGTGTTGCCCAGATAAATGACAGTGGACTCACTTTGGAATTAAAAATGGAGCATGCAAAATCAAAGGAAAGAATGGTGAATTGATGGCCACCAGTATACAGACCAAAGGTAACCTATTTCAGCTGAATGCAAATATAAGTACATGTATTATGGCTAAATTTTATGATAGCTGGATATGGAATAGGAGACTCTACCATGTAAACTTTGATAACATTGTGAAGGCTAGTAAAACCAAGGCAGTTAGAGGATTGTCAGTGCTGAGAAAACCAAAAAATCTTTTGTGCAGAGAATGTCAACTGGGGAAAATGTCTTCCTCAACTTTTAAAGGTAAATCCTTCACAACAGACAATTTACTTTATCTTGTGCATACTGATTTGTGTGGTCCTATGAAAACTAGGAGTGTGCAGGGAGATAGGTATTTTATGATTCTTATAGATGATTGCTCAAGAATGATGTGGGTCACATTCTTGAAGGACAAGTCTAAATCGTTTGGAAAGTTCAAAGCTTTTAGAGAATTGGTAGAAAAGGAAAGTGGTAGAAGAATCAAATGCCTTAGAACTGATCAAGGAGGGGAATTCACTTCCGATGAATTCAACAAATATTGTGAAGAGAATGGTATCAAGAGGCAACTGTCTGCCCCCCGGACTCCACAACAAAATGGCTTAGTAGAGAGAAACAACCAGACTGTGGTTGAAGCAGCTAGAACCATGTTGATCCAAGGAAAAGTTGCTCACACCTTTTGGAGAGAAGTAGTGAGCACTGCAGTATACACAATGAACCGGGTACTCATCAAGAAAGGAAAATATAAGACTCCTTATGAGTATTGGACTGGTAAGACACTAGTGGTAAGCTACTTTAGAATGTTTGGTAGCAAATGTTGTATCAAGAGGGTGAACATCAAAGCAAGTTTGATGAAAAATGTGATGAAGGAATATTCTTAGGATATTCCACCAAGAGCAAAGCTCTCAAATGTTTCAACAATAGGACTCAGAGAATTGTTGAAAGCATCAATGTTAGAGTTGATCAAAACTCTGGAAAACCTGAGGAAACCGGGAGTAAGCAAGTAAGAGATGAACTAGTAGTAACCTTCTAGGAATAGGTTTCTAATCAGCCAAGTGCTAGTAATAGTGTTCCCACACTAGTAGATGTTGATACTGATGAAGATGAGGATGAAGAAGAAAAGCAAGAGGAATCAGTCAAGAGGATTCCTCAATATGTCAAACTGAATCATGATCCAAAGTAGATCATAGGAGATAAGAATGCAGGAATCCTTACAAGAAGAAAGGTCAGAGAAAATTCTTGTATGATCTCTGAATTTGAGCCTAAATCATTCAAAGAGGCACATAAAGATGAAGACTGGATCAAGACAATGGAGGAGGAACTTGACTAGATAGAGAAGAATGGTACATGGTTTTTGGTACCCAGACCGGAGCATAAAAATGTCATTGGTACCAAACAAGTTTTCAGAAACAAGCTGAATGAGGATGGCATAGTGGTAAGGAACAAAGCCAGACTAGTATGTAAAGGATATGCTCAAGAAGAAGGAGAAGACTATGGAGAAACCTTTTCCCCAGTAGCCAGATTGGAAGGAGTTCGTATTCTTCTTGCATATGCAGCTTTTAAAGGATTAAAGGTATACCAAATGGATGTAAAATTTGCATTCCTAAATGGAATACTTGAAGAGGAGGTGTATATAGAGCAACCAGATGGGTTTTCCCTATCAGAAGATAGTGACATGGTGTGTAGGATACATAAATCCTTGTATGGATTGAAGCAGGCATCTAGAACATGGTATGAACACTTGCACTCCCATCTTGTGAAGATTGGATTTGAAAGAACAAGTGAAGATAGAAATATCTACTTGAAATCAGAAGGAGATTAGGTTCTGATCTGTGAAGTATTTGTTGATGACATCATCTTTGGAGGTGATGACAAGATGAGTCAATAATTTGCTGATGAGATGAAAAAGGAGTTTGAAATGTCACTCATAGGGGAGATCAAGTTCTTCATTGGACTACAGATTCAACAAATGAAAGATGGAATCTTTATTACTCAGTCCAAGTATGTCAAAGAGGTGTTGAAAACCTTTGGCATGGAAGATAGTAAACCGGTTGTTACACCAATGGTGACCAATTGTAAGCTATCAAAAGAAGATGACTCAGTGGTGGTAAATGAGAAGGATTACTGATCAATGATTGGTAAGTTGCATTATGTAATGCATAGTAAACCGGACATTGCACATGTAGTGGGTATTACTGCTTAGTTTCAGCAAAGCCCTAGAGAATCCCACTTGGTAGCAATCAAGTGGATTCTTAGATATCTGAAGGGAACTATTGACTATGGGTTATGGTATCCATACAATAATGATTTCAACCTAAAAGTGTTCACAGATGCTGATTAGGCTGGTAATGTAGATGACTGGAAGAGCACAACTGGTGGTGCATTCTTTCTCAGTGGTAGATTGGTCTCATGGATGAGTAAAAAGCAGAGTTCTATCTCTCAGTCTACAATAGAAGCGGAGTATGTTGCAGCCTTTATGAACTGTACCTAGACTATTTGGATGAAGCATGTATTGAAAGGCTTCAAAGTTCCTGTATCTAAACCAATAAGCATATTTTGTGACAATACAAGTGCAATCAACATTTAAAAGAATCTGGTTTTGCATGCTAGAACCAAGCACTTTGAGCTCAAGTATCATTTCATGGGGGAAAAGGTTCAGAACAAGGAAGTTGTACTGGAACATGTTTCTAGTAAGGAGCAATTAGCAGATATATTCACCAAGCCTCTACCAAAGGCTTCATTTACCTATTTAAGAGGTGAACTAGGGCTGCTGCCCCTTCAAGAGGTAAACTAAAAGTATGTACTCCACATCAGTCAGGTATTGTAGTGTCCAATTTTTTTCGTATTGATGTGTTGAAGGATGCTACTCCTTAGGGGGAGCAACATAGTGGAACAAGAACACTTGTGCCTCCACTTCGGCATTATTGTCAAAGGGGGAGAAGATGTGAAGCGAAGAAGTAAGATGTGAAGTAGAGAAGATATCTGCAGCAATGGGGAGAAGATGTGATGCAGAAAGTGAGATCTTTATATATTGCCATCAATGCCAAAGGGGGAGATTGTTGGCATTTGTGCTGAGTATGTTGACATGATGATATTATGTTGTCATTGATGTCAATATGATTGAAGAGTGAACCAACATTATACTGAAATGTGAACCGGTACAATGTGGTGAACCGGTATATGTGCAAAGAAGTGAACATGTATATTGAAGCTAAACAGTTGGCAAAGTGAACCAGTATATTGAGCAATAGGTGAAGTGGTATGTTTGTCCAAGAGAACCGGTATGATTAAATGTGAACCAGCATATGGAATGTTCTCTATGAGGACTGAACATGATATGACTACCGGTTGGTAGTCTTAGCTTAAGGGTTTCCAGTTGAAATGTTCCAAGCCTGTATAACTCAACCGATGACATTGTGTGATGAGTTAGCATTGTAATGAAGATCCAATCATGTTGCCACGTCAGCTTGAGCGCGTGAAGGATCTTGCATAAAGGAGATTGATCCTATCTACCTCAGGAAAGTGCGAAGTCCCTATAAACCGTGGAGAACGTGTGACGGGTTACAAGCCACCATGAAAATAGTGAAGAATGAATGATGGGGAATGTCTTGAGATATGTTAAAGACTTGTATCCAAATGCAAAGTGTTCAATGGCCAGGATTGAACCGCCTGAATTGCTTAACCTAAAAGTTTAGGGTTTAGGGTTTATGCTACCGACCTATTTGTTTCCTATAAGGTTGATGTTGTGTTTCTTTCTGAAGTTGTTGGCAAATGGTGTGTGTGTATCCAAGTGAAGAGATACATGATTCTTGCCAGACAAGATGAGATAAGAGGACTGATTCCTGCATTGTGTGTGTGCAGAAGGAAGGAACTTAAGCAGATTTGCATTAGACATTGAGTGCTACTATCAGATCATTGTAATACCTATTGATCTTTAACCACTTCAACAGTTGGAAAATCCCTTAACCGGGTATCTTTAATCATCTCGATGTAAATCCTTTAACCGGGTGACTCAAACTCATTGAGTTCTTGAAATCCTCTAACAAGGTAACCTCTAACAGGGTTTAACCCTTAACCGGGTATTTAGCCATCCCTTAACCGGGTGATCTCTAATAGGATCGGTTCCTAGCAGAACTTGTTGTAATAGTCTCTAACCGGACTAGGCTCCTAATAGAGCAGACTTCTAAAGATTTCAAAAGCAGCTTGTGGGTATTCATCCCCACCGTGGTTTTTCCCAGTTGGGTTTCCATGTGAAAAATTTGTGTGTCATGTGTAGTATTTTTCATGTGATGATTTAAGTGATTTGTGTCTGAATGTAAATCATGTTGAGCTAGCCGTTATTATATTTCTGATGATAGATTACCTATTCATGAATAAGGGTGAAATGGAAGTGTAGTATTAAGTTGAGTGGAAAGCTAAGTGATCAACCAATTAATGCTTGTCATAGTTATTCTTAGCTTTACCGGTAGGACTCTATTTCAGACTGGTGGTACTGTCTGTCAGACATTTGTAGCGTTTGCAGTCAAACCAGTTAGGATGAAGATATTGTGCCTGTACTGATTCACCCCCCCCTCTCAGTACTGGTTTGGTACTTATTGCTCATCATTGAGTTATCACAAGCTTGGAATCTCTAACAAGATTCGCTCCTAGCGGAGCTCTTTGTAAGGCCTTAACCAGTCAGTTTTCTATTACTGCAGATAGTTAACTTGTGAGTTCCATGTCACCGTGGTTTTTACCTATTTTGGTTTTCCACATATAAACTGTCATGCCCAAACTTTTGGGCACGAACGGGATAAATTTTTCTTAAAATAACAATCTAATAACATTAAATTTGCCAATATGAAATGTACTAACAAGTTTTGTCTTAACTATGTTTTGAGTTAACTCTAACCACTAACTCAAGTAAGCAAAAATAATTTAAATTAAATGCGGAATACTAAAAGAGTTATTTATTATCTCATCAATTTTAATCAGTAAATTAATTTAACCAAAAATCTCTAGATAAATTGACAAAGGTAGTATTAATCTCCAATATCCATTAATTGCTTTTAGGAACAAATAATTAGTCCTAGCACTTAGATTATCAATGCCTATATTTTATTTTAACAATAATTAAAATGTGATTAATCGAATTCGACTAAAGGGTCAATTAAATCCATAATGAAAATTTCTCTATAAAATTTAGCTTGGAATGGCCTAAATTTAGGTGGATTAAATAACCCCTTATAGTCAAAATAACTTATAAAGTTATTATAAGTTCCTAAGTAATTAATCTCCAAAAATAATTACAATTTAAAAACATCATATTTAATGTTTATATAATTGGTCATAAAATATGAATGTACAAATAAAATAATTAAACTAATGTTAGATGTGTACATTCATATTCTTAACTATATATATATATATATATATATATATATATATTCTTTAAACAAACATTATTATAAAAAAAAATACACATGAACCCTAATAAAAATATTATAAAATGCCCCTTTCAAACCCCATTTCTTTAATTCCTTTTATAATTTTTGATATACCCTAACCCTAGGGTGAGGGTTTCATATTATTTTGTTGCAGGGAGGAGGGGTCAAAGGCATGGCAGCTAGAGGTGGAGGTTCTACATAGGTAGTGGCGGTGCCGAAGGGGAATGGGCGATGGTGGCAGAGGTCACGGGGGAGGGCTCCCCGTAGGGACGGCCGCAGCCGTGCTTGCGGGTTACGGCCCACAAAGGCAGCCTTGGTCGTCACTATGAGTCATGGCCCATAGCCATGGCTGCACCATCATTGTGGGGCACCACCCATAGGGGGAGCCAAAGCCTCCCCGACTGTGGGTTGCGGCCTACAATGGTTGCTGCAGCCACCACTGGGGTCACCGTTGATAACTCAATGATGAAAGAATAGTACCAAACTGGTACTGAGAGGGGGGGGGTGAATCAGTATAGATAAAAACACACTCTTAAACCAATTTGTCAGCAGACACTGTGCATTGACAGACAAATAGTAACACCGGTCCTAAAACAGAGTACAACTGGCAAAAACCCAGAATAACTAAGACAAGCATAAAACGGTTGATACCTATCTTCTCATATACTCTAACACTTCATTTCCATTTCACCCTAATACATGAACAAGTAATCTACCATCAAAGATATGCATATGAGCAACTAGATCAACATGATATACTGGTTGACAAAAAACAACAAAGCATCACATGAGGAAGACATCACACATAACACACATATTTTTCACGTGGAAACCCAACTGGGAAAAACCACGGTAGGGATGAATACCCACAAGCTTGTTTTTGAACTCTTTAGAAGTCTGCTCTGTTAGGAGCCTTGTCCGGTTAAAGACTGATACAATAGGTTTTGTTAGGAACCAATCTTGTTAGGGATCACTTGGTTAAGGGTTAAACCCTGTTAAAGGTTATCTTGTTAGAGGATTTCAAGAACTCAATCATTTTGAGTCACCCTATTAAAGGATTTATAGCAAGCTGGTTAAAGCTACCTTGTTAAGGGATTTTCCAACTATTGAGGTGGTTAGAGATCAACAGGTATTACAATTATCGGGTAACAACACTCAATGCCAATGCAGATCCGCTTAAGCTCCTCTTCACCTTCTACACTTACACTCTGCAGGTATCACTTCTCTCCTTTGGTCAGGCAAGAATCATGTATCCCTTCTCTTAGATACACACACACAACTTTTGCCAACAACCTCAAAAAGAATCACAACATTGACCTTATAGGAAAATAGATAGGTCAGTAGCATAAACCCTAAACCCTAAAACCTGTTAGGTTAAGGAATTCAAACGGTTCAATCTTGACCATTGAGCACACTGCATTAAATGCAACAGTCTTGATCCAATCTCCATCATCCATTTTCCACCAATTTCATAGCGGTTGATAACCCATCACAAGTTATCACTGTTTACAGACTTTGCACATTCCTGAGGTAGATAGGAACAATCTCCTCCATGCAAGATCCTTCACGCGCACAAGGCTTACGTGGCAACACGATCTGTTCTTCGTTACCATGCTAACTCATCACACAAAGTCACTAGTTGAGCCACACAGGCTTGAAGCACTTCAACCGGAAACCATGAAGTTGAGACTACCAACTGGTAGTCATACAACGCTTCCATGTGCTGGTTCCCAGAACCATATGTCGGTTCACCTTGAACAAACACACTGCTTAACTTTGGCACAAATGTCAATTCACATTGTTATACTGGTTCTCACATATGCTGGTTCTCACCTCTTTAGCATATTGTTATCAATGACAACATACAATGTCATTATGTCCTCATACCGGTTCACATACTTCCAACAACCACCCACAACGTCGGGGGGCGAGGCTCCCCCAATTTACTCGGTTTTTTTTGTTTTTTTAAAATAAATTAAAAATCTTTTTCTTTTTGTTTTTGTTTTTAAATATATAACAAAATATATATATATATATATATATATATAACCATGGTTAAATCACGGATAGGTTTAATATAGATTTTTCATAAATGTATAATGTTATATTTTTTTTTCTTTAAATATTTATAGGAACTTATTAAAATAACTAACATCATAGCATTAGACCAATATTTTTATTTCATCTTTTAGATCTAGACATAAATCTATAGTGCAATTATTTAATTTTGATTCTGCAGTAAATAAAGGAGAAGATGACAGAATTAATTAAATTTAAGCAGCAACTATATTAGTCTAGAAAACATTGAAAGTCATGTTACTTTTTTTTAGATTTATTTTCTGCGAATAAATAAAAGGGGAAATGACATAATTTAATAAACTATATTTGCATTTCAATAAATAGGACTAAATGTTTTATTTCCAGCTTACTAACATACAAGCTTTTCTATTTCATTCTTTTCCAAGATTTCAAATGCTTAAGGGGATAAAATGAATTTCTTGATTTTCAAAATAACACATACACAACAACTATTATTTTCAGAACTATAGGAACTAAATCTAGAAATACACATTTCATTTTTTTGTAACAAAATAATACTTAATAAAAATAATGCATTTCTTTAAAGTTTATTTAAAAGGCAATATAGTCAACATTACAATTGGGTGAAATAAGCATCTAGTCTCTCTTTTCTATTAAATGAACACTTTAAATAAATGAATACAATCCTTTCAAAACAAATACAACATGCAACTTTTATTTACATTTCTACAACTGAAAAATATAGCATCCCTTTTCTTATTCTTTTCTGCAAATGAAGAACAAAAACCAGCAACTCCTAGCTTCTCTTTTTCTTTTCTTTCCAAGCAATCCTGCAAATAAATCATAAGGCTTGACCATGGAGTGCTCACCTCCTAGCCTAGGCTTACTAGAAGCCACCCCTGAGCTTGGAGAACCAAGCCCTAGATAGGTTACAAACATGAAAACACAACAACCAAGGGAAAAACACTCAACAACACTTTCCCAACCAAGGCTACACTTCATCACAAAATGTGATGATTTTACATGGGTGGTAGTGGACTAAATACCCTTAGGAGAATGCAAGAATGGTAGATCACAATGCCACCTCATGGTAAACCAAGATATTTCATAAGTTCATTAACCCTACATTCCTTATGACCCCCAAGGCATTCATGCCATACTTTCTCCCCTTATGACCCCCAAATGCACAAACTAGGCCATGCAGCAAGGGTCACATATACACCCTTTGAGTTCACTCTCATAATGAGAGTCTCTCACTCGAAGGCTGTCAAACTTCTACCACCCACAATACCATCCTACTCTCCCAAGAGTAGAAGGCCTTGGTTACTCCCAAAACACATAAAATGCATACAAGAAAATAAAAGATAGGTCGCATAATAATAATTTTCACAAAAGAAAATATAAGAGAATCACTTTCACATACAACCAAAATTCCAACATAGACATGCAACGTAAAAAAAAACAAAGAGATGAACCAACCTTCAATCTGCCCAAAGGTATGCTAGAACTAGTTTGAGGATGAGCAGCCCAAATCCACAATCCTCCCTTCTACACTTAGCCCAAATTTTGAATCCAAAAACCAGATTTTCAAAATGCATAGTCTCCAAAAATGGAGAGTGGGTGATTACACACAAAATCTCTCATTCTTGCCTAAGAAGACCTCAGTGAGAGTTCTCATAGGTTTCTAAAACTGAAAATGGAAAAATTAAGAAAAAGATCAAAAAAGATCTCTCATCAAAAGGGAAGGTTATCTAACCTAGATGGCACCTTCTAATTTCAATTTTCACTCACCTTAGGAAACTCACTTTTTTGAGGTGATTAAACAGTCACATGGGAGTAGACACATGCCTAAAAATACTCCTAACCCATAGGTATACCTTATGGGCTTTAGGAAACACCTTTAAACTACCCCTAGGAGTCCATTTGACCCCTTATAAACCCATCTGAAGTTAAATTTCGGGTCAAACCTATTTTGACCACTCCAAAGACTCTCTACCCAAGGAAAATGTAGAACTACATTCAAATGTTTGAAAAAGCTATATTTTAACAACTCCCTTCAAGAGACAAGTCAAAATTCAAGACATAAATCAACACATGTGTCAAGTGGCACAATAAAATACATTACAAAATTACACATGGAAATTGTCTCTTGGTGGATTTAAGTAAATCAATAAATAAAATTTAACACACATGCATCATTTACTATTACAAATAAAATACGATACATACGGGGTGTTGTCTCTCCAAATAGACAACCCCTGCTTTACGAATGTACATAGGTCTAGGTTTGGTTCTCCATAATATTTACATGGTCACATGGATAATTTTCCTGCGCATCTCAATTACACATTAGTAATTCCAATAACCTCATATAATATTAAACACATGAATAAGAATACACATCAAACACTATGCATACAGTTTACATTTAAACAAATCGATATATCTTATATCCAAATAAATCCACATAAGCAATTATCATAATCCACATAATGTTGATCCATACATAAAACATGCATCCTATTTCTATCATCATAGTAAAGTCTTGCAATTCCAATAATGACATACATCGTCACAAAGTAATCCTATTCTAGAATCATATAGAGTTCTATATCTATAATGCATAGAAATGAAGCATCAATATATATCAATGTTATCCAAATCATGGAATCATATAAGTTCCAAATCCATAATGCATAAAAATAAAGCATCCATAATAGTCTCAACATGAAAAATACTAAAATGCTAGCATGAGTCGGGGTAGGGCCTCACACCCTCTCCCTCTAGGCATGAACTTCCTCCTAGAGTTCATCAAAAAGATGGGGGTACTGTGATCTCATACATGTTGCGTCCTCCCATGAAGTCGTAACCTCATCATAGCAATCCCACTGGACCCTAACCTAGTCTAGCTCTCGACCTCGAAGGGCCAATGTCCGGCGTACAAAAATGCAAATGGCATCCAGAGCTAGTTGTCTATCCGACTCCACCTGCAAGGCATCCCAATCTTAAATATGAGACTCATCATAGATATACTTTCTCAAAACTGATACATGAAACACATCGTGGATGCGTGACAGGATAGGTGGCAATGCTAAATGGTAGGCAACTGATCCTATCCTCTCAAGGATCTCAAATGGTCCTACTAAGTGAGGTGTGAGCTTAGAACCCTTTCCATAATAGATTGGACTCTTATACAGTCGCACTCTCAAAAAGACTCTGTCTCCAACCAAGTAGCTACGATCTATCCTCTTTGCATCTGCATACTTCTTCTGTCTATCTTGTGCCTCTATAAGACACTGCCTAATCAAATCCACCTGCTGCTCCATATCCCGAACTATCTCAAGACCAATAGCAACTATGTCCTCTATGCGGTCCCAACTCAATGGTGTCCTACAAGGCCTGTCGTATAATGCCTGATAGGGTGGCATCCCCAACGAAGTGTGATGCCCATTGTTATAGGAAAACTCCACTAAGGGAAGTACTCTTCCCATCTGGTCTGATGATCCATGATGTACATGCGAAGCATATCCTCTAACACCCAGTTAACCCTCTCTGTCGAACCATCCATTTTCGGATGATAGGCTGTACTAAAGTTGAGCTTGGTGCCCATAGTTGCTTGTAATGCCTTCCAAAAGGAAGAAGTGAAGAGGGAATCCCTATCAGAAATAATCTTGCATGGAACACCATGAAGTCTAAAAATGTCTCGCAAGAACACCTGTGCTACTGCTGGTGCTATGAAGGTAGTCCGAACTAGTGAAAAGTAGGCCACATTGGTCAACTTGTCAACTATCACCAAGATGGCATCATGGTGATGAGATGACGTAGGGAGACCAATGATGAAATCCATGGATATAGTATCCCACTTCCACTCTGGTATAGCATGAGACTGGAGCAACCCACCTGGATGGGGTTGTTCCACCTTGACTCTCTAACACTCGAGGCATCGGGCTACTAACTCAGCAATGAGCTGCCACATTCCTGGCCAATGATATAACTATCTCAAGTCAGCATGCATCTTCTTAACTCTAAGATGTGCTGCATAAGGAGCTCTATGAGCCTCCGTGACAATGAACTCATGCAATCCCCTAGAAGAAGGTACATAGATGTGCCCTCTATGGCGAAATAGTCCATCAGACTCCAAGGAATAATCCACATATTTCCCTTCTAGAGTTTCCTAAGATCGTATCACCTGACAAACCTCTAAATACCATCCATCCTCTGGAAACTACTGCAATATCTGATCTCTCAAATCCGTGCCCATAGACATGGTGTATACCTCATGACATCTCCTACTCAAGCCATCTGCAACTACGTTTTCTTTCCCTTTGATGTAGTGAATGTCAAAATCATATTCGCACAAGAACTCCATCCCTCTCCTTTGATGTGCATTAAGGTTCAACTAAGTGAATATGTATTGAAGGCTCTAATGGTCTGAATGAAGCTCAAAATGATGACCCAAAAGGAAGTGTCTCCACCTCACAAGTGCATGCACTACTGCTGCAAGCTCAAGGTCATGAGTAGGGTAGTTAAGCTCATGAGTCTTAAGTTTCCTAGACTCAAAAGCTATAGCCCTACCATCCTGCATAAGGACTGCTCCTAAACCCTCTAGGGAAGCATCTGTGCAAACCATGAAGTTAGATGAGGGATCTGGTACTACAAGGATAGGTGCGCTAGTAAGTGCCTTTTTGAGTTCCTGAAAGGCCCTCTCACACTTATCTGTGCACTCAAATTTCTTCCCTTTATGCTGAAGAGAAGTAATGGGATGTGCGACTCTAGAGAATCCCTCAACAAAGCATCGGTAATAACCTGCTAAGCCCATGAAGCTCTTGACTTTTGTCACACTGGTTGGCACTGGCCAATCCATAATAGCTTTGATCTTTGATGGGTCAACTAAGATCCCATCACCAAAAATAACGTGCCCAAGGTACTTGACCTCTGAATGAAAGAAGGCACACTTTGACAAACTGCCAAACAACTGATTGTCCCTCAAACACTGCAAAACCTGTCTTAGGTGCTCCTCATGCTCCTCCTCATTCTAAGAATATATCAATATATCATCAAGGAACACAATCACAAAATGGTCCAGAAATGTGCGGAATACCCCATTCATGAGGCTCATGAAAATAGCTAGAGCATTCATAAGACCGAATGGAACCACGGTGAACTCATAGTGGTCATATCTATTGTGAAATCATTCTTGTGGATATCACTTTCCACTATTCTCAACTAATGGTATCCTGAATTCAGATTAATTTTGGAAAATACTTTGGCACCCTGAAGTTGGTCGAATAAATCATCGATCCTGGGCAAGGGATATCGGTTCTTGATGGTTACTTTGTTCAATTGTCGATAATCCATGCATAACCGAAAAGATCCGTCCTTCTTCTTCATGAAGATGAGTGGTGCACCCCAAGGGGATACGCTAGGATGAATGTGACCTTTCTCTAGGAGTTCCTCAAGCTACATCTTGAGCTCATTAAGCTCATTTGTGGTCATCCTATAAGGTTCTCTTGAAACTGGCTCAGCTCCTGGTACAAGGTCTATATGAAAGTTAATCTATCTATGGGGTGGCATTCTAGGTAGCTCTGAAGAAAACACGTCTGAATATGCCTTAAGGATAGGATGGTTGTCAATCGATGTTTCCTTTTCGTCCTCTTCCTCTCTATCACTGATGGTGATGGCAAATAACTTACATCCCTTTCATATGCTCCGCTTAAGCTGCATTGTGGAAATCATGTGAAGAGACACGGGTCTTTGAATCCTAGTGATTACTATGGGCGAACCCTGATCATCCTCACACTCGATCTCTTTCCTGCGGTAATCCATCTTGGCTCTGTGGGCATAAAGCCATTCCATGCCAAGTACGATGCCATATGATCCAAGTGGTGTAACTCTAAGGTCTACTAAGGTGGTGGTATTGCCAATCTGAAGCTGACATGCCCTAACCTCTAATTGCACTGACACTCTAGCCCCTGAAGCTAACTCCACTTCCCAACTGACACCCTATCTAGTTGCCACTAGCTCGCAATGCTCTACAACCAAAAGAGATATAAAAGAGTCAGTAGCTCCTGAATCAAATAATATAGATACACTGCTACCTCTGATCATACTTGCAGCCTCAATGACTATGGCCTGGTGCTCTGCCTAACGGTTGTCAACCGCTACGAAGACTCTATGGGACCTGCCCATATCTCCAACTGTAGGCTCTGATGTTGCCATCCTCTGATTCCCTACCATCTGACCCTAAGGACACTCTCTTGCCATGTGCCCCATGGCTCCACATGTGAAACAAGCACCGCATGCTTGAAACTAAAGGCCCTGAGGCCTAGAGAAAGACTGTCCCCTGTCTTGCTAGAACCACTGTACCCACCCCTCGCGGACTACTAAGTCCTCGCTAGAGGTGTGTAAGGAACCTGAGATTGTTGATCTTGCCTCTGACCTAGAGACTGTCACTTCTTGGGCTTTGCACCCTGTCGACTCTACAGAGGCCTCTGCCTCTAGTTCTTCTATGACTATTGTGGAGAAGGGGATTTGGAGAACCCCGTTATGTGTCTGTTACTACCTTTCCAATGGGGTTTTTGAAACCCGTATGTCTGGGGTATAGGGTTTCAGTTCTAGAACCGATCCCTTGTATCCTGTGGCCTGACCTAAATCTCCTCTGCTATCAAAGCCTTATCCACGACAACTCAAAGGCTCCCTGGAGTGGACATCCTCATTGGTCTTGCTATGCCGACATTCAACCCTCTGATAAAATGATTGATGAGAAGCTTCTCATCTTTCAGGTAGTCCATGTATGGCAAGAGCTCAAAAAACTTGCTCTTGTACTGGGTCACTGAGAGACCCTTCTACTGGAGGTCATGGAACTCGTCTATCCTACACTATCTGTAATGCTCTGACAAGTACCTCTCCCTGAACGTCTCTGTAAAAATCTCCCATGTGAGAGTATCAGCAACTAAACCACACTTTTATTCCTCTTGTCTCCACCATGTGGAGGTCGTTGCTCTCAATAGGTGGACTGCTACACGTGCCTTTAGATTGCTCTCGTAAGAGCACAATGCAAAGCACCTATCTAGGCTCAAAAGCCAAGCCTCAGCTTCTACCCCGTCGGTAGATCCCCCAAACGATGGTGGCTGGAGGTGCATAACCTCTCTGATTAGATCCCCTGGATCTTGATGTGATCTCTCATAATACACTAGATCTGCTACTGGAGGTGGTCCTAGTAGGTGAATGGACTCGGGCTCATGCCCAACCTGACTCTCTACGGGATTAGGAGGTGGACTCCTACTCCGTTCCCTATCTGCCGATCTATGGCTCCCTGAGTTCTGGTTTTCAACATGATGATCCTCTACTGGAAGCCTTTCCCGGACTATCCCAATCAGGTTTTGGAGTGCTTCTAAGATGTCTTGGTTTGGGTCAATAGGTCGTTCGGGAGGAGCCTCTGGGTTCCTTTCCGGAACCGATTCCTCCCTATCGACCTCTTCATGTGCCATGCTTTCACGCCTAGGACCTCTACCATGTCCGCGAGCTTGTCGCGTAGTCGGAGGCATCCTTATGAGAAAATAAAAATAAAATAAAATAAATAAATAATTTTTTGGAGAAATATTTAATTAATTAAAAATAAATATAATAAAATAAAATTAATTAATTAACTAATTAAAGCGAAACGTAATGGAGAAAGGTTCCTAGTGTTGGAAACCTTGCTCTGATACCAAAATGTCATGCCCAAACTTTTGGGCACGAACGGGATATTTTTTTTTAAAATAACAACCTAATAACATTAAATTCGCTAATATGAAATGTACTAACAAGTTTTGTCTTAACTATGTTTTGAGTTAACTCTAACCACTAACTTGAGTAAGCAAAAATAATTTAAATTAAATGCGGAATACTAAAAGAGTTATTTATTATCTCATCAATTTTAATCAGTAAATTAATTTAACCAAAAATCTCTAAATTAATTGACAAAGGTAGTATTACTCTCCAATATCCATTAATTGCTTTTAGGAACTAAATAAATTAGTCCTAGCACTTAGATTATCAATGCCTATATTTTATTTTAACAATAATTAGATTGTGATTAATCTAATTTGACTAAAGGGTCAATTAAATCCATAATGAAAATTTCCCTATAAAATTTAGCTTGGAATGGCCTAAATTTAGGTGGATTAAATAACCCCTTATAGTCAAAATAACTTATAAAGTTATTTTTAAGTTCCTAAGTAATTAATCTCCAAAAATAATTACAATTTAAAAACGTCATATTTAATGTTTATATAATCGGTCATAAAATATGAATGTACAAATAAAATAATTAAACTAATGTGAGATGTGTACATTCATATTCTTAACTATATATATATATATATATATATATTCTTTAAACAAACATTATTATAAAAAAAATACACATGAACCCTAATGAAAATATTATAAAATGCCCCTTTCAAACCCCATTTCTTTTATTCCTTTTATAATTTTCGATATACCCTAACCCTAACTGGGTTAGGGTTTCATATTCTTTGTTGCAGGGAGGAGGGGTCAAAGGCATGGCGGCTAGAGGCGGAGGTTCTACGCAGGTAGCGGTGGTGCCAAAGGGGAATGGGCAGAGGTGGCGGATGTCATGTGGGAGGGCTCCCCGCAGGGATGGCCACAGCCGTGCCTATGGGTCGCGGCCCACAGAGGCGGCCTTGGTCGCCGCTATGAATCACGGCCCGCAGTCACGGCTGCACCGTCACTGTGGGGCGCCACCCACAGGGAGGGGTTGAAGCCTCCCCGACTGTGGGTTGCGGCCCACAGTGGCGGCTGCGGCCACCGCTGGGGTCGCCGCCCACAGCTCGTGGGGGGGGGGTGAGGCTCCCCTAGTTTACTCAGTTTTTTTTTTTTAAATAAATTAAAAATCTTTTTGTTTTTGTTTTTGTTTTTAAATATACAACAATATATATATATAATCTAACCATGGTTAAATCACAGGTAGGTTTAATATAGATTTTCATAAATGTATAATGTTAATTTTTTTTTTTCTTCAAGTATCTATAGGAACTTATTAAAATAACTAGCATCATAGCATTAGACCAATATTTTTATTTCATCTTTTAGATCTAGACATAAATCTATAGTGCAATTATTTAATTTTAATTCTGCAATAAATAAAGGAGAAGATGACAGAATTAATTAAATTTAAGCAGCAACTACATTAGTCTAGAAAACATTGAAAGGGATGTTAATTTTTTTTAGATTTATTTTTTGTGAATAAATAAAAGGGGAAATGACAGAATTTAATAAACTATATTTGCATTTCAATAAATAGGATTAAATGTTTTATTTCCATCTTACTAACATACACGCTTTTCTATTTCATTCTTTTCCAAGATTTCAAATGCTTAAGGGGATAAAATGAATTTCTTGATTTTCAAAATAACACATACACAACAAATATTATTTTCAAAACTATAGGAACTAAATCCAAAAATACACATTTCATTTTTTTGCAACAAAATAATACTTAATAAAAATAATGCATTTCTTTAAAGTTTATTTAAAAAGCAATATAGTCAACATTACAATTGGGTGAGATACCCATCTAGTCTCTCTTTTCTATTCAATGAGAATTTTAAATAAATGAATACATTCTTTCAAAATAAATACAACATGCAACTTTTATTTACATTTGTGCTACTGAAAAATATAGCATCCCTTTTCTTATTCTTTTCTGCAAATGAAGAACAAAAACCAGCAACTCCTAGCTTGTCTTTTTCTTTTCTTTCCAAGCAATCCTACAAATAAATCATAAGGCTTGACCATGGAGTGCTCACCTCCTAGCCTAGGCTTACTAGAAGCCACCCCCAAGCTTGGAGAACCAAGCCCTAGATAGGTTACAGACATACAAACACAACAAACAAGGGAAAAACACTCAACAACACTTTCCCAACCAAGGCTACACTTCATCACAAAATGTGATGATTTTACATGGGTGGTAGTGGACCAAATACCCTTAGGAGACTGCAAGAATGGTAGATCACAATTCCACCTCATGGTAAACCAAGATATTTCATAAGTTCATTAACCCCACATTCCTTATGCCCCCCAAGGCATTCATGCCATACTTTCTCCCCTTATGACCCCCAAATGCACAAACCAGGCCATGCAACATGGGTCACATATACACCCCTTGAGTTTTCTCTTGTAATGAGAGTCTCTCACTCGAAGGTAGTCAAACTTCTACCACCCACAAGACCATCCTACTCTCCCAAGAGTAGAAGGCCTTGGTTACTCCCAAAACACAAAAAATGCATACAAGAAAATAAAAAACAGATCGCATAATAATAATTTTCACAAAAGAAAATACAAGAGAATCACTTTCACATACAACCAAACTTTCCAACATAGATAGGCAACGTAAAAAAAAACAAAGAGATGAACCAACCTTCAATCTGCCCAAAGGTATGCTAGAACTAGTTTGAGGATGAGCAACCCAAATCCACAATCCTCCCTTCTACACTTAGCCCAAATTTTGAATCCAAAAACCAAATTTTCAAAATGCATAGTCTCCAAAAATGGAGAGTGGGTGATTACCCACAAAATCTCTCATTCTTTCCTAAGAAGACCTCAGTGAGAGTTCTCACAAGTTTCTAAAACTGAAAAAGGAAAAAGTAAGAAAAAGATCAAAAAGGATCTCTCATCAAAAGGGAAGGTTATCTAACCTAGATGACAACTTCTAATTTCAATTTTCGCTCACCTTAGGAAACTCACTTTTTGAGGTGACTAAATAGTCACATGGGAGTAGACACGTGCCTAAAAATACTCCTAACCCATAGGTATACCTTATGGGCTTTAGGAAACACCTTTAAACTACCCCTAGGAGTCCATTTGATCCCTTATAAACCCATCTGAAGTTAAATTTCGGTTCAAACCTGTGTTGACCACTCCAAAGACTCTCTACCCAAGAAAAATTTAGAACCACATTCAAATGTTTGAAAAAGCTATAGTTGAACAACTCCCTTCAAGAGACAAGTCAAAATTCAAGACTTAAATCAACACGTGTCAAGTGGCACAATAAAATACATTACAAAATTACACATGGAAATTGTCTCTTGTTGGATTTAAATAAATCAATAAATAAAATTTAACACACATGCATAATTTACTATTACAAATAAAATATGATACATACGGGGTGTTGTCTCCCCAAATAGACAACCCCTGGCTTTACAAACATACATAGGTATAGGTTTGGTTCTCCATAATATTTCCATGGTCACATGGATAATTTTCCTATGCATCTCAATTACACATTAGTAATTCCAATAACCTCATATAATATTAAACACATGAATAAGAATACACATCAAACACTATGCATATAATTTACATTTAAACAAATTGATATATCTTATATCCAAATAAATCCACATAAGCAATTATCATAATCCACATAATGTTGATCCATACATAAAACATGCATCCTATTTCTATCATCATAGTAAAGTCCTGCAATTCCATTAATGACATACATCATCACAAAGTAATCCTATTCTAGAATCATATAGAGTTCTATATCTATAATGCATAGAAATGAAGCATCAATATATATCAATGTTATCCAAATCATGGAATCATATAAGTTCCAAATCCATAATGCATAAAAATAAAGCATCCATAATAGTCTCAACATGAAAAATACTAAAATGCTAGGATGATTCGGGGTAGGGCCTCACATAAACACTTGTGTTATGGTGGATGTTGTTATTTCGTTTTGGATAGCATGTATTTTGTTTAACCGCTTGGTTAAGAACATCTATAGATTTGTATTCAAAGTAGTGTGTGTTTTGGAGTCACTGATTCACCCCCCATCTCTGTGCTTTTCAAGTCCATCAATTGGTATCAAAGAACAACTTCTTTGAAGCCTAACTTCTTAGAAGGGAATCTTGAAACCACCATGGGGGACAAAAGCTACTTTGAGATGGTTAGAGAACTAGAAGCCAGTAAAAATGAAGTTGAAACTCTTAGGGGTAAACTGAAAGCTTCTCAGGTCAAAAGGAGAGAGCTATCTGAAAAACTGCTAGAAATATCTGACAATAGTTCTTCGGATGAAGCTAATATCGATGCCTTAGTAGAAGAGGTTGAAAATTTGTAGGGTGAGAAACTAAATCTAAGAAGAGAACTGGAAGGTCTCACTATTCACATGTGTCAAGAGCTAGAATCCAGAAGAGTTGCTGAAGATCTTATCAAAGAAAAATATCAAGAGATCCTAAAAATCAAACGAGAAAGAGACCCCATGCATGAGGATTTAATAGCCAAAACAGAAGAAAAGGAGAACTTAAAATTAGACCTTGAATTGGCATCATCTTTGAAAGAGAATCTGTCTAAGCATAATGAAGTTCTTGTCACTGAGCATGTTGAAGCCAATGAGAAAATGGAAAAGTCTATCAAAAGTTCTACCATTCTGGAAGAACAAATTCAATCACAGAGAATGAAGGGTGATATCTCTAGACTTGGCTTTCACACAACTGAGAAAGGTGAATCCTCAGGTACAAAGAGCAACTATCCAAAGAATAAAAATGCATCTAAAGTCAATAAGACTACTGGCAAGAAATCTTTCAAACTTGTTTGTTTTGTTTTTCATAAGCTTGGTCATACTACAAATGTTTGTAGGAACAAACCTATGAGAAATGCAAGTTATAATACCAATACTAGGTATGTGTTTAGAAAGTTTAAAGGACAGTGCTACACCTATGGAATGTATGGGCATAAACATATTAAGTGTAGATATGGTGCAAACAATATTGTACCACACATGCATCCTAGATCATATTGTGGGCAAACAAGAAACTATGACAACCGGATGAACAGGAACCGGCAAAGATCCTACAACGATAGTTTTAGGCCATTTAAGATGGAAAAGGAAACAAATGTTCCGTGTACCTTTTGTAATAAAAGTGGTCATGTGGCTATGAACTATAGAAAAAGAAGAGGAAATGCAAGACCCTGGAGATCATCTAGTATGATCTGCTATCACTGCAACAAACCGGGACACCTGGCAAAGTTTTGCAGAACCAAGAACAGCGAACCGGTCAACTCTACTAAGGATCAGAAAGGCAAGTAAAATGTTGATGTTGAGGAAACAAGAGAAGATATGAATTGGACATGGAAAAATAAGAGCGAATAAGTGCTTGTAGAAGAAATCACTCCTTCACCTAGTGAAGAGAGTCCAACACCAATGACTTAAGCCTGTCTAAAACGGCTAAGGGGAGCGTAATGGTAAAACATAATTCAGACCCCTTTGCAGAATTAGAAAGAAATAATCTTTTTGAATTTTGGGATTTTCTTTGTGCTAATGTGTCACTTAAGTGGTGAAATTAGGGTTTTTAACCTAAAATTATGAGCATTTATTACGGTTGGTAAAAAGGATATAAACTAGTTTTACCTTATCACTTTTACCCTAATCCTTTCAAAAAATAATTGAAGCAATTGCAGAGTAGAGTAAGATAGTTTTGGTATGAATTGACAAATTGCTTTGTGATTAAGAGAAATCAAGCTGAATTGGTAGCTGCAGAGAAGTGAATGGGAGCGCATTTGAATAATCCAACCGGGAATTGAAGAGACGTGCTAAATTCTAGGTATTTCCTTGCTTACCACCTTGAAACTTGTTTGTCTAGAATGACATCTACTTCTAAATCTGTAGGGAGGTTGATGATTACTGCCGAGCCTGAAGAAGTTGTAAAGGTAGAGAAAATTATGTCTTATAATGCATTATCACAAGTTCCAAATGGAGTCATTATCCATGGTGATTTGTCCAGCTATATAGACTGCAAAATTGAAGATATGGGAACTCTTCACATTTTTACTCAACTGAAATCACTCTATGACAAGGAAGGAAATATTGAAGCTAAATATTCTAAGATTTTTGAGAAAGGATTTCATAATGTTGCCTACCCTCTTGAATATTTTGAAGAAGAACACATAAGAATAATTCTGCGTCAAGTACATGGAGAGAATATGTATCTGGAAAGGACTCACACAATTACCAAGGAATCCATTAGGGCTGTAACGAGTTATTGCTCAACCGGTGAAATTTCTAAGTTGAGAAAAATCACAAAAGACACAGTCTTCAAGCTAACTGGTTCCACCTTTGATGGGTGTGCTTTCTCTATTAACAATATCAGAGATCCTGCAGTGAAACTCGTAGCAATGGTGATAGGCTATAGAGTATTTTACTCTAGTAGACTTAACAGTGTTCCATCCACAGCAATTCATACAGCATATAGTATGATTATTGAAGATAAAAACTATGATATCTGTGAAGCTATCAGAGTCCAACTTTTCCTAAATTTAAAGTCTATCAAAAATGAAAATACCCAAAAGTTTAAATTCGGTCAGCTGCTAGCTGGGTTATTTTTCTACTTTCAAAATTTCCTACCTGGTATAGGTGACATTGAGTGGTCCAAGGAACAACCGGTCAATGCTCAGATTAGAAACAACATCAAGGCTATAAAGAATACATTTTTGGCTGCCACCAACAGGTATTTTAATGAATTTCAAAAGAAAATGAGTATGAGAATGAGGTTACCTGAAGATGTAGTAAGACATTTTGAAAAAGACATAATCTTCATGGTTACTACTGATTTTTGCTTAATGCAAGCAAGAGAACCTAGAGAGGAAGAAATGGAATAAATGAGCTACGAAGTCAATGATGACTTACTGGGCTATGCTAATACTCTGTTAGCATTGCCTGTAGACAAAAAGAAGGCAAAATTGGATATTCTTGCAATCCAAGCTGCATCTGTTGAAACCAGTACTGAATCTGTAGCTAAAGAAAAAGGAAAAGAAAAGAAAAGTGAAGAAAAATCTCTGGAAAAGAAGACTACAAGGGTGACTCTAAGTGTCCTAAGAAAGAAGGAACAAGCACCCAAAATAACTGAGAAAAAGGAGAGTGTACCAAAGACGAGAAGGAATGGGAAATTAATATTGCAACTAGAGTCTAAGGGAAAATAGTCTGATGAAGAACCTAAGAAGGAGAAGACAACTAGTAGAACATCTAAAAAGGTAAAGGTAGTGCCAAAGGCAACTACAACACAGAAAGTTGCAATAAGCCAGGGAATATGGATGAAAAGTTATAATAAGCAAATGGATAAATGACCAAAAGCTATGATAGACTGAAAGCTGCAAACAAGATGCATGATGCTCATGATGATCCTCAGCCTTGTCAAGATCAAATGTGGAAAGGGAAAATGAACATGAGGGACAATAGGATATGAAGGGTAATGATAGGGGTTCGATAGGATAATGAAGGGCAATAGGATATGAAGGAGGAAATCTACCCCCAAGTGTGGTGTGCAAGAAGTTCATAAATTACACATGACGCCTGTTTGCCAGGTTTTCATCATGGTACTTGCCCAATGCGCCTGTTTGCCAGGTTTTCACCAGTGAACGAATTATTTTTCTTTACTTTTTTTTTTCTTTTGTCTTTTTTTTTTCACTTTTTTTTTTTTTGATTTTTTTGATTTTTTGACTTTTTCAATAGAAGATGGACACATGATAGGGGATGGAAGAAGGACTCAAGCGTCTTTTTGGTTGGATAGTAGCCTTAAAAAATTGGACCATGACCTTTAAAAGTATGCTCAAAGACGTTGGTAGGATAAGGACATGGAAAATGAGATGAAACTAAGGCAAGGATTTATGCAAAGGATGGGATCAAATGGATTAAAGGATGGAAAATATGCATTGGATAATGGATAGGGCATTGGAAGAATTGTGCTTGAGTAGATGGAAATGTTGGCAAGATCGACATTGGCACACACCTTGAGGGGTGATGGACTGATGGAGGAAAGACATATTTTGGATATTGAGATTTTGACGGAGGAAAGGCTATGGATTTTGGGACATAAGGGCCCAAAATGGATGAAGAAGGTGATGGAGGAACAAATTTGAGAGGGTTGGATGGAGGAATAGCAACTTTGGATGCCAAGTTGGATGTTTCTTTAGGCTTTTGCGGTTCAAGGAGCCGCTTAGTGATCCACATGGTTTTTGATTTTTCATGCTTTTGTGGTTCCTTGGAGTGCATTGCTTGCACAAGGGATTTAGGAACCCATATATATTTTGACTTTGCTTTATTTTTCTCAGTGGGCCTTTGTGGCCTTTTGGATATATTTTTTTCTTTATAGATCATATTGTTCTTTGTTTTGACATGTCGATTAGATTGGACATGTTGATCTTTGAATACAAGTGGATTGCTAGACTTATGATGCTTATACTTGGCATCCAAATTGCTTGGAAGAGGGAGTGAATGTCGGTGTGGATGGGAATGATATGGAGGCATGTGGGATGGATGGAAGGTTCTCCAAGATGTGTGCCTTTGCTGATGTTGCATAGGAGATGGAGGGATATAGGGACCTAGAATGGATGGAAGCGATGATGGGGAAGGTGGACATTTGGATTTTGACTTTGAAGGGATACCAACGCCTTGAGTGTGAGCTTTGTAGCCATGACCATTAGTATATTCTTTGATATGGAGGGATTCTTGCTCATGAAGGTCTACTCCTTTGCCTTTATGAATATCTTGACTCGTAGGATACTCTTTTCTTTGGGAAGAGGATGCGAGTCCATTATGAGGTGGATATGATATGAGAGAAATAATGAGATCTTGAAGTGGATCGGATTGCACCAAAGTGGAAGAACCCATTATGCATGTCGAGGGTTCATGAACATCTTGCACTGACACGTTAGAATCATGAAGGGGATTAGGATCATGAGGGAAACTAGGATTGTGTAGTGGACATGGTTCAATGACAAGTTCTTCATGAGATAGAATGGGGGGAATAACGGGATCATCATAAGAAATGAGACCTTGGAGTGGATATGCTAGATTAGGATGTGGAGATGGAGGAACAAGTGGATCTTGTGGAGGATCTGAACGAATAATTTGATCTTGACAAGGAGGAAGATCATTGGAATCCTCTTTAAAGGTGCTTTTCTCTTGAATTTCAATGGGATCATCGGAAAGGATGGAAGGGATATCTGGAATGTCAATGGTATTTGAAAGGACATTGTGTTCATGAAATGGAAGGGGATCATTTGGGATTGGATGAACTAGGATATCTTGATCTTGCTCGGGGAATGGAGTGTCAATAGGACTTTGGATAGGATGGACAAGAATGGGGGAATCATCATGAGTGTCTGGGAACATGAGGTCCTGGTCAACAATTGGATGGGATGATAAGGTTTCAGGATCTTGATCTTGATTTGTTTTAAGACACATTTCTTCATGCTCTAAATTATCCTCTTGACATGGGGTTGGACTTTGGATATGCATGGGGGATTCTGACAAGGGATCAATGATTTGGCATGAAGGGGATGCACTTTGAACATTTGTGATAGATTTTGGCAAGGAATCAATGCTTGAACATGAGGAAGAGTGACTTCGAATGGGGTCCTCTAAAATAGGTAATGGCAATAAAGTGCATGGTGGCATTGGGTCTTGTATTTCTGAAACATGACAAGGATGTGCATCATGAATTGGATTATCGTGGCAATCAATTATGGATAGCTCTTGGGTAATTGCATCCTTGGGGGTATTGTTTGATGAGGACAATATGAAAGGTTCTTGTGAAACTTCTAGAGGTGTAGGGATAGATGCCATTAGAGAGTCAATTTGCTTGCGAGGGGATGAGGCATTGCTAGACATAAGTGTATTATCTTGATCTTCCTCAATAAACTCACTTGGTAATTTCCTTAAGAGCATTGCAATAAAGCCACCTTTCTTTCGAGGTTTTGACGTGATTGCATCTGGAATTTGAACTTGTTTGGCAAGGATTTGGTTTGATGTCATGTTTTGATATTGGACTTGGTTCAATTGTTCTGACATGTTTGAAACTTGGGCTGGTGTGTGTTGCAACCTTTGCTTTTGAATTTGTGATTGGTGTTGTTGACATTGATATGTTGATTGGACTTGTTGATATTCCACCATTGGTTGAACTATTTGTTGACATTGTATAGTTGGTTGGACATATGGTTGAAATTGGACCATTGGTTGTGTCTGTTGGAAATGTTGGAGCTGTTGAACAATTGGTTGTGATGGTTGAAAATGTGATTGATAGTAAGAACGTTCTTGTTCTTGTTGTGGAGGCACATAATGTTGAAATTGATGTTGTCTCTTTTCTTGAAATTGTTTCATCATCTCTATTTGTGAGATGAGAGCTGGTATGTCTGATCGTTCAAGAAGAGATCTTACATCAATTGGCTCAATCTTTGGATTTTGACCTGGAAATTTTCGAAACACTTTGGACATTTGTGATCTATTCTTCACAATGTTTTTCACTCTTTGTTCCAAAATCTCTTGTTCTTGAGCTAGTTTCTCCTCTAGTTTTTGTATTTGGAGACTTGTTTCATCATAAAAAGTTTGATCAATGTTGCTTTGTTGTTGGGTTGGAAAGAATTGTGATTGCATTGTTGGTTGATATGTCAAACTTTGTTGCATCATTGGTGCTTGGAACCTTGTTTCAATAGACATGTCACTATGCAAATGCAATATTTTTGGAATTTTTCAAGGATAATGTATGATATGCAACTAAATGCAAACTAAATGAATGAGAATGCAATCTATGGCAAGAATGCAACCTATGTTTTTGTTTGTTTTTCAAGATTTTGACAAACTTTTTGGAATGCAAATCTAAAAAGAGACCCTTAGGAAATTGAAATGATGTCTAGACCTCAAAGGACAAAGGGACCAAGTGACAAAAGGGCAAATGACAAAGTCTCCCCTATATGCCTGGATACTAAGCTAGGTTTGACCAAATGACAATAATGACATAAAAAGAAAAGGTTTGACAAGGTCTAGACTTCTTAACAATGACTTAGGGTTCATCAAAGATTTGGATTACTCAAGTATGACAATACCTAGTTTTGGCACTATATGCAAAGGGACAATTACTATGCAAATGACCCTAATATGATATGATAATGCCTAAGCTTAATGAAGAGACCTAGGGTATGCAAATGCAAATGTATGACAATGTTATGACTTTAATGCAAGAGGACATATGCAAATGGATGACCCTTATTCATATGCAAAGGAGTATGACCTAGATGAAACTTAACCTTGATAGTTAACAATGACTTTGCAAAATGCAAACCTAGTATGAACCTAAATGTAAGTGACATGAATGTTGAGACAAGATTTTGAAAAATATTTGACAACCATGTTTGAAGATGAGTTTTAAACTTTGTTGAACCTTTGTTGGATGAATGTCTCTTGTGTTTAATCTTATGTTGGATCAATTTGTTTTGCTTTTTGAAATGGGATGCAATTCAACTTTTGACAAGCAAAGAATACAAGATATTGCAACTTAGACTCAAGACAATCATGCTCATTTCCACATTTCTTATGGTAGGCAAAGACATTAGGTACTTGAGAGGTAGACTCATTATGGGATTCAAGGAGAATACATAGATGCTTGACCCCACGAGCTCCCCTCCACGGAACTCACTTCTCAGGGCAGCCAAGCATCAGTCCCCATGGAATCTCCCCATGGCGAACTTAGTATCTCTTCCAAGTATCCAAATTTGTCCTTCTCAAGCAACTAGAAGGGTTTTTGGCCTCTAAAAACAAGGTGTTTAGTAAGGATTTCTGTTAAGCATTACTCCTTGATGTCACGCAAGCGTGATTGAGACATTAAGCCCATCAAGATACCAAACAAATGTAGTCGCGCAAGCACAATTTAGACCAAAAGGCCCTACTTAGATGTTGATATGAGAAAGAGTTTCAAGGGGCATCACTTCCCAAGTAACTACAATTCCCACGTAACACTTCCTTCAAAGATTTCGCTCGTCAGGTATTTGTTTATAGTGAGTTAGAATGCCAAGGAATTATAGCCGTACTCACTTTGGGTCATTCCCTTCTCACGATTATCACTTGCTTGCAAAAGCAAAGTGGTCGGGAAGGCAGGCCCTCTAAAGGAGACAAACAATCAAAGACAAAAGCATGGTATCGAAGATCTGGATTTCTGATCACCCTAAAAGGATGAGAGCATACTCTCCTATTCCAATGTCATACTTCAACAATCAAAGCAAACAAATGTTTATTCCCACCTATTTAGAAAATCACTAAGTGCCTAATTAAAAATCTCAAACACACAGTTTGGTTGTTTCTCCAAGGCAACCTGCAAAATCCAAGTTAGGGGTTTGATTTGTTGTCTTTGACCATCGATTCTGCATGACACATGTTAGTAGTTTGATTTGTAGTCTTTTCTATGCGTATGCCAAGATCCTGCACCAATAATTAGTACCAAAATCCAAAGCACAGAAAATAGAAAGCAAAAACACCAAAAATTTCAAGTAGAAACTGCATTTTTCACCTCTGTTCTGGAGTTTACACAAGCGCAGAACTCATGACACAGGCGCAAGATGTATGACACAGGTGCAAGATGTCACCTACACAAGCGCAAGATGCATGACACAGGCGCAAGATGCATGACACAAGCGCAGAAGTGTCCAGAATACCCTGCACGGCCCTGTTTTTGGGTTTTTGTCTGCAAAATCAACATGAAAGCACTCCAAATCATAGTTAAAGGGCTAGAAGGTTAGTATTTCACGTCGGGTTCACCAATTAATGTAGCATCGGAATTAGGAATCATCAAAGCAATATATAAAAGGACATATTATTCATTATTAGCTCAATCACACATTGCAATGATCTAATCCTAAGCACACTCAATAGAGATATGAAAACAAAGCATTCAAAATGAAAGATTATGCAAACCAAATGCAGAATTGAATGCTCCTTCCATGCAGCTCCATTGTTCTTCTTTCCTCTTCAATGGATTTGTGGATCTCACCTACAAGTGCACATACAATTGAAAGCAAGATTGATGAAAAGCTCAAGAGTACTAGAAGCGTAAGTTCGATAGTTTGATTAAGGATTCGGATTCAAGAATCAAGGGATTTGATTGAAGAAATTCATCCAATTTATAGAGAAATTGGAGAAAAAGACAAGATTAGCATGATCCAATTCAAATGGAAATTGCAAATCAATATGACAAATTATGACAAATTATGCACTTTCCATGCACAATTTGATTGATTAATAATTGATGACAAATTATGACAAATTCTATGTCAAAATTGATTGATTATCAATTATGACAATTTATGACAAATTGAAATGTCATTCCCATAGAATTACGAGAGAAATAGGAGGAATTTGAAATTAGGAAATTAAGAAAATTAGAAAATTGAAATTGATGACAATTAGGAATTAGAAATTGATGGAAAAATAGGAAATTAGGAACTAGAAGAAATTAGGTAAATTAATTAATAATTTGTCATTTATTATTTAATTTACAAGAGGAAGAATAATTAGCCAATTAAATAAAGATTTAATTGTAATGAGAAGACCTAGGATTAATAAATAATTTAGTAACCCTAGAAGAAGAAATGACAAATTAGGTTAAATGAATAAATCATAAAACCTTAGAAGACGAATTAGAAATGCGAAAATGACAATTAGGTCTTGATTGAAGATAATTAATGTCATGATTTTGAATTGATAAATGACCAGTGCGACAAAATGATTTGATTAAGAAAATGCGCCAATTGACGAGGAACAATGACAAATTGATCCAAATTGACATAATTGAGACAGACAATGATCGATGACAAATCGGTCGCAAAATGACAAAATTGATAAGAGGACAACGATCGATGACAGAATATATTGCAAAACGACAGGATTGAAAATGACCACGATCGATGATAAATCGATCGCAAATGACAAGATCGAACATGACAACGATCGATGACAAATCGATCGTAAAATGACAAGATTGATAAACCGATCGCTAGATGACAAGATTGAAAAGAGGACAAAACCCTAATTAGGATTGACGATGTCCAAAATGATAAGATTGATGATAAGATTGATAAGAGAGCAACGATTGATGACAAATCGATCGCAAGATTCACAGGAGGACAAAACCCTAATGAGGATTGACGATGTCCAAAATGATGACAAATTAGCACGCACATTGATGCAACAGGATAAAATCGATCAAAATCATGACTAGATAGTGTTGTCGACAAGACCAAATTTGAGGACGAGATAAAGGAAGAATGTAGAAGAATGACTCGATGTTCGCAAATGATAAAAACCAAGTGCGTGACATAGGAGAAATGTTAATGTGACGCAAAAACCTAAAATGAGGCAATGCGCAAATGTTAAAGTATGACCTCGCAAGCGTTGACCATTTTTAGGTTTCTACATTTTGCCCCTCTTTGAGACAATGCGATTTTAAGCGTTGTTTCAAAGAATAATAATGAAAATGCCCCAGACAACGATAATGACATATGCATGCCCCCTCGAGGAATTGGCCGGAAATGCCGCGAACAGAGGCCAATTGATCGATAAAAAGGATAGGATCGAACAGACGGACAATCGGATACCGGATGCATGAAGGACAAGCAATTGAAGATGCAAAAGACCGCGACCAATATAAGATGGAGAGGATGCACGTCCATCTATGCACTGACAAAGATCTATAAATGGGACCAAGAGAGTGAAAATTGTTCATTTGCACTAGCCCAAGAAGAGGTTTTGTTGCTCTGGAAAAGGACACTTGCAGAGAGATGGCGAACATTCCAACGGCGGATCACCTTGGGGAACGTGTACACACATTCAGACGATCGGAGGACGTAGGAGCAGCGGTATGTATCTCGAAAACCCATGTGTTGAATTTCATGAATTTGACACGTTTGCGGGACATGGTGGGGATGAGGAGGACAGAGGGAGCACCCAGTGACAGAGGCACATACTCCTTATGACAGACAGTGGACATATGTAGTTTGACATGTTGTAGTCAGCCTGCGGGCCATACTTGGGACGGACAGTCTGATTTTGTACTCCGATATTATTATGATATGTGATATGAAATGCATCGATATGATGGGATGCAATGTGTTATGACTTGTAGTTATTTTTCATGTATGGATGACTTATGTACTTTGTATGAACATGTATGGATGTATTTTTATGTATTTTTGAAATGAAATGGATAAAATGCTTGATGTAATATGTGATGGAATGCAAATGTACTAACCAGATGGATGCAGGATGCAAGATGTATGTTTGGATATCGGAGCACTAGACCGAACTGACTATCTGACCGGACGGAAGAAGTGTTAGTAAGAAGAAAATGAAACAGAGGACAATTAGAGATGAAGAAAAACTTGCTTTCAGTAATGCACTTTGTAGGTGAGAACCTTTATTTTAATATAGCAAAACGGATGCGTAGCATCATGGCATTGAAGGCCAGAGCTGAAATGCAACCCTTTTTGCAAAAGACAGACACATCACAGACAAACAACAATCACAAAAAAAGAAAGAGATCATGAACCATCCCGGTCACTCTAAATCACTCAGTGACATCATCGAGCAACATAGGAAGATGACCGAAGATAAATCAATAAATGATAAGACACACAAATTCAAGCAAATCAAACAAACATCTTGATCTTCATTGTCAAAAGTTGAAAGTGCTGATAGGATGATCATGCTGTCTGGTTTCAGGAAATGCGGTACCCCGTCTAAGACAGGACACAGTCTGGTTTCGAGTATACCACACCCTGTATAAGACCCATGATAGTATGCCAAGGACAAATGATTTTGAGGTTGATTGATATGACAACTTGGATCAGTTTGAATGTCTGGTTTGATTGAAAAGGTTCATCTGTTAATGCATGATTTCATTAAAGCATAGTGTTGGATTGCGAGTGTGTTGGATGTATACTCAGTGAGCTGTCGATGCACAAAGGGATGGTTTATTGCAAAATGGTTGTTTTTGGATTTTAATGTTTTGAAATGTTTTTGCGTTCATTTTTTTCGGACTTTATATGACTTTTTAGGGATTTATTTCATTTTTTCAATTTTTTTGATTTTTTTAAGGACTTTATTTGATTTTTTTTTTTGAAGATTTTATTTTTTCAGGACATTATTCGATTTTTTTGAATTTTTTCAGGACATTATTCGATTTTTTTGGATTATTTCAGGACATTTTTCAATTTTTTTTTTTTTAAAGATTTTTTCAGGACATTTTTCAATTTTTAGGATTATTTCAGGACATTTTTCAATTTTTAGGATTATTTCAGGACATTTTTCAATTTTTATTTTTTTGAAAGATTTTTTCAGGACATTTTTCAATTTTTTTATGATCTTTTTAGTTTTTTTTTTTGCCCCTAATGTCTAGCAAGGCATGGAATATGACAGGTGAATAAATAGGCTTGCTGAAATGTTGGTGGATAGAGGGAAGACAAAGGCCTTTTATTAGGGAGACAATGCAGATGCAATTGTCAAAGGCTATGGCGTGATGGGACAAGAGACTGGATATGACAATGTAAAGCAGTGATATGGCATGAGGGACATGTCAAGAGGTTTTTGAAAAACATGTTTAAATTTTGCGTCCTTATGTCAGATCAAGATCAAGGAATGAAAAAGAGTGTATGGATAGTGATAAGATATGGATAGGATAAGCAAGACCAAGAATGGATAAGGGACATGGATTGAAGGTCGAGATTGGCTAAGGGATAGTGACAGAAAGTTGCAATAAGCCAGGGAATATGGATGAAAAGTTATAATAAGCAAATGGATAAATGACCAAAAGCTATGATAGACTGAAAGCTGCAAACAAGATGCATGATGCTCATGATGATCCTCAGCCTTGTCAAGATCAAATGTGGAAAGGGAAAATGAACATGAGGGACAATAGGATATGAAGGGTAATGATAGGGGTTCGATAGGATAATGAAGGGCAATAGGATATGAAGGAGGAAATCTGCCCCCAAGTGTGGTGTGCAAGAAGTTCATAAATTACACATGACGCCTGTTTGCCAGGTTTTCATCATGGTACTTGCCCAATGCGCCTGTTTGCCAGGTTTTCACCAGTGAACGAATTATTTTTCTTTACTTTTTTTTTTTCTTTTGTCTTTTTTTTTTCACTTTTTTTTTTTTTGATTTTTTTGATTTTTTGACTTTTTCAATAGAAGATGGACACATGATAGGGGATGGAAGAAGGACTCAAGCGTCTTTTTGGTTGGATAGTAGCCTTAAAAAATTGGACCATGACCTTTAAAAGTATGCTCAAAGACGTTGGTAGGATAAGGACATGGAAAATGAGATGAAACTAAGGCAAGGATTTATGCAAAGGATGGGATCAAATGGATTGAAGGATGGAAAATATGCATTGGATAATGGATAGGGCATTGGAAGAATTGTGCTTGAGTAGATGGAAATGTTGGCAAGATCGGCATTGGCACACACCTTGAGGGGTGATGGACTGATGGAGGAAAGACATATTTTGGATATTGAGATTTTGACGGAGGAAAGGCTATGGATTTTGGGACATAAGGGCCCAAAATGGATGAAGAAGGTGATGGAGGAACAAATTTGAGAGGGTTGGATGGAGGAATAGCAACTTTGGATGCCAAGTTGGATGTTTCTTTAGGCTTTTGCGCTTCAAGGAGCCGCTTAGGGATCCACATGGTTTTTGATTTTTCATGCTTTTGTGGTTCCTTGGAGTGCATTGCTTGCACAAGGGATTTAGGAACCCATATATATTTTGACTTTTCTTTATTTTGCTCAGTGGGCCTTTGTGGCCTTTTGGATATATTTTTTTCTTTATAGATCATATTGTTCTTTGTTTTGACATGTCGATTAGATTGGACATGTTGATCTTTGAATACAAGTGGATTGCTAGACTTATGATGCTTATACTTGGCATCCAAATTGCTTGGAAGAGGGAGTGAATGTCGGTGTGGATGGGAATGATATGGAGGCATGTGGGATGGATGGAAGGTTCTCCAAGATGTGTGCCTTTGCTGATGTTGCATAGGAGATGGAGGGATATAGGGACCTAGAATGGATGGAAGCGATGATGGGGAAGGTGGACATTTGGATTTTGACTTTGAAGGGATACCAACGCCTTGAGTGTGAGCTTTGTAGCCATGACCATTAGTATATTCTTTGATATGGAGGGATCCTTGCTCATGAAGGTCTACTCCTTTGCCTTTATGAATATCTTGACTCGTAGGATACTCTTTTCTTTGGGAAGAGGATGCGAGTCCATTATGAGGTGGATATGATATGAGAGAAATAATGAGATCTTGAAGTGGATCGGATTGCACCAAAGTGGAAGAACCCATTATGCATGTCGAGGGTTCATGAACATCTTGCACTGAAACATTAGAATCATGAAGGGGATTAGGATCATGAGGGAAACTAGGATTGTGTAGTGGACATGGTTCAATGACAAGTTCTTCATGAGATAGAATGGGGGGAATAATGGGATCATCAAAAGAAATGAGACCTTGGAGTGGATATGCTAGATTAGGATGTGGAGATGGAGGAACAAGTGGATCTTGTGGAGGATCTGAACGAATAATTTGATCTTGACAAGGAGGAAGATCATTGGAATCCTCTTTAAAGGTGCTTTTCTCTTGAATTTCAATGGGATCATCGGAAAGGATGGAAGGGATATCTGGAATGTCAATGGGATTTGAAAGGACATTGTGTTCATGAAATGGAAGGGGATCATTTGGGATTGGATGAACTAGGATATCTTGATCTTGCTCGGGGAATGGAGTGTCAATAGGACTTTGGATAGGATGGACAAGAATGGGGGAATCATCGTGAGTGTCTGGGAACATGGGGTCCTGGTCAACAATTGGATGGGATGATAAGGTTTCAGGATCTTGATCTTGATTTGTTTTAAGACACATTTCTTCATGCTCTAAATTATCCTCTTGACATGGGGTTGGACTTTGGATATGCATGGGGGATTCTGACAAGGGATCAATGATTTGGCATGAAGGGGATGCACTTTGAACATTTGTGATAGATTTTGGCAAGGAATCAATGCTTGAACATGAGGAAGAGTGACTTCGAATGGGGTCCTCTAAAATAGGTAATGGCAATAAAGTGCATGGTGGCATTGGGTCTTGTATTTCTGAAACATGACAAGGATGTGCATCATGAATTGGATTATCGTGGCAATCAATTATGGATAGCTCTTGGGTAATTGCATCCTTGGGGGTATTGTTTGATGAGGACAATATGAAAGGTTCTTGTGAAACTTCTAGAGGTGTAGGGATAGATGCCATTAGAGAGTCAATTTGCTTGCGAGGGGATGAGGCATTGCTAGACATAAGTGTATTATCTTGATCTTCCTCAATAAAATCACTTGGTAATTTCCTTAAGAGCATTGCAATAAAGCCACCTTTCTTTCGAGGTTTTGACGTGATTGCATCTGGAATTTGAACTTGTTTGGCAAGGATTTGGTTTGATGTCATGTTTTGATATTGGACTTGGTTCAATTGTTCTGACATGTTTGAAACTTGGGCTGGTGTGTGCTGCAACCTTTTCTTTTGAATTTGTGATTGGTGTTGTTGACATTGATATGTTGATTGGACTTGTTGATATTCCACCATTGGTTGAACTATTTGTTGACATTGTATAGTTGGTTGGACATATGGTTGAAATTGGACCATTGGTTGTGTCTGTTGGAAATGTTGGAGCTGTTGAACAATTGGTTGTGATGGTTGAAAATGTGATTGATAGTAAGCACCTTCTTGTTCTTGTTGTGGAGGCACATAATGTTGAAATTGATGTTGTCTCTTTTCTTGAAATTGTTTCATCATCTCTATTTGTGAGATGAGAGCTGGTATGTCTGATCGTTCAAGAAGAGATCTTACATCAATTGGCTCAATCTTTGGATTTTGACCTGGAAATTTTCGAAACACTTTGGACATTTGTGATCTATTCTTCACAATGTTTTTCACTCTTTGTTCCAAAATCTCTTGTTCTTGAGCTAGTTTCTCCTATAGTTTTTGTATTTGGAGACTTGTTTCATCATAAAAAGTTTGATCAATGTTGCTTTGTTGTTGGGTTGGAAAGAATTGTGATTGCATTGTTGGTTGATATGTCAAACTTTGTTGCATCATTGGTTCTTGGAACCTTGTTTCAATAGACATGTCACTATGCAAATGCAATATTTTTGGAATTTTTCAAGGATAATGTATGATATGCAACTAAATGCAAACTAAATGAATGAGAATACAATCTATGGCAAGAATGCAACCTATGTTTTTGTTTGTTTTTCAAGATTTTGACAAACTTTTTGGAATGCAAATCTAAAAAGAGACCCTTAGGAAATTGAAATGATATCTAGACCTCAAAGGATAAAAGGACCAAGTGACAAAAGGACAAATGACAAAGTCTCCCCTATATGCTTGGATACTAAGCTAGGTTTGACCAAATGACAATAATGACATAAAAAGAAAAGGTTTGACAAGGTCTAGACTTCTTAACAATGACTTAGGGTTCATCAAAGATTTGGATTACTCAAGTATGACAATACCTAGTTTTGGCACTATATGCAAAGGGACAATTACTATGCAAATGACCCTAATATGATATGATAATGCCTAAGCTTAATGAAGAGACCTAGGGTATGCAAATGCAAATGTATGACAATGTTATGACTTTAATGCAAGAGGACATATGCAAATGGATGACCCTTATTCATATGCAAAGGAGTATGACCTAGATGAAACTTAACCTTGATAGTTAACAATGACTTTGCAAAATGCAAACCTAGTATGAACCTAAATGTAAGTGACATGAATGTTGAGACAAGATTTTGAAAAATATTTGACAACCATGTTTGAAGATGAGTTTTAAACTTTGTTGAACCTTTGTTGGATGAATGTCTCTTGTGTTTAATCTTATGTTGGATCAATTTGTTTTGCTTTTTGAAATGGGATGCAATTCAACTTTTGACAAGCAAAGAATACAAGATATTGCAACTTAGACTCAAGACAATCATGCTCATTTCCACATTTCTTATGGTAGGCAAAGACATTAGGTACTTGAGAGGTAGACTCATTATGGGATTCAAGGAGAATACATAGATGCTTGACACCACGAGCTCCCCTCCACGGAACTCACTTCTCAAGGCAGCCAAGCATCAGTCCCCATGGAATCTCCCCATGGCGAACTTAGTATCTCTTCCAAGTATCCGAATTTGTCCTTCTCAAGCAACTAGAAGGGTTTTTGGCCTCTAAAAACAAGGTGTTTAGTAAGGATTTCTGTTAAGCATTACTCCTTGATGTCACGCAAGCGTGATTGAGACATTAAGCCCATCAAGATACCAAACAAATGTAGTCGCGCAAGCATGATTTAGACCAAAAGGCCCTACTTAGATGTTGATATGAGAAAGAGTTTCAAGGGGCATCACATCCCAAGTAACTACAATTCCCACGTAACACTTCCTTCAAAGATTTCGCTCATCAGGTATTTGTTTATAGTGAGTTAGAATGCCAAGGAATTCTAGCCGTACTCACTTTGGGTCATTCCCTTCTCACGATTATCACTTTCTTGCAAAAGCAAAGTGGTCGGGAAGGCAGGCCCTCTAAAGGAGACAAACAATCAAAGACAAAAGCATGGTATCGAAGATCTGGATTTCTGATCACCCTAAAAGGATGAGAGCATACTCTCCTATTCCAATGTCATACTTCAACAATCAAAGAAAACAAATGTTTATTCCCACCTATTTAGAAAATCACTAAGTGCCTAATTAAAAATCTCAAACACACAGTTTGGTTGTTTCTCCAAGGCAACCTGCAAAATCCAAGTTAGGGGTTTGATTTGTTGTCTTTGACCATCGATTCTGCATGACACATGTTAGTAGTTTGATTTGTAGTCTTTTCCATGCGTATGCCAAGATCCTGCACCAATAATTAGTACCAAAATCCAAAGCACAGAAAACAGAAAGCAAAAACACCAAAAATTTCAAGTAGAAACTGCATTTTTCACCTCTGTTCTGGACTTTACACAAGCGCAGAACTCATGACACAGGCGCAAGATGTATGACACAGGTGCAAGATGTCACCTACACAAGCGCAAGATGCATGACACAGGCGCAAGATGCATGACACAAGCGCAGAAGTGTCCAGAATACCCTGCACGGCCCTGTTTTTGGGTTTTTGTCTGCAAAATCAACATGAAAGCACTCCAAATCATAGTTAAAGGGTTAGAAGGTTAGTATTTCACGTCGGGTTCACCAATTAATGTAGCATCGGAATTAGGAATCATCAAAGCAATATATAAAAGGACATATTATTCATTATTAGCTCAATCACACATTGCAATGATCTAATCCTAAGCACACTCAATAGAGATATGAAAACAAAGCATTCAAAATGAAAGATTATGCAAACCAAATGCAGAATTGAATGCTCCTTCCATGCGGCTCCATGTTCTTCTTTCCTCTTCAATGGATTTGTGGATCTCACCTACAAGTGCACATACAATTGAAAGCAAGATTGATGAAAAGCTCAAGAGTACTAGAAGCGTAAGTTCGATAGTTTGATTAAGGATTCGGATTCAAGAATCAAGGGATTTGATTGAAGAAATTCATCCAATTTATAGAGAAATTGGAGAAAAAGACAAGATTAGCATGATCCAATTCAAATGGAAATTGCAAATCAATATGACAAATTATGACAAATTATGCACTTTCCATGCACAATTTGATTGATTAATAATTGATGACAAATTATGACACATTCTATGTCAAAATTGATTGATTATCAATTATGACAATTTATGACAAATTGAAATGTCATTCCCATAGAATTAGGAGAGAAATAGGAGGAATTTGAAATTAGGAAATTAAGAAAATTAGAAAATTGAAATTGATGACAATTAGGAATTAGAAATTGATGGAAAAATAGGAAATTAGGAACTAGAAGAAATTAGGTAAATTAATTAATAATTTGTCATTTATTAATTAATTTACAAGAGGAAGAATAATTAGCCAATTAAATAAAGATTTAATTGTAATGAGAAGACCTAGGATTAATAAATAATTTAGTAACCCTAGAAGAAGAAATGACAAATTAGGTTAAATGAATAAATCATAAAACCTTAGAAGACGAATTAGAAATGCGAAAATGACAATTAGGTCTTGATTGAAGATAATTAATGTCATGATTTTGAATTGATAAATGACCAGTGCGACAAAATGATTTGATTAAGAAAATGCACCAATTGACGAGGAACAATGACAAATTGATCCAAATTGACATAATTGAGACAGACAACGATCGATGACAAATCGGTCGCAAAATGACAAAATTGATAAGAGGACAAAGATCGATGACAGAATATATTGCAAAACGACAGGATTGAAAATGACCACGATCGATGATAAATTGATCGCAAATGACAAGATCGAACATGACAACGATCGATGACAAATCGATCGTAAAACGACAAGATTGATAAACCGATCGCCAGATGACAAGATTGAAAAGAGGACAAAACCCTAATTCGGATTGACGATGTCCAAAATGATAAGATTGATGATAAGATTGATAAGAGAGCAACGATTGATGACAAATCGATCGCAAGATTGATAGGAGGACAAAACCCTAATTAGGATTGACAATGTCCAAAATGATGACAAATTAGCACGCACATTGATACAACAGGATAAAATCGATCAAAATCATGACTAGATAGTGTTGTCGACAAGACCAAATTTGAGGATGAGATAAAGGAAGAATGTAGAAGAATGACTTGATGTTCACAAATGATAAAAACCAAGTGCATGACATAGGAGAAATGTTAATGTGACGCAAAAACCTAAAATGAGGCAATGCGCAAATGTTAAAGTATGACCTCGCAAGCATTGACCATTTTTAGGTGTCTACAAGATGAAATTGTCTCATCTGATATATTTTTCTCAACCAAGAAGAAGAATGACTGAATTATTCATATTGATGAGGACATTGAGGATTCAGTAGATCTATCTGAAGAAATTACTGCACTTGATATGGATCTTCCTTCAATCATCAAAGTACAAAATACAACAAGTGATCAACCAGCTACTCAGACAGAGGAAGTCAGTATACTGGCAACTGAACAATAAGAGAAACCTCAACTGGCAAATGAACAACTGGAGAAACCCCAATCTCCACCGGTCAATGAGATCACTCAAAAGGAAACCACTAAAGAAGCTATTACACATAAGGTAGAAGATACAATGAAAGAAAACATAGAAAGAACCATCATTAAGTGTATATCCTCTGAAAAGGGAAAGAAAACACTACTTGATGATGATGATGATGATGATGAAGACTCTTTAAGTATTTCAAGACCTATTAATATGAATACCCTGAGTGCTTTTGAAATGAGGAAGTTTGCATGTATGATGGAATATCGTGCACATAAGAAAAGGATGAAAGAACAAAGAATTGAGGCAAAAACAATTTAGAATGTTGTAGACATCTTGTTTGGGTTACTACCAGAAACCTTTGTCGCACATCTACCCACTCCTATCAGCAAACTCAGTCAGTTAGTAGCAGAGGCATCTGATCAAAACAAAACACTTGAAGATGTTGCACAACTATCTGTTGAAAAGAGCCATAAGAAAGCATATGAAGATAAGCTAGCAAAGCACATTGAGAATAGAAAAATGGCCTTATCTCATAATGGCAATTTTTTGAAGAAAGCTATTGAATCTGGAGGAAAGTATCTTGCCTCTACCTCCAATGTTACTTTCTTTTATTCTAATATTTCTAAAAATCAAGCTAAAACTGAGCAGGAAATAGAAAGGTTATGTAAGGCATATGTCCCACTCCAAGGACTCTATTCATGTTTTTAACTGGTCTATAGATGAACTACATGACAGACTGATCCAGAATGATAATGAGAGAGCTAAGAGATTCCAATCTCTAAGAGAGCTCAAGAATCAACTCACCTCATAGACTGACATTCTTCAGAGAGCCTACTCTTGTGCTAAAGCTATTCTTGCTACTCCAAAAACTTGCTCACTTGATTTAATGGAGGAATTCTATTCTCAGCTGCTATTTACAATAGAGTACGAATCACATACTGGAATCATGGCAGAATGCTCTATCTCAGATGAAACAAAATTTCAACCATACTTTCATGAGAATTCTTAATACATGACATTGTTTTCAAAAGTCATATATACTAAAATTTTTACAGACTTTCTATATATATATTTTGCTTTATCATTTTGGCATTGTTGTCAAAGGGGGGGTAATAATATATATGTATGTGTGTTTGTTTTTTTTGAAAATTTTGTATTCTTGCATACATTAAGGGGGAGTACTTTAATTTACATTCAAAAGGGAGCTTGAGCATATATATGTAGATATGTTGTGTATGCACACTTAGCAGTATTATAAATTGCTCAAAATTTTCTAAGTTTATCCATCAATGCCAAAGGGGGAGATTGTTGGCTTGATGATGATTGTAATGTATTCATCACTTATTGTCATTGATGAAACACTCTCACACACATATATAATTACATTGACTATCGGTGTAACTTCAATTGGTTTACACTGCTAAATGACATGTTTAAGGTTTATCTCTAAACCGATACTTTGTGTCAACCGGTATGTACCTATGAGATAACCTGAGATACCACCAAATCGACATCAGAATCAGAACGAAGATGTAGAAGAAGATCTAGTGAAGATTCTATAACAACGATTAATTCTCAACCAGTATTAAAACTGTTCTAACCGGTATCTATTTTTGTGATGAGTTACCAACACCATTTGTTTGGTGGTCATTTTTGTGATGAGTTATGATTATATGTCTAGATTCACTGCACCTAGGAAATTGTGTTCCTATGGCCGACATAAGGATTGTATGTCTATTTAAAGACATCGTAGAGATTCATTTAAAAAGAAGAAAATGATAACATACAGAGAGCTATTATGTGAAAAGAGTGAAAAATATTTTGTTGAGAAATGATAAGTGTTAAGATGCAGAGCAGTATTATTTGTACTTAGAAGGATCTGATCAAGAAATTTTTGTGCTACTCAAAACAGATCAAACCATTCTTGTTGTTTTCTAATCATTACAACAAAATCAAATCCCCTAACCTGGTAAGCTCTAACAAGGTGATTCATTAGTTTGGATTCTCAAATCCTCCAATGAGGTTACTCCTAATAAGGTAGTACTCTTAATAGGGTATAAGCTTTTAATCAAGCTTGGAATCTCTAACAAGATTCGCTCCTAGCAGAGCTCTTTGTAAGGCCTTAACCGGTTAGTTTTCTATTACTGTAGATAGTTTACTTGTGAGTTCCATCTCATCGTTCTTTTTACCTATTTGGGTTTTCCATGTATAAACACTTGTGTTATGGTGTATGTTCTAATTTTTTGGATGTTGTTATTTCATTTTGGATAGCATGTATTTTTTTTAACCGCTTGGTTAAGAACATCTATAGATTAGTATTCAAAGTAGTGTGTGTTTTGGAGTCACTGATTCACCCCCCCCTCTTAGTGCTTTTCAAGCCCACCAAAATTAGGATTTAATAAAGGGATTGTTGATAGTAATCTATATTTTAAGATTGAGAATGATAACATCTTGATTGTTGAGGTCTTTGTTGATGATAACTTGAGCATGAAGTTTGTCAGTGATATGCATAAAGAATTTAAGATGTCTATGATAGGAGAGATGGATTTTTTCTTAGGTTTGCAGATTTCACAGATTGGAAAAGGTATTTGTATATCTCAAACTAAATATGTGAAGGAATTGTTAAAGAAGTTTGGGTTAGATGACTCCAAACCGGTTGGAACTCCTATGTTGACTAGTTGCAAATTGTCTAAGAATGATGAATCTCTAAAAGCTAATCTGAGTTTGTACAGATCTATGGCTGGTGGACTACTATATCTTACTCAGACTAGGTTGGACATTATGCATGTTGTGTGCATGGCTTCTAGATACCAAGCTAATTTGAAAGAGAGTCATGTCATTGTTGTAAAGAGAATATTCAGATATTTGAACGGAATGGTGGATTATGGTTTTTGGTATCCGAGGAATTATGATTTCATGTTATGTGCTTACATTGATGCTGATTGGGCTAGTGATGTTGATGACTAGAAGAGTACCTCTGGTGGTGCTTTATTTTTGGGTAAGAAATTGGTTTGATGGGCTAGTAAGAAATAAGATTTAGTATCCTCATCTACTGCTAAAGCTGAGTACATTGTTGTTGCTGGTAGTTGCACTTAGGTGGTATGGATGAAGAAAATGTTGAAGGATATTATAGTTATCTATGATGAGCCTACTATTGTATATTGTGATAATTGAAGCTCTATTAACATGTCAAAAAATTTGGTGCAACATTAAAAGACTAAACGTGTGTCAATAAATATCATTACTTGAGAGAAAAAGTCAATGAAGAAGAAGTGAAGCTAGAATATGTATCTACAAAGGAACAAATTGCTGATATTTTCTCTAAGCTTTTGCCTGCAAATACATTTTATCCTAAGGGGGATATTGTCCTTCTTAGATGCTTTATTTTGGGGAAGAGAAGCATAATCTATATTCTATCTTTGGCATTGTTGTCAAAGGGGGAGAGAAGCATGTGAAAAACTATTTCAAGTACTTGATCTTACCGGGAGTTTGTTGGAGTTATTTTCTTTCTTTGTATTGATTGTATTTCACATTCATATGTTGTCATTAATGCCAAAAGGGGAGATTGTTGCACATTGTTGTTGCTAGGATATGTTGTTGTCATTGATGTCAACATATTCTTTCTCTAGTGATTGCAAATTGGTTTATTGGATGTATGGTTTGGTGTATGGAGTATTTATAGTATCACTATATTCTTTTTTATTGGTTTTAGTGATCCGGGAAGATTAATTGATCATAGCATATGATTTGGTTTTGTAGTTTGTTTTTCTGATCAATGCTTTGCAAAGTTTAGTATTTCCTCTAGTAGATTCTGGTGTGATTAGATCTTGAGCAAAGTCTTTGGGAGATTGTTTGGGATGGTCATGTGTATCTTTATTTTAGATGGTTCGTGATTCGATGCTCTAGAAGTTATCTTTCTTCATGGAAGTTGCTTCTATTTGAGTGTTCTTGAAGTTCAGATGTTGATCGATGAAAATTTGATAAGTGGTGTTGGTGCAGCTATTGGTGATGATTCTAACATGCTTGTCGGTGTTTCCTAATTATGTCCTATTTTTTTGTGGTGATAAGAATTGATCATTGTGTGAGTTCTTGGTGGTTTTTCTGATCCGGTGATGTTCTTCATGTTATGTAGTTTTCCTAGTGGTGTAGCATGTTGCAGTTGATCTTGGCATGATTTTCGGTGGTGTTACATGTTTGGAGATTTGAGTTAGGTCCATGTTATGTCATGTATAACATTATATTGGTCTAGTGGTTGATCTTTGTATCGTGTGATGTAATTTTGTAATTGTGAGTTGAGGGTTTAGCCGACCTTGTTATCAAGGTTGATGAATTGTATAAATAGGTGATATTGTCATGTAATTTATGTATCAATGTTGTGTCTACATTATCAGAGAGTAGTGTATGTGTGAACAGGTGATTCATCCTTTGGCATTATGATTGAGCAAAGATTGGTGTTGTAGAGAAGACAATTGTGCTTAAACAGAACTATCATTTGGCATTTGCAAATGTTATTATTGTAGTTCATTTCTTTTGGATTGTAGTCCAAATTATTTTGTAAGTCAGTGAGACTTCCCTGAGGGTTGTAGCCTTTCGAGTCATTATCTTTTGAGCAGTGAGCTCTAGGAAGTATTCCTGGATGCATGGGCATTCCCCATTGCAATATTTTCACATACTACTGCAAAGTATTATCTTATTGCAGGTAGGTTCCCACCATGGTTTTTCCCTTAACCAGGTTTTCCACGTCAAAATCTTGGTGTTGTGTGTTCTTCTATCAATTTGCTTATCTTTATTATTACTGCAGTTTATCAAATCTATATTTGTGATTAAGTTTGTAGATCCGATGAAAATTAATTCACCCCCCCCCCTCTTAGTTTTCCTTCATTATTGTTGCCTAACACCATTTAGTTCTAATTACATTTTTTTCCTTAGGTTTGGGAACAAGAATCCATGTATTGTTCTTGTCAATCTAATTCAATTCTTCTTCTATTGCTTTTACCCAATGTTCATCTTTAGATGCTTCATTTACATCCTTAGGTTCAATCTTAGAAATAGAAAATTATTCAATTTGATCTTATTCAATTCTTCTTCTAGTATGAACACCTTTATTCCTATCTCCTATAATCTGATTTTCTAAATGATTCAATCTTACATGCCTAGGAGTCTTAGGATTTTCTTGATTTTTCAGACTCTTGAGTTCTTTTTTTAGCACTTTCACTAGTCCCTCCGCCTTGATTTACTGGATTCACTGAAATGATCTAAACTTGATTCTAGATCAAAGGTTTCTTTCCTTTGTTTGCACTATCACTCTGATCATTTGAATCATATCTAGAAGATCTGATCTATTTCTCACTTATTTCATCCACCCTGACATTTGCACTCTCAACTATATTTCTTAGTCTCTTGTTATAACACTGGTAGGCCTTGCTTTTAGTATAATAACCAAGAAATATTCCTTCATCAAATCTAGCATCAAACTTCCTTAAATCTTCATCCCTTTTGATATAGCATTTACTTCCAAAAATTCTGAAATAGTGAACTGTAGGAGCATGACCAAACCATTATTCATAAGGAGTCTTACGGGTATCACCTTTGATTATGCACCTAGTTAATTGTGTAAACAACAGTACTCACAATGTCTCTCTAATAAACATGTAGAACATTTCCTTGTAGCATCATTGTCCTTTTAGCTTCTTGAATGGTTATGTTCTTTCTTTCCACAACTGCATTTTGTTGAGGGGTTCTCAGAGCCGACAATTGTCTTCTTATCCCATGTTCTTCACAAAATGCATTAAACTTACCGAAAATTAATTCTCCACCTCTATTAGATCTCAGGCACTTCAGATTTAGACATGTCTTTGTCTCAATTATAGCTTTAAAAATATTGAACTTCTCTAAAGCTTCAGACTTTACCCTTAAGAAAGTAACCCACATCATCCTCAAATAGTCATCAATCAGTCAACAACATGAAATATTTATCTCCTTGAAAGCTTATAACTCTAGAAGGTCCACACAAATCAATATGCACAAGATCTAATAATCCATTAGAAAAATGCTTCTTACTCTTAAAATAAATTCTGGTTTGTTTCCCTAACTGACATTCTTTGCACATAGGGTTAGCGGGTTTCATCAACTTAGGAAGATCTCTCACAACCTAAATAGAACTTATCTTAACAATGTTATCAAAATTCACATGACACATCCTCCTATGCAACAACCAACTTTCATTAACCTAAGTAATAAAACATCTTTTACCAAAGCTATTCAAGTGAAAGATATTACCTTTAGTCTTTGTCCCTAATGCAATCTCAATTCCAAAGCTACCCAAGATTCTACATTTTCCATTCTTGAACTGAAGATCATAACCCTTGTCCACCATCTATCTAACACTCAAAATATTATGATTTAGGTCTTATACATATAAGACATCAGCAATATTGTTCTTACCATCAAGAGAAATAGAACCTCTACCACAGATTATACCAGCTTTATCATCTCCAAATTTCACAAGTCCACCTTCATACTTATGCAAGCTCACAAACTTACTCTTATCACCTGTCATATGATGAGAGAATATATTATCTATCACCCATTCATCTTTCTCTTCAACTCGTGTAGCCAAGGCTCTTTCCAAATTCATGCAGCTAGAAAAATTAGTAGGCATTGGATCATCTTCCTTGATAGCAATAAATGGCCATTCATTATCACTTGTATTTCCTTTATTCGATTCATCATCTAAAACACCTTCATCAACAACATAATAACATCTCTTCTGAAATTTAGTCTTGAAAGTTTTCTTAGGAACTCTTTTCAGACACCTTTAGGCAAAATGACCTATCTTATTGCAAGAAAAACATTTAAGAGGCAACTTTCCTTCATACTTACCGACTCCTTTAGGTAATGTTTTGGCAATCAATGCTTCAAGATCCTCAATCTCTAGCTCTTCTTCCATATCCTTCATCTCTTTATCATATTTGGACATCCTCCTTAAAGAACTTTCTCTCAGATTATATCTTTGCTTATCCTTTTTGTAAATAGTGGCTTTGAATGCAGACTCTACCTTAGGAAGGGAATCATCGAACTCACTTAATTCAAAGGTTGATAACTTTCCAATCAAGTTTCCATCGGAAAAAAATAATATTGTACACTAGTTCATTCACCTTCTTCATAAAAGAAGTAATGTTCTCATCTTCGTCCATCCTCAACATCTCATATTTTCCCTTTAAGCTCTGCAACTTAGCAATCTTCACATAACTGTCTCCTTCATATAGGATTTCCAACTTCTTTCAGATCTCATGAGCAGTCTGCAATTTCATAACATTAATCATCTTAGAATTTGTCAAGGCACTCAACAATTCTTCCTTAGCCCTAATATTGCATTCAACTTCCTTTATCTCATCTAGAGTTGTATGTCCATTTACAAGAATGGTATACTTGTTCTTTGTAATAGTCTAGAAAGATTCACTAATGCATCTCAAATGATACTCCATGTCGATCTTCCAAAGAGAGTAGTTAGTACTATCAAATCTCAAACTATCCTTCTTGTAAGATGCCATCCTAGATCACCTTAATTGGTTAAGATTCTTCGGAGGAACTTGCTCTGATACTAATTAATGAAATAAGTCTGATTCCGAGTAGACAACTGTGGGGGGGGTGAATCCGTTGTAATTCAAATCTATTCTCAAATGGGATTATTAAACATGGAAGCATATATCAGCAACACAACATGAACACACATAACACCAAGATTTTTGATGTGGAAAACTTGGTCAAGAGAAAAACCACAGTGGGAACCTACGCACAGTATGATGATACTCTGTTAGAAGTATATGAAATATTACAATGAGGTATGAACTGAATAACAACATCTCCTAATGTTAGGTTATAGTTTTGGTTAAGCACAACTTCCTCTTCACTCTACTCTACCTCTGAAAGATTAATACATTATTTTCTGATACATTTGATTCTCATCGATACACATCGCCTCTCACCAACACACTCAATTACAAAAGATATTACATTTATTTATAGATGGCATCAACCTTGTGAGGATCAACAAGGTCGTCTCAACACTCATCACCTAATTACAAAAATATAGCCATACATGCTAAAATATCATATTTGGACCAAGAAATGTCAGCTAAGACATAGCATGGACACATATCACACATCTCAAATACGAAACACCTCCAAGAATTATGAATTGAACATCTACAACATGCTACAATCATTTGGTTGGCCAAAACAATGATGAACACTAGCACATCAGATAAAATCATCAATTATGCACACAACGATCAATGCAGACCACCAACACAAAAGGAACATGATCTAGAAACATCTACAAGCATCATGAATTACCACAACAACATCTACAACAACTCAAATTACTAGAATCACATCATCGTTATACCAAACTTCAAGAACACTAACTGCAACAATTGTTAACCTGGAAAAATAACTTGTGGATCACCAAACCACAAACCATTTCAATTGAAGATACACATCAACATCCCAAACATTCCTCCAAATCGATAAATCAAGATATTGCAATGTGGAGCAATGCATATCAATATTCTGACACTCTAGCACAACTGAACAACTAAAAAAACTAGTCTCAACACAGATAACCATACCTCACACAAATCTTCATGCGAACCTCTGAAAATTACACTGAATCATCTATACAAAATCCTCTTCAAACCTTTTAATCCACAAACACTGATAATCAACATACACAACAAACCAACTCACTAAACTTCAATGTAACACTATCATGAATAGAGAAATATGTTGACATTAATGAAAACACATCTCTCAAATATCTCAAGCACATATTTGTAGTATACTAACATAAATCTCTAACAATCATCTCAAACTATTGGAAACAACAATGAAGAAAAATGAGAGGCAGGAGGGTGAATCAGTTTTCACTGGATTAAACAATTTAAGCACAACTTCAAATCTGATCAACTATAGTAAGAATAAAGATAAACACATTAACAATAACACACACAACACCACAAATTTTGACATGGAAAACTCGGTTAAGGGTAAAACAACAATGGGAACCTACCCACAATAAGATGATACTCTACAATAGTATGTGGAAATATTACAATGGGGAATGCACATGCATTCAAGCTCACTTCCAAGAGCTCACTTCTCAAATAAATGAGAGTTGGTTATGGCACAGGAGGATGTGTCATGTTAATTTTGATTGCATGTTAAAGATAAGTTCTACTAAAGTTGTTAGAGATATACCTAAAATTGTTAAACCTTATAATTTGGTATGTAAATAATGTCAGTTGGGTAAGAAAAAAAGAATTTCCTAAAAGAGTAAGTAGTATACATCTAATGAATTATTAGATCTTGTACACATTGATTTGTGTGGTCTTATAGAAACAAGAAGTGTGCGGGGTGACATATATTTCATGTTGTTGATTGATGAGTATTCTAGAATGATGTGGGTGATTTTTCTAAGGGAGAAATCAGAAGCACTAGAGAAATTCAAGATATTCAAAGGTAAGGTGAAGACAAAGACAAGACAAAAGGTGAAATTTTTGAGATCTGATAGAGGAGGAGAATTCACATCCAATGAGTTTGATTCATTTTATGAGAAGCATGGAATTAAGAGACAATGATCTAATCCTAGGACCCCTTAGCATAATGGATTTGTTGAAAGGAAGAACAAAACTATTTTGGATGCTGCTAGGACTATGCTAATTGAAGGAGATGTGATGAAGACCTTTTGGAGAGAGGTTGTTAGTACTGTTGTATACACATTCAACTAGGTGCATATAAAAGGTGATTCCGATAAGGATCCTTATGAGTTATGGTTTGGTCATGTTCCTACAATAAGATATTTCAGAGTTTTTGGAAGCAAATGTTATATTAAAAGAGATGAGGATATTGGAAAGTTTGATGCAAGATGTGATTAAGGTATTTTATTGGGTTATTCTACTAAAAGAAAGGCCTATCGGTGTTACAATAAGAGGTTGAAAGAGATAATGGAAAGCACAAATGTGAAGGTTGATGAATGTCATGGTAAGTATATCAGAGCAGGTGGATATGAGTTTGATGATCAGGATGTCATTTCTAGGAAGCAGAATGGTTCAGTATAGATATTTAATCCGGATATTGTTGTTGTTGGTAAAGAAGTACAAGAACTTGAGAATTAGAACAATCAGAAGACTATGAGGTATGTAAGATTAAATCATTCTGAAAATCAGATTATTGGTGGTAAAAATAAATGTGTGATGACTAGGAGAAGGATTGTTGCCAAATAAATATCCTTAATTTCCAAGATTAAACCTAAAGATGTTGTTGAAGCTTGTAAGGATGAGAATTAGATAAAAGCTATGGAAGAAGAACTGAATTAGATAGAGAAGGACAACACATGGGAGCTTCTTCTAAGGCCTAAAGACAAGAATGTGATTGGTACAAATGTTGGCCATTTGGAGGAATTGATTATGTGTTGCATTGATGTTTTGTCATTGATGTCAACACTAGTTGTTTTGGCTTCTTTATCGGTATCCTTCTGGTCCTGGTGGGTTGTTTGGTTTTTGGTTGGATTGGATCATCATGATCCGGTATGCTCCAGTATGATTGGGTTATGGAATTGTCTTATTCATGTTCATCTTCAATCAGTTGGTTTTGATCTGGTGATCAAATGCTATTCTGTATGCTAGTAAGCTTGGTATGTTGTTCCGGCGAGGGTTTCACTGATAGAGATTTGATGAAGATCTTTGATGATATGCATAAGTGTTGTTGGTGTGGCTTTTAGTGGAGATTCAGGATGTTGATGGTGATCATGTTCGAGACTTATTTGATTGGATTATTTCTTTAGCATGTGTGGACCTATATTGGGTCCCAATATTGTCTAGGTTATAGACCGACTTAATGTAACATGTGGATTGGACCTCTCAATGTGTTTCTGGGATATCTTATGGGTTAGATATTACTTGTTTGGTCTTAGGCCAACATGTTTTGTAATTATGTAATTGTTTTATTGTCTGGTGGCCAACCTGATTGTTTATGGTTGAGGGTTTGTATATTTATTATGTAAGATATAACTATAGATCATGGCATAGGATATAGGAATGGGAAATAGATATGTAAGGAGTGAATAATGTAATAATAATTTAGGCAGAGGATTTAGTCAATCATTGGTGATTGAGTTGGTTTTATGTAAGAAGATTTAGTCCTCTAGTATTGAGCTTAACCAAAACTATATTCAAGCATAGGAGATGCTATCTTTGCAGTTCATTCATTTCTCTGGATTGCAGTCTGGATTTCTATGTAGTCAGTGAGACTCCTTTTGTGATGAGAAGTGTGCTCTAGGTTGTTGGCCTTCCTACATATGTAGGCCCCTCAATTGTAATTCACATACTTACTGCAGAAGTATTATCTGACTATGGGTAGGCTTCCCACTATGGTTTTTCCCATTACTGGGTTCTCCACGTATGAATCTTGGTGTCATGATGTGGATGGTATTTATTCTCTGATGATTGTTTATGCTTAATTTGTTTATCTGCTATTTCAGTATTTGGTTTATGCATTTCAGTATTGATCTTTTGGGTTCTAGTATTAAAGTTTAAATTCCTTAAGGTTCTAGTAATCTGGTGACAACTGATTCACCCCCCTCTCAGTTGTCTTTTAGGTATTTGAACTGTCTAAAAATTGGTATCAGAGCTCTAGTCCTCTTTGCAAAAGCTAAACCGCTTGAGGAAGATCCTATGGTGACTAATAGTTCAAGTTCATTTGGTTCATCTGCTGCTATCTTTCAGAGAGATATTCCTAGGCTTGATGGAACACATTACAAAGTATGGAAGATTCAGATGGAGACTCATCTGAGATGTCTTGGTAAGGAGATTTGGGAGATCACAGATAATTGTGTTACACATCATAATCCGACATCTAGTAACCCTCCTTTGGAAAACTTGGATAAGGAGCTTGAGAATGATTGTTGAGCAAGAGAAGCCCTCTTGTGTGCACTTTCTGATCAGCAAATAATGAGATTAACTGATAAATCATCTGCAAAGGCTATATGGGACAAGCTAGAGACTCTTAATGAAGGTGACCCTACTATGAAGATTGCTAAACTTGATGGTTACCGGGTGAGATATGAAAAATTGAAGATGGAAGAAGATGAAAGGATTACTGTATTCATGGAAAGGGTAAATGAGATTGTTATGGGAATTCAATGTTGTGGTGGATTTCTGTGTGAAGATGGTATTATTTCTAAAGTTCTGAGAGCTTTACCACCATCTTACAAGATGAAGGCTATGACAATTAATGAATTAAGAACAATGGATAATACTTTTGTCAATAGAGATACCTTGGTTGGGAAATTATCCGCTTTTGAGCTTGAATAATTTGGACCTTTTGGAGTTGTGAAGTTTGAACCTTCTTTCCGTGCATCTACATCATCAATTGACAAGAAAGATTGGAAATATTTATATGCAAAGGAATTGGATGATATGAAGAGAGAAGATGAAGAATTTGAGCAACTGGAAGCCCTATTTTCTAGAAGAGTACCTAAAGGACCGGTAGGAAGTAAGTATGAAGGAAAAACACCTTTTAAATGTTTTGCATGTAATAAGATTGGCTATTTTGCATCTAGATGTCCTTAAAGGAATTCAAGATTTGAAGAGAGAGCTAGAAGATATTTTAAGCCTAACCTTGTATATCAGAACAAGTATAAGTACAGGAAAAACATAGACAAATCATACTACATAGCAGATGAGGAAGGTGTGACTAATTCTAATGATGAACCGGCACAAGACTCTGCTAGTGATTCCGACAATGGAAAGGAATGGGTGTTTCTGGCTATCAAGGAAGATGTTTCGGCACTAGAAGAGAATGTATCTGAAGAGAAGACACTTGCTGCTAAAATTGAAGATAAGGATGAATGGGTAATTGATAGTGGTTGTTCACATCATATGTCTGGAGATAAAAGTAAGTTTCTACCTTTGCAAGAATTTGATGGCGGTCTGGTTAGATTTGGAGATGACAAAGCATGTATGATCAAGGAAAAAGTAACTATATCATTGGATAGTAAGAACAATACTGAAAATGTTTATTATGTTGAAGGTTTAAGGGTAAATGCACAAAGTTGGGTCCCAATCCCACGCAAGTCTGTGGGTTGGGAAAAGAGACCATTTCGCTTCGGGTGCTCAAGCCATTAAAAAATGGGCACACGTTTCTTGAATGTATTTTTTTTTAAAACCATTTTCCATCATTTTCACTGTTTCAAAAACGGGTAAACATTTCAGAGGAGCACGGGTACCCTTTTTTTCATCCCAGTTGACCCCCAAACCATTTTTTACCTCCTTCCAGGTACATTGTTCTTTTTTTGATATTCTTTTTTATTATTTTTCATAAAAAAATGTTAATTTATTGTTATTATTTTTCATTAAAAAAATGTTAATTTATTGTTATTTTTTAATTTGAAAAATGTTTTTTATTTTATTTAATTTCATGTTTAAAATAGTTTTTAGTTTTTAAATATTACAAAAAACATGAAAGTGTAAACGAACAATAAACTTAAAAAATAGTTACAACTTAAAAGCATAGGAAAAAAATAAAAAACAAAAACGTAAACTAACAATAAACATTAGACACAAAAAATTGACAATAAACCCTGAACAGAAAAATGAACAATAAACCCTAGATAGAAAAAAATGAACAATAAACCCTAGAAAATAAACGAACAACAAACCCTAAAAAATTAATAAACAATAAACCCTAGATGAAAATCAACAATAAACCACCCTTCTCTCTCACACACACATGTACACATTACCCTCTCTGTCATTACACTCTCTATCTCTCTCTCAGTCAATTCCTATCATGTTGAAAATATAAAGTGGTAGCCTAATTGAAGATAAGGGTTAAATATTGCAAGGGTACTAAATTGTAATTCCATGGAAGTTACCTTCTTTGAAAAGATAAACTACACAACACTACCATTAAACTATGATTAGAATTCTCTCATGACAAGATGGAACTATTATGGGTCCCAAAGTACAACTATCATATGTATTGTAGTTATGTAAGTGTTTGTGTTGTGAGTTGGTTTTGAGTCTTGTTGATTGATACCTTGTTGCTTGGTACCATGTATGGAATTTTAGTGAGTTCAATGTGAACCAACCCAAGTAATGTGTTGTGGAGGAAGAGTGTCTCCTAGGCCCTTCTGCACTTGTTAGAGAAGAATAAATACCCCTATTGTATATTATCTTGATGTGGAGAATGATCATTCTTTGGAAAGTTACTCCTTGTGTGTGAGTTCATGTTGGGTCTTCATGCTTTTTTGGTTGTGTGGATGTTGGTGGCAACAAGGGTTGTTACCTAGTTTTCCCTAGTATGATATGTTTGAGAAATTCCTATTAAATATTAGTTAGAACCTTGAGTGTGCTAAAACTTTATTTCATGTGCAATTGTATTCTCTATGTTTTGATTCTTTCTTAGTTACCCTTAAGTGGTCCTCTTTCTCGAGCATGTTTTATTAGATGGTGTGATTGAGAATTTTTTTTGATTTGATTGGAGTGCTAATGATTTGGCTCATGATTGAGCATTGTGAATTATGTTATTGAGGTGATGCATTTGAATGTGAAAGAGGTTAAAATTTTGTGTATGTTTGATATGTGGAAGATATTTTGTGTTGATATGCTTGCTTAAGGTGTATTATTTATTGATATTTTATGAGAATTCATTATTGCATGTTTGAAATAGTAGTGTGGAGAAGTGAAGAAATGTGAATTGTTATGATAGATCATTTGGGTTAATGATTTATGTCGCTAATTTGCATTATTTTTTATCAATATGTGAGAACATAGATGATTAATTTCACTATTTAAAAAGAATAAGGAAGAAGTTTAAATGGGTCATATGCATTTTGTATATCCAACATCTATTTTTCATAGTCTTGTGCAAACCCTATCTTGCATAAAGTGCATAATTAAGTTATTAAAAGGAAAACATGCATGGTAGGAGCATTGTGTTAATGGGGCTTAGTTCCTCCATTGTGTTTTCCATGTTAAGTATGTGGATATCATTTTGTCATAGCCCATGGTAGTGATTTTTTATATGGAGTAAATGCATGTCCCTAGTGTGGATATTCTCTAAATGGTTGAATGCTATTCATGCCTTGCATAAGTGAATGTGTAAAGTATCATTAGTTGAGTGTGAATGTACATCTTAGCCTTGTAAAATTGTACATTCCCAGTGAATGTGGTACTCTAAGTGACCTAATCCTTTCATTGAAGGAATTTCATGTGGATGTGGTAGAAAATCCTACACATGTCCATTTGCATAATTAGGTGTATTGGTGCTTTATTATTGCATAAACTCATTCTTTTGATGTTATTGGGTACATTCTCCAATGCTTCTTTAATGTTGTATTCTCGGGGACCATGTAGTTGTTACTCCCTCAAATGTGGCTAACATTAGTCACTTAGTTATGTGAAAGTAGTTTTCAAGTATTGGTGGTTTATTGTGGGTATTAATAGAATTTATAATTATTATAAAGGCTAGCGTCAAATTTTCTAAATTTCTTATGACCAGTCTAGTCACCAAACCTTTCCATCTATCTATTTTGTGATCCTTGGTCAAACTTGACTTATTGTTGATATTTTTGACATTTTGATTATTTAGTGTTGGAATTGATAATTCCCCCTTTTGGGCTTTCTTTAATCCTTATGGTGGTTATTCTAAATGTTTGAAATTGTTGGTTTTATGTTATGTTAAGTGTTAATCTCTATCATGTTAATTATTAGCCCCAAATAGAATCTGCAAGGGAGTAAGTTGTGGAGGTTGTACTAAATCTAGATGTGGTATTAAATAGAATGGTGATCATTCAAAAATATCTTCCTTAGTCAAATATTTTTACATTATTTGAGATTTGTTTAAATGTTTTTCAGATGCATTGTCAAATATATGTTATTGCATTAACTTGCATTAATCAGAGTTATGTTTAAATTCAAAATCCCCTACTCTTTAGTGTATTCTTTGTGCATCATTTAAATGATTGTGAATACCTTGAGCTTGTTATTGAGTCAAAAGTATTTGTATTCCTCCTTATGCACTTTGTATGTTATTGTATGATCTTGCAATCGAAATTGAAATAATGTGTTTTCTTTGTGTTTGATTCTAGTTGCTAATAGGTGGTTGGGTGTGATTTAGTCCACCAACAATGCTATTTTTTATTTGTTGTAGTCTTGAGACCATTTCCCCTAGTTCTTTGTCTTTAGTTGGGTGTTTGTGGAGGTGTTGAAGAAACCAATAGCTATGTTATTTGTTAGCATGATGGTGAAACTATCATATGTATTGTAGTTATGTAAGTGTTCTACACAACGCTACCATTAAACTATGATTAGAAGCCTCTCATGACAAGATGGTCAACTATTATGGGTCCCAAAGTACAATGATCATAGGTATTGCAATCATCCATATCTCTATAACAAACATACAAATGCACCATGATGGCCCAAAATGCCAACAAAAAAAAGTCTTAATCGAGAATGAGCCCTCAGTGGAGTCTAGAGGAGATGATTATTCATTATCTAAATCAGTGGAGTCATTTTATTCATTATCTATTCTCTCTCTCTCTCATGATTATTTGTATGATTTTTATGGAACGTATACTAATGCATCTTTAGATCTTAAAAAGTATTGTTTGATTTGCATGGGCATTATGATGTTTTATTTTATAGAATATTTCTTATAATTTGATTTAAGTGGATAATATTTCTTAAATGATGCTTACTATTAAAATAGACCCACCTATTAATAATATAGATCTATGTGAGTTTCTTTTTTTTATATTTAAGTTGGTAAATTGTATTTAATTATAAATTTTATTGGAAGCTGAAATGTAAATTAAATAGTAATTGTAAATTTTCACGTTTGTATATATATGCAGATTATTTTCACATAATGGATGAGTTTGAGATATATGAGCTATTAGGTCTAGCGCCACCTCCACCTCCACCTCCACCCGATCAGTTGAGGTAGACCATTAGGAGGAATATTGATTCTTTGATTAGAGATATCCATACCATTAGACGTGAGCCTCATCCACCTCCACAGTTGTTACACCTTGTAGATAGTATGCAAGGGATTGTATAGTCTGTAAAGGATTTAGATAGCAAGATGGCTAGCTATCATAGTTGGAGGGAGGGATTGTGTGCATTTTACACTGATGGCCTAACATACAAACAAGTCAATGAATTAAATATAACAAAATGGGATTTGAAATAATATTTTGTGAACCTTAAGATGGGTGAAGAGATGGATTCGAAGAAGGCACAGATCTCAATTTGATTGTGTAGGCACCCAAGCATATCTAGACACTTTTGGGAGTGGTGGTAGATGGTCTTTGACTATCCGCCACACTCCAATCATGAGGTCCCCATGTATTTTTAAAAAAAATTGTGGGCTGAATTTGAATTGGGAAAAAAACCCAATTACTTTGATATTACATCATTTTAGGGGGTCGGAAGAGGCATGCCCCAGGATAGGTCGGGGGGCCAAATTGAGCGATAGATTTAGAAACCATGTTCACAATGATCCGTTGGTTCCTCTTCCTACATCGGTTGTTCCAGCACCTAACCATCATCGAGCAGTGGATTCTGCTCTTGGTTCATTGAGTTCCCTGTCGGGCGATTTGGTAGAGCAGTTGCGTGAGGTGAGGGCTACCCCCAACTTAGCACATGTTTGCATGAGTTGCGGGAATGTATGTATGAGTCCATAGATTGAGGTTGCCCCTGGAGGAGATGGTGATTTTGATGATGTTGATGCTGCCCATGGTGGTTATGATGATGTTGTGGAGGCTGCACATGCTGATGATGTCTCTTCATATGTTGATCTCCTATGGGCAAATGATGATCAACCTACATAGGTATAAATTTATTTATAGAATTTACAACGCAATATTAAATTCCTTATATATACACATATGAACCACAACATGAGTCAATTTTTTTGTGAACAAAGGATGGATCATACCACGTCATTGAGGAGCTGACATCATGTTACCTCGATACCTAGAGATGTTGGTGCCTCATTTATAGTATGCACTTTCATCTAGATACATTGTATTGATATGTACATTTAAAATAAATAATAAATTTTTTAATGTAATGATGTGTATGATATGTTTTTTTAATTTTGTAGGGTTCTTCGTGTAGCACCGAGGTGGGTAGTTCTTCATGTGACCCATGGACCACTGAGGCTTAGCCTCATACACCACTAGTATGTTTTTCATCCATTAATTTGAATTTTTTATATGGTTACTAATTTATGTACAACTTTGATTCATGTTTGTTATTTTTTGCAATTGTAGACTTCTGGATTGTTTGATGGTGCATCACATGTACACCTTCACCCATCAGTTACTTTTCCTGCATCACATGTATTCTTTTCTACTATAAAGTCATAGTTTATATATATACTTTATAATTTATGTATATATATAGGTTTGATTCATTCTTTATATATGTTGTTCAGGTCGATACCACTACCAGTATTGGTATGGCTATGGGATTGAGCCAAATTCAATCATCGACATTGTCATTTGGGGTGATGATTAGAAAAATAATTTCTAATTTGTTTATAGTATGTACCTAGATTTAATAGGGATTATCAAAATTGATTTACAATGTTTTTTTTACAGGACTTGACTACAATCGCTTCTCTTGTTCATGATAGTGGACCTCCACGTACCAGTGAGGACATTGTAGAGCATGGTCGTATGGTAATTTATTTTAAATTTTCAGTATTTAATTACTTTATAAGTGAATTATGCAAGTAACTTCTTCTCATGTTAAATCTTCTTCTCATGTAAAATCTTTTAATAATATATAGGAGGGTGGAGACACTGATACTGCACACACACATGATGGTGCATCTCAAGACCACGTGCAATAGGATGATTCATCTCAGCCACCTTCACATGGAGTGAAGAGGACTATAGATGAGATGCACGAGAATTCTTAGATTATATATTTTAGATTATGTCATGTTTTTGTATTATAGACTTTTTATGATGACACTTGTTATGTTATCCTCGGACTTGTTATTATGTTATTTGGACTTGTTTTAATGTCATTTCCTTGTTATTTATTTTTCAGGACTTGTTATTATTTCATTAGGAATTGTTATGTGATTATATATAGGACTTTTTATTATGTCATTTTGTTGCTATTATGATATCGGGTCTTGTTATTATGATATCAGGTATTGTTATGTGATTTGGTGCCCTTTGGTGATTATATATGTGATGTTTTGTGATTTGGTGCCCTCTAGTGATTATATATGATATATTTATGAGTTTCTATTTTAACATTGTGATTGATCATCTTATAGTGCAATAGTTTATAATTCAATAAAATAATTATCCCAATTTATAATAACATCCTATTCTTAAAATAATAATTAAATCAAGAACTTACAATTAATCTATGAAGAGATTACGATAAAATAAATATATTATAAAAAATTAGAATGATTGTAACACAATTACAATGTGTACACAATAACATTAAGAAGAAGATAACTAATACAATGTTGTTTCTGAAACCAAAATTGTATCAAATGTATACAAATACAATGTTAAAGGGATAAAGAAAAACAATTATCATAATTAAATATAAAAGAGTTCACACAATTAACACAAACTTACATGCATATAAATTAGATTCAACCTAATGTACCATCTGCATCCTCTCTCTTCTGCAATGCATCTATGATTGCCTCATGCTCTTCTACTAAAAGTGTCCACAATACGTTATTAGCAGGTCTACCTTTGTATCTTTCTAATTTGATGTTTGTTGCCACCACCAAATAAGAATCATGTATAATCTTCTTTTCTGTTTGGTAGTCTTCATAAGCTGGTAAGCCATTCCTTCTTGTTAAGTATTTGCATAGCCATGTGACAACTACCACAATAGACCCAACTGGATACTGAGAACCATCATCATCTACTTGATCACATATTAACTTTTTTTTAGGTTCTACACATCTAGCTAGCCAATACTCAATCTGGTCATCATTATCCTTAGGTGCAACAACAACATACACATGTCCTAGAAAAAAAATTTAAGTACATGTAGAAATAAAACTTGTTAGAATTTATAATTCAAATACAATCATAAATTATATGACAATACATAAAAATAGATAATGTAAAGTTATAAACAAGAAATTGAATTAAATTACCAAGGTGTATGAGGTCTGAAACACGATCATAATCTTCTAATGCAAATGCATGATATGGGTCTTCATTTCTTCTAACATCTTGATATTGTGTCTCACTAGGTGTTAAGGATTTGTGTTTCCATTATTTGACCCATTCAATATTCTCGCATTCTTCCCATTCACCTGCAACACAAAATTGACAAAAACATGCAAGCTCTCTAGTCCATATAGTCCAAGTGTTAGAATTAGAACTCTTAAATGAATGCCATCTAGATGACCCATTGATTGTATCACAATCATATCTTGGAAGGATATTCTCCTCTTTAACTAGCCAGAAGAAACATCTAATTGTAGAGTTTTGACTTGATCCTGTGGATAAAGTTGCACTACACCAATCCTCAATTGCACTTGCATTTTTAAATTTAGCCTTTTCCTCGAATTTGAGTTGCTCTCTGCAAAAGTCTCTCTTAACACATGCACCGGAACCATCATGTTCTTCTTTCACATGTCCAGCCTCAAAATAACTCCACATGTGTTTGATATTAGTTTTCTTATGAATCCTACTCAACCAATAAAACATTCTAGCATTCTTGAATTGCCTTGTGCAATTATCTGACCATATTAGATGTTGTGTCATCTGAATTTCTCTCTCCCTCAAAATCTCAAAAAAGGTCTTGAAGCAATACTGGACAAACTCATATGAGTGTAATTTATTATCACTCATATAGAAATGCTACTCTCTAAAAATTTTATGATCCTCTTCTGTACTATCTAGTGCATGCCTATAGACAATATGGACAAAAATCAATACTTGCACTGAATTGTAGTATTGTGATTGGACCTCATCTTGTGGTGCAAGCGTGTATTTCTCTGCAAAGTCAATGACTGAAAGTATACTACCAATAGGAAATGTATCCTTACATATTCAAAACTAACCATCGAGCTATCTAGCATTTTGAGTGTGTTTAACATATTTAGGTACAATCTTACTCTTAAATTCATTCATAAATGCATGAAGACTAACTTTTTCAGTGATTGAATCGCACCGTCTTCCAACCTTGCCATCCTTCAGTTGATACTCAATAGTTTTAAATCTTTTAACATCAACTAATTGTTGTCCAAAATCATTTGAAATATTTTCATGCAAACATTCATCCAACAATGCAAGATTACCACATATATCACATACACCGGAAACACATGCATTGAAAAGAAAATTTTGCTCATTTGGTGGGTTGCAAAACAAACTTGATATAAACTTCTTTATAGTTTCAAGTGTATATTTATACCACATTCTTGGAACATTCCATTACTATGCATGGTAACACGTATATATCAAAATACAACATAATGGTAGCGAAATTGAACATGAGTTTTGCAACAACATGTGACTCTTTCCTTGTTAATTTGAACATACCAAGGTTTACAATTTTCAAAAGACCTTTGACAAATGCTAATAGTCAACACCTTATCATCCAAATTTTTTTTATACAATTCAGTTTGAGTCATGTCCAATAGGTGTTTTGGATGTGGATCATGAATTTTTGACCCAACTCTTAATTTAAAAACATCTCTAACATTAGGTGATACTCTTGTATTATCGTGCTAGAATTTTTTGATCAAAATTTTGAATTCACCAGTAAGTTTCATATCAGACCTTGGTAGTCTACCACTAAAAGTCCACAAATTGTTTTCTGTATCACTTTCAAAATTAACACTTCTTTTTACAGCTCTTGACAAATTTTTATGATGAATATTAAGATATCCATTTATGTTACTCATCATTCTTTTATTAGAAGTTGTTTGGCTTACTAAATATGTTGATATTGCCCGTCATGCTGCATTTTTATCTTTAGAATGACTTTTCTTTCCAATTGTATCAAAGGTGTTAGCAACAGTCGATACAATTTGTTTTAAAGACTCGTCCTTCTTCTTGGGTTTGACATAAAAGCCTAACTTCTTCATCACTTTTCACTTTTTTGGTCATTTTAATTAGTTGTGCCATTAATTGACATTGAAACCCAAATTTCTTATTATTAAAAAAATGTATAAACAATCTATTTGCATGTGTCCTAATCTGTCTCCATGAAACCAAGCCAGGAAGGTTGTCTAGTACATCACTTTTAATTTCAAAATTTTCATTCATTTGATTATCGTTCAAACATGTTTCATTTTCAATTGTTGTTTCCATGTCTACATCCACATTATTGGTTTCAGTTGCAAGTGAATTTTCAATTTCATTTTGAGTTTCAAATTCAGTTTCAATTTCAGTTTCAAGTTGAGATCTAGTTTCAATTTGGATTTCAATTTCAGTTTTAACTTGAGTTCTAATTTCATTTGGGGTTTGATTTTCAATTGTTGTTTGATTTAATAAGTAACCCGCTTCTATTAAATCACCAAATTACTCATGAGAAAAAAACATAGGGCTATGAAGACATACATGTATCCAATAATGGATTAGAAGATGCACCTGAATTAAATGGTTCTATTATGTTTCCTTCATCAGCATTTATAGTCTCATTTATGTTCTCTTATGAAACGATTGTGGCAATTGAAGCTCCTTGTCTCATTCTTGATCTTCTCTCTCGTTGACGTATTGCCTCCTTCTCCCTATTTGCTGCAATCTCCTCAGCTATTAGAACCTTCCTTTGCCTCTTCCTGCATTGATTTGATCCCATGGCTGCACCAAATTTTGAATTCGAATCTATCTCCTTACCAAATTGACAATAAGACAAAAAAAGAGAATGATTAATCAAAGAATTCTCTTTGCACATCATACCTATCAGGAAATGATTGAAAAATCATTCAATCATTGGGATATGTGCATGTGGGCCAAATTCTGGCCCAACGGATCTTTTCAGAAATGGGCGCCCATTATTTAATGAAACATGTGCCCATTTTAGAATCGGGTGCCCATTTCACTTTCAATGGTACAAAGCGAAACGAGCACCCGTTTGTTAAAATTAGGGGTGAGAAACAACCCTTAGCATTGTTTTTTTCTTCAGGATAGGCTTGGTCCCACCAAGCCTATGCTTTGACCTCCAAGAAAATGGATAAGGTAAAATGACATCAGATTTCTACCTTGGCCTAAGTTTTTGAGGGCGTTTCTGATTGATTTTTTTGATGAAATGAAAACCCATTAGAGTTTTGAGCATCCTAATTTTAGAAATGTAAATTCCATAGTGATAAGATTATTTTTACTATTTTTGTATTATTTATTAATAAAAAAATGGAACCTAAACCTAAAATACCGAGGTTCACTAAAACTTTAATAAATTTTTTGTTTTTAGGATTTTAGAAAAATAAATTATATGACATCGATCTACATAAAATTCTTTTGAATATTAAAAAAAATATATTCAAAAATATGAAATTTTCATCAAATTATGGTGGTTGTACACTCGATGTTTTGAAAATATACTTTATTGTCAGTTAAAAATTAATTTAAAAAAAAATTCATTAAAAAAATTAAAAAAATATTCTCATCAATATTTGGTGTCTTAGGTATCGTTTCCCAGAAGTATTTGCAAAAATTCATTTATTTGCATCAAAAAAGGGTGGTCGTACACGTGTGGTATTGTCCTGAAATAGACATTTTGAAAACTAGTTTTTAAACATGCCTACTAAAAAGAGATTTATACCATGTGGGTATTAAAATAAATTACATATTTGAAAAGTAGACACCGAGTACTACATTTTCTATTACTGAAGTTGTTTGAGATTCAATCTCTAAGTGCATCAAATTTTGACATCAATCAACAGAAAATTTGAAAAACAAAGAAAACACTTCCACTTTTTGCCCAAAAGTGGGACTCAAATTCTTGCAGCCACCCTTAAGGTATAATCTTTTGAGTGTAGGACAATTGGTGGATAAGGGATTTCAATTACAGTTCAAGGATGGAAAATGCAAAATCATTAATAGATCTGGTTTGGAGATTGCAACCGATACACAGACAAAAGGTAATATATTTCATTTGAATTCTAGTGAGAAGACATGTTTGATTGCACAAATTGATGAGAGTTGGCTATGGCATAAAAGGCTATGTCATATGAATTTTGATTGCATTGTAAAGATCAGTTCAACTAAGGCAGTTAGAGACATACCTAAGATTGTGAAACCCTATAATCCAATATGTAAAGAATGTCAAATGGGAAAACAGGTCAGAACCTCTTTTAAGAGTATACAAGACAAATCTAATGATGTTCTTGATCTTATTCATACTGAATTGTGTGGTCCTACTAAAGTTAACAGTTTTCAAGGTGATAGATATTTTATGCTAATCATTGATGATTATTCTAGAATGATGTGGGTTACTTTTCTAAGGGAGAAACCTGAGGCTTTTGAAAAGTTTAAAATATTTAAGGCTAAAGTTGAGATAGAGACAGGATTGAAGATTAAATGTTTAAGGTTAGATAACGATGGAGAATTCACATCCGGTGAGTTTACTAACTTTTGCGAGAAGCATGGTATAAGGAGATAATTTTCTACTCCCTAGACACCTCAGCAGAATGGAGTTGTGGAAAGGAAGAACAAAACTATCTTGGATGTTGCTAGAACAATGGTGATGGAAGCTAGTCTACCTCATATCTACTGGAGAGAAGCAGTAAGAACAATAGTCTAAACATTCAATGGAGTACATATCAAAGGAGAAACCAGTAAGACACCTTATGAATTATGGTTTGGCAATACACCTACAGTTAAGTATTTCAGAATATTTGGTAGTAAATGTTATATCAAGATGGATGGTATTGATGATATGATGAATCAATAATGATCCAGACAACTACTGAGAGGGGAGTGGAATCAGTAGATAGAAAATAAACTAAACTTTCACCAAACTAAAAACCCAACTCATAATTCAATCACTGAACTAACCAGTTTAACCATTGTACTATAAACTACAACTGCACTGTCAAGTTTATCGGTTGACTAGCATACCAAAATAATAGTGTAACCGATCTGAAACTCTCAAACCATTTAACCAAAACATCAAATCACTTTACTAACATTAGTAAAAGAACATTTCAGATCACTTTCAATCATCTTAACACATCTAAGTGGCTTTACCAGTTAAACAGATTAACCATATCAAAACATAACCACAAAAATCATTCACCACATGACACATTGATTTTTGACGTGGAAACCCAAATGGGAAAAACCACGGTGGGGATGAATACCCACAAGTATTCTGAACTCTTCTGAAGTTTGCCTTGTTAGGAGCCAAGCCTTGTTAGAAGCTTTACAAAAATGTCATGTTAGGAACAAATCCGGTTAAGGACCACTTAGTTAAGGGATTGACTACAATACCTCGTTAAAGGAAATACCCTATTAGGAGTAACCTTGATAGAGGATTTAAAATCCAAGCTAATGGATCACTTGGTTAGAGGATTTAGAAAACACTAAGCCTATTAAATCTTACCCAATTAAGGGATTTAACTGTTGTAATTGTTAGAGAACAACAAGGTTTTTGCTGATCTGGTAATAGTAGTACTCTGCTTGATCAGATCCTTTTCATGCTCCTATCTGCCTTCAAACATTCTATAGATACTCCTTCTAGTTAGACAATCAATCACACTGACACTTAACCAAAATTGCCAACACTACTACAAACAACTCATTAACCTTATAAGCAAAACAATAGGTCGCTAACACATCACATAACCTAAGATCTCATAGAGATTAAAAACAATTTTTTTCAAACATGACCGTTAGATTACATACTAATCACTACACATTGTCCAAGACAACCTCAACCGCTCCTGGATCACCACATATTGGATCATATAACTCATCATGTGGTTTCCACTTCATGCAATGCACTTGCTCATTCCCAAGATAAAACAGTTATCTCTACGCACCAAAACCACTTTGAAACTCATCACGTGCATCATGCATACATTGCATAATCATCTCTAATCACTGTTTGATCATAGATCAACACAACTGATTCACCAAGCTCCATCGGTTAGGGTTTGACATATCAACAAGTAGGGCTACCAATTGATCTCACTACTACAATACTAATACTGGTTTCCTTCACTTGCTCAACTACCGATTGCATTACAACTCCATTACCGGTTACAATTGACATCAATGACAACACAATAGTTCATCAATGCAATCTTCATGAAATGCCAACAATCTCCCCCTTTGGCATTGACGACAATACAAATATCAATACCCTTTGATTGTGATGATTTAGAGTAATGCACATACACAGGTATAGGAATGTTGGTTTACATTTTTCCATGTACTCTCCTTCAACTGAGTCTCCATTTCTTCAGCTGGTAACTGGCTACAGTTCGTCTCCCTATCAATCATACAAAATTCTTCTCTCCCTTTGACAACAATGCCAAAGTGAAATTAAAACATCTAGTGTCATACTTCACTGTTCTACAACTTGCTGCTCCCCCCGTGGAGTAGCTCCACTCTACACCAATCCTGCTACAAGATCAGCAATAAGCTCTGGGACTGATGTCTTCCACATCAGCTCAATTGACCTTATGTAGAGGCACAACCCTTAGCTAACCTCTAAGATACTCAAAAGTAGCCTTAGGCAAAGGTTTATTAAATATATCCACTAGTTGTTCCTTAGTAGATACATGCTCCCGTAACACATCTTTACTCTGCACTCTCTCTCAAGAAATGATATTTCAGCTCAATATGCTTGGTTTTGGCATCCAACACTAGGTTCTTTGAAATATTTATTGCACTAGTGTTATCACAGAAAATCCTTACCAGTTTTGTGATCTTCAACTTGAAGCCTTCTAGAATGTGTTTCATCCAGATTGCCTAGGTACATATTGTTAGGATAACCAGTGAACAACTAAGAGGGGGGGGTGAATCAGTTGTTAATAGATTATAACTTTTTATCGACAATACAACCTTAAACAAATCAAGTACCGATAAAACATATACAGATGTCAGTACGAACATATACCGGTAAATAATACAACTTAATAACTAACCAGATAATCAATGCAAATCAAACATACCACATAACACCATGATTTGTACATGGAAAACCCAGAAAGGGAAAAACCACGGTGGGAAGCCTACCCACAGTCAAATGATACTTCTATAGAAAGTATGTGTTACAAGAGAGGCCTGCACTTACAGGAAGGCACACTGCCTAGAGCGTACTGTCCATTACAAAAGAGTCTCACTGACTACAGAGAAGCTACAACCATCTTAAGATAAATGGACAACAATCCAATAGAGTGAACTATTGGAAATAGAATCTACCCTGCCTGATTATAGTCCCGGTTGAGCTTAGTGTCGGAGGACTAAATCCTCTTCTGAATCCAATTCGATCACCAATGATCGACCAACTCCTCTGCCTCAATTATATTACAATATTTTCACATTACATTCCTTGACCATGATCTTTCCAATAACCATGATACTTTACAAAGAGTTTCTACCTCTTATTTATACATACCCTAAGGCCTAAACCGATTAGGTCGGCCACCTAAAGATATTACAATAAGATCATTACATAATTCCATTTACAGTGATATGCCATGTCGGCTTAAGATCAAAACAATAATAACAAATCCATAAATCATCTCGAATCATCCCGATAATGTGTAGAGTACATGTTAGCATGATACCAGTCCATAACCTAGATAGGTACCAGACCTATTCTAGGTCCACCACGCTAAAGCAATGTCTTCAAGAAGTTGAAGCACGATCAAAGAACATCTTCAGCATCTTGAAATCCATAAAGAAGCTACACCAACACCAATTATGCATCCTGTCACAATTCCTCAATGAAAGCTCTGCTAGTGAAGCCTTAAACTAGTGTCAGTAAGGGTTTACCAGAGTGTATGATAGCATCTGATTACCAATCCAATACCAACTAACCAAAACATGCTCATAGAGCATCTTTACTGATCCAAACATGCTGGAAGTGTCCAACAGATAGTCTTTTCTGTTGGTAACACTAGATCTTCTACTGGTAACCAAAACTTGTTTGTCGGTAACCAACCATAACAAATAGTGTTGACATCAATGACAAAACATCAATACAACACATAATCAATTCATCCATAATGCCATCAATCTCCCCCTTTGGCATTGATGGCAACACTAGATATGAAAAATATCTAAGTACCAAAAAATGCCAAACAAGTCTCCCCTTGTGGAAGACAACCAACAATCAATAGCTCTCCCCCTGTGAATGATATCTCTGTAAGGTTCTAAATAATTTTTCACATTACTATCACTCCCCCTTTGACATCAATGCCAGAAATATGACAAAAATATCAAAGCAATGATAAAAACTGCTAAATCTCAAAGGTGACTACTGCCCCTAAGTAGTAGCACCACTCATCAGTCCTAGAATGAATAATGTCTCTAATAATACATGTCAGACTGATGACAAACTTCATCAATCAAGTCTTTGTCAGAGGGGCATAGACCCCTAACCTGTCTCTCAAATACTGAAATAATTCCTTAGACAACGGTTTAGTGAATATGTCTGCAATCTATTCTTTAGTGTTCACTGATGAATACTAAGAGGGGGGGGTGAATTAGTATGCCAAAAATTACTGTAAGAAAACTCTTAAATAGTTTAGTAGATAACCAGTGAAGCAAATTCACTAATAAACCAGTTAAGATAAATGCAAACCAAATAGCAAACAAATCATTCACCCACAAAAGAACAATCACCATAACACAAGATATTTGACGTGGAAACCCAAATGGGAAAAAACACGGTGAGTAGAAACTCATGAGTAACTATCTACAGAATAGTAACCAGACTAGTTAAGGTCAGACCGGTTAAGGTCATACAATGTTCTTCACCAGAACAAATCCTGTTAAGAATCTAGATCTCTGTTACGAGATAAGTCCTGTTAAAGACTACCCATTAGAGGATTTAAGATCCACAGTTGTGAACCACCTTGTTAGAGGATTTACAAAGGCTTTGTTGAGCCTACCTGGTTAAGGGCTTCAGACTTGTCAAAGTTGTGAGTATTCAACAAATGAATGATCTAGATAATAGCACAGAATGCTTAATTAGATCCTTGACAACTCCTTGTTAATGCATTTCAACATTACTTCAGTCTTCTATATCTGAACACTCTATCTCTTCACATAGACCTAACCTTCTCTTCAATGATCACACATAATAACCTTTTCTTCTCTCTCTCATATACAAAACCTAAACATGATGTCCTTATAAAGGAATCTTATTTCATATCGATCCAATAAGATTAGACTAAAAGTTCCTAGGTACAGTGCATCTAGACACATTTGGTAACATGACACAAAAACACTGCCAAAGTGTTGGTGGATGATAACTCATCACACATTACAATAATACCGGTTGGTAACTCATCACAGATATATATCAGTTAATACATTATACCGATTATTGGTTGTCAAAAATGAAGACTGGAATATCATAGTAAACTGATAAAAAATTCACTACCGCTCGAGTCCTTCATTCCGCTTGAGATCCTCATACCACTTGGGGTCTTCATACTGCTTGGGGTCTTCAGTCAATCTATGACTGGTAAACCATCTTCTACATAATACTGATAGCCTAAAGACTACATATTCAATGACATACAATACCCGTTGATCATAACTCATACATCAAGTAAGTGTGTGTCCATCAATGACAATCAAAACATCATCAAAATACCAACAATCTCCCCCTTTGGCATTATTGGCAACACTTAGGAAAATTTTGACATCTAAGTGTTTTACAAAAAAAATGATGCCAAAATCAAAATTACTCTCCCTAAGCATATATACTTCGTCCTTTGCAAAAATTATAAGTAAGTGCATAAAATGGTAACATTCACCAAAATTTTAAGGTACACTACTCCCCCTTTGCCAACTATGACAAAGTTATGCAAAGTATCCCTTTTATAAAATAAAATAGAGTAGATGTTCATGACAATAAGAATTAAATTTCTCAAAAATAGATTTAAAGGTCTCCACAAAAGTCTTCATGTCCAATGTCCATGACTCAAGTAGTGAGGTAGCAATCTCACTTTCAATCTTCATCTAAAATGCTAGTTCTTCCATTGCATCGACTGTACTCATCTCTTGAGTTACCGTGATAGCTTCCAAGTTGAGAAAAAATCTCTAAAGAACCTGTAGTGTTGGCAATAGGATCAGTTGAAGCTCCTGTAGATCTTGAGTCCGGTTGCTGATTTCTAAGTCCATCTTGGTAGTTTGATGCTGAAAATGATGAACAGTTTGTCCATAGACAGTGAATAAATCATAGGGCATCTTGAAGTTGCAGATGTATTCCTGTAACTCCGATTGGAGTTGAGCTTTCTGTTTGAGCACATCTTCACAAAATAGACGGGGCCGGTAGATTTTACTCAAAAGTAATTTACCCTCACCCATAGCAACACTGATATCAACCTTCTGCTTCAGTAGTCGTGTACTGAGTTCATTCATTTTCTTGACTAAGCCAATATTGAGTGCCTTTTCATGGTTCTTTCTTGTAATTTCTTAAGCAACATCCTCCAAGCATTGTACATGGTCCTCCACTATGGTACAAAGAATTTTGAGCTTGGATAGAGAGGAGTCAGTACTGGGGAGGTTAGTACTAGGAATCAGACTAGTAAGGGTGTCAACAACAATTTGTATGACATCCTATTCTTTCTTCTTCTACAATTCTTCCAGTCTCTCATGTGCAAGTCTAATACTTCGGAGCATCTCAGACTCATCTGCTAATTGAGTCAGACATGCAAGAGTTAGATCAATAGGATTTGTGGAATCAACCTGATTGGTTTGATCACCAGTTGCCTTAGGATTCTGCCCTCCTTCTTTGACCTTGATCTCCACTTGTTTTTTTTCTCTACTTCTTTCTCTTCTTCCACTCTTTTCTTTTCTTCTTCTTTCTTCTTCTCTGACTCTTTCTTTTTCTCCTCTTCTTGTTTCTTCTCCACTTCTTTCTTCTTCTTATCCTCTTCCTTCTTTTTCTTCTCTTCCTCCTTCTTTCTTTCTTCTTCCTTTCTCTTGTTTTCTTCTTTCCTCTTTTCTTCTTCTTTTCTCTTGTCTTCTTATTTCCTCTTCTCTTCTTATTTCCTCTTTGCTTCTTCTTGCCTTGCTTTTTCTTCTTGTTCTTTCTCTGCTTTCTCTTTGTCATGTTTCTCTTTCTCATCTTTTTCTTTGTCTGGAGTGACATCCTCATTATCTAATGCATCAATATCAATAGGGTCATTTTGTGATATCATTCTTTCACCTTGACTGTCAAATACCTCATCCATTTTGACTGAGGATGGGTCAGGTTCTTGATCAGCCTGCCTAGTGGCTTCAGATACTTGGTGCATTTCGACAACAAATTTAACCTGTATGTGTGCATCAATTGCTACTTCAGAGGTTTTACCTTCTAGTAACTTGAGTCGCCTTCTTCTCATAAAGAAAATGCCTTTGTACATATCAACAATTTCAAATAATCTAGAATTTGAAGCATCGAGAAATTACTGTGCAAAAATTTTCTCCCTGATCTCTTGTTCTCTTTCAATGGAAATGCACCATTTGTTATCCAAAGAATCATACAAAGAATTTGGAGTAACAGTTTTAATCTCATAAGGTGACCGATCATTAATACATAAATATTTAATGACCTCGTGTTCTACATCCTCTTTCTCACTATCATTAAAGTCATCAAAATATTCCTTTAAGTCATCAAGCACTTTCCTCCTAATATTCTTTATTGTCCTCTGACAATGTGTCATTGGTTTATAAGAAGTAATATCTATATTTATCAGTGCAGAAGTTGTTGGTACATTACTGATAGACTTCGGCTTTTTTCTTGATTGCCTTGACTTCTTACTTCAATCTTCGGTTCAGTGTCTTTTGACTCCGATGAGTGAGTCCTGGATTTCTGCTTCCTCTTGAATACTTTTACCAAAATAATTTCAGGTTTCTTTTTGGCTGGTGACCTCTTGGTCACTCTTGGATTGGCAGATGTAACCGGTGCCGATATCGATGGCACTGCTTTGCTCTTTTTCTGCTTCAGTTCCTCAATCAATGTGACCCTCTCCAAGTAGGTACTGGTTCTTTTCTTCTTTGCATCCAGTGGTGAGGCAAGTAGGGTAGAGGCATACTCAAACAATATATCATTCACCACTTCATACCCCATAGGGTCAACTACTTCCTTTCTAGGTTCCACCGCTTCCATTATGAAGTGATTTGTCCTTATTGTGAAGCAGATGTCATCTTCATACTTCTTCACTAAATCACCAGATATCCTTATTCTCTGGTTCATCTTTAGTCTGAATTCGTCAAAATACTTATTTAGAACCTCAGGATATGTAGTTCCCACTGCTTGTAGACTCTCCTTAATCTATCTGGAAACTGCTAGGTCAATAGACCATTGAACATCACCTACTCCAGGGAAATAACCTTGAAAATAGAAGAATAGACCGACCAGAAGTTGCCCAAACTTTAACCTCAATGATTTGTCCTGTTTGATGGATTTTAGATTCTCCAACAATTGCTTCTGTAAACAAGTACATAGGTCATATTCAGTATCTTCCTTAATCATCCTGTAAGAACATTTACTATAGCAGTAGGGACAAAATTCATTCTGCTAGCGTAAAATATCCTATAACCAATCACCATGCAAGCATATTTTACCAGATCATCTTTAATGGTGTTGACGGTCATTGCCCATTGGTCACTCACAAAACCAGTGAGCTCTGTCATTTTAGTTTTGGTGACCTTCCATAGAATTGGTACTTCTCCAACATTGTAGAATCCAGTGACAACATGAATCGCTTCTAGTGTGATGCCATGGGTCCGCTTGAGGTACATCTTTTCACCATGCACTCTGTTGAGGATAATGCAAATATGTTCTTTTGAGAATTCTTCCAGAAAGTATACCGCATTGTGCAGTTTCATTTTCTCAAGAATGCTATACTCTGGTTTAATCTTCTTGCCATCTCCATAGAACAAACTTAGCTGGGAGTGAATTACTTGGGATCCTAGGTCTTCCAACTTACAGTCTATATACCCTAAAATATCTTCCTCGACAATAACTCTGATAGGAATTTGAGATAGGGCATTGTATCTCATTTTCTTCTGAAGAAACTTAGGTGTATCTATGAGTGCACTAGAACTAGAGTGTGATGCAAAAGACATAACCAAATGATAAGAATGAAATTAGAAAAATACCTTCACAATCTGAAATTTAGGTTTTGCCAATATCACGCACAATACACCACTTCGATTACTAGATCACCACTTAGTGTTCTTCACTGATTGCTTGAAAGTGATTGCAAGATTTTGCACAAGATTTCTTCAAATGCTAAACAAATCTCTCTGGTTGCTCTGCTCTTGAAAATTCTTCTTTCAAAAATAGATAAGTGAAAAGGACGACAAAAATCCCTTTTAAACAAACTCTCACCTACCATAATAAATGCATCACTGCTAGGGTACAAACCCTAATTTTTCCTTTTACTACTTCAAATCTTATGCTGATTGATAGGTAACATATACCGATATAAACCAAGAGTTCTAAATATTTCACCGATATGTTCTCCCTAAGCTTTTCTGAAGCTCAGTTTGTCGGTTCAGAGACTTCCACACTAGGTGCAGATTTAGGTTCATCCTATGACTCTTCTTCTGATTTCTTTTTCCAAGATTTATTCATTTCCATTTGAACGGTTTCAACATAAATATCCCCTTCTAGAGTGATCGGTATATCACCCAATAGGTTCTTTCTCAGTCTGCAAGTTCTGGCAGTGTGTCCCGATTTGTTGCAATGATAGCATACCATTCCAGGTGTTCTCCATGGTCCATCATTCATACTCCCATTCTTCCTTCTGCATGTTGCAACAGTGTGACCATTACCATGACAGATCAAACAAGTTTCTCTCCAACTAGTTGCTTCTTGATAACCAACTGACCGATGGTCATAGGTATTATATCGATTGGGATTTCAGTTCACAGAAAGTTCTAGGATAACTCCTTGAGTCCTTGGAGGATATCTCTCAGTGTTGTGCAAAACCGACCTGCACTCAAATGCTCTATGCCCAAACCTGTTGCATGCATAATAGTTTCCATTGAATCTATTGGATCTAGGCACATTGTTTTGAAAATAAGAAAGATTGTTGTAGGCCTTGCTTCTACACACATTGGTAGTATGTCCCTCTTTGAGACAATTAAAGCAAACAGGTTTAAATTTTTGCTTACCTTTTCCCTTGGATGTCAATTGCCTTTTTAATGCTTCATCTTTTGTTCCAGAGGTCTCACCTTCCTCATACCTAGAGAAACCAAGTCTAGAGGTATCCTTTATTGGCTTTGCCGATTCTAGCTTTTTCTCTAGCTTAGCAGTACTCTGATTAAATTTGGCGAGTATCTCCTTTGATTCTATCTTTTGCTCTAGCTTAGCCATGTTTTGTTCACCTTGCATTTCTTCTTTTTCCTCTTTACTCTCTTGGAGATGAGCGGTAAGGGTACTGATTTCTTGCTTCATCTTGGAGATCTGATGACCTTTGTCTTTTACCAGATCTTCAACTTTCCTTCTATTCTCAAGCTCTTGACACATTCTGATAGTTTGTCCTTCCAACTCCCTTCTCAGGTTGGCTTTATATTCATTCATTTTTTCAAATTCTTCAACTAGGGCATCCATGTCTGCTTCATTAGAAGAGCTATTTTCAGTAAGTTCCATTAGTTTCTCAGCATGCTCTCTTCTCTTGGCCAAAGAGGCTTTATATTTGACTTTGAGTTCATCATAGGCTCTCTTAGTCTGAGTGAGATGATGATTAAGTTCCCTCACACTATATTCCCCAATATCTCCTTCCAAGTGGTTAGAATTATAGAAAGGTTGGCTCAGATACCAATTGATGAATACTAAGATGGGGGGTGAATTAGTATGCCAAAAATTACTGTAAGAAAACTCTTAAATAGTTTAGCAGATAACCAGTGAAGCAGATTCACTAATAAATCGGTTAAGATAAATGCAAACCAAATAGAAAACAAAGCATTCACCCACAAAAGCACAATCACCATAACACAATATATTTGACGTGGAAACCCAAATCAGAAAAACCACGGTGAGCAGAAACTCATAAGTAACTATCTATAGAATAGTAACCAGACCGATTAAGGTCAGACCGGTTAAGGTCATACAATGTTCTTCACCAGAATAGATCCTGTTAGGAATCTAGATCTCTGTTAGGAGATAAGTCCCATTAAAGACTACCCATTAGAGGATTTAAGATCCACAGTTGTGAACCACCTTGTTAGAGGATTTACAAAGGCTTTGTTGAGCCTACCCAGTTAAGGGCTTCAGACTTGTCGAAGCTGTGAGTAATCAACAAGTGAATGATCTAGATAATAGTATAGTATGCTTAATTAGATCCTTGACAACTCCTTGTTAATGAATTTCAGTATTACTTCAGTCTTCTACATCTGCACACTCTATCTCTTCACATAGACCTAACCTTCTCTTCAATGATCACACATAATAACCTTTTCTTCTCTCTCTCATATACAAAACCTAGACAAGATGTCCTTATAAAGGAATCCGATTTCATGTCGGTCCAATAAGATTAGACTACAAGTTCTTAGGTACAGTGCATCTAGACACATTTGGTAACATGACACAAAAACACCGCCAAAGTGTCAGTGGATGATAACTCATCACACATTACAATAATACTGGTTGGTAGCTCATCATAGATATATACCAGTTAATACAATATACTAATTACCGGTTGTCAAAAATGAAGATTGGAATATCGTAGTGTTTTGATAAAAAATTGACTACCGCTTGGGTACTCCATTCCACTTGAGATCCTCATACCGCTTGGGGTCTTCAGTCAATCTGTGACTGATAAAACATCTTCTAAAAAATACCGATAGCCTAAAGACTACACATTCAATGACATACAATACCAGTTGATCATAACTCATACATCAAGTAAGTGTGTGTCCATCAATGACAATCAAAACATCATCAAAATACCAACATTCACATAAACACATTTGACTTCCTTTGCTTCAACCTTATCCTTCAAAAAGTTATACTTATTGAAATATGCTTAGTCTTAGAGTGAAATACCGGATTCTTGGACATGTCAATAGATGCAGAGTTATCACAATAGATAAGTACTGGTTCACTACAATTTAACCTGATATCCTTCAACATTGTCTTCATCCACAGGACTTGAGTGCAATTAGTTGATGCTGCAACATACTCAGCTTCTGCAGTAGACAAAGAAATGCATGACTCTCTTTTTTTTATCCATGAAACTAGTTTCTTTCCAAGAAAGAAAGCTCCACCAGAAGTGCTTTTCCTATCATTAGTATCACCTGCCCAATCTGAGTCAGTATATGCACATAAAGTGAAATCATCATTTCTAAAATACCATAAACCATATTCTGTTGTTCCTTGCAAATACCGGAATATCCTCTTTATTGAACATTCATGATTTTCTTTAGGCTTACTTTGATATCTTGAAACAATACTTACTGCATTCATAATATCAGGTTGAGTATGAGTTAGATATAACAGACCACCAATCATATACTTATACCTTGTTGGATTTACTGGTGTAGAAGTATCCTTGATAGATAATTTCTCACTTGTAGCCATAGGAGTACTTACCGGTTTGGAATTATCCATACCAAAAATTTTCAACAATTCTCTCAGATACTTAGTGTGATAGATAAGAATCCCTTTGTTAGTTTGAGTAATCTGCAAACCTAAGAAAAATTGCATCTCACCAATCATGGACATTTTAAATTCATTCTTCATGTTGTTAGAAAATTCCATGCATAGTTTATCTTCTCCTCCAAAAATGATATTATCAACAAAAACTTCAATAATCAGAATATCGTTATCAGTAATCTTATAATATAGATTACTAGCAGCACTATGTTTACTAAAACCAAGCTTCAAAAGATATTTATCCAAACTTGCATACCAAGCTCTAGGAGCCTGTTTCAATCCATATAAAGCTTTCTTCAATCTACAAACCATATCTTTATCATCTATCAGTGAAAATCCATCAGGTTGCTCAATGTAAACTTCTACCTCAAGCTCGCCATTCAAAAATGCATATTTGACATGCATTTGAGAAACCTTATAGTTCTTATAAGCTACATAGGCAAGAAATAGTCTAACAGCTTCAATTCTAGCTACAAGTGCAAATGTCTCACCATAATCAATTCCTTCCATTTGAGAATATCCTTTACAAACCAATCTAGCCTTGTTCCTTATAACTTGGCCATCCTCATTTAGTTTATTTCTAAAAACCCATTTAGCTCCAATAACATTCTTATTTTTAGGCCAGGAAACTAAAGACCAAGTTTCATTCTTCTCTATTTGATCTAATTCATCTTCCATAGCCTTTAGCCAATGTTTATCCTTTCAAGCTTCAATAACAGTTGCCGGTTCAACTTGAGAAATAAGACATACCTCTTCATTTGTCAGTTTTCTTCTTGTCATAACTCCCTTGTTTCTATCTCCAATAATTTGATCTTCAGAATGATTTAATCTTACATACCTTGGTGTCTTTTGAACTTCAGGTTCACTGCTTTGATCATTAGTCATAATTGAGTTTTTTGATTGTGTCGTTGTAACTGTCTTAGCTTCCTATACTGGTTGAGGCATTGTCGGTTCAGTTATGATCATTTCTACTGCCGGTTCCCTGTCATATGATATAGAATGATTTATGTACTGTTCATCCACTTTCACATTAGCACTCTCCACAATTTTCTGCAATCTTTTGTTATAACATCTATATGCTTTTCTCTGAATTGAATAACCAAGAAATATCCCTTCATCACATCTAGGATCAAACTTTCCAATTGAATCATCTCATTTGATATAGAATTTACTTCCAAAAATTCTGAAATACTTAATAGTAGATGTATGTCCAAACCATAGTTCATAAGGGGTCTTACCGGTTTCACCTTTGATGTGAACTCTGTTGAATGTGTAGAGTGTTGTACTCACTACTTCTCTCCACTAGATATGAGGCAATTTGGCTTCCATCATCATAGATCTAGCTGCATCCAAAATGGTTTTGTTCTTTCTTTCAACTACTCCATTGTGTTGAGGAGTCCTAGGTGCAGATAGTTGTCTTCTGATTCCATTTGTCTCACAATAATTGTTAAATTCATGAGAAGTGAATTTAGTTTCTGTTTCAACCTTCGCTTTAAAGATCTTGAATTTCTCAAAAGCTTCAGACTTCTTCCTTAGAAAAGTCACCCACATCATTCTATAGTAGTCATCAATAATCAGCATGAAATACCTATCACCTTGAAAGCTTCTAGTCCTTGCTGGACCACATAAGTTAGTGTGAATCAAATCAAGTAAATCATTAGATTTATCATGTATGCTCTTAAAACAACTTCTAACTTTCTTACCCAATTGACATTCCTTACATACTGGATTATGAGGCTTCATAATCTTAGGTATATCTCTAACTGCCTTAGTTGAATCGATATTAACAATACAATCAATATTAACATGACACAACCTCTTATGCCATAGCCATCTCTCATCAATATGAGCAATCAAACATGTCTTATTACCAGTGTTCAAGTGAAATATATTACTTCCTGTTTGAATACCGGTTGCAATCTCCAGAGTTAATGATGTCTTATTACCAGTGTTCAAGAGTTTGGAAACTATTTCATCTTCAGTTAGAAATCCTCCACAACATTGATGTCATGCCCAAACTTTTGGGTACGAATGGGATAAAAAAAAATTTAAAAACACATCTGAATAACATTAAATTGCGAATATGCAATGCACTAAGCAAGTTTTGTCTTAACTATGTTTGAGTTAACTTAAATCACTAACTCAAGTAAAAAATAATAATTTAAAATTAAATGCAGAATACTAAAAAGATTATTTATTTTCTCATCAAATTTAGTCAATAGATTAATTAAATCAAAACTCTCTAAATAATTGGTGTAAATTAAATTAATCTCCAATAACCATTATTTGTTTTTAGGATCTAATTAAATTAGTCCTAGTACTTAGTTTATAAATGTCTATATTTATATTTTAACCTTTAATTAAAATGTGTCTAGACTAAATCGACTAGAGGGGTAGTTGAATACGTAATGAATATTTTCCTATAAATTTTAATCTCCTCATTTACCTATATTTGGGTGGACTAAAAAAAAATCCCCTTATAGTCAAAATAATTTATAATAATTTTTTTTAAGTTCCTAGGTAATCAATCTCCAAATTAATTACAAATTTAAAAAGAAAATAAACATCATAATAAATTATATCCATATGTTTATTACAAACATATATGTAACATAAACATCTAAATGATTAAATTACCATTTACCCTATCCACCCATATTATTCTCTCTCTCTCTCTCTCTCTCTCTCTCTCTCTCTCTCTCTCTCTCTCTCTCTCTCTATGTGCGTGTGTGTGTGTGTGTGTGTGTGTGTGTGTGTGTGTGTGTGTGTATATATATATATATATATATATATATATATATATATATAGTTATATAATATATTTTTATTTTCCCATTATTAAAATGTCCATGAAAACCCTAATCTTCTTTAGTATTATAAAACCCCCTTTTATTTTATTTTAACCTCGTTACTTGCCCTAACCCCAAATCTTTGGGCTAGGGCTTTATATTTTTTTTTTTTGTTTTCAAAATTTGCAGGGCCGAACGAATGCATGGAGGGGTTTTTTTTTGTTTGAGAGGCGGCTTTGGAGGAGGTGTTTTTAATATTTTTTTTTTGTTGAATTTTTTTTTTTAATTAAATTAATATATATATATATATATATATATATATATATATATATATATATATATATATATATATATTAGATGCTCTAGATTTCTAGGGTTAGGCTTCTTTTTTTTTCATGCAAATGTATGATGTATATTTTATTTTTTTTAAACAAAACTTTTAACAAATCCATTAAAAAAATTCCAGATTTAAAACAATGTACTCTTTTATATATATATTGTTTAGCTAGAATTTGAGATAAACTAATTAATTTAGGTTTATTTTCTATAGTAAATGACTGACAAAATCTAATAAAAATTAAACAGCAATCTAGAGAAATATGATATTATTTAATTCGAATAATCTGTATAACCCTAGGTTTTTTAATTTGTGCAAATAAACAAATGATAGAATTAAATATATTTATCCAGCAGCTATATAAATAGGTTATTATTTTAAATAGATAGACATTCAACTTTAGATTTTAATTTGTTGCAAATGTAAATAACAGAATTAAGTGAACTTAAAACAACAACTATATAAATCTAGAATTTATTAAAATAATTCTTTAGAGATGGCTATCATAACTTTAAGATTTTATTTTCTGCAATAAATAAAATGATAGATTTAAATAAGCTAACTTTTGCACTTCCATGTATAGATCTAAATGTTTTATTTCCAGCCTACTACATGCATGCAAATCTATTTCATTTCCTTTCTAATATATTTTTTTTTTAATGCATAAAGGGATAAAAAAAATTCTTGCTTTTCAAAATATCATAAACACAACAAATGTTATTTTCAGAACTATGGCCTGACCTGAATCTCCTCTGCTATCAGTGCCTTCTCCACGGCAACCCGAAGGCTCCCTGGGGTGGACATCCTCATTGGTCATGCTATGCAGGCATTCAACCCTTTAATGAAATGGTTGATGAGAAGCTTCTCATCTTTCAGGTAGTCCACGTAGGGCAGGAGCTCAAAGAATTTTCTCTCGTATTGGGTCATTGAGAGACCCTTCTACTAGAGGTCATGGAATTCATCTATCCTACGCTGTCTGTAATTCTCTGACAAGTACCTCTCCCTGAACCTCTTTGTAAAAATCTCCCATGTGAGAGTATCAGCAACTAAACCACACTTGTATTCCTCCTGTCTCCACCATGTGGAGGTCATCCCTCTGAATAGGTGGACTGCTACACATGCCTTTAGATTGCTCTCGTAAGAGTGTAATGCAAAGCACCTATCAAGGCTCAATAGCCAAGCCTCAACTTCTACCCCATCGGTAGATCCCCCAAAAGACGGTGGCTGGAGGTGCATAACCTCCCTGATAAGATCTCCTGGATCCCGATGTGGCCTCTCATAATATACTGGCTCTGCCACTGGAAGTGGTCCTGGTAGGTGCATAGACTCTCGCTCATTCCCACCCTAACTCTCTATGGGAATAGGAGGTGGACTCTTTCTCCATTCCCTATCTATCGATCTATAACTTCCTAAGTTCTGATTTTCAACATGATGATCCCCAGCTAGAAACCTATCCTGGACTATACCAATCAGGTTCTGGAGTGCTTCTAATATGTTTCGATTTGGGTCAACTGGTTGTTCGGGAGGAGCCTCTGGGTGCTCTTCTGGAACTGATTCCTCCCTATCTACCTCTTCACGTGCCATGCGTACACGCCTAGGACCTCTTGCGCGCTTGCGAGCTTGTCGCGTAGTCGGAGGCATCCTTAAGAGAAAAATAAAATAAATTAAATTAAATAACTAATTCCTTTGGGAAAATATTTAATTAATTAAATTTAAATATCCTAGAAATTAATATAATAAATTTAATTAAATAATTAAAGTGAAACGTAATGGAGAAAGGTTCCTAGTGTTGGAAACCTTGCTCTAATACCAAAATGTCATGCCCAAACTTTTGGGCATGAACGAGATAATTATTTTTTTTTAAAACACGTCTGAATAACATTAAATTGCGAATATGCAATGCACTTAGCAAGTTTTGTCTTAACTATGTTTGAGTTAACTTAAACCACCAACTCAAGTAAAAGAAAATAATTTAAAATTAAATGAGGAATACTAAAAAGATTATTTATTTTCTCATCAAATTTAGTCAATAGATTAATTAAACCAAAACTCTCTAAATAATTGATGTAGATAAAATTAATCTCTAATAACCATTATTTGTTTTTAGGATCTAATTAAATTAGTCCTAGTACTTAGTTTATAAATGTCTATATTTATATTTAAACCTTTAATTAAAATGTGTCTAGACTAAATTGACTAGAGGGGTAAATAAATACGTAATGAATATTTTCCTATAAATTTTAATCTCCTCATTTACCTATATTTGGGTGGACTAAAAAAAAAATCCCCCTTATAGTCAAAATAATTTATAGTAATTTTTTTTAAGTTCCTAGGTAATTAATCTCCAAATTAATTACAAATTTAAAAAGAAAATAAACATCATAATAAATTATATCCATATGTTTATTACAAACATATCTGTAACATAAACATCTAAATGATTAAATTACCATTTACCCTATCCACCCATATTACTCTCTCTCTCTCTCTCTCTCTCTCTCTCTCTCTCTCTCTCTCTCTATATATATATATATATATATTTATATAATATATTTTTATTTTCCCATTATTAAAATGTCCATGAAAACCCTAATCTTCTTTAGTATTATAAAACCCCTTTTTATTTTATTTTAACCTCATTACTTGCCCTAACCCCAAATCTTTGGGCTAGAGCTTTATATTTTTTTTTTTTGTTTTCAAAATTTGCAGGGCCGAATGAATGCATGGAGGGGTTTTTTTTTGTTTGAGAGGTGGCTTTGGAGGAGGCGGTGGTGGGTTTCCCCCCGGCTGCCATTGTGTGTACACACAACGGCGGCGGTGGCTGGGTGCCGCCCACTGCATGTCCACACAGTGGTGGTGCTGTGGGTGCCACCCATTGTGTGCCCACACAGTGGCAGTGCCTTGGCACCGCCCACTATGTGTATACACAGTGGGGTTCGGCCCCCCCGAAACCCCTAAAAAAATTCTCTTTTATTTTATTATTTTTTTTGTTTATATTTTTTTTTGTTGAGTTTTTTTTTTAAAATTAAATTAATATATAATTATATATATATAATATGCTTCTATATATTTTAGATGCTCTGGATTTCTAGGGTTAAGTTTTTTGTCTTTTTTAAAAACAAAACTTTTAACAGATCCATTAAAAAAATTCCAGATTTAAAACAATGTACTCTTTTTTTTATATACTGTTTAGCTAGAATTTGAGATAAACTAATTAATTTAGGTTTATTTTCTGTAGTAAATGACTGACAAAATTTAATAAAAATTAAACAACAATCTAGAGAAATATGATATTATTTAACTCGAATAATCTGTTTAACCCTAGGTTTTTAATTTCTGCAAATAAACAAATGACATAATTAAATATATTTATCCAGCAACTATATAAATAGGTTATTATTTAAAATAGATAGACATTCAACTTTAGATTTTAATTTGTTGCAAATGTAAATAACAGAATTAAGTGAACTTAAAACAACAACTATATAAATCTAGAATTTATTAAAATAATTCTTTAGAGATGCCTATCATAACTTTTAGATTTTATTTTCTCCAATAAATAAAATGACAGATTTAAATAAGCTAACTTTTGCACTTCCATGTATAGATCTAAATGTTTTATTTCCAGCCTACTACATGCATGCAAATCTATTTCATTTCCTTTCTAATATATATTTTTTTTAATGCATAAAGGGATAAAATAATTTCTTGCTTTTCAAAATATCATAAACACAACAAATGTTATTTTCAGAACTATATAAACTAAATCCAGAATACTCATTTCTTTTCTGCAAAATAACATAATAAAATATTACATTTCTTTAAAACGTATTTAAAAGACACTATTGTCACTTTTACAAATGGGTCTCTCATTGCTAATAAATGAGGACTTTCAAAGAATAATAATTACATTTATAAATTTTTTTCTGCAACAAATAACTCCAACCACTTCTACTTATCCTATTTCTTTCTTCCAACAACCTACAATAAATCATAGGCTATGACCATGGAGTGCTCACCTCCCAGCCTAGGCTAACTAGTAGCCACCCCCGAGCTTGGAGAACGAAGCCCTGGACAGGTAACACATATGCAAACACAATAAACAAGGGAAAGTAATCACAAACATATTCCCAACCAAGGCTACACTTCACCACACAATGTGATGTCTTTACATGGGTGGTAGTCGACCAAATACCCTGAGGAGCTACAAGTCTGGTAAAACACATAGCCACCTCATGGCAAACAAGATATATCTTAAGTATAATAATCCCCGCATCCTTATGCCCCCCAAGGCATTCATGCCCTATTTCCCTCCTTATGGCCCCCAAATGCATAATCAAGCCATGCATCAAGGGTCACATAAGTATCCCTTGAGATCACTCTTAGATCGAGAGCCTCTCACTCGAGGGTTGTCATACTTCTACCACCCATAAGAACCTCCTCTCTCCCAAGAGTAAAATGTAGAACACAAAATAAATTTTCATAGAGGAAAAATACAAGAAACTAGCCTTTTCACACAAGCAAATCTTTTCAACATAACATGCAATATAAAAACAATACAAAGAGAAATTTAACCAACCTTCAACTACCCAAAGGTATGCTAGATTAGTTGAGGATGAGTAGCCCAATTCCACAAATTCCTTGCTTCTCTACACTTAGCCAATTTCCTAAAACCAAATCTATCCATTCAAAATTGTATTGTCTCCAAAAATGGAGAGTGGGTGATTACCCGCAAAATCTCACATTCTTGCCTAAGAATACCTCAGTGAGAGTTCTCACAGGTTTCTAAAATTGAGAAAGGAAAAAATCCGAAAAAGCTCAAAAGAGATCTCTAATTAAAAAGGAAAGTTTACTAACCTAGATGTTGCCTTCTAAATTCAATTTTCGCACATCTTAGAAACTCACATTTTAGGGTGGCTAAACAGCCACATGGGAGTTGTCACATGCCTAAAATTACTCCTAACCCTTAGGTATACCTTATGGGCTTTATGAAACACCTTTAAACTACCCCTAGGAGTTTATTTAACGCTTTTTAAACCCATCTGACGTTAATTTTAGGGTCAAACCTAAGTTGACCACCCCAAAGATTTTCTACCCTAGAAAAATATAGAACCACATTAAATTAATTGAAAACGCTATGGTTAAACAACTCCCTCCAAGAGACAATTCAAAAATCAAAACATAAATCAACACATGTGTCAAGTGACACAATAAAAATACTTTTACAAAATTACACATGAAATTTTGTCTGTTGTTGGATTTACACAAATTAACAAAATTCAATTTAACACACATGCACATTTACTTTCACAAATAAAATACGATACAAACAGGGTGTTGTCTCTCCAAATAGACAAACCCTGGTTTTACGAACGTACATAGGTCTAGGTTTGGTTCTCCATAATATTTCCATGGTCACATGGATAATTTTCCTGCGCATCTCAATTAAACATTAGTAATTCCAAATAACCTCATATAATATAAAACACATGAATAAGAATACACATCAAACACTCAGCATACAATATCACATTTAAACAATTCAATACATCTTACATCCAAATAACTCACATAAGCAATTATCATAATTCTCATAATTTTAATCCATACATAAAACATGCATCCTTTTTCTATCATCATAGTAAAGTCCTGCAAATCCAATAATGACATATATCATCTGAAATTTATCCTATTCTAGAATCATATAGAGTTCTATATCATAAAGCATATAAATAAAGCATCCATATATATCAATTTTATCCAAATCATGAAATCATATAAGTTCTAAATCCATAATGCATAAAATAAAGCATCCATAATAGTCTCAGCATGAAAAATACTGAAATCCTAGGATGACTCGGGGTAGGGCCTCACAATTGAATTCCCATAACAATCTCATTTGCTCTTTCCATAAACACAAAAATTCTTTCATTATCTTCCATTTTCAAGTTTTCATATCTTACTCGGTAACCATCAAGTTTAGCAATTTTGATAGTAGGATCACCTTCATTTAGAGTTTGCAATTTGTCCCACATAACCTTAGCCGATGATTTGTCAGTCAATCCCGTAATTTGCTGATCAGTAAGTGCACACAAGAGGGCTTCTCTAGCTCTACAATCATTTTCAATATTCATATCCAGATTTGCAAGAGCAGGATTGCTAGATGCTGGATCATAAGGTGTGTATCCTTTCTTAGTGATCTCACAAATATCCTTTCCAAGACATCTAAGATGAGTCTCCATTCAAATTTTCCATATCCCATAATTTGTTCCATCAAGCTTAAGGATTTCTCTTCTGAAAATAGTTGTCAATGGATTAGAAGTGTTAGTTGCCATAGGATCTACCTAAATCAGTTAAGCTTCTACAAAAGAGGACCAAAGCTCTAATACCAATTGTTAGGATAACCAGTGAATAATTGAGAGGGGGGTGAATCAGTTGTTAACATATTATAACTTTTAATCCACAATACAACCTTAAACAAATCAAGTACCGATAAAACATATACAAATGTCAGTAGGAACATATACCGGTAAACAATACAACTTAATAGTTAACTAGATAATCAATGTAAAGAAACCATACCATATAACACCATGATTTGTACATGGAAAACCCAAAAAGGGAAAAACCACGGTGGGAAGCCTACCCATAGTTAGATGATACTTTTGCAAAAAGTATGTGTTAAAAAAGGGGCTTGCACTTGCAGGAAGGCACACTACCTGGAATGTACTACTCATTAAAAAAGAGTCTCACTAACTACAAAGAGGATACAACAATCTCAATATAAATAGACAACAATCCAATAGAGTGAATTGTTGGAAATAGCATCTACCATGCCAAATTACAGTCCCGATTAAGCTTAGTGTCGGAGGACTAAATCCTCTTCTGAATCCAATTCGATCACCAATGATCAACCAACTCCTTTGCCTGAATGATATTACAATATTCACACATTACATTCCTTGACCATGATCTTTCCAATAACCATGATACTTTACAAAGAGTTTCTACCTCTTATTTATACAAACCCTAAGTCCTAAACCGATTAGGTTGGCTACCTAAAGATATTACAATAAGATCATTACATAATTCCATTTACAATGATATGCCATGTCGACTTAAGATCAAAACAATAATAACAAATCCATAAATCATCCCGAATCATCTCGATAATGTGTAGAGTACACGTTAGCATGATACCGGTCCATAACCTAGATAGGTACCGGACCTATTTTGGGTCAACCACACTAAAGCAATGTCTTCAAGCAGTTGAAGCATGATCAAAGAACATCTTCAACATCCTGAAATCCATAAAGAAGCTACACCAACACCAATTATGCATCCTGTCAGAATTCCTCAATGAAAGCTCTGTTAGTAAAGCCTTAAACCAGTGTCGATAAGGGTTTACCAAAGTGTATGATAGCATCCGATAATTACCAAGCCAATACCAACTGACCAAAACATGCTCATAGAGCATCTTTACTGATCCAAACATGCTGGAAGTCTCCAACAGATAGTCTCTTCTGTCGATAACACTAGATCTTCTACTGGTAACCAAAACTTGTCTGTCGATAACCAACCATAATAGCTAGTGTTGACATCAATGACAAAACATCAATGTAACACATAATCAATTCATCCATAATGCCAACACAATTCATATACGTTGCAACATATTCAGCTTCAGTAGTTGATTGTGATATACAACTTTGCTTCTTTCTACTCCAAGAAAGAATGCACCTCTAATTGTAATGTTCCTATCATCAACATTTCCTATCAAGTCTGCATCTGTATAGACTTTCAAATCAAATTTACCTGCATATGGATACCATAATCCATAATCAATAGTACCTTTCAAATATCTAAATATCCTTTTAGTTGCTACCATGTGTGTCTCCTTTGGGTTCTTCTAAAATCTAGCAACTAATCCAACTACGTGAGAAATATCCGGTCTGCTATGAATAACATAATGCAGTTTCCCTATCATATAATTGTACTCCTTTTCATCAATGGATGTAACATCATCCTCCTTAGACAGTTTATAGCCTTTAACCATTGGTGTCCCTAATAGTTTACAGTCTCCCATTCCAAATGTCTTCAATAGGACTGTGTGATAAAGATACCATTCTTCATCTGTTAAATTTGCAAACCTATGAAGAATTTTATCTCTCCTACTAGAGACATCTCAAATTCACTTTTCATCTCATTTGCAAAGTCATCACTCATGTCATCATTGCCTCCAAAATGGATATCATCCATAAATACCTCACTAACCAGTATCTTATCTCCTTTAGTCTTGAGATATATATTGTTGTCTTCACTGGTTCTCTGAAAGACTATCTTTACCAAGTTTTATTGTAGTCTTTCATACCATGCTCTTGGTGCTTGCTTCAAACCATATAGTGTCTTGTGTAGCTTACACACCATATCCTTTGCATCAGTCAAAGCATAACCATCTAGTTGTTCAATGTAGACTTCCTCTTCCAGTATTCCATTTGATATACTTTGAATCCCCTATATGTTGCAAATGCAAGTAGAGTCCTAGCACCTTCCAATCTAGCAACTGGTGCAAATGTCTCACCATAGTCTTCTCCTTCTTCCTATGCATAACCTTTGCATACCAATCTAGCTTTGTTTCTGACTACTACACCATCTTCATTCAGTTTATTTCTTAATACCCATTTAGTACCTATTATATTTTTGTTCACCGGTCTGGGTACTAGGGTCCATATATTGTTCTTCTCAATTTGGTCAAGCTCTTCTTCCATAGCCTTGATCCAATGATCATCTCCAAAGGCTTCCTTTGGAGTTCTAGGCTCAATAGTGGAGATCATATAAGAATTGTCTCTAATTCTTCTTCTGGATAACACACCAACATCTTTATCTCCAATAATCTGATCAGGATTATGATCGAGTCTTACATACCTTGGAATAACATGATCATTATCTTAAAGTTCTTCTTCCTCACTATCTTCATCTTCTGCAGAATCTACCTATTCTGGTTGAACTAGTGTTGCTGCATTCATTTCACCAACTTTTGGCTTCATCGATTCTGGCTCCAAAATCAAAATGTAAGGTCCATCTTCCTTCTTCTCCTCACTAGTTTCTCCTATATCTTAAGGACACTCATCCACTCAGACATTAGCACTTTCAATGATCTTCTTTGTCCACTTGTAAAATTTATAGGCTTTGCTCTTGGTGGAGTAACCAAAAAATATGCCTTCATCACTTTTAGCATCAAACATACCAACATAGTCACCTCTCTTGATAAAACATTTACAGCCAAAAATCTTAAAGTAACTAACATTAGATGATCTACCATACCAGTATTCATAAGGAGTTGTATCCTTACCTCTTTTAACCAATATCCGATTCATAGTGTAGACAGTTGCATTGACAGCTTCTCTCCAGAAAGTTTTAGCTACACCTCCTTGTATTATCATAGTTCTAGCAACTTCAACAACTGACAGGTTGTTCCTCTTTGCAATACCATTTTGTTGCGGTGTCCTAGGTGCAGAAATATACCTCTTAATTCCATTGTCTTCACAGTATCTAGTGAATTCCTATGAAATCAATTCACCACCTTGATTAGTTCTTAAGAACTTTATCTTCTTTCCACTTTCCTTTTTAGCTAAGGTCCTAAATGCCTTAAACTTGCTAAAGGCTTCTATTTTGTCCTTCAGAATGTGGCCCACATCATTCTTGAGCAATCATCAGTGAAGATCATACAATACTGATCACTTTGAATACTCCTAGTCCTTATTGGTCCACATAGGTATGTATGAACCAAATCTAGCAAATGTTCTGCTGAGAAAGATTTTCTCTAAAAAGTTGAGGATGCCATCTTCCCTAACCAACATTCCTTACATAGAGCATTCACTGGTTTGTCCAACTAAGGCAAACCTCTTCCGATTTGGACTTATTGACTTTTACAATATTATCAAAATTTACATGACAAAATCTCCGATGCCAAAGCTGATGCAGAGCATCATGAAAAACCCTTCAAGAACCCCAAATGAACATGGAGTTTCAATCTCAACACAACATATTCACTTGTATTAGAGGCATAATCTGATCATAATCATTATTCTACAGTCCAAAACAATATTAATATCAACCAAAGAATACAATATCAAATCCATCATATCATTTTACAACCCTTTGAACATTAACCAAGACCAAAACAATGCATTATGCTGTCCCGGTTAATGACAGTTTGATATACCCGTACTCAGTTATTAATAAATTTAAAACCTAAGCATATTTCGAAGATCTCTTCAGTGAGGCTGTAGAAAACTAGGTTTCTAAAACCATATCCAAAATTGAAAATGATCCAATGGTGCAATACAAAGTTATCATCTCTGCACGGAGACCAATTTTTACTGTTACAGAAAAAACAAGAAATGTGCATACCCAGTCTGCCTAGGGCATCAAATATCTCATTAAATACTTAACCAATCACATTGAAACTGAATTAATTTGAAAGATAGTTAGAACCTCTGTCAAACACCAAAGTTACAACAATTTCCAATGGTGAAATCAAAAGATTTTAGTGAAACTCTCCACAAACCCCAATTTGGAGGGTTTTTTGACAGTTTTCACCAAATCTTGCATAACTTGTTTCAAAATGATTGAAATTGAATGAAACCAAAAGGAAAACAAAGTTTACTCATGCCATTATCATATCCAATAAATTTCCAATGGATACAAATGATTTTTCATAAAGAAAAATGTGAATGATCAGGCTGCAATACCCAAAAAACAATGTGGAGTGTGTAAAAACTTCAAATATTATTCATTTCCTTCCTCCAATATTACACACACCCATTGGATTCGACCGAATGATGGTTTTTATAACCTTCACACATCCATATGGTAGTTACAACTACCCAATATCAATTACATCCTTGGTTTGCAACTTTATAATGCAATTTGTGCTTGCCAACATTTTTGACACAATTGACAATTTTGACATTTTGATAAATATGACCCCTAATCTTTGCTTGTGCACTTGAAATACATTTAGATGGACTCAAAACAAAATTTTACATCCTATTTAACCTTCCATGGAAATATTTGCACAATGTGACCTCCTAGACCATATTAGGACTCAAATGCACATCTTGAGCAAATGTCTTACAATGCTTCACAAAATGACTCAAAATACATTAAAATTACCATATAAACTCAAATATGAGTGAAATGATTCATGACATGATATTTAACCTCCTGGTGTATGTTTGGGTTAGGTGCTCCTGCACCATACTACCAACCTTGAAAGCTTTCCAAGTCCTTTGGAAACAACCTGCAAGAAAATTTTGTGTCTTGGACTGAAACTTTGTCTTTGGCTTCCTCTTTATCTCTGCCTCTTCCTTTCGTCATTCTCTCATTATCCTCATGTTGCTACTACCAAATTCAAAAAGGTAATAATCCTCTCAACTACTCACATCCATGGAGTATCCAATGGCTGCAACTCAAGGTGTTCCTCAGGCATCCACACAAACTCACACTTCCTTTGCCTCACCTAGGAGTCTCTTTTTCCTCTCTCCCTAGTCTTTTGGCAACCACAACCAGGTTCTCTCCTCAACCTGTTCCTCTACAGTTAGGTGGATCCAACACCTACAACCAAACACAACATAAACAACTTTCCTAGCCCAGATCTTTTGCTGGGCTCTGATACCAATTTGATGCGGAGCATCATGAAAAACCCTTCAAGAACCCCAAATCAACATGGAGTTTCAATCTCAACACAACATATTCACTTGTATTAGAGGCATAATCTGATCATAATCATTATTCTATAGTCCAAAACAATATTAATATCAACCAAAGAATACAATATCAAATCCATCATATCATTTTACAACCCTTTGAACATTAACCAAGACCAAAACAATGCATTATGTTGTCCCGGTTAATGACAGTTTGATATACCCGTACTCAATTATTAATAACTTTAAAACCTGAGCATATTTGGAAGATCGCTTCAGTGAGACTGTAGAAAACTAGGTTTCTAAAACCATATCCAAAATTGAGAATGGTCCAACGCTGAAATACAAAGTTATCATCTCTGCACGGAGACCAATTTTGACTATTACAGAAAAAACAAGAAATGTGCATACCCAGTCCGCCTAGGGCATCAAATATCGCATTAAATACTTAATCAATCACATTGAAACTGAATTAATTTGAAAGATAGTTAGAACCTCTATCAAACGCCAAAGTTACAACAATTTCCAATGGTGAAATCAAAATATTTTAGTGAAACTCTCCACAAACCCCAATTTGGAGGGTTTTTTGACAGTTTTCACTAAATCTTGCATAACTTGCTTCAAAATGATTGAAATTGAATGAAACCAAAAGGAAAAAAAAGTTTACTCATGCCATTATCATATCCAATAAATTTCCAATGGATACAAATGATTTTTCATAAAGAAAAATGTGAATGATCAGACTGTAATACCCAAAAAATAATGTGGAGTGTGTAAAAACTTCAAATATTATTCATTTCCTTCCTCCAATATTACAGACACCCATTGGATTCGACCGAATGATGATTTTTATAACCTTCACACATCCATATGGTAGTTACAACTACCCAAGATCAATTACATCCTTGGTTTGCAACTTTATAATGCAATTTGTGCTTGCCAACATTTTTGACACAATTGACAATTTTGACATTTTGATAAATATGACCCCTAATCTTTGCTTGTGCACTTGAAATACATTTAGATGGACTCAAAATTTTTTTTTACATCCTATTTAACCTTCCATGGAAATATTTGCACAACGTGACCTCCTAGACCATATTAGGACTCAAATACACATCTTGAGCAAATGTCTTACAATGCTTCACAAAATGACTCAAAATACATTAAAATTACCATATAAACTCAAATATGAGTGAAATGATTCATGACATGATATTTAACCTCCTAGTGTATGTTTGGGTTAGGTGCTCCTGCACCAAAAGCCAACTATCTTCTACTTTAGCAATTAAACAATTATTGACTTTAGAATTCAGGTGAAACAAGTTACCTTTTGTCTATTTGTCGGTTGCAATCAGTTCACCTTTTCTTCCATAGATTTTGCACATGCCATTATTGAATTGTAGTGGATATCCTCTATCATTGAGTTGAGCAACACTCAAAATATTGTGTTTCAATCCTTCAACCCAGTAGACATCATCTGCACTTCTCTTTCCATTAAGAGAAATGGTTCCCTTTCCTTTTACCATGCAGGGTGAGTCATTTCCAAATCTCATAACACCTCCATCAAATTCCTTCAAAGTAAGAAACTTACTCTAGCCATTGGTCATATGGTGTGAACAACCATTGTCTATAATCTAATCATTAGAAATATCCATGCGAGAGACTAATACCTTCTAATTTGATGTCTCTTTTTTAATGGAAACAAAGACAATGTCCTCATTTGCATCAACCTCAGATTCCTCATCTATGATTCCTCTATCCACTACAATGAGGCAATCTCTTTTACTTTTTCCTTTGTACTTCTTATGCTTCTCACATTTATGCTCATTGTCTCCATTTCAGTAGTTAGTTGCAATATGTCCAATCCGGTTACATGCAAAACACTTGAAAGGTAATTTACCTATGTACTTACCAATACCTCTGGGTAACCTCTTGGCCAACAATGCTTCAAGCTCAATCAGACTGTTTTCATCATCAACTTCTCTTCTAGATCTTGACTCATGACTATGACTAGCTTCTCTGCTTTTCCTTACCGGTGGATTAGAAACTGAAGCTCTAAATGTAGATTCTGATTTCTGAGCACTACCATCATAAAAATTTAATTCAAATGCAATTAGTTTACCAATGACAGAGTCAAGAGTTACCTTAGTTTTATCAATCGACTTGAGTTCCTGAATGGCTGCAACTCAGATAGCGTAGACTGGTAGAAGGGTTCTTAACACCTTGCTAACCACTATGGTATCCTCCACTTTACCACCAACACTTTTGATCTCACCGACTATCTCCTTGATCCTCTAACCATACTGTTGAATATTCTCACCTTCAGCCATCCGCATGTCATCAAATTTACCTCTCAGACTCTCATCTTTGGCAATCTTCACATGCTCATCACTGCTATAGATATCCTCAATTTTCTTCAAAGCATCATAAGAAGTCTCCAAACCATGGAAATCAACATACTCTAAATCGGACAAGGAGCTGATAATAGCCTCCAATGCTTGATTATTCTCCTATTGCTCCTTCTTTTGATCATCAGACAAAATCCCACTAGGAAAGCTATATTTGGTAACAACATGCTCCCAATATTGACTTCCTAAGCTTTTGATATATATCTTCATCCTATCACTCTAGATTCTGTAGTTTTCCCTATTGAACTTTGGACATTCTTTCTTCATCATATTCTTCTAGATCTTTACCTCAAGCTGTTAGGCTTAGACACTAGAGGACCGGAAATGCTCTGATACCAATTGATGATATGGTGAATCAATAATAATCCGAATAACTACTAAGAGGGGGGGTGAATCAGTAGATAGAAAAAAACTAAACTTTCACCAAACTCAAAATGTAACTCATAATTTAGTCACTGAACTAATCGCTTTAAACACAGTACTATAAACTACAATTGCACTGTCAAGTTTACCAGTTGACTAGCATACCAAAATAACAATATATTAGATCTAAAACTCTCAAACCATTTAAACAAAACATCAAATCACTTTACTAACATTAGTAAAAGCACATTTCAGGCCACTTCCGGTCATCTTAAGACATCTAAGTGGCTTTACCAGTTAAAAAAATTAACCATATCAAAACATAACCACAAAAACCATTCACCACTTGACACAATGATTTCTGACGTGGAAACCCAAATGGGAAAAACCACGGTGGGGATGAATACCCACAAGTATTTTGAACTCTTCTTAATTTCGCCCTGTTAGGAGCCAAGCCTTGTTAGAAGCTTTACAAAAATGTCCTGTTAGGAACAGATCTGGTTAAGGACTACCCAATTAAGGGATTGACTACAATACCCTGTTAAAGGAAATACCCTATTAGGAGTAACCTCGATAGAGGATTTCAAATCCAATATAATGGATCACCTGGCTAGAGGATTTAGAAAACACTAAGACTGTTAAATCTTACCCGGTTAAGGGATTTAATGGTTGTAATTGTTAGAGAATAACAAGGTTTTTGCTGATCTGGTAATAGCACTACTTTGCTTGATCAGATCCTTTTCATGCTCCTATCTACCTTTAATCATTCTGCAGATACTCCTTTTGGTTCAGCAATCAATCATACTAGAACTTAACCAAAATTTCCAACATTACTACAAAACAACTCATTGACCTTATAAGAAAAACAATAGGTCGGTAAAACATCACAAAACCTAAGATCTCATAGAGATTACAAACAAATTGGCTCAAACATGACCATTAGACTACATACCAATCACTGGACATTATCCAAGACAACCTTGACCACTCCTAGATCACCGCACATTGGATCCTGTAACTCATCACATAGTTTCCACTTCATGCAATGCGCTTGCTCATTCCCAAGATAAAATTGTTCTCTATGTGCCAAAAACCACTTTGAAAATCAACACGTGTATCATGCATATGTGGCATAATCATCTCTCATCAACATTTGATAGATCACCATAACCGATTCACCAAGCTCCATCAGTTAGGGTTTAGAATATCAATAGGTAGGCTTACCGATTGATCTCACTGCTACAATAGTAATATCGGTTTCCTTCACTTGCTCAACTACCGGTTGCATTACAACTCCATTACTAGTTACAATTGACATCAATGACAACACAATAGTTCATCAATGCAATCTTCATGAAATTCCAACAGATATCATTGGCAAATTTGATCCTAGATGTGATGAAGGAATTTTTCTTGGTTATTCTAATGCAAGAAAAGCATATAGATGTTATAACAAGAGATTGTAGAGAATTATGGAGAGTCCTAATGTCAAGGTGGATGAGCTGAATAGAAGTCAAATCAGAGTTTATGAGCAAGAACCGATAGTGGAAATGATCATAACTGAACTAATAACACCTTTACCAGAATAGAATGTTGAACTAGTTACTCTGGCAGTATCAGAAAATTCAACAGTAACTGAAGAACCAGGAAGAGGAACAGAGAGTCAAAAGACTCCTAGGTATGTGATATTGAATCATTCAAAAGATTAGATCATTGGGGATAAGATCAATGGAGTGATGACAAGAAGGAGATTGGCATCCAATGAGGTATATTTAATTTCTCAAGTTGAACCAGTATCAGTAATTGAAGCATGTAAAGATGAACGTTGGATAAAAGCTATGGAAGAAGAATTAGATCAGATTGAGAAGAATAAAACATGGACTTTAGTTCCCCGACCTAAAAATAAGAATGTTATTGGAACTAAATGGGTATTTAAGAATAAATTGAATGAAGATGGACAAGTTGTAAGGAATAAAGCTAGATTGGTTTGTAAAGGATATTCTCAAAAGGAAGGAATTTATTACAATGAAATTTTTACACCAATAGCTAGGATTGAAGCTATAAGATTATTTCTTGCCTATGTTGCACATAAAAACTACAAGGTTTATCAGATGAATGTCAAGTGTGCATTTTTTAATGGGGATCTTGATGAGGAAGTTTATATTGAGAAACCTCATGGTTTTTCACTTTCAGATGATAAAAACATGGTTTGTAGGTTAAAAAAATCTTTATATGGATTGAAACATGTACCTAGAGCTTGGTATGCAAGGTTAGATAAATATCTTTTGAAGCTTGGATTCACTAAAGGTAGTGTTGATAGTAATCTATATTATAAATTCACTAATGATGATATACTGATTATTGAAGTTTTTGTTGATGACATCAGTTTTGGAGGTGAAGATAAGTTGTGCATGGAATTTTCTAAGAATATAGAGAAATAATTTGAAATATCTATGATTGTGGAAACAAAATTTTTCTTAGGTTTGCAGATTACTCAGACTGATTAAGGTATTTTCATCTGTCAAACTAAGTATGCTAGGGAATTGTTGAAGAAGTTTGGTATGATAGACTCTAAACCAGTAAGTACTCATATGGTTAAAAGTGATAAATTGTCAAGGAAAGATGAATCTACACCAATAAATCCTACAAGATACAAATCTATGATTGGAGGTTTGGTTTATTTGACTCGGACTAGGCTTGACATAATTGTAGACACCTAAAATTGTCCTCTCTAATTAAATAAATATCTTTATTTATTTAATTTTAAGCCTAATTCTTCTATTAATTGAATAAATCTTTATTTATTTAATTAATTCATTTACCCTCTTCTAACCTTATTTCTCATTTAAATAAATACATTTATTTATTTAAATTATCCTTTTTCCTGAATTAAATAAATACTTTTATTTATTTAATTATCCCACTTCTTCTCATATGTCGAGTGTTATTGCTCTTTCAAGATACAGGGTCATTGTTGAATGCCATCTTGAGGAATATAATGAGGTTTCGAGCAATAATTCTGAGATGCTTGGAAAGGTGTTTCGTTTGCTTACTCCTCAGGTGGATTTTGAGGTTTGTAGGTTGGTGGGAACTCTCTAGTTGCAACCTGGTTCTTCTTTTTCTAACTTTGAGATTTTGTCTCAATTTCTTACTATTTGCCATGACATTTTGCTTGATGAGGGTTTACTCCAACTCTTGGTTAAAGCATTCATTCCTCCCTCGGTTTGCTCCTGAGAGCTTGTTAAGTCTGCATTGGATAATTATCATTTTGAGCTGGGCTCTTTTTATTATGAGGGATTTCTTCCTCGATCTGATATATTGGATAATGGGAGGTGTGGGGAATTATTGTTTGAGTTGAGAATGGGTTTATTATGTGATAGATTGGGGGATACCTTGAAATCATTTGAAATATTGCTAGATTGGGTTCCTTCACAATTTGTGGATAAGGCATTGGTTGTGCTTATGGGTTTACATTCTCTGCTCTCTTTTGGTTTCTTGGCTTTAGCTCCTCCATGGCTGGAATTTCCCTTACAAATTATCCCTCCTTCGAGCATGGATAGAGAGCCTCCTGTTGAGAGCTCAAGTTCTTGGTTTCAGATTTAACTACTTTATGCTGGTATCTATTGGTTGATATCTTTTTGATGCAGGTTTTTTGTACTGTTGATATGCTCAAATTTTTGGTGAGCCTGGGAAGCTTTGATGGTACGATTCTACTTCTACATATCATATCTCATGGCCTGGGTGGTTCTCTCTCATTTTTTGATGGTCGTATGGACAATTATATGTATATCTTTGAAAGCCATGTAATGGGAGGGTGATTACAATTAGATATGTAATTGGGATTATCGAGTTTTTTCTTTTTTGTATTATTGGGCCACAACCGGAGGTTTTCTTGCAGGTTCTTTCCTCTCGGTATGCCCTTTGAACCCGTTGTATGCAAAATTCAATATTAATAAAATATATATTAGTGGCTTGACCACTTTTATCAAAAAAAATAAAATAAAAAATTATCCCACTTCTTTTGCTAATTAAATAAATCTTTATTTATTTAATTAATTCATTAACCTTTTCCACCCATGACACATGTCATTCATCTCTTAATTCCTACACTACCTACCCTCTCACTATTTTCTTATTTTCACTACCTACCCTCTAATCCTAGCCGACCATTTACCTTTTACACCTCTTAATCTTATCCCTCTATTTCTTATAGTGTCTTCTATATAAGGAGATACTTCCTTTCATTATCAACCCTATTCATGCTACCCAACTACGCTTTCAAACTTTCATATGCGATCAAGCCTACTCACAACCACATTTTCATTCTTTGTTGAGCTCTTGTGCACACATAAAATCTGAGAGCAAATATATCAAGCAAGATCAATGGAGATAGGAAGAATGGAGATCCAAACCCTATTGGACATGTGATGGTATAATCTTTGTGATTTCATTTGATTTGCATTGTCTTAGGTAATATTCATATGTTATGGTGGATCTTTGTTGTTGTTAGGCTAGGGTTTTGTGGTTGAATCCATTTAGTCTTTCAATACTATTATTTCCATTTTTATCATAAACATTTTGGCATGCCCGATGGGACATGGATTTTTCTTAGATCTATCTTTTTTTGTAGATTTTTCTAACCCTATATTGCGGTTTTGTAAAACAATTTGGAGAATAACCTTGTGCAACTAGGGTTTTGGACACAAAATTAAGATCTTGAAGATATCTCATTCTATTTCACAAATGACTTGAATTTTTTGCACCAAATTTTGTTATTAGGTTGAAGACAGTATCAAGAACTCTCAATCCAAAATTTAGAATTTTTGGAGCAAATTTGCATTTTCCATGAATATTTTATGAATTTTCATAAAAAATTAATTTTGAGAGAAAATGAGAGAATTTTTTGGATTTTCTTACATTTTTGGAAATATCTCAAAATTATACATAGGATCTGTTCTTTGTGATTTTAATTTTGATGCAAAATATTTCCTAAAAAATCAGATCTTTAAAAATTAGGGTTTTTCATTATTTTGATCAGATCTCACAAACGACTTTGCATTTTGGTATAAAAGTTTTTTTCGTAGTTCATGAACATTATCAGAGGTTCTCAGTAAAAAAATCAAAGTTTTTGGAGCATATTTGAATTTTCTATGAATTGTTTATACATTTTCATAAAACAATAATTTTGAATGCAAATGATTGAATTTTTTAGATATTCTTACATTTTTGAGAATAGCTCATAATTATACACATGATATGTTCTTTGTGATATTAATTTTGATGCAAAATATTTCTTAAACAATTGGATCTTTAAAAGTTAGGGTTTTGCATTATTTTGATCATATTGAACAAACTGCTTGGAAATTTTGAAGGAATATTTTTATACAAGTTTGGAAGGCTATTAAAAGTGTCCAGTTATTTCAGAGTTTTTGGATCAATTATGCATTTATATGAATTTTTTATGATTTTTCATAAAAAAAAAATTTTTGGAGCAAATTAGCAAATTTTTTGGATTTTCTTACATTTCTGAAAATGTCTTGAAATTTTATAGGTTCTCTATTTTTTTATGATGCAAAAGAACTCATGGAAAATCAGATCTTTGAATTTGTCAAAAAATGTCTTGTCGAAGGCCCCTATTTCACAAAGTCTTTTGGATCTAAAATTTACCTAACTTGTGTTCTTGCAGGAGGGGTATTATTGCAAAACTACTAACAAATATTTGTTGCAGAATTTTGGCAAGGGTTTTATATCTTTATTGTGTGCCTTGTTTTCATAGATTACTAAACACTTCAATTGGTGCACTAAAATTGAACCAGTGCCTTTTGTGTCTTGAGCAATAGACTCTTTTTGTTTAATATCTAGAGGGTTTGTCTCCCCATGTGGTAATTAGGACTACTAGTCAGGAGAGAACGACCCAAGTGGTAGCGAGGAAAACCCACCTCTTCCAAACCACTATAAATAATTGTATCCATGGTGAAAGCCATGGGTAATGTGTGCTGATTAGTTCATACTGACACTATGTCTCCCCATAAACCCATTTGATAAAATTTATTTGATCAGTTGTAGGGCATAACCCCTACCAGTTGGGAGCCTTCTGTATTTACAAAGCTGAAAGTACTGCATGTATGGCCACACGAGTGGATGCCCTTACTAGCACCTTTTTGTTTTAGAAGGACAAAATCCTTCTAGTTGTTGGGACAGGAGGTCAGACCTATGGGGCAGCCCACACACATACGGTTCTTAGTAGAGATACAAAGTTTGCCGCGGGGAGTTTTCGTGGGGACTAATGCTTGGTTGCCTCAGAGAAGTGAGTGCCGAGGGTGGAGCCAGTGGGGTCAAGCATCTAAGTATCCGCTCTGAATAGCATAGCCTCGAGGGAAACCCCATGTAGGATCAACAACTATTGTCTTGGCCAACCATAAGAATTGTGCTTGTCTTCTTTTGAACATTCAAACATTCAAGTCAAACATCATAACATTGTGTCTTTTGTGTCTTCAAGTGTATTCAAAACATTTTTACATCAAACAACACACTTTTCTTTGAGTCATTTTGAGTCTAATCACTTGCAAGCATTGATTCCTCATCAACATTGTGTCATCTTGTCACGAAAAATAGTCAAAAAAATTCTGATTTGGTCACAACAAACAACTTCACAAATTGGAAAAATTTACAGTCCAACAAACAAGAGCAATCAGTTTTAGACATATTGAGCTTCCTAGATTATCTCTTCAGGTTTTCATCTAGAATTCAACTTATTTCTGGGTCTCACAAAGTCCATCATTGCTTTACACCTTGCATTACATTCACATTTGTCTAAACTTGAGTCAAAAGGTCACTTGCTTTTCCTCATCTTACTTTGTCAACACACTACATACAACAACATTTTGCTAAGTGGTCCCTCATCAAGGTCTATCACCTTTGGGTCTTATTTGGTCTTACTTAGAGTCAAGGTCAACTTACCTCATCAAGAGAAACTATCATCTCTTTGGAAGCCACACCCTCTACTACATACATACTTGGTCTTACACTTTGGACATTGGAAGTAAACCTCAGATTCATTTACATTCCATCCAACTCTTGGTCTTCCATACTCTTTCCATTTTCATCCAGTCTCACACATCTTGGTCAAGACCTAGTTCATGGTTGAAATGCATTCCCAAAAATCTAGGAGAGAAGCTAAAGAGGCTCAAAATTCTACAAACATGAGTGCCTATGAGTATGACAATAATGTCTTTTTCAATTCTGATCATACCATATTACCTGACATGGACACTTATAGAAACAATCCAAATTTTGAGAACATGGACACTACAAACAACAATGATACACACAATGACAATATGGACAACTTTTCTGTACATTCAGTAGAAGTGGAAGACTCTATTATGGATCCCTATTTTAATCGATTGGTTGAGGAAATATTGAGGAGAGATAGACAATATTTCTTACAAGTGATGGCACAAAGTGGAGCCAAGATCCCTCATGATTTTGACATGTCTAAAATAATGGAAAATCAACCTTTGCAAGAACTTCAACTCAACATGGATCAAAGGAGGCAATAGAGGACCACATCTTGTTCCGAAATCACCATCATCTTTGTTTCAAAAACCTGAGGTCCCACATACACATGGTCAAGCATATGATACTCACCTTCATAGACCATTATGGAAGTCTTATGTAGAAAAATATACTCAATCACATGCCAATGCTAAGGACCAACCACCAAAGCAATTGGATATCCAAATGCATGCTGAAAAATTGGACACAAGGAAATCCTGCATCAAATTTGGGGGCAACACACTAGAACAAACTCATGACATGCCTGTAGACTATGGTATACATGGACAAAATATATATTCCATTCCTCATCATGACTCTTTACCAAGTGGTCCATATACACAACATCACTATATACCTCCTCCATATGAACATGTGTATGATCAATATCATCCATATATGAAACATGCTCCTCCTCTATCCAGTGATTCAGGCATGGGGTATGGTCCAAGAAGTCAGTCTTCAGCTAAGAACAATTTGGAACAACAAATTAAGGACTTACAAAAGAAAATGGAGGACATAAATACACCGAAGCCAACTTACACAATGAGAGACATATGTCCCTATCCATTTGACAAAAGCATTCCAATGCCTCCATTTCCTAAACATTTCATGTCACCTAAGCTCGATAAGTACAAAGGAAAAGGGGACCCTAAGGCACATATAAGACATTTTTTCACAACTTGCATTGAGGTAGTAGCAGAAGAGACATATTTGATGAGATTATTCCCACAAAGCCTAGGTGATCAAGCTATGGAATGGTTCTCCCAACTTCCACCTGGAATTAAGTCATGGGGTGACTTAGTAGAGGCTTTTATCCAACATTTCTCATACAAAATAGAGACAGACATATCAGTCACTACTTTGTGCAACACCAAACAAAGGGATGGAGAGTCTTTTTCATCATTTTTACAAAGATGGAGAAATCTAGCCAATAGATGCTCTTGTAAAATTCCACAAAAATAAATGGTAGAGATGTTCACACAGAATGTCCATAGAGAAATTGGTTATGATCTAAGAAAAGCTTGTTTGTCTACCTTTAAGGACGTTATTGAAAAAGGCTTAGTGACAAAGAAGGTCCTAATTGAACGAGGAGTAATTAAGATATTCAAAGAAAACAAAGAGAACTTTAAAGGAAAAGACAAGCCAAGATTTTGGAATAAAAACAAGAACACAGTCAATGATGGTGTTGTTGATGCCAATACAATACGACAAAAAATTGTTTTTTCTAGATCAAGCTCTACAAACAATCAAGTGAATACTCAAACAACTTCAAAACCACAAAGGAAATATACCCCATTGGGAGAACCACTTGAGTCAGCTTTCAAGAAGCTAGTGTCAAACAAAATAATAACATTCTAGATATGCCTCCATATGAGCCAAAGGTCAAACCAAATTGGTGGAATGATGATGAATATTGTGAATATCACAAAAGCAAGGGTCATAAAATAGAAAATTGTCATTGACTGAAGAACATCATACAAGATCTTATTGATAGTGATGACATTGAGATCAAGGGAAACTCATCTAACCAAGAAGATGAAATGTTTAAAGAACCATTCCCAAAACATGACAAGGGAAAAGCCAAAGCCACAGATGAGCAAACCAATTATACTAGAGCGTCCTATAACTATGATTCAACTGTCAATCACATCTCGATGGACAATTATGTCTCTACCATTATCATCAAGGACAAAATGCCTAAAAATTCTACTCGAAGACCCAAGGTTGTCCTAAAAGGCATTGGATCTTCTTCCGAACCTACCTATAATTGTAATTTTACAACTCATCGAGGTAAATTCACTTTGCAAGGTGCTCCAGCTAAAAACGTTGCTTCCTCATCAGCCAAACCTGAGTATGACCTTTTAGAACAGTTAGGGAAGACACCTGTTCTTATCTCCATCCTTGAACTTTTACGCATATCCCCTGCACATAAAGCCATTCTTGACAAGCCTTTGAGAGACACTTCTGTCCCCACTGATCTAAACATGGACCATTTTCAAGCCATGGTGGGATACCTTTCTATTCCACACTCTTTTCCATTCACTGAAGTCGATGACACATCCATAAGACAACCGCATAATTCACCTTTACACATTGAAGCCTTCTTGCACAAACATCGAATAAAACAAGTCTTGATAGATGGAGGAGCTGGTCTCAATATATGTACTTTGAACACAATAATACAATTGGGATATTCAGATAAAGTTGTGAATGCTACAAACAAAATTACCATCAAGGCATACGATGATGAAGAGCATTCATCCAAAGGCATAGTCAGTTTACCTCTACGAGTAGGGTCGGTTAGAAAAGATGTGGTTTGTCAAGTCCTTGATCTAGATCTCACATACAACATATTGCTAGGACATCCATGGATTCATGAAATGAGAGCTATTCCCTCAACAAATCATTGATGTATCAAATTTCCACACAATGGAGTTCAAGTGACTGTCAAAGGTGATCCAAATCCATTCATATATTGCAACCATTTATGACCTAGATCAGAAATAAAAATCACAATCAATCAAGAGGTTGTTCCTTCATCAGCATATGTTGATCCAGAATCCTTGAAAGCTTCTACATCCAAACAAGCAGAGCTAAAAGAAAAATTCAAGGTTAAAGACATGGAATGTGGTGAGTATATATTTCATGTTGATCAACTCCCACTATCTCCTAAGACATTCAGTCAACAAGAACAACCTACAAACAATTTGCAAGGAATTGGGTGTGAACCACCTAGTGTTGTGGCTACTAAGTCTGAATGCAAATCTACTCTAGCGGTGCAAGAAACTCTTGATATCAATAGTCCTAAGAGTGGTTCCAGCGAAGAATCTATTGAGTGTATTTCTAGCCATCTTGAGAACTCACATAGCTTTACCATATCATCCACTCATTCCATTTCTAGTCCTCTCCCAGACTTGGATCAACAAGAATTAGAAAAGCCCTTACTAATTGGGGATAAAAAATCAAGCTATGAAAAGAAAAATCTAAAAGTCAAAGATAAAGAAAAGTCCTTTAGTCCAAATCAAAATCAAAATCAAAATCTATTGGACTCTGAAAAAATTAAGGTCAGGGATAAAAATCCTATGAAAGAAAAACAACAAGACTTGATCTCCCCTAGTATCAAAATAATTGGGGGCAAAAGTTCTACAATTTTAAGTCAAAAAGCATACTTGTTGATCCTAAGTCTCCATCATAGTATCAAAATAACTAGGGGCAAAAGTTCTAAAATTTTAAGTCAAAAAGCACACTTGTTGATCCTAAGTTTCCATCATACTATCCTACTTTCACTTCTTTTCACAATCATAAGCCTTCATCACTCATCCACTTGTTCCACACATCCATCCCCTCTTGGCAATACATCATGGACCTTTAATGGAAATTCCTTGAAGGAATTTGTTATCAGGGATGCCCAAACTTCTTTAGGTGACATGCATATGGGCCTACGTAGTTCACACACTAGTAATTCTAACTCAGTTCCTTTATCAAGGAAGACAATCACTTGAGCTATATATCATTCAGTCCAACAACAAATGAGTTGCAGTTACAATCATAAGTTTAAGCCTCACACATTTGAGGTGGGTGACCTAGTTTTTAGAGAACATCCTAAAAATCAGCAAGACAGAGAGAAGAAGGGAATGTTCTAACCAAATTGGCTTGGTCCTTACATCATTACAGTAGCCTATGGATCTGATGCATATCAACTCTCAACCCTAGAGGGTGAACCTTTGGAGGATCCTATCAGCAACATGTACCTTCGCAGGTTTGACACATAGCTCTTCAGAGTATCCTAATTCAAAAATACAAAAAATCATTTAAAAAAAAGAAAAAAAAGTAAAGAGATAATGCATGTTGTAATACCCACCAAAATACCCTAGAGAAATAAAGCAAACTAACATACTAATATAGATAATTTTTCTTTTTAACATCATATAATGCAACACTTCTAACCATCTACTCATATGCATTAAACATCCATATTCATAATATGCACATAGAAACATGAATATTTAAACTTAATCATATGAACTATTACACAAGCGGAATTAATCACAATACCAATCTAGGTTCCCTAAGATATTTCAATTTTATTACTTACACTATTAACTTAAGCAATAACATCATGATCACTTCCACAAATTCAATGCATTCTAACTCTATTATCATTTGTTCTTTCCATGTAACATATGTAACATCATTTCTAATATTTCTACCATGAATGCATACCTTAACAATGCAACACTAATCAATTCCCCATTAGATTTATTTTAAGAACACCAAATCTAAATGTTCCTACTCTCATGTATTCATTCCTTCTAACATTATTAATTTATTCCAAAATGATCTTAAACGAGCTAACTATCCTTTCTCTGACATCATAACATCCACATAATGCTAAGTACACAATAATTAATCCAATATTATTAATGAAACAATCTAAAGATATATTAAGATACATCATATGATCTCATACACGGGAGAGAAACCATGTCCTAAATAATCATCTATAAATACATATCCATTATCCAACTACATCAAGGAGCATAGATCTCAAGGACATTTTACTAATACACTAATCTCATGGTATTAACAATTGCATATGTCATATAACCAGATACATCCATCTGCTATAATATCCATCCACAACTGAAGGTATAAGAATCCACATTCACACATAAGCATCTGAAGAAGAACATCCCAATGGAAGAAGGCATCAAACCACCCAACCATGTGGAACCAAAAGGAACCACTCCCCATGCTAGGAGATGACACAAGGTCCCACACAGACTTTACACCTAGGCTGACACCTAACAACCAAAGAGACTCAACAACTCCAAAATTACAACATAAAGAAACTCATATACATAAGCCAATTCACATCTCAAGGCTAACATAAAATATAGAAACTCCCAGAGGCATACCAATAATCAAGGCATAAGGAACAAGGACCAATGACACATGTAAGAGTGGTGTCATCACATGCTATCCTCACATAGAAGGAAAAGGTGCACCCTGATAGACATGTCTCTGCACGCTATCCTCACAAAGAAGGGCATACCATATTGATAGACATGTGGATCCATCTCAACCTATGAGAGAAAAAGAGAGATTGACTTTCCATCATAATGACCTTCCCAAGCTTATCCTAAAACATCCTCCCTAAGAATAAGTCTTAGAGCTCACAACCAATATTATCTTGATTAGGTGAATCCTAATTACCCAACCCACTTAATTAATTATTAATGTTATCACTTACTTACAGCAAGGAAAATTTTCAATGTGCCCTAGTGGTCTAGACTCTAAGTATCCTTACTAGGAACCTCCTAGTAGCCTATCTCTCATGACCCTAGTCATCACATGAAATCCCACTCCCCCTAATCATGTTTAAAGACATCAAGCGAAATACAACAACACTAACAAGGAAGATCATATGCAACATCAAATAATAATCCTCATAGTGTATGCAATAAGCATAGCAAACCAATTGCCAAAATGCCAACAAGGCCAACAAGTAATCAAGAGCCTCAACATGATCAATATAACAAATAGCCAATATAGTGCAAAAAACCATCCAAATCAACCATGTATATAAATAAAACCTCAACAACGAGGCTCATCAACTCGCTAGAGCTACACATGAACATCCCCTTAACAACAAGGCATTTGAACTTGTTGGAGTAGCAAAACAATCTCTACGATAAGGCTCAATCAACTTGTCAGAGCCAAAATACAATAATATAATCAAATCTGAACATATACAACATTGGAAAATCTCAGAAAACAACATCACAAGCCTCTAGCACAAAGACAAAACTGAGAAAATCAACCCAGACTAGCAGAAACCATCAAAACATAGTTACAGAGCAGAATTATGCATCTATGAATCAGAATAGAGCTTTCATAAAACATATTAGCACCTTTATCAAAAGAAATAGTGCCTTTACCTATTTGTTTAGCACATATACAAAATACTCTAGAACTTTTGATAGATAAAATAGCACATTCAATAAACAAGTTAGCACATATATAAAATACAATAGCGATTTCAATGACAACTCTAGCGCACACACTAGTTTAGGGCTTTTGCTTAGAAATACAAATGGAAAATGAAAATATGACAAGGAATAATAAATCACAAAGGTTGAGATAAGTGTTGAAAACATCACAAATAGAGATGCATGGAAGAGAAGAAAACAAGGGACCAAGCTAGATACCAAAGTGAACTCGATACATGGAAATAAACCAAAGTTTCCACATAGAGACTCCCAACATACTCAATCACATATAGTATTTGTTAACACAATATGAATAGAAATTCCATAATAACAATATGTAATAAAAAGGGAAATGATCCAACATCTCCAAAGCATCTCAAACACACACAAAGAAGACCATATCACTCACAAATTCTTAGAACATTTGTAGAGAACCCACTTGTCATTCAAGGATAGAATACAATCAAATAATAATTTGAATAAATGTATTCTTCCCAAAACCATAAGATATAACTATATGATAATTTAATTCCAATGGTATTTTCCCAAATCTCCTGGATATAATTTTCCTAGCAAACAATGTGCGAACAATCTTTCCAATAAATGAAATTGTAGAGACAAAGATCAACCAACCTGGATAATAGGAGTAATGGAAAAATGAATCTGAAGAAGTGCAACCAAATCCAAACCAAGCCAGATCCAAGCAACCAAAATCTCCAGCCACCAAATCAAAATGCAGAAAGAAAATCTAGAAATGCTAACCTAGCAAAATGCATAGGTGATCGAATAAATAAGAATTTCATTCAAACTATAGCCAAAATCTAGCCAATAGAAATATTCCAAAATACTATATAATATACCTACCAAGCCCAAATATAATATTTTATTTTCCAATGCTTTTTAACCAATAACCATGGAGGGTAGGTAAGCTATATAATATTTATTACCCACATATAGAAACAAGAACTGCGATATTGTATTAAAGAAAAACCATATAAATAGATACATAAGTAAATAAATAATAAACCAAAACCCAATAATAAATAAGCCAAGGGCAATTAAATAAATAAAATCCTCAAATAAATATAAAACCACAAATAGAATATAAAGCCTTAAATATATATAACCATGATTAAATAAAAGCCATCAATAATAAATAAATAACAATTAATTAATTAAACAATAAATCAATTACACCAAATAAATAATAAAATAAAATAAATAAATATAAAGTATTAAATCCACAAGGCTTAAATCAAATAATAATAAATCACTCAATAATATTTAATTAACTAAACTATACGATAATTTAATTTAATCATTAATAAATATATTAATTCAAGCATTAATCAAATAAATAACTAAATACTCACAATGCCACAAAATGACAACAACTCAACATGCTAGCACAACAACTCGTGCTAAGACAACTGACTGACAAGGGATGACAACTTAAGCCTAGAGTGTGTAGAGGAACTCATGCCATCTCCAATAACTTGCCAGTGGGATTGAGACATTCTTAGACCTATGAAGCTAGGTGGAGTCGATGTCTAGTACCTGGAATCCAGCAACCACCAATAACCACAATACAACATACATAATAATATATGATAAATGCTCAAGCAAGTGATAAAGAATCACAACGTCATATCATGCTCGTAGTGAGTGGTATGACATCATTTGTATCACGAATATACTGTGAAGACAATCATACACATCATAACACCATCTCATCACATATAATTAGGAATTAGGGTTAGCATAATCATAATGCCATAAAAACCCATAACCAGTACAATCCTTCTAAATAACAATGCATATAGCAAACATCAAATATGAATCCATCATCATAATAATCAAGGATAGATATCATCATCCATGAGATTCATTAAATATCATATGTCCATATAAATGTCTAGCATCAAGATAGAGTCATAATCATAAACCAAAACATCATATAAGAGTCTAGACAAGTCTATCCATGCATAGATCAAAATATAAGTCAAGGAGGGACACTACACATGTTGTTTTATGGTGATGTATATAGGAAAGTGCATTTCATATATAAATAACCTCAAAGATTTTGTAGATCCCAATTATAGAGATGCTAATGGAAAAACTAATACTTATACTGTTAGATACTTGATCAGTCCCAAAGACACTGGGAGGGGAGGTGAATCAGTGTCTAACTGGTAAATGAAATATTTAAACTTGTTTGCAAATTTATAACCCAAATTAATGTACCGGTAAACAAGCAATAGACCAATAAAGAGAAATAACAATATAATTATCAATGCACACCATAACACAGATATTTTGGCGAGGAAACCCGGTAGGGGAAAAGCCTCGATGGGATTTGTGACCCACAATATTTACTCACTGGCCAATATGAATAAATATTACTGATACAATAGGGGCCTACACATGTAGGAAGGCCAACATCCTAGAGCTCACTGCTCAATCATAAAAAGGAGTCACACTGACTACAAAATTGGATGATTAAATCCAATGATAATGTATTGCTCAAACTAACATCTACAATGCTCGATTCAGTACCAGTTTAAGCTCTATCAAATACCTTTGACATTAACCTTTCTTCGCTCTGCTCTTCTCTTATTCGCTTATCAAAATTATTGCATCAAAATGCATATATAGATATTTTCTCTCATAATCACTTGCATTAATTACCTATACATATTTTGCATACCTATCACACTTACAAAATGACATATAAGATCTCATAAATATACGAGTCTTTACAATACATCATGTCGGCTATACAATATAATTACAATACAAAACAATATAATTTCCATGTCGGCTAAGGTGTCGGTAAGATCTTCTGTTGGTGTAGACTGGGTGCCGGTGAGAATAATCTTGTTGTGCCTATTGATGCCGGTAGATGATGTTTGTTGCCGGTGTAAGTTGTGAACCATGTTACCAGTTGGTTGCCATCAATGACAACATCAACTATTCTCATTTGAGTGTAGAATGCCAACAATCTCCCCCTTTGGCATTGATGGCAACACTCATGAGAAAAATCCAAAAACTGATCCAAAAATAGGAGTGCTCCCCCTAAGCAAATGATCTCATCTGTACATTTTTCCCCATACTACTACTCCCCCTTTGACATTAATGACAAAGGATGTCAAAAAGAATTAAAGAATTCAAAATTCTACCTCATAGATTGTATCCGGTTATGTGCAATTTGAAATATATCCGCCAAAATTAGATTAAGACTTTGCATGAATTTGGTGATGTCCGAGATAATGGTTTCGGTCTATTGGATCATACCAGTCAGATAATGCATCTATTTCTTTGGTGATCTTTCTCCTTGAATTTTTTCTTTAGATAGCTCAATCTGCTGAGTTATAAGGTTGTCCAATCTAGGACCAAGTTTGTTTTTCAACTCACGTGCCTTCATTCTTATCCTTTCTTTTTCTTTTTCTCGTTTCTCAATCTTTTCCTCAAAAACTGCCATTTCTTGATAAAAAATTAAGGTAAGTTCTAAAGAACCTATCATATTGTCTTCTATATCATCAATCTCTTTTTGTGTTTTCTTTATCTCTTCCTGAATTTCTTATATTAGGTTGTGAGGCTTGCATGCTTCCTTATATAATTCTTTATATTCCAGAATAGTGGAATTAAGTACCGGTAATAAGGAGTCAATATGCTTAGTACAATCCTTGATAGTTTTATTAAAGAATTCACTTTTCTCCTTATTCACCCTTTCCTTAACAGTCTCCTCATTAATCTTATCTATAGTTAGCATATTTGAAGCAATGAATTTGGACAATGTGTCCAATTTACCTAAAGATCCATCAATATGATCTATCTTACAAGTTGGTGCAATCATTTTCAATATAGGTAATGTATCATCAATGGCCTTGAATGCTAAGGCATTGCAATCTGTGATCCTCTTTATTGAATCCAAAAGTACATCAGTCACATTTGTAGGCATATAATCCATGGTGGAAGTGCTAGGCTCAACAATAAATTTATTTTCTTCAGATTCTTGTCCAATTGCCTTAACCACTTCTTCCTTGTTTCCATCATTGACCTCTTCTTTATTCACTGTTTCTTCCTTTTTCTCACTTTGTGCTTCAACTTTGTTTTCAACCTTACTGTTATCCTTACTTTCTACCTTGCTAACTGCCCATTTTGCTATACTCTATTCAGGTTCTTTCTCTTTCGGTTTCTCTACCTTCTGCTAAGTGTCAACATTTGTAGGTTCAGTTTGTGCTTTTACCTCTACTTCTACTTATGCTTCTACCGGTTTCTCTATGTTAGATTGAGTAGCATCTGGGATGGTATCAGGTTTCTCAACTTTTGTTGGTATCTCAATGTTCTGAGAGTCAACCGTGTTGACCAATGACTCTGAGATCTCAATATTTGTAGCATCAACTTCCTTAACCTCTCCAGTCTCTTTGTCCATGACAATGTTGAAGTCCTATGTGTCCACATTCATGGTAAAAAGAACTTCAGATTCAGGATTAGTGTCATCTCTTGTTATTTCCTCTACCTTCTCTTCTGGTTGACTGTTAGTTTGTACTGGTGCCTATGTAGTTAGTGGTGGGGTGTCCTATGCTCGTGGAGGAAGGTTATCCTTGACCGTTATATTAGGTACACTACCAATTTTACCTTTACCTTTATCCTTTTGGTATACCTTTGCAAAAGACATCCATTTTCTATCTATCCTTTTCTTCTTTCTTCTCTCTTTCCACAAATAATATGTCCCACTTGTCTATTGTTTCATCTACAATTTCCTTTACTTGGCCTGCCATAAGGCTAACCTTGTTGGCATATGTGCAGAAGTGTGATGACATGATGATATTGTATGATGTCATTGATGTCAATATGCCAAAGTATGAACTGGTATATTGAAGTAAGCAACTTGGCAAGTGAACCGGTATGATGATACAAGTAAACCGGTATGATGGTACAAGTGAAGCGGTATGATGAAATGTGAACCAGTTTGATGGAATGAACTGGTATATGCAGAAAGTGAACCAGTATATGGAAAGTTTGTATTAGGGTTTCTAGTTGATGCATTCCAAGTCTATGTGATTCGACCAACAACATCCTGTGATGGGTTAGCATTGAAATTTAGATCAAATCGTGTTTCCACGTCAGCCTAGTGTGAGTGAAGGATTATCTTGAGGATCTTGCATGAAGAAGATTGATCCTATCTACCTCACGAATGTGTGAAGTCTCAGTAAACGGTGGAGAGCACGTGATGGGTTATCAGCTTCTAGAAGTGGCAAAGAATGAATGATGGAGAATGTCTTGAGATCTATTCAAGACTATTTTATTCAATGCAATGTGTTTGAACGGTCAGGATTGGACCGACTGTATTGATAACCTAAATGTTTAGGGTTTAGGATTTATGCTACCAACCTATCTGTTTCCTATAAGGTCGATGATGATTTGCATTATGAAGCTATTGGCAAATGTTGTGTGTGTGTATCCAAGTGAAGAGATACTTGATTCTTTCTAGACTAGAGAAGTGTGTTGATACCTATAGAGTGTGATTGCAAAAGTAAAGGAACTAAAATGGATCTGTCTTGGCATTGAGTGTTGTTATCAGATCAATGTATTACCTGTTGACTTCTAACCATTTCAGTGGTTGGAAAATCCCTTAATAGGGTATCTTTAACAGGCTTTTTGTAAATCCTTTAACAGGATGACTCAAATTCATTGAGTACTTCAAATCCTCTTGCGAGGTAACCTTTAACAGGGTTCTAACCTTTAACCGGGTGATCCCTAGCAGGATTAGTTCCTAGTAGAAACTATTCTAAAGTCCTTAACCAGACTAGGCTCCTAATAGAGCGGACTTTATAAGTGTTCAAAAAAAACTTGTGGGTATTCATCCCCACCATGGTTTTTCCTAGTTGGGTTTCCACGTGAAAAATTGGTGTGTCATGTGTGATGCTTTTTCATGTGATGATTATGTTTTCTGTTAAGTGGTAATGCATGCTGATCCAGTGGTCTTTATATTTCTAATGTATTACTTGTTTATGCATACGGGTGAAGTGGAAAGGAGAGATTAGTTTTTGTGAAGATCTAAGTGTTACTGGTTTATGTGTTTCATAGTCTCACTGTGTTTTACCGGTAGTGCCCTGTTTTAGATTGGTGACTTTGTTTACCAGTTTGTGCAGTCTTTACAGTCAAAGGGGTTTAAGGAAGTTTTTTTCTATACTGATTCACCCCCCCTCTTAGTATTTTTTGAGTACTTACTATTCATCATTATTCATCAATTGGTATCAGAGCATCCTCCAGGTCCTCTATGTTGTAAGCTTAACCACTTGAGGAAAAGATCCTATTCTAATGATGAAGAGGGAAGGTCTTAAGTTCAACAGAGATAACTTCAAGATATGGAAAGACAGAATGAAGATATACATTAAAATCATGGATGCTCAACACTGGAGCTATGTTGAGAATACTTATGTTGTCCCTACTGATACTCCCAGTGATGATCAAAGAAGAGAAATTCAATAGAATGGGAAAGTAATGGAAGCTCTTATCAGCAAGCTATCTGATGTTGAGTTTATATGTGTTCAGGAAAAATACAATCCCAAAGATGTATGGGATACTCTGGAGTCTATCTATGGTGGTGATGAGCATGTGAAGCAAGCTAAGGAAGAAAGCCTTAGAGGAAAGTTTGAAGACATGTGGATGGTTGAAGGAGAGACCATTCAACAATATGGGATAAGGATTAAAACTATTGTTGGAGACATCAAGAGTGCAGGAGGTACAATGGATGATTCCACCATTGTTAGAAAAGTTTTGAGAACCTTATTATTGGTCTATGAAATAAGGGTTGCCACTATTCAGGAGTTGAGATCTATTGACAAGACAAAGGTGTCCCTAGATTCTATCTTTGCTAAGTTGACTGCATATGAGCTAAACAGTTATGATGGCAGTGTTCAGAAGACTGATTCAGCCTTTAAAGCATCTACTGCACTATCTAGAAAGGGTAAAGAAGCTAGCACAAGTTGTGAACCTAGACAAAGAAGAGATATGGATGATGAGGAGATCTTGATGGAATTTGAAGCTCTTCTATCCAAGAGACTTCCCAAGGGAACTGGAAAATACAGAGGTAAGCTCCCTTTGAAATTCTTTTCTTGCAATAGGATTGGACACATTGCTGTAAACTATCCTGATTGTGATAATAAGAACAAACTAGAGAGGTTCAAAAAGTTCAAAGGAGGAAATAGGAGAAACTATCTTGTTGCAGTTGATGAAGGTGTCACTAATGATGAATCAGAAGATGAAGAAAGTGAAGACATGGTATTTGTAGCTGTCAAGGAAGATGTGTCAGACAAGAAGGCTCTTGTCTCCTACTTTGATAATACTAATGAATGGATTATTGATAGTGGTTGTTCTCACCACATGATTGGTAACCGGATAAAGTTTCTGTCTCTAGAAGAGTATGATGGAGGTGTAGTCCAATTTGGTAATGATGCACCTTATATGGTAAAAGGAAAAGGGTCCATTTCTCTAAATGGAAAAAGTAGTGCGGATAATGTGTATTGGGTAGAAGGTCTCAGGCATAACCTTTTGAGTGTTTCTCAGCTGAATGATAATGGACTCACTCTAGAATTCAAAGATGGAGTATGCAAAATACAAGGAAAGAGTGGTGAACTAATGGCCACTAGTATGTAGACCAAAGATAACTTATTCTAGTTGAATGCAAATATCAGTCAATGTCTAATGGCTATGTTTGATGACAGTTGTATATGGCATAGGAGACTTTGCCATGTAAATTTTGATAATCTTGTGAAGGCTAGTAAGATCAAGGTAGTTAGAGGATTGCCTGTGCTGAACAAACCAGAGAATCCTCTGTGCAGAGAATGTCAATTGGGGAAAATATCTTCCTCAACCTTCAAAGGTAAATCTTTCACCGCGGAAAATTTACTTGATTTTGTGCATACTGATTTGTGTGGTCCTATGAAAACTAGGAGTGTTCAGGGAGATAGGTACTTTATGATTCTTACTGATGATTGCTCAAGAATGATGTGGGTCACATTCTTGAAAGACAAGTTTGAAGCTTTTGGAAAGTTCAAAGCCTTCAGAGCACTAGTTGAAAAGGAAAGTGTTAAGAGGATCAAATGCCTTAGAACTGATCAAGGAGGTGAGTTCACCTTTAGAGAATTCAATAAGTATTGTGAAGAGAATGGCATCAAGAGGCAACTGTCTGCCCCTTGGACTCCATAGCAGAATGGACTAGAAGAAAGGAACAATCGGACTATAGTTGAAGCAGCCAGAATGATGCCGATTCAAGGGAAGGTTTCTCACACTTTTTGGAGAGAAGCGGTGAGCATTGCTGTCTACACTATGAACCGGGTACTCATCAAGAAAGGTAAGGATAAAATACCTTATGAGTATTGGACTGGTGAGACTCCTATAGTAAGCTACTTTAGAGTGTTTGGTAGCAAGTGTTATATCAAGAGGAGTGAACACTAGAGCAAGTTTGATGCAAAATGTGATGAGGTAATATTCCTAGGGTATTCCACCAAGAGCAAAGCTCTCAAGTGTTTTAACAATAGGACTCAGAGAATTGTTGAAAGTATTAATGTTAGAGTTGATGAAACCTTTGAGAAACCTGAGGAAACTCACAGTGAACAATTGGTAGATGAACCAGTTGTAACCTTATGGGAACCGGTTGCAAAATAGCCTAGTACTAGCAACAGTGCTCCTACACCGATAGATGTTGATGCTGATGAAGATGAGGATGAAAAGGAAAAGCAAGAGGAAACAGCTAAGATCATTCCTAGGTATGTAAAGCTGAATCATGATCCAAACCAGATCATAGGAGATAAGGATGCAAGAATTCTTACAAGAAGAAAGGTCAAAGAAAATTCTTGCATGATCTCTGAATTTGAGCCTAAATAATTTAAAGAGGCACATAAAGATGAAGACTGGATAAAGGCTATGGAAGAGGAACTTGACTAGATAGAAAAGAATTTTACATGGTCTTTGGTACCCAGACCTAAGCATAAAAATGTTATTGGCACCAAATGGGTTTTCAGAAACAAGTTGAATGAAGATGGCACAATGGTAAAAAACAAAGCCAGAATGGTATGTAAGGGATATGCTCAAGAAGAAGGAGAAGACTATGGAGAAACTTTTGCTCTAGTAGATATATTAGAAGGAGTTCGAATGCTTCTTGCATATGCAGACTTCAAGGGATTCAAAGTGTATCAGATGGATGTAAAATCTGCATTCCTAAATGGAATACTTGAAGAGGAAGTGTATATAGAGCAACCAGATGGGTTTGCCCTAACAGAAGATAGTAATATGGTGTGGGCTACATAAAGCCTTGTATGGATTGAAGTAGTCACCTAGAGCATGGTATGAACATTTACACTCCCATCTTGTGAAAATTGGATTGGAAAGAACAAGTGAAGATAACAATATCTATCTGAAGTTAGAAGGAGATCAGATTCTGATCTGTGAAGTATTTACTGATGACATAATTTTTGGTGGAGATGACAATATGAGTCATGATATTGTAGATGAGATGAAGAAGGAATTTGAGATGTCACTAATTGGAGAGATTAAGTTCTTCATTGGACTACAGATTCAACAAATGAAAGATGGTATCTTTATCACTCAGTCCAAGTATGTCAAAGAGGTGTTGAAGACCTTTGGCATGGAAGATAGCAAACTGGTTGGTACACTGATGGTGACTGGTTGTAAATTGTCAAAGGAAGATGACACAGCATTGGTGAATGAGAAAGATTACCGATCAATGATTGGTAAGTTGCACTATGTAGTACACAATAGACTAGACATTGCACATGCAGTGGACATAGTTGCATGTTTCCAAAAAAGTCCATGAGAATCCCACTTGGTAGCAGTCAAGTGGATTCTTAGATATCTGAAGGGAACTATAGACTATGGATTATGGTATCCATATAGTAATGATTTCAACATCGAAATGTTTACAAATGTCGATTGGGCTGGTAATGTGGATGACCAAAAGAGCACAACCGGTGGTGCATTCTTTCTTAGTGGTAGACTAGTCTCATGGATGAGTAAGAAGAAGAGTTGTATCTCTCATTCTATAGCAGAAGCAGAGTATGTAGCAGCATTTATGAACTGCACTCAGAAAATTTGGATAAAACATGTACTAAGTGGTTTCAAAGTCCCTGTATCTAAACCAGTGAGTATCTTTTGTGACAACACAAGTGCAATTAATATTTCCAAGAATCCAGTTTTGCATGCTAGAACCAAGCACTTTGAGCTCAAGTATCATTTCTTGAGGGAGAAGGTTTAGAACAAAGAAGTTGTATTGGAACATGTTTCCAGTAAGGAGTAGTTAGCAGATATATTCACCAAGCCTCTACCAAAGGCTACATTTACCTATTTAAGAGGTGAATTAGGGGGCTGCCCCTTCAAGAGGTGAACTAAAGGTATGTGCTCCACATCAGTTAGGTATTGCATTGTCAAATCTTTTCAGGATTGGTGTGTTGAAGGATGCTACACCTCAGCGGGAGCAACATGGTGGAACATAGCTATTTGTGCCTCCACTTTGGCATTGTTGTCAAAGGGGGAGAAGATGTGAAGCAGAGAAGATATCTACAGTATTGGGGAGAAGATGTGAAGCAAAGAGATATATTTGTATATTTCCATCAATGCCAAAGGGGGAGATTGTTGGCATATGTGCAGAAGTGTGATGACATGATGATATTGTATGTTGTCATTGATGTCAATATGCCAAAGTATGAACTGGTATATTGAAGTAAGCAACTTGGCAAGTGAACCAGTATGTTGATACAAGTAAACTGGTATGATGGTACAAGTGAAGCAGTATGATGAAGTGTGAACCAGTTTGATGGAATGAACCGGTATATGCAGAAAGTGAATCAGTATGTGAACCCGTATATGGAAAGTTTGTATCAGGGTTTCTGGTTGATGCATTCCAAGTTTATGTGATTTGACCAATGACATCCTATGATGGGTTAGCATTGAAATGGAGATCAAATCGTGTTTCCACGTCACGTCAACCTTGTGCGCATGAAGGATTTTCTTGAGGATCTTGCATGAAGAAGATTGATCCTATCTACCTCGGGAATGTGTGAAGTCTCAGTAAATGGTGGAGAGCACATGATGGGTTATCAGCTTCCAAAAGCAGCAAAGAATGAATGACAGAGAATGTCTTGAGATCTATTCAAGATTGTTTTATTCAATGCAATGTGTTTGAACGGTCAGGATTGGACCGATTGTAATGATAACCTAAATGTTTAGGGTTTAGGGTTTATGCTACCGACCTATCTTTTTCCTATAAGGTTGATGATGATTTGCATTGTGAAGCTGTTGGCAAATGTTGTGTGTGTGTATCCAAGTGAAGAGATATTTGATTCTTGCTAGACCAGAGAAGTGTGTTGATACCTGCAGAGTGTGATTGCAGAAGTAAAGGAACTAAAATGGATTTGTCTTGGCATTGAGTGTTGTTATCAGATCAATGTATTACCTGTTGACTTCTAACCATTTCAACAGTTGGAAAATCCCTTAATAGGGTAGCTTTAATAGGCTTTCTATAAATCCTTTAACAGGGTAACTCAAATTCATTGAGTACTTCAAATCCTCTTGCGAGGTAATGTTTAACAGGGTTCTAACCTTTAATCGAGTGATCCCTAGTAGGATCGGTTCCTAGTAGAACCTACTGTAAATTCCTTAACCAAACTAGGCTCCTAACAGAGTGGACTTCAAAAGAGTTCAAAGAACAACTTGTGGGTATTCATCCCCACTGTGGTTTTTCCCAGTTGGGTTTCCACGTGAAAAACCAATGTGTCATGTGTGATGCTTTTTCATGTGATGATTAGTGTTTTCTGTTAAGTGGTAATGCATGCTAATCCAGTGGTCTTTATATTTCTTATGTATTACTTGTTTATGCATATGGGTGAACTGGAAAGGAGAGATTAGGTTTTGTGAAGATCTAAGTGTTACTAGTTTATGTGTTTCACAGTCTCACTATGTTTTACCGATAGTGCCCTGTTTTAGATCGGTGACTCTGTTTACTAGTTTGTGCAGTCTTTACAGCCAAAGGGGTTTAAGGATTTTTTTGTCTATATTGATTCACCCCCCCTCTCAGTATCTATTGAGTACTTACTATTCATCATTATTCATCAAACTTGTCGATGACCACTTACAAAAACTTTTCTTTTTGCCTCTGAGATTAAGTCATCAACTTCCTATTTGGAATTAACAGGGTGAACCGCCAACAATGCTTCAACTTTTAATTTCTTATCCAATTTCATAACTGACATTCTTTGAGCCTCTAACCTCAAATACAAATCATTGGGCAAATCATCTACAACCTCAATGAGAACTTTCTTGTAGATATCAAGATGTAAAATAATGCTTTCCTCTATAGTGTTTTTATCTACATCCTTCAAAGAATGATAAAGTTTATTTACATTGCTAAGGTTAACTTCTTGTGTGATTTCATTTATCAACTCTTCCTGTGTAAGAGTATTCGGTGCCTTAGGTTCTGATTTCTTCTTAGGATTTACCTTCTTCTTGGGACCACTAGGCTCACTTACGGCCCGTTGCTTCTTTCTTTGTGTCCTTGACTTGTTTGCAGATGGAGCAGGTGTCGGTGAAGGTTTTCTTTTCTTCCTTTCAACTCTTTTAAATTCAGCTACTTTATCACTTTCTGTCTTAGAAGAAGTAACAACCGGGGAAACATGAGCTACCAGTGTCTACTCTGATTGACTTTCTTTTATACTAGCAGTTATACCGCCAAGACTCATCAACCCTTCTGTAACTTCTTTTACTATTTTAGAAGCATCTTTCATGAATTTGTCTCTTTTCTTTCTCTGCTTCATCATGGCTACATCACGTTCAATTGTTTCAGCACTGCCAAATATTTTCCCTGATGGTTCTAGTGGAGCATCTAGGAGTATTTTTGCATATTATTCCAAAATGTGAGAGTCCACCTCAAATCCCATTTTAGTAATCCATATTGTTCTGGGTCTAACTGCTTCCATCCAGATTTCATCTCTCTTTACTACAAAGCATATTTTTTTATCATATTTGTCTATGATGCTTTGGGAAACCCTTTCTCTTTGTTTCATTCTAGTTTGAAAATTCTTAAAGTAATCTTTAACCAACTCATCACTATTATCTCCCATACCGGTGATTGCCTCCTTTATCTATTTTCCAATAGAAATATCATAGGCAAAATCCTTATGACCTATGTTAGGGATCTCCTTAGAAAAGTAAAGCATTAAACATAATAACAAAATTCCAAACTTGAATGTTCCTTTCTTGTCACCTTTTATCTTATCCAAATTTTCTAGCAATTCGTCCTTCAACCATTCACAAATATCAATCTTTACATTGTTTACAATCATCTCATTTTAACTATGAATGCATGAACTTGACACAAAATTCAATCTATTTGTGTGACCAACTTTATATGCAATTATCATGCTAGCAAATTTAACATTTTTATCTTTTATGTCATTAACCCTAAGTGACCGGTTGTCATATGTAGCTCCAGTTAAGCTCATAACTTCCTTGTTAGGTATTTTCTTCTTCTTGTCAGGTCTAGAACTGGTGGAGGGTAAACCAGTAACAACTTTAATAGCTTCCTTGGTAATCTTGAATATCAAGTCCAACCACATAAATTCTCTATCAACCCTACTAAGGACATAGCGCGAACAACTTCATCTGAGAATTATGGCATATGGAGGATATCTATGAAACCTGAATCCTCAACTACCTTATATTCCAATTTCACTATCCCATCCTCCCTAGTAGTTTCATTCATATACATGTTCATCAAATCTTCAGATCCTAAACTTTCTATGTTGCAATATATGTATGCCCTAGGGTCTTCAGTGAACGCAACTCCCTTTGGGATTTTGGAAAATGCTCCAATAGAATCATCCTATTTTTCTATCTTAGGAGTGAGCTTAAAAATGGGTCTAGGTCACTTAATGTTTTCCACAATGGTAGGGTTTTCTATGAATTCGGGAACAGAAGATGAAGATGCCATTGCGAAAGATAAATACCTCTTAACTGTGAAATCCTTGAATTCCCTAAAAAAGACCTTTGCTACTTTTCCTTTAGAATTCCTTTTCTTAATTTATCTCTCTTCGAATGCTTGGATGCTTGGTGAATTAAAATGAGAGGTTACAATGCCTTTATAACCAAAATTTGACTTACAACCACAATAAATGCTCATTGGTGAAGTGAAAAACTCCACATATCTGCTGGTAAAGAAGAAGTATAACTTCTTACCATCAACCGAGGGTAAATGCATGATTTTCAATTTTTTGCCTTACTCCTAAGGATTATTCCTTAGTTGGATGAAGAATCTCTTGTTGGTGCAGCATTACCCTATTTTGTTGGTGCAGTGACAGATTCATCACCTCTTTGATCTCTCTTCCTAATCCATTGTTTTGAAAATTCTTGCTTGATTTCAGTCACCTTCTCTTTGACTTTGTTATTAGATCCTTTATTGTTCTCCAGTATAGTCTTGCTTCTATAAAAATTTTCAATATGCCCAATCTTGTTACATGCATAACAAGTTACATTGTTTCTCTGAATAGCCTTACCATAACCTTGACTGGTTTGAGTTCTACATTGATTAGATAAAAGTCCAAATCTACCACAAACATAGCATTTCACATTCATTCAACAATTGTCTAAGTTATGACCATTTTTATTGCATTTGGAACATTGACCGGTGGGTAAGTTTGTATTCTGATGATGTGTTTGCCGATGCCGGTAGATGATGGTTGTTGTCGGTGTAAGTTGTGAACCATGTTACCAGTTGGTTGTCATCAATGACAACATCAACTATTCTCATCTGAGTGTAGAATGCCAACATATACATCTCCTAGGGTATCTAATGTGAATGAAGAAAGAGCTAAAACTCTTATAAATGATCTCTCGAAAGGAGATAATTAATTGAAGAGCAACATGGCACCATCTTCTTGTCATACACATACCCTAGTACAAGGGAGGCAAAAAAAATATTGATGTTTCCATCTCTCTAGATCCTCCTTATTCTCCAAGAGCCTATCTTAATCATCAAAACATTTGTAGAGAAGATGATGTTATGCATTTCATTCATGATCTCTCTCCCCACATAGCATTGAGTAAATATGAGGCCCTAGATGATAAGGAACTTCCTTCTCAATCTAACAAAGAGGATATGCATGATGAAAGAAACGAAAATTATCCTCAACAAGATATTCCTTATTCATCTACTAATCCTTTCATTCCTTATAAACATCCTTACACTAGAAAATTCAAATAAATTAATTATAATGTTCCTTCACCTTATCAATTAAAGGATTCTTATAGGAGTGGCTTTATCATAATATCAAAACAAGGTTTTAAAGGACAAGGACTTGGAAAATTTGAACAAGGAATTATAGTCCCTATAAACCTTCCTACACAAATTAGTACAAAAAGGCCTAGGAAATGATAATGAATCTCCTATGGATGACCTCAGAATTAAATACTTCAAAGACCATCTTGCAAGACAACAAGTTATTTGTGCATATAAAGGTGCTTCTTCTTCAAAAACTCTTTTTTGTTCATTTCATCAAACTCATGATCATCATGCTAATGATTGTCCTTATTTTCAGAATGCAATGAAAAGACTTATTAATTGTGGTAAAGTTAAAATCTTTGATGATGATACTTCTTCTTTTAATAAAAACCCTTGTCCTAAAGCTCAAAAGAATAAGCCTACACCTATTGATGATCAAGAGCAGTTAGCTACTAGAATCTTTTGGAAATTGAAGTATGACAAGAATGTTGTTTTTCCTTTTGTAAAGTTTAGCACTAAGCATAAAAAGGTAGTGGACATTGTCTTTTTTATCATGGTGGTTCTAATTCTCTTGGAAAGTGTAAAGAATTTGTTTAAGAACAATATGATCTTGCTCATACATGTCTTTCAATCGATCTTGCTCTCTTTCTAGGTGAAAAGGTAGTGCCTTAGCTATCAATCTTTCATCAAATTCAAGTGGGAAGCTATCAATCTTTCATCAAGCATTGGAGAAGAAGTGAAGTCAAGTTTTAGAAATTGAAGATGACATCCATGATCTATGTTTTATAAAGAAAACACCTATTAAACCCTAATTCCTTTGTGAAGGTCAAACAAAACTGAGATATATCATTAGCTTTTCAATCATTTTAAGCCTTTCCCTCAAAAGGAAAGTATTTTACAGTAGTCTTTCATTACATTCATCAATTCAATTCTGTGGTTAATTCAAAAACTAAGGTTTGACCTAAGGCAAACCCATATTCCCAACAATTTTTCCTTTTTCTCTATGTGTAGGAACAAGTAAAAATTTGTGCTCAAGAGGATCAATAGAGTTCACAGTGATGAATAGGTACAACTTTTGATAATAGAAAATTTAGAGGACCATGGGAAATTGATACTACCTAGTCCTAAAAATTAGGCCAAACTTTTGAGAGCATATTTTAGACAACTTATTTTGTTGAGTTCTAGGTTAGTGGCTCTCTATGACATCCATAGCTAATTATTTATATCAGAATACTTTAATCATCGCCTATTTTTCTCTAATTATCAAACAATCAAATCAACTCAGTTTTAGGAAATAGAAAGGCCCTTCCAAAGGAGCTAGAATCTGATTAGAATCTCAATGTTTTAATGGTTAACTTGGTAATTTAGATTCCCTCTCCTTCCAAATATAATGGTTAGCTTGGTAATTTAGTGGTTTTAATATCTTAATTTAACCTTAACCCCGATTTTCAACCTATACAATAATATACATACTCCTCTAAGTCATGGTAGAGATGAGTGAGCATGTTCCATCCCCATGCAAATGTAGTGCAATGCTCCTCCATCTCATGAATAACATAAGGCCTCCATGCATATGAGTTCCTTACCTACTAGGACATATAACTAGCCCCATTGTATCAATCATAATCCCCCAAATCAATAGAATCTCTCCTATAGTGTGCGCTAACCATTAGAAGTATATTGAACCCCTCAGATCTTTAGGAGCCCCTCTATCAATGCAATGTCTATGTGTTGTCTACCTTAGCTCATGAGAAATGTGACTCATACCTCATGGTCCTCCCTTACATAAATAAACTTAGAATATAGTACACATCATCTAAGGTGACTATCATCTGTCCAATAGAAAAATGGAAAGTAGATGTATCTATGTCCTTCCTCTCCATCAATGCCATCAACATCAACTCATGATATTTTATCAGTAACATATAGTATACCCATTACAATCCCACAACATGAAGTAACTTCCTCTCATGCTAATAAAGGTTTGAGAGATATCTTTGAAGAAAGTTGTGCATATAACCTCTGACATGTTCCTACAAATTGTTGGAATCCAAGAACACTAAGAGGGGGGGTGAATTAGTGTTCTACCAGAATGACCAATTTTAACCTTATTAAAACATGCATTCACCAACCGGTATATTGGTACATATAAGAATGAAATAAGTAAAGAAACTAATAAGCCAATCACACAAATGAATACCATAACACAAAGAATTATACATGGAAAACCTCAAAGAGGAAAAACCATGGTGAGATTTGTGACCCACAATATCAATCCATTGGCCATATGAAAAGATATTACAAAATATAGAGGCCTGCACTTGTAGGAAGGCTTATAGCTTAGAGCACATTTCTCAATCACAAAAGGAGACTCATTGACTACATACAAATCTAGACTACAATCTAGAGAAATGAGTGAATTGCAAAGATAACATCTTCTATGCCTGAATACAATTCGAGTTAAGCTATGTGTGTTCCGGTCTAAAACCCTAAACCCTTACCAAAATAACCTCTTACATAAATGTCCTCACATACATGATCTCTCTCACATATCTTGCATATTATTCACACTCTTACATATCTCAAAATGATCTAATCAACTAACCTATATACCATTACAAACTTTCATGCCTTATGTTGGCTACATAGATAATTACAAAATGAACATACATGCCAACTCAATTACATAAATACATGAATACCAAAATCAATTGCCAATGTCAGATCTCCCAAAATGATGTCGGCCTCCAATACCAATAACTTGATGAAGTCATGTCAACCTGCAACGCTAGTACCCAAATAATTCCTCCTACTGGTGAAGATACCTGCCAGTGCCAGTACCAGTGTCGGTGAAGTGTCTGCCACTAATCAACCAAACCAAAATATGAAAGCCAGAACATGTTGCCATAAATGAAAATATATTGAAACCAATCAAATAAGTGTCAATTGCCAACAATCTACCCTTTGGCATTGATGGCAACACTCATGTGAAAAATGATAATGGTTTCCATCTACCAGTTTCATCCTGAGACTACTCCCCCTGAGTTGAATATCCATCTGAGATCATGACCAATACAAAAATACTCCATACTCCAAATCTCCTCATGCAAAGAATATATTTTTCACCTATACTCCCCCTTTGACATCAATGCAAAAAAAAACCAAAAATTGGGATGAAGAATAAAAAGACTGTATAATGAATGTCCCATAATACCTTACTGGAGCTAAATATATTTGATAATTTCTAGATAAGATTTCTCCAAAAGCTCTAGATAGGTATCCCAACCTTATTTAAGTGTGATGGAAATAGAAACAAGTCCATTAAGCATATGGGCATACGACTCCTTATCCTTAAGTTTTGTCGATGTGGGCTTACCAACCATATCAATACACTCCTTATGTACACTTAATGAATCCAACTAGGTACTCACCAATCCTCTAAGACCTCTAGCTCTCCTTATAATTTTATCTTTATCCTTCTCAAGAGATAAAACTTGAGCTTCCAAAACCAAAATCTGACTCTTAATAGATGTAGTCAAAGAATTTGAGCCATCAAAAGAATTGACTATAGCTACAATCTCCTCTTGAATATCCTTAATCCTTTGTTGAAAGTAAACCTATGTTACAACATACTCTATAAATATTAGTATGCTACCTTAATGCATTATCAATCAACTTCAACTTATCATTAATCTCCTTCTTCTTCAAATCAATCATCTGATCAAATGTTTCTCTCTTAGCCTATGTAAACCTCTCCAATGCCTGTTAGTTTGATATTTGTTGTAAAGATTGAAACTCCTTGGAAATGTGCTCTGTGATTATTTTAAGCTTGTCAGATGGGCTTGCTTCTTTACTAAATTTACACTCTGGGACAAGTCTATGAAAAACAATGATAGATTGATCAATAACTCCTTTGTCCATAGATCCATCCTTTATCATCTTCTATGCAACCATCATCATGAGCTCAGTAGAACTCATCTCGATTGTGCTTTTCTTTTCAACCTGCAAGGTGTCAATTGACAACAATGATGGGCTCACTACTGGTTCCCTGTCGGATTCCCCTTTCTCTTCTGATGGTTTAACTTTTATAGCTTCCTCTCTTGCACCGATGGCTTCGCCAATTGGTACAGTAATAGTTATTGCTGGTTCCTCCTTATGAACTGTGACCTCCACCTGTACATTTAGATCTGGAGAACTATTGTCCTCAACATTAGTAACCTATACACTCTCTGATTCTATTGGTATCTCAACATTTGCTTGCTCATTAGTTTCTACCAAGGACTCAATATCCAATATCTTAATATTTTCAAAATTATAGATGTGGTACCCATTATACCCCTACCTTTCCCTTCAACTAGGATGTTTGTAGTATTAGTTTTAGCCTTCAGTGAAGAATAAAAACTAGGGTTTGATGCAAAGAATTGAACCCATGCCTTGTGGGTCTCCTTTGTTGGCATTTGCATGAAGATTGCATTAATGAAATGTTATGTTGTTATTGATGTCAGTTAATCATTAATGATATTGTTATAATGTTGTTTTGTAACCAGTAGGAAGAGCTAGTGAAGGGAAGTGTAACCAGTAGGTGAGTTTGTGGAGTGAACCAGTATTGCTAAGTATTGGAGAGTTGAAATGGTAAACCCTACTAGTTGATTTGATAAACCCTAACTGATTAAGTTTGTTGAATTATTTGTATTGATTTATGATCTGATGATGAGCGGTAATGATTATGAAATGTATGCATTTTGTATGAGAAGAATTTCAAAGTGTTTTTGGTGCATTGAGATAATGGTTTTTATCTTGGGAATGAGCAAGTATATTTCATGTAATGCAAACCGCATGATGAGTTACTGAGTTTGATGAAGTGGTGATCAAGGAGCGGTCGAGGCTATCTTGAATGGTGTGCAGAGATTGTTATGCAATCCAATGGTCATACATGACCAATTTGTTTGTAATCTCTATGAGAGAATTAGATTTTTGTTGTGTTACCAACCTATTGATTTGTTTATAAGGTCGATGAGTTGTTTTGTTTCAGAGTTGGAAAATTTTTAGTTGAGTGTGTCATTGCCTAACCGGATGATGTATCTATAGTTTGTGTAAAGGCATATAGGAGCATGAAAAGGATCTAAACAAGCAAGTGTAGTGCTATTCAAACAGATCAGCAAACCCCTATTGTTTTCTTACAATTACAACAGTAAAATCCCCTAACCATGTAAGCTCTAACAAGCTTAGTTTTATTCAAATCCTCTAACCAGGTAGTCTATTAGCTTGTATTTCAAATCCTCTACCGAGGTTACTCCTCATAGGGTATTGCCTCTAATAGGGCATTATAGTCAATCCCTTAACCAGGTGGTCCCTAACAGGATCTATTCTTAATGTGACTTTCTATAAAGCTCTAACTGGCTTGGCTCCTAATAGGGCAAACTTTAGAAGAGTTCAGATACTTAACTTGTGGGTCTCATCTCACCATGGTTTTTCCCATTTGGGTTTCCACATCAAAAATATTTTGTCAAGTGGTGAATTTTTTTGTGGATATGTTGTTAGTTTATTGAGAGGGGGGGGGGTGAATCAAATAAACTCACAATACAAACTCTTAATCAGATTCAACCTCAGTAGAACTTACTTGATATGCAACTATGACTATAAATCATTCAAACTCATAAAATGATAAACTTAAAACACCAAAACACATTTAACACCAGATTTAATGTGGAAACCCAAATAGGGAAAAACCACTATGGGATTTTGGACCCACGAAGAAAATATACTCTTCTAGAGTATGCTCAATTAAAAGCCAATCCTGTTAAACATTACATAAACACATTGTTAGATGTGACCTGGTCAAGGGATTTCCCTCAGATCTATCAGAATCTTGCACTTTGGTAGAAGTGACCTTGTCAAAGGATTTCAAACACTCAATTAGAATGTTACCTTGCTAGAGGATTTACAAATAAGACTGTTAGGTCCACTCGGTTAAGAGATTTCCTGTCACTTACAAAAATAAATAACAGTAATAAAATATATCTGCAACTTCACATTTGAAATGTTATAGCAGACTCTATGTGCTCAAAATCATCTTGTCATAAGACTTATCTTCCTCCTTGTTGGGCTTCTCACTCTTTTCTTCAATCAGATCTTCAATCTTCTATACTCTGTAATCACTTCTGCAGCATCACTATTCTTCTATTTGCCCGCATCCTTTGTTCATCAACTTTTCCTTATTTATAAGCAATTCCTAACTGCTTAATCACATTTCCCATGATTAATCTTAGCCATCAGATCTTCAAAATTGACTAGGTTATTGAATCCTTCGAACTAAAAAATGTTTAATCTTGCCTTGAAACTTGTATTCCTTCCTTGGTACTTATGCTTGGTCATAACCATTCAATCTACATGTGTTGTAGATCTAACTCTTGAATTTTCATTGCCGTTGATCCTTAACAAATTTCTTGCACAACATTCTAATCTTATATAAATCTCCAACTCATTGGCATCCTTCATTTAATAATGTATTTATTCATCGAATGCATTCTGTTACTACTCGGTTGATGCTCGGTTAATTTTGAATTTTACTCGGTAGACATTTTGTATTCGTCTTGGTTACTGTCTCAGTAGCTTTGCTTGCTGACGATGCTCAATGACTACTTCCTTGTTTAACCGACACCGATAACCTTGGAATTTACCGACTGGATCCTTGCTCAGTAAAATAGAATAGTATCAAACCTTTACTCATTCTATTGCATGAAATCTTTTCTCCTTCTTATTCAGTCTTCGAATACATATATAGAGGATATCAAAACAATCAAAATAACATAATCTCATCACTGTCTAACTCGGTAATAGTTGCCCTTTGAATAACTTATTACTCCCCTTCATTTTCACATTCTTTCTGTGTCACTTACCGACATCTTTATACTCATTAAAACATACTCTTTAAGATATGGCAACATCATACTGAATGAAAAAATCAATTGCTTGACATCAATGACAAAATAATATTATTAAGAAAATAAACATCCTTTTATCAATTATATCATCAATCTCCAACAACCTTCTCAATATCATCATACCAACAAACTTAATGTAATGCCAACAATATCCCCCTTTGGAATTGATGGCAATATATATCAACTTTTGATTTATTGATTTATTCCAATTGATTCTCCTCCTATCATTAGTCTTATCCCCCTTTGACAACAATGCCAAAAGTAAAACCGATCCATGATTACTTCCCCTGTGAAGTGATTTCCTTGTTTGTTAAAACATATACAAATGTATCATCTCAGTCTCGGTCAGAGTATCTAGTCTTCATTCACTGTTTCCTGCACAACTCTAGACAACCTCCTAAAGTGTGTAAATCAGAATCAACTCACAAATAGTATTCTATAGATTTATAGAATTGATGCTTTTACTGAACTCTTTCAGTGAGTACAAGATAGGGGTAGGACCCCTAACTTACTTTTGAGATACTGAAAAGTGTCCCTTGGTAGTGGCTTTGTGAAGATGTCTGCTATTTGTTCCTTTGTGCCAACATATTCCAGCACATCTTTCTTTTCTTGAACTTCTTCTCTTAGATAATGATATTTTATATAAATATGCTTTGTCTTAGAGTGCATTACCAGATTCTTTGAAATGTTAATAGCACTTGTATCATGATAAAATATAGTTATTGGCTTGGTAACTGTCTCCTTCATACCTTCCAACAGTTGTTTGATCCATGCTATATTGGTACAATTCAATGCTACAATGACATATTTAGCTTCAGTTGTTGACTGTGAAATGCATCCTTGTTTCTTGCTAAGCCAACTCACTAGTCTTTCTCCCAAAAAGAAAGCTCCACCGCTTGTGCTTTTCCTGTCATCAATGTTTCATGCCCAATCAGCATCAGTATAGAATTTTAAGTCAAAATCATTCCTCTTTTTATATAGTAAACCATAATCTTCAGTTCCTCTCAAGTATCTGAAAATTCTCTTGAATGTTGTCATATGGGTTTCTTTGGGATCTGTAGAAAATCTTGCAGCTATACCAACTGCATGTGCTATATCAGGCCTGCTGTGAACTACATATTGCAACTTTCCAATCATAGATCAGTAAAGTGTCTCATCAATAGATGTAGGTTCATCATTCTTTGATAGTTTACAATTAGTAGTCATAGGAGTACTTACAGGTTTAGAAACCTCCATTCCAAATTTCTTCAAGATTTCCTTTATATACTTGGATTGAGTAATGAAAATCTCATTTTTCATTTGCAGTATTTGTAAACCTATAAAATACTTTATTTCACCGATTAATGACATCTCAAATTCTTTGCACATTTCATTTCCAAAGTTCTTACATAAAGAATCATTTCCACAAAAAATAATATCATCTACAAATATGGCTAAAATCAGTATTCCATTATCCTTATCATTCTTCATATACATGTTGTTGTTTTCACTAGTCCTTATAAATCCAATCTTTATTAAGTAAGAGTGCAACCTTTCATACCATGCTCTAGGTGCTTGCTTTAGGCCATATAAAGCTTTGTTCAACTTACATACTTGATCTTTATTCTTCTCTTCAATAAATCCTTCAGGTTGTTCAATATAGACTTCTTCTTCTAGTATACCATTCAAAAATGCTGATTTAACATCCATTTGATATACCTTGAAATTTTTGTAAGAAGCATATGCCAACAATGTTCTCACTCCCTCAAGTCTTGCCACAGGTGCAAAAGTCTCACCATAGTCTATTCCTTCTTCTTGAGCATAACCTTTGCAAACTAGCCTTACTTTATTCCAAATGACCTCACCTTTTTCATTTAGCTTATTTCTGAAAATCCACTTTGTACCGATTACATTTTTCTCTTTTGGTTTTGGGACCAGTGTCCATGTTTCATTTTTCTTGATTTGTTCAATCTCTTCTTTTATAGCATTCACCCAATCTTCATTGCTTAATGCCTCTTTTACTATCCTTGGTTCAAACTGAAATATCAGACATGTGTTTGGTCTCAGTTTGTTCCTTGTCATCACTGGAGCATCCTTATCTCCTATAATCTGACTTGATGCATGATTTCTTCTAACATGCATGATTTCTTCTAATATAGGCTCGGTAGGCTCTGTATGATATTCTTCATCACTCGGTAACTGAGTATTTTCTTCATCGGCTTTCTCGGTAAGACTTCTCGGTTGTACATTTACAAACTCTTCATAATCTTTTGGTTCTTTGGAATTTCCTTCATCATTCCTTTCTACAAATTCATCAATTTTCACATTTGCACTTTCCACTATTTTGTTAGATGATTTGATCAGACATTTAAATGCTTTACTCCTAGAGGAATAACCAAGAAATGTTCCTTCCTCTCTTTTCTGATCAAATTTTCCATTTTTGTCATCTTTGTGAACATAACATCTACTTCCAAATATTTTTAAATAACTTACGTTTGGTTTCTTGTCATACCAGATTTCATACGGTGTCTTCATAGTTCCTTTTTTCAGTTGTACTCAGTTCAAGGTGTAAACTGCAATGCTTATTTCTTCTCTCCAAAATATTTGAGGTACTCTCTTTTCTATCATCAAAGTTTTGGCACAATCTACAATTGATCTATTTCTTCTTTCAGCTATCCCATTTTGCTGTGGTGTTCTCGGTGCAGACACTTGTCTCTTTATACCATGATCATTGCAAAATAAGTCAAATTCATCTGAAATGAACTCTCCTCCTCTATCAGATCTTAGACATTTCAACTGTCTTCCTATTTCTTTTTCAACTCCTGCCTTATACCATTTGAACATTTGAAAGGCTTCTTATTTCTCTTTTAAAAACATAACTGACATCATCCTTGAGTAATCATCCACAAATAATATGAAGTATTTATCACCATAATAACTTTGAACTTTCATAGGACCACAAAGATCAGTGTGCACAAGATCTAAAATTCCTTTAGAAGTGTAAGACTTACTTGTAAAGCTTGATTTTGTCATCTTACCCATCTGGCATCCTCGACATATTGCATTCTCAGGTTTTTCCAAGCTTGGTAGATCTCTTACTTGGTGCTTCTTACTTATTTTGATCAGGTTATCAAAATTTACATGACAAAACCTTTTGTGCCATAACCAGGTATCTTCTATTTTTGCATACAGACAATTGTTCCGAGTTGAGTCAAGATGAAATGTATTACCTCTTGTTTGAGTCCCGATAGCAGCCAACTTTCCATGTTTGTCATGAACTTTGACAATTTCTTTTTGAAATTCTATTCGGTATCCTGTATTGTTTAGTTGTGCTACTCTCAACAAATTGTATTTTAGACCTTCAACCCAATATACATCATCACATTTAACATTGCTAAGAAGTGTGATAGAACCTTTACCTTTCACAGAACATGGTGCATCATTACCAAATCTTACATAACCTCCATCATAATCTTCTAATTTAACAAACTTGTGTTTATCACCTATCATGTGATGTGAGCATCCACTATCTATGACACAAGAATCATTATTATTTATGTGTGATATTAAGGCTTTTTCTTCATACCTTTCTTCATCTGATCCATCTTTGATAGCCACATATACAACTTCCTCTGTCTCAGTCCCATCAGATTTATCATCATTGGATTCCTCATCAGCTACTAGGCATGTTTTTCTATCTCTCCTTCTGAAGTCTCGGTGCCCTCTGTATTGGTTGTCTTTCTGTCTGTCATCTCGGTATTCTCTCTTTTCACTAGATTCTTTGTCAGGACAATTAGAAGCCATATGTCCAATTTTATCACAGTTAAAACATTTTAAAGGTAACTTTCCTTTATACTTACCTTTGCCTCTCAGTAACCTTCTGGCCAATAATGCTTCAAACTCTTCTTGCTTTCTGATTTCCTCATATAGTTTGTGTACTTCTTCCATGTTTTTGCAAAATCTCTCACTTGCTCCACTGTGATTTCCTTCAACATACTTATACATTCTATCATTGTAATCATTAGATTCACCAAGATGAAAAGAACTGAATGCAGATTCAACTTTGTTTATTGAAGACCCACTGTCATCAAAATTACTTAACTCAAAAGCATGTAGCTTACCAATAGTAGCATCCAAAGAGACTAGCATGTTTGGTACAGACCTTAATTCATTAATTGCAGAGACTCAAATGGCATAAGCAGGTAGAAGTGTTCTCAACAACTTACTTGTTACATCCTTTTCTTCAATAGTTCCTCCTGCTCCTTTGATTTGATTGATAGTTTCCTTTAACCTTGTACTATATTGGATTATGTTCTCACCTTCATTCATTCTCATGGATTCAAGTTGTCCTCTTAGACTGTTTACTTTTTCTCTTTGAACATGTTCATCACCACCATACATAGATGTAAGCCTATTCCACATAGCTTTGGCATCATTACAACCTTCTAGATCATTAAACTCTGAGTTGGTCAATGTTGATGTTATTTCAATCATTGCTTGAATATGTTCTTGCTTTGCCTTTATTTATTCCATTGTCATGGGGTAGGTGCTAGGTGTAGTGTAATCATTCTCTAGATAATATGTTGCATATTCTCCAATTCTTGATAAGTGTAGCTTCATTCTTTTCTGCCATGTGGAGAAACTTGACTTGTTCAAATTTGGTGCATCCCTTTTATACATCTTTAGATCTTGCCTCAAGTTCCTTTAAACTTTTCTTTCGGAGTTCTAGCTCTGATACCAGTTGTTAGTTTAATGAGAGGGGGGTGAATCAGATAAAATCACAATACAAACTCTTAATCAGATTCAACCTTGGTAGAACTTACTTGATATGCAACTATGACTATAAATCATTCAAACTCATAAATTGATAAACTTGAAACATCAAAACACATTTAACACTAGATTTAACGTGGAAACCCAAATAGGGAAAAACCATTGTGGGATTTCAGACCCATGAAGAAAATATACTCTTCTAGAGTATGCTCAGTTAAAAGCCAATCCTGTTAAAGATTACATAAACACATTGCTAGATGTAATGTGGTCAAGGGATTTCCCTCAGATCTATCAGAATCTTGCACTTTGTTAGAAGTGACCTTGTCAAAGGATTTCAAACACTCAATTAGAATGTTACCTTGCTAGAGGATTTACAAATAAGACTGTTAGGTCCACTCAGTTAAGAGATTTCCTGTCACTTACAAAAATAAATAACAGTAATAATTTATATCTGTAACTTCACATCTGAAATGTTATAGCAGACTCTATGTGCTCAAAATCATCTTGTCATAAGACTTATCTTCCTCCTTACTGGGCTTCTCACTCTTTTCTTCAATCAGATCTTCAATCTTTTGTATTCTCTAATCACTTCTGCAGCATCACTATTCTTCTATTTGCCTGCATCCTTTGTTCATCAACTTTTCCTTATTTATAAGCAATTCCTAACCGCTTAATCTCCTTAATCACATTTCCCATGATTAATCTTAGCCATCAGATCTTCAAACCTGACTAGGTTCATTGAATCCTTTGAACTAAAAAATGTTTTATCTTGCCTTGAAACTTGTATTTTTTCCTTAGTACTTGTGCTCGGTCATAACTGTTCAATCTATGTTGTAGAGCTAACTCTTGAATTGTCATTGTCGTTGATCCTTAACAAACTTCTTGCATGACATTCCAATCTTCTATAACTCGCCAACTCATTAGCATCCTTCATTTAATAATGTATTTATTCATCCAATGCATTCTATTACTGCTCGGTTGGTGCTTGGTTAATTCTAAAATTTACTCGGTAGACATTCTCTATTCGTCTCGGTTACTGTCTTGGTAGCTTTGCTTGCTAACAACACTCGGTGACTACTTCCTTCTTTAATCGACACCGATAACCTTGGAATTTACTGACTGGCTCCTTGCTCGGTAAAATAGAATAGTATCAAACCTTTACTCATTCTATTGCATGAAATATTTTCTCCTTCTTATTCAATCTTCAAATACATATATATAGGATATCAAAACAATCAAAATAACATAATCTCATCATTGTCTAACTCGGTAATAGTTGCCCTTTGAATAACTTATTACTCCCCTTCATTTTCACATTCTTTCTGTGTCACTTACCGACATCTTTATACTCATCAAAACATACTCTTTAAGATATGGAAACATCATACTGAATCAGAAAATCAATTGCTTGACATCAATGACAAAATAATATTATTAAGACAATAATCATCCTTTATCAATTATATCATCAATCTCCAACAACCTTATCAATATCATCATACCAAGAAACTTAATGAAATGCCAACATATGTTTACTATGGTTGAATTTATTAATTTCTTAATCCACTTTGATATGCTATGATAACCGGTAGCAATATGAAATGAGGTTTTACTTATGTCAATAAAGTATTTGGATGTTTGTGAGTTTCAAGTTTTTTACTATTAATCTATTGTAATAGTCAACCGGTTAAACTTGACAATGATATTGCATTTATAGTTTAGTGGTTTAACTTGTCAGTTTAAAGTTTACTTTGAGAGGTTGATTTTGAGATTGGTGAAAGTTTATATCAGTTTTCTATCTATGGATTCACCCCCCCCCCCCCTCTCAGTAGTTGACCAGATCCTTATTAATCATCATACCATCATCTTTGACTATCTCATTAACCCTACCTAACATAAGACTGACTATCCTATTCTTTCTGTGAAAGATTTTCTTGTCTGCAACCTCAAGTGTCCTATCCAACTCCTCTAGAGTAATAGTTGCACAAGTAGATAACAACTCTTGAATCTTTATATGCTTGTCCTCCTCCATTACTGATAATATTCTAGCATCTAATTTTTCATATAGCAGTGTTGGTATTTGATTTTCAATTTCTAGAAATGCTTTCTTATATATATCCAAATACAATAAAACCGCTTCTTCAACTTCTCTCTGTTCATCATTATCTAAATGTTCATAATAGAATTGTAGATTCTTCAACATACCATTCTTAGTTATTTCATCTACCAATTCAACACAAGTCTTGGGTGGAATAATAGTTACATTACTAGATACAAGTGCAAGATCATTGTCATCCATCTTCTTTCTTCTTCCACTATCGGATAGGGCAGAAGGTTTTTCCTTTGGAGCTCATTTCTATGGTGGTACCCTGATTGTAACTTTCCTAACCAGTTACTTCTTTGCTTCCAACTTAGTCTCTTCAGTTTTCTTCCTCAATACCCTCTTGAATGCTAAGGGTGTGTCATCATCAGATCCACATTCTGATGGAATAGTTTCAATAAAAATCTTTGGTTCTTTCCTCTTCCTTCCTTTTTCTAAAACAACATCAATTAATTCCTTGATATCCTGAGATACCTATTCCACAAACTTGCCTTGCTGCTTATCCCTCTTCTTCTAGTTAAACTCAATTTCAACCTCTTGCTTCTTCTTCTTAACAGTACCAAAGGTTTTCTCAACTTCATCAATAGGTGCATCAATTAGCAACTATGTATAAGCATCTAGAATCTATGCATCAACTTCATAACCCATCTCTTCAATCGATATCTTTTGGGGCTTGACAACTTCCATCAAAGTTTCATCTGTCTTAACCATGAAGCATATCTCAGTTGAGTATTTCTCAACAATTTTCTTTGGAACCCTTTCCCTAGAATTTATAGCCTTCTGGAATGCTTTAAAGTAACCCCATACTTTGTCATCCCACTGACTAACCAAACTCGCAATAGCTTGTTTTAGTTTCCTTCCTATCAGGATGTCAATGCCCATTGTCTCTTCCCAAAACTGGGAGTTTCATTAATGAAAAATAGCATCAAACAGACAATAAGATTTCCATACCAAAATTTTCCCTTCTTATCTCCTTTGATCTTCCCTAGGTTAATTAGCAATTCATCTAACATCCATCCAAAGAGATCTAACTTCTCATTTTCCCTCATCATTTTATGTGTTGCATAAATGCAGGAACTGGAAACAAAATTCAGTCAGTTTTATTGAGTTACTTTGTAACCAATAATCATGCTTACAAATCTGATCTTTTTCGGTGATAGTGCTAACCCTCATTGATCGCGTATCCGATGTTGCACCAGTGATTTTGTTGACTTGATCATTAGAAACCTTCTTCTCTAGATGTTGCCCATTCTGCGGCAAATCGGTGATTTCCTTGATGGCCTCCTTCGAGATCTTATATGGTATGTCCAACCAGATGAATTATCCATGTACTCTGCTTAAAACATATCTAACAATCTCATCTTCAAATTCGGGAATATCCAAAATGTCGATAAACCCTAGATCCTCAATATGTTGATACTCAGGCTTAATATTTCTAGAATCTCCCATTAATTCACTCATATACATGCTCTTAATACCACTAGTTCCCAAATCTTCAATATGACAATGATTGTAAGCTCTGACATCTTCAACAAATACGACTCCTTCAGGACATGGGGAAAAGTGCCAACTGAATCATCCAAGGTGGCTATATGTGGATATCGCTTGAAAATTGGCCTAGGACGGTCCTTGACCTCAACAGCAGTAGGATTTGCAATAAAAGTTGGTGCAGATTATGATCATGCTTCCATGATGAAAGATAAATACCTATGAATAGTTGTCAGTAAAAACCCTAAAGACCTCTTCTGATCGCTGGTGAAATTGCTCAAGAAGATATCAATCACACTAAATTGCCTTAGACTCACTCTGAATTGCTCTGAATGCAAAGTGACCAGAAATGAAGTGAATTCAACCTTTTAACCTCCAAGAAAAACCCTAATCTATCATTGATATGAATGACTTTTGGTGAAAGATACCGGATCTTGATCTAACATTTCCATGCTGGATAAGCATCTCCAATGTCTAGAACATCTTCCAGAACCTCTTCCTGGGGCATAAGAAGTATTGTCATGAATTTTTTCTACCCCTAAGGCACCTGACTCAGTTACCGGATAAGATTCTTGTCAGTGTAGGAGCAACCTCCTTTGTCGGTTGAGTAACCGGTGCATTTCCATCTGCTGATTGATCATCTAACTTCCGGACCCATTTCTTCATATGATCTTGTCAGATTTCATTAACCTTCTCTTTTCCTTTCTCATTGTTATCCGATGGATTTATACTTCTATAGAACTTAGCTATGTGTCCAACCTCATTGCATGCATAACATGTAACATTGTTCTTTTGAATTGCTTTGCTAAAACCAGTATAATTGCTTGACCTACACTGATTAGCCATATGTCAAAATTTTCCACATTCATAACATTTAACATTCATTCTGCAATCTTTTGTCTTATGACCATACTTATTGCATTTAAAACATTGACTGGGAGCAGAATTATAGTTATGATTTTCTCTATTTCTACATTGCCTAGCTAGGTGACCAAATTTATTACAAACAAAGCATCTACCATTAAACTTATAAGCATTAAGCTGCCTTATCTGTGCTTTCTGGTTTTGATCTTCATTTGCAGTACCAGAGCTCTGACCTTGTTCAAATCCAAGTCTACTGGAATCTCCATTCTGTCTTTGACTTTTCAATAACTCATCAAGCTGTGTTGAACTAACCTTGAATTTTTCTTTATACTCACTTGCAATAGTCAGATCATCTCTCAAAATTATAATGTGTCTCTCAAGTTCTTGCTCATTAATCAAGGATTGTATTAAATTGGTTCTCAACATCTCATTCTCATGAACCAACCTACCACATTCCTCAAATTTGTATTTTAGAGATATATAAAGATTTTCTTCCTTCTTCTTCCAGTCCTCAATCTCCTTTGACATCCTCATAGTTAAGCCTTGCATTTCATTCCTCGTGACCATGTTCTCCTGACTCAACTTCTGACATTTCTCATTAAGGGCATCCTTCTCTTCATTATCCTTATTCTGCAAAAGCTCCTTCCTCCTAGCTTGAACAAATGACAACCTTTCTTGTAGGATAAGAATGAATTCCTGAGAAAAATTCAATTCATCTTGTAACTTCAAGTTATTCATCCTTGCAACATCATAATCTTCAAGTGCTATCTCAAGTTGCATCTCCAAACTCATGTCCATGGATTCTAGATTTGGGATCTTTCTCAAGCCATTAAACTTCCTCCAAGGCACAAGGCTCTAATACCAATCGTTGGAATCCAAGAACACTAAGAGGGGGGGTGAATCAGTGTTCTACCGGAATGATCAATTTTAACCTTATTAAAACATGCATTCACCAACCAATATACCAATACATATAACATTGAAATAAGTAAAGAAACCAATAAACCAATCACATAAATGAATACCATAACACAAAGAATTATACGTGGAAAACCTCAGAGAGGAAAAACCACGGTGTGATTTGTGACCCACAATACCAATCCACTGGCCATATGAAAAGATATTACAAAATATAGGGGCTTGGACTTGGACAAAGGCTTACATCCTAGAGTACATTTCTCAATCACAAAAGGAGCCTCATTGGCTACATACAAATCCAAACTACAATTTGGAGAAATGAGTGAACTATAAAGATAGCATCTTCAATGCTTGAATACAGTTTTGGTTAAGCTCTGTCTGTTCCAGTTTGAGACCCTAAACCCGTACCATAATAACGCCTTACATAAATATCCTCACATACATGATCTCTCTCACATATCTCAAAATGATCTAATCAACTGGCCTTTATACCCTTACAAACGTGCATGCCTTATGTCGACTTACATAGATAATTACAAAATGAAAATACATGTCGACTTAATTACATAAATACATAAATATCAAAATCATTTGCCAATGTTGGATCTCTCAAAATGATGTCGGCCTCCAATACCAATAACCTGATGAAGTCATGTCGACCTGCAATGTTGGTACCCAAAGAATTCCTCCTACTGGTGAAGATACCTATCGGTGCTGGTGAAGTGTTTGTCAATAATCAACCAAACCAAAATATGAAAGTCAGGACATGTTGCCATCAATGCCAACATATTGAAACCAATCAAATAAGTGTCAATAGCCAACATGAATAACATCATCAATATACCCATCCGTGTCATAATAAACACATTAATGTTGTTCTAACCCCAAGTGTACCACACGATTCCCTTATTAGGAACATGGACCTCTTGTGGGACCATGTCGCTCCTGTGGAGCCATGAAAACCCATAGGGGACTATGGTGCCCCTATGGGACCATAGTTTCCAATGTAGACTGTGGTGTCTTGGTGGGACTAGGATGCCCTATTGGATATTGTTGCTGGTAGGATATGTTGTTGTCATTGATGTCAACATATTCCTATGTTTTAATCTTGCAAAGAATTGGTTTCAATGATCTGGAAGTCTTCTTGATCATATCACTTGATTCAGTGATTGTATTTGAGGTTTTTGGTATTTTTGCTCTATGGTTGGTAGAGTCTGGTTTCTGATCCGGTGAACTCCGGTATGATTATATCTTGTGTTGCAGATTTGGGACAATGTTTTGGATGTTTGTGTATATCTTCATTTCAATTATTTTATGATTTGGTGCTTTGAAAGCTATCCTTCTTATCTCAGTTGCTACTGTTGAGTGTTATTGAATGTTAGCATGTTGATCAATGAAGAATTGCATAAGTGGTGTTGGTGCAACTTTTTCAGATGGTTCTAATGTACTTGTTGGTGTTTCCTAATCATGACCTATTTGTCTTGCTCATCCAAATTGATTATATTGTGAGTTTTTGATGATTTCATGATCCAGTGATATTCTTCGTGTTATGCGGTATTTTAGTGGTGTAACATGGTGCGGTTGGTCTTGGCGAGATTTATGGTGGTGATGAGCATTTAGAAATTTGCCATGTTATGCTATCTATGTCATTATATTGGTCTGGTGGTTGATTTATGTATCATGTGATGTCATTTTGTAATTAGGTGTTGTGTAGGGGAAAAGTGAGACTAAGTATGGAAACCCTAATCCCACTCTCATACACACTCATGGAATACGAAAGAGCCTAAGGAGGTAATGTGCATTGGATACTTCTTATGAGAAAGAGAGAGTCATGGATTACCTCTTAGGTTTTCTATTCATTTTATGTAAATGAGAGACAGGATTGATGCACAATGCAATCTAACCTAGAAAATGTAGACATCTAAAAATGGTCAACGCTTGTGGAGTCATACTTTAACATTTGCACATTGCCTTATTTTAGGGTTCTCGCATTCCATTAACATTTCTTCTATGTTGTGCACTTGGTCTTTATCATTTGCAAGCATCGAGTCCTTCTTCTGCATTCCTCATTTTTCTCGCTTTCAAATTAGGTCTTGTCAATAGCAATCTTCAGTCATGATTTTGGTCAATCCTTGTCCTCTTGTCAATATGTCAATCATCTTTAGCTTGTTAGTAATCATTTGTGATTATCGACTTGTCAATCTTGTCATTTTGTGATCGATTCATCATCGATCCTTATCCTCTTTAATCATGTCAATTGGCGCTTTTCAATTTGATCTCCTTGTCAATCTTGGTCAATTTGTCATTGATTTTTGTCAACCAATTTTAATCATTTATCAACACTGGTCCTTTGTCAGTTAGAATCATGATCAAATCGACCCTACATCAATTATCTTTTGTCAAGATCTAATTGTCGTGCTTGCATTTCTAATTCATCTTCTAGGGTTTTATGATTTATTCATTTAATCTTGTTTGTCATTTTTCCCTCTAGGTTAAATAATTTATTTATTTATCCTAAGTCTTCTTGTCACAATTAAATATTTATTTAATTGGCTAATTAATTCCCCCTCTTTTTGTGAATTAATTAATGAATGAAACATTATTAATTAATTCACCTCATTTTCTAATTTGCTAAATTCAATTTCCACCTAATCAATTCATCTCTAGTCTCTCCCTATTTTTGTGCTTCGGTGGAAGCATGAATTTCTCATGCGTCATACCGTTGGCATAGCAAGATGTCATAGGCTTTTAGTCCTCTAGCCTTTGCATTGGCAATATGTCATAATTCATGACATAGAAGGTGTCATAACCTTCTTCCTTCAACTCAATTTTGCCATTTTTGAAATCAATTGCCTCTAATATCAATTTCATGCTAATCTTGTCCTCTCTCCAATTTGTCTATAAATTGGATGAGTTTCTTCAATCAAAGGAGGAATCACATTTTCAGATCAAACACATTTTGGATAATCAATTAATCGAATCAATCAATCACATTTTTTAGTAACCTTATGCTACAAATTTCATCAACAACTTGCTTTCCACTTGAAAATGCACTTTGTAGGTGAGAACAACATCAAATTGGAAGGTGAAAGAAGAACAATGGAGCCACATGAAGGAGATATCTGCATCCCCCATGCATATCCAAAGTCCAACCCCATGTCAAGAGGATAATTTAGAGCATGAAGAAACATGTCTTGAAATAGATCAAGCTCAAGATTTTGAAACCTTATCATCCCATCCAATTGTTGACCAGGACCCCATCTTCCCAGACACTCATGACGATTCCCCTATTCTTGTCCATCTTATCCAAAGTCCTATTGACACTCCATTCCTCGAGCAAGATCAAGATATCCCAGTCCATCCAATCCCAAATGATCCCCTTCCATTTCATGAAAAAAATGTCCTTTCAAATCCCATTGGCATTCCACTTCCTAAGAAAAATCAAGATATCCCTTCCATCCTTTCCGATGATCCCATTAAAAGTCCAGAGCAAAGCAACTTTAAAGAGGATTCCAATGATCTTCCTCCTTGTGAAGATCAAATTATTCCTTTAAATCCTCCACAAGATCTTTTTGTTCCTCCATCTCCTTGTCTTAATGCTCCATATACACTCCAAGATCGCATTTCTTTTGATGATCCCATCATTTCTCCCATTCCATCTCTTGAAGAGCCTGTCATTGAACCATGTCCACTACACAATCCTAGTCCCCCTCATGATCCTAATCCCCTTCATGATTCTAACATGTCAGTGCAAGATGTTCATGAACCCTTGACATGCATAATGGGTTCTTCCACTTTGGTGCAATCCGATCCACTCCAAGATCTCATTATTTCTCTCATATCATATCCACCTCATAATGGACTCATGTCTTCTTCCCAAAGAAAAGAGTATCCTACAAGTCAAGATATACATAAAGGCAAAGGAGTAGACCTTCATGAGAAAGAACCCCTCCATATCAAAGAAGATCTTAAGGGTCATGTCTACACAACTCACTCTCAAGACATTGGTATCCCTCCATCAAAATCAACACATACACCTTCCCCATCATACTTTCCATCCATCTTAGGTCCTTATATCCCTTCATCCTTTATGCAAGGTCAGAAAAGGCACACATCCTTGAGTAATTTTCATCAATCCAAAAGAACTCCATTTCATTCATATCCATCCATGCATTACTTTCCCCCTCCAAGCAATTTGGATGCCAAGTATAAAAGTCATAAGTCTAGCAATCCACATGTATTCAAGGATCAACATGTCCAATATAATCGACATGTCAAAACAAAGAACAATATGATTTATAAAGAAAAAGAAATATCCAAAATGCCACAAAGGCCCATTGAGAAAAATAAAGGAAAGTCAAAATATATATGGGTTCCTAAATCCCTTATGCAAGCAATGCACTCCAAGGAACCACAAAAGCATAAAAAATCAAAAACCATGTGGATCCCCAAGCAGCTCCTTGAAACACAAAAGCCTAAAGAAACATCAAAATTGGCATCTACAATTGCTATTCCTCCATCCAAACTTTCCAAGTCTATTCCTTCATCACCTTCTTCATCCATTTTGGGCCCTTATGTCCCAAAATCCCAAGTTATTCCTCCATCCAAATCTCACAATCTGAGATCCATTTTTCCTCAATCAATCCACCACCCGTCAAGGTGTGTTCCAATGTTGATCTTGCCTTCATTTCCATCCACTCAAGACCAATTTTTCCAATACCCTATTCATTATCGAATGCATATTTTTCATCCTTCGATCCCTTTGATCCAATCCTTTACATAAATCCTTGCCTTAATTTCATCTCTTTTTCCATGTCCTTATCCTACCAACATCTTTGAGCATACTTTTAAAGGTCATGGTCCATTTTTTTCAAGGCTACTATCCAAACCAAACAGAAGCATTCACAAATCTGGGTTATGATATTCAGAAAGTGGAAGCCATCAAATCTGGAGCATTTTCCAAATTTCTAGAACCCTTACAACTGAGAAGAATTGGGAATAAAAGGAAGAGGGAACCAAATCAAATCTGCAACTGAATTGCTAAGTGTCTCCTCTCTAACTAAATTTTGTTCCCATGGAGACTGCCTCCAAAATATCCCACATTTGTCAAAATTAACCTCATAATCAGATTCCTCACTCCAAGAGCTTTCCGACGATATATAATACTTTATATTTTGGCCAAAATTTACACCCTGGGCGAATTAATTCCCATTTGTGCTCAGTCATTTAAATATTTCGAATTTTAATATAGTCAGAACTATATCATTTATTCATTTTAATTTTGAATTTTGCCTCCATTTGTGCTCTGACGCCGTGCCACGTGGCGACCTCTGATTGGTCGATGGGGTTGATCGGACACCACCTGGGATGACACCTCATCACTACCACATCATCTGCTTCGTCATTGCCACTTGGTCGCCATGTCATCGCCACTGGACTGCCACCTGTGTGCCACCTCACCGGGACCCACCTGCTGGACTGACACCTATCATGACATGTGGACGGCTCTCGTTCACTTTCGCTATTTCGTAGGGTGTAACTCGCGTGCATCTTCCTTTCGCGAAATAGCGCGCACTGTCGATCCATCTCGAACTTGCTCACTCGTTAACCCGACCTTTCTCTACAAAGTTTTGCCTATCTGCCTCGGGAAGCGTGCCTATGTGGGGTCCACCTAGTCACGATCCAGTCAACTCCTCCATCGCCTCGGGAAGCATCCTCGCGCATGGGCCCGCCTTGGGCGCCCATAGGCACCATCTGTCAAAAGCCTTTATGGCTTAGACATATTACTATAGTGCATTTTTGTTTATAAACATCAAAAAAGTCCACTTCCCAGCCAATGTGTGATAATGCATTATGCCTGGGACTGCGATTTTGGAGCTTTTCTCTGATTTTTTCATGGCGATTTTTCTTTTTTGCAACTTGAATGCCTCTATTTTCACACAAGGAGGATGCTGGAAGATTCATACTCACGTGAGGAAGAGGATGACTGAAATTTCTATTTGCAATTGATTTTCTTTCTATTTCAAAAGCCATATTTCATCTTTTTTGGATTTTCTATGCTTCAATCTGTAGGTTCACATAGAGGGAGCGTAAGCATTTACACATTGCAAAATGCACTTTGCATTGGGAGGTTTTGAAAGGCCTTTCCAGATAATTGCATTTGCTTAAAAGAAATGGCATCGCTGCCCTCCAGACTCTATATTCTATTCCATGCAGGGAGGAGGCAGCTTGGTTGTGGAGTTCGGCTTTTACACCTGCCAATGGCCTTTGTTTTAAACACATTTCAATGCCCCCTCCAGTTATCACGTGGGGAAGGGAGGTGCTATGTTTTCTTTAGTAATTTTTGATTGCTGCTGGTGTCCCCATGTCACACTGTTCCTTTACCACGCAGAGGGAAAACTTTGGCAGAACATGGATTTGAATTACACCTGCCAATGTGCATTTGCCATTTTCTATTAACAAATCAGCACTTGCCTCCAAACAGCCACGCAGAGGGAGAATTGCTAAGTTTTGAAAGTTGGCTGCTTTAATTTATTTATAACTTCAAACATGCCTACGTAGAAGGAGAAGATTAACTGTTGTTTGCTTTATAATTTTCAATCTGCACCCCCCCCTTTCTTCACTATGTGAACAGCAAAATCTTCTACAAACTACTTTGGCCACCATGCTGCCTTGGAGGTCTATTTGGGGGTACGTGAGGAGAAGGAGATTAATGCAGTTTGCCATTGTTTAAATGTTTTTACTAATCCCTTTTCTCAAACCACACACAACAAGGAGAATGGGAAGACCACATGGAGCTCTTTGTTTTGATCTACCATTGCATTTTAATGGAAGTCTTCATGTAAATACTCTCCTCAATCTAGCACACTCAAATTTAATCCATAATATAGGAGAATATTTCATGCTTGCACTTGCACTGTGCTTCAATAAACTTTGGTTCTGAAACATTTCTCTAGTTTCCTTCAAACCTCTCCGATAGAGATTTTGCATACTTGTATATATCTATCCCTGGGAGATTGCATACCATTACATTCGCTGAAAGAAGTTGAAGCATTTGAATAATGATGTTGGTGATGCAAAGGCCAAGGCATGGGAAAATGCATTGCCATGAAACAAGAATAGTTCGCCACAAAAAAAAATGCATAACCATGAGCCAGGTCGGGCCCCAAAATGGGTCTGACTAAATTTTTTTTTGTTTTCATGCAACTGACCCCTAGAGTGTTTCACGGACCTCAAACACACCTCTGGAAACGATCGGCACCATTTTCGGATCATTAATCCGCATTTTACAACCTTCTGGCAATTACGCCACAATTTTCGCATTTAATCGTGAAGACGTAGTTTTCAAACCTGTCAAAACACCTTTCTGGAGCTCGCCATCTGACAGGCATGTACTTTGATATACAAGGATGACATCTACCTAACAGTTTCTCAAGACGAGTCCCGAGCGAAGAGATATTAATTTCCGAAAATTGCCAATTGGCTTTGTCGACACTGCGGACCTGATGAAGTCAATGTTCTGGCAACACATGATGCCTTTCTCAAAAATATTAAACGACCTCCGTGGGTCCTCAAATTTGAAAAATAGGTACCTTAAAGTACATATTAAATCTTTGAATTCTCAATTCGATCACCAGACTAACAGGATGCAAACGGCACGCTCACCAAAACGGCTAGATTAACTGATATAACACTGGAGTGCGGATAACTAAATTTGATGGCAAAATGAGCTCTTTTGAAAACCGATCAAACGGATTGGTAGAGCCTTGAAATTTGAAACGTAGCTCACCATTTATACCAACATTAGCCCGGAACAAACATTCTGACATGACGCTCACCAGGACATTTTTACACTTGTGCAAACATCACAAACTAGAAACGGATTGAGCTTTGAAAACTAAGCAAACGGATTCATAAGGACTTGAAATTTTGCATGTTGACTCACATTTATGCATAAAATTCAATCCATTTTGAAATTATTCATGATAATAAACATGGAAAAAGATATAAACACCCAAAGTAGGCTACTTAATTAAATTTGCACTTGTGCCTAGAATGCACTTTCAGCTCACCCCTCGAAATGGGTACGTAGTAAACTTATCCAAACTGAATTCTGAAAGTTGCACATCACTGCATAGGCCAAATGAAAGGTGTGGGACATGAATCCCGAGCCTTACCCTCTGAAAATCAACCGGCTCCATTTTACCCCCTTGCTAACTAGGCCATTCAAACTGACTTATTTTAATCATTTGGAAATGCAGGGCAAAATTTTGAAATGGGCCTCTAAACTTGATTCAATTTTAATCAGTCCCAACAGTGGCTCTGACTAGGGATGGTTGATTGCAAAATCAACATAAGAATCTGGATATGTTTGGTTAAGCAGACCGCCCAAAAACGGATCATTCTTCTCTCAAATCTTCTCTTCTCATCTCATTTCAAAAATAGGGCTTCCTTATTCTACCCAAACAGCAGGGCACTTTATTGAAAACCACACAACAGAAAGCAAAGTGACTGTACAAAATATACAACTTATAAATGGCCCCGGGCCATCAAAACTGAAATCAATTCTTACCTCTGTCAAACACATGATTTTCATTTCCACAAACTAGAGGTAAGTTGAGATCATCATTCCAATCTGCCTGATCAAAAACACTTCCATTTCCAATCAGTTGATCACATAAAACATAATCAACAACATGTTCATAATCATGATATCTCTGAAAATCAAACACAAGCTGAAAGGACTGATCACTAGGTGACATAAGAGTGTCATACTCTTTACCATTCTTTCCCAGCTGAAATGAAAAGTAGTCTAACTCATTCTGAAAGTTGAAAACATCAGGCACATCTATATTACTAGTTTTCTCAAATGATGAACACTCCTCCACAATGATGGCTTGCAAACTAGAGAGGAAAACTTCCTCATAACATGACTGCACTTCCACTTGCTGATCACAAAAACTATCAGCATTTTGCACACATGAAAGTACATGATTTTTACTTGCCAATGGTTCATTTCCTCCTTGCAAATCTGAGAAAAACACCCCGGATCTGTCATGTCTTCTAAAAGGTAGATCCTCATAATGCATATCAAAGCTAGAATTCATATTAACATATGAACCTTCATTATCATACTTAGCAACCATATATGCATTATCATTTTGTCTATCAAACATAGGAAAAGAATCAACATCATATGTATCATTTTTTACACCCTCAAAAACATCATCAAAATCAAAACATATACTGAGTGGGTATGAAAGATTGGGCACATTTTTGAATCCACATCTCTGAAAATCAACAGCTAAGAGTTCTGAAATTTGCTCACTACATAGTGAGCCTCCTTCATTTTCCTTTTCCTTGGCTTCATCCTCTGAGCTGTAAACATTGTCCCAATCTGATAAGGGTATTGGATCTGCAGTGCTCACGTCTCTATGCACATTTATTTCATCATCACAACAACTTGCATCTGCATCATATCCTTTATCACGCTACTCATAATGTGTTGCTACATGTTGCAACATAGTTTCATAACTGGGGTTGCAAACATATTGTGGATTGAACTTAACAACAAGGTGATCCATACCATTAAGATCTGAAATCTCAACGGGCTCATGATTAGTTGAACAATCATTGTTCTCATAAATTTCTTCTCGCTCTGAATACACATCTGAACTTTCATGATGAGAATAATCACATTCAACATCATAGGAGGTACATCCACTCAGGGGCTCATCTCCTTCATTATTTTTAATCTTGTGTATATTTTCAGATTGGTTACTTTCAATCATATCTATCCATTTTTTAATATATTCAACACATTCTTCTCTGAAGGCAGTAGACCAATTAACTGAGTTAGGCTCATAAAGCTCTAAGAATATCTCAATTAAAATGGGCTCAGGGGGTCTATTTTCAGTTGAAAGCTCATTCAATGTAGCTAAAAATCTTTCATAGAAGACATATGATGATTCTCCTTTACTTCTTAGCCCTACTTTCCCTTTTAACAACCAGACAAATCTCTCTTGGATCATTTGAAGACATTTTTCAATTTCTATATTGATCTCTTTCAAATTTGACAAAGGATTCACGGATCTAGGAACTACATCTGGATCCATCAGGTTTTATAACAATCACTAAACCATTATTTTTTTACCATACATCTTATTGTGTCATTAAATTCATTCCAAAACATATGCAGTCACTGATTTTCCAAATTTGCATAATACTGAAGATCATAAACACTGGATATTGCAGTAGCATAGATATGCAAATTAATCTTGAAATTCTTCTTTCCCTCTAGACTAGTGCTGTTCACTAAATGGGAAAACAACATTACACATTCTAATTTTCAGAACAAACATCTTTGCATTTGAAACCTCTGAAAATACCTGGAGATTTGCAGCTGTAAACTCTTGTAGATCTGGAGATTTACTTCACCTTTAGCACGGTCTTTTACATCAGAGTCGCCACCTCTTGCATAGAGGATATTTTGAACAGCAAAACCATTCAATCACAAATTTAATTCTCTTTACTCCTTCGATCTCGCTGCAATAAACACTTTTCCAGGTTGTTCAATACTGGTATGAACCATAGAGTCGCCACCCAACTAGGAATTGGGAAAAATTCACATACAACTGAAAGAACTTCTCATACTTTCAACCATGCATTCACTATTACTACTTCATAAAATATGATATGAAACACATATCATTTTGCAGATCCAAAACAAGGAGCATTTTCTTCACCATGAAACCAATTTACACTCTGTGCATACACCATGGACAGACTGACTAGATGAATTTAGGCAATTTCCATTTTCATTTCCCCAGCAGAGTCGCCATTTTTGTTGTTCACCAAAAGTGATAACCCAAGACACCTATAAATCTATCTATGAGATAGCCAATCTCAATCAATGAAACACCTCAGGGCTTGGACAACATAACATAGGATCCTAATGATCCTCCTGCACTTCAGGTTCTGCTAGACCTAGGGGGGACACCCTTTTGATGCATTGAATACAACAATCACAAACATAAGATTGCATCAACAATGAGCAGACAAACCATTCCACAAGCTCACCAAATTAGGTAACATGTACAGATGGGCTAGATCTTATGCAAGAAATAGAGCTTTGGAAGGATAGAAAATTAACCCCTAAACATAAAGGGAAATAGATTTATCTTTTAAAATGTATATCTGAGACCATCCCCAAACCTGCAAGACCAGTGCCTTGTTCATTGGGCAACAGAGTCACAGACATAACTACAAATATGAATCATAGATGCAAATTTGTTTTCCTTAAATAAGATATCCATGCAGCAATACTTGATATTAATGCACTATTTGATTCATTCACAAATTTATCAGATCTGGAAATACATTTCATCATTTATGACTGACTATAGAATTTAAAACCTTCCTTGAAGGATACCTACAAACAGTCACACAATTTCCTTAAAATTGACAAATCTTCATCCTCCTTGAGGATTCAATTTATGATAATGAAATGCATACCTAGAGACAATACTGTGAGGAATTTACTCATGCCTAACACAAGCGAGACCTGCAACTAAAATCATATTTACAACAATGCACTACAATCTCTGTACCCTGAAACCAAACAGAAGCATTCACAAATCTGGGTTATGATATTCAGAAAGTGGAAGCCATCAAATCTGGAGCATTTTCCAAATTTCTGGAACCCTTACAACTGAGAAGAATTGGGAATAAAAGGGAGAGGGAACCAAATCAAATATGCAGCTGAATTGCCAATTGTCTCCTCTCTAACTGAATTTTGTTCCTATGGAAATTGCCTCCAAAATATCCCACATTTGTCAAAATTAACCCCATAATCAGATTCCTCACTCCAAGAGCTTTCCGACGATATATAATACTTTATATTTTGGCCAAAATTTAGACCCTGGGCAAATTAATTCCCATTTGTGCTCTGTCATTTAAATATTTCGAATTTTAATATAGTCAGAACTATATCATTTATTCATTTTAATTTTGATTTTTGCCTCCATTTGTGCTCTGACGCCTTGCCACATGGTGGCCTTTGATTGGTCACTGGGGTTGATCGGACACCACCTGGGATGACACCTCATCATCGCCACGTCATCTACTTCGTCACTGCCACTTGGCTGCCACGTCATCGCCACTGGACTGCCACCTGTGCGCCAACTGTGTGCCACCTCACCGGGACCCACCTGCTGGACTGCCACCTATCACGACACATGGACGGCTCTCATTCACTTTTGCTATTTCGTAGGGTGTAACTTGCGTGCATCTTCCTTTCGCGAAATAGCGCGCACCGTCGATCCATCTCGAACTTGCTCACTCTTTAACCTGACCTTTCTCTGCAAAATTTTGCCTATCTGCCTCGGGAAGCATGCCTATGTGGGGTCCACCTAGTCACGATCTAGTCAACTCCTCCGTCACCTCGGGAAGCATGCTTGCGCATGGGCCCGCCTTGGGCACCCATAGGCACCATCTGTCAAAAGCCTTTATGGCTTAGACATATTACTATAGTGCATTTTTGTTTATAAACATCAAAAAAGTCCACTTCCCAGCCAATGTGGGATAATGCATTATGCCTAGGACTGCGATTTTGGAGCTTTTCTCTGAGTTTTTCATGGTGATTTTTCTTTTTTGCAACTTGAATGCCTCTATTTTCACACAAGGAGGATGCTGGAAGATTCATACTCACGTGAGGAACAGGATGACTGAAATTTCTATTTGTAATTGATTTTCTTTCTATTTCAAAAGCCACATTTCATCTTGTTTGGATTTTCTATGCTTCAATCTGTAGGTTCACATAGAGGGAGAGTAAGCATTTACACATTGCAAAATGCACTTTGCATTGGGAGGTTTTGAAAGGTCTTTCCAGATCATTGCATTTGCTTAAAAGAAATGGCATCGCTGCCCTCCAGACTCTATATTCTATTCCATGCAGGGAGGAGGCAGCTTGGTTGTGGAGTTCGGCTTTTACACCTGCCAATGGCCTTTGTTTAAAACACATTTCAATGCCCCCTCCAGTTATCACGTGGGGAAGGGAGGTGTTATGTTTTCTTTAGTAATTTTTGATTGCTGCTGGTGTCCCCATGTCACACTGTTCCTTTACCACGCAGAGGGAAAACTTTGGCAGAACATGGATTTGAATTACACCTGCCAATGTGCATTTGCCATTTGCTATTAACAAATCAGCACTTGCCTCCAAATAGCCACGCAGAGGGAGAATTGCTAAGTTTTGAAAGTTGGCTGCTTTAATTTATTTATAACTTGAAACATGCCTACGTAGAAGGAGAAGATTAACTGTTGTTTGCTTTATAATTTTCAATCTGCACCCCCCCTTTCTTCACTATGTGAACAGGCAAATCTTCTACAAACTACTTTGGCCACCATGCTGCCTTGGAGGTCTATTTGGGGGTACGTGAGGAGAAGGAGATTAATGTAGTTTGCCATTGTTTAAATGTTTTTACTAATCCCTTTTGTCAAACCACACACAGCAAGGAGAATGGGAAGACCAGATGGAGCTCTTTGTTTTGATCTACCATTGCATTTTAATGGAAGTCTTCATGTAAATACTCTCCTCAATCTAGCACACTCAAATTTAATCCATAATATAGGAGAATATTTCATGCTTGCACTTGCACTGTGCTTCAATAAACTTTGGTTCTAAAACATTTCTCTAATTTCCTTCAAACCTCTCCGATAGAGATTTTGCATACTTGTATATATCTATCCATGGGAGATTGCATACCATTACATTCGCTGAAAGAAGTCAAAGCATTTGAATAATGATGTTGGTGATGCGAAGGCCAAGGCATGGGAAAATGCATTGCCATGAAACAAGAACAGTTCGCCACAAAAAAAAATGCATAACCATGAGCCAAGTCGGGCCCCAAAGTGGGTTTGACTAAATTTTTTTTTTCTTTCATGTAACTGACCCCTAGAATGCTTCATGGACCTCAAACACACCTCTGGAAACGATCGGCATCGTTTTGGGATCATTAATCCGCATTTTACAACCTTCAGGCAATTACGCCACAATTTTCGCATTTAATGGCGAAGACAGATTTCAAACCTTTCAAAACACCTTTCTGGAGCTCGCCATCTAACAGGCATGTACTTTGATATACAAGGATGACATCTACCAAATGGTTTCTCAAGACGAGTCCCGAGCGAAGAGATATTAATTTCCGAAAATTGCCAACTGGCTTTGTCTACATTGCGGACCTGATGAAGTCAATGTTCTTGCAACACATGATGCCTTTCTCAAAAATATCAAATGACCTCTGTGGGTCCTCAAATTTGAAACATAGGTACCTTAAAGTACATATTAAATCTTTTAATTCTCAACTTGATCACTAGACTGATAGGATGCAAACGACACGCTCACCAAAACGGCTACATTAACTGATATAACACTGGAGTGCGGATAACTGAATTTGATGGCAAAATGAGCTCTTTTGAAAACTGATCAAACGGATTGGTAGAGCCTTGAAATTTGAAACGTAGCTCACCATTTATACCAACATTAGCCCGGAACAAACATTCTGACATGACGCTCACCAGGACATTTTTACACTTGTGCAAACATCACAAACTACAAACGGATTGAGCTTTGAAAACTAAGCAAACGGATTCATAAGGACTTGAAATTTTGCATGTTGACTCATTTATGCATAAAATTCAATCCATTTTGAAATTATTCATGATAATAAACATGGCAAAAGATATAAACACCCAAAGTAGGCTACTTAATAAAATTTGCACTTGTGCTTAGAATGCACTTTCAGCTCACCCCTCGAAATGGGTACGTAGTAAACTTATCCAAACTGAATTCTGAAATTTGCACATCACTGCATAGGCCAAATGAAAGGTGTGGGACATGAATCCCGAGCCTTACCCTCTGAAAATCAACCGGCTCCATTTTACCCCCTTGCTAACTAGGCCATTCAAACTGACTTATTTTAATCATTTGGAAATGCAGGGCAAAATTTTGAAATGGGCCTCTAAACTTGATTCAATTTTAATCAGTCCCAACACCACCAACATTTTAGAAAGCCTATTTATTCACCTGTCATATTCCTTGCCTTGCTAGACACTGGGGGCAAAACCAAAAAAATCGCATAATGTCCTGAAATAATCCAAAAAAATCACATAATGTCCTGAAATAAATCCAAAAAAAATCAAATAATGTCCTGAAAAAAAAATCCAAAAAAATCACATAATGTTCTGAAAAAAATCCCTAAAAAGTCAAATAAAGTCCTGAAAAAATGAACAAAAAAATTGTAAAAAACTCGAAATTCCTACAAAGTGAAAAACATCAAAATCCAAAAACAATTTCTTTGGCATTTTGCATTTTGTCAATAAATGGTCCCCTTTGTGCATAGACAGATCACTGAGCATACATCCAATGACAATCTATCAAACATTGTGCTTTAATGAAATCACGCATTAACAGATGAACTATTCGACCAAGCAAGCATTCCACCTGATCACAGTTGTCACATCAATCCAAATAGCATCGACATTACCATTGGTCCTTGTCAATATTATCATGGGTCTTATACAGGGTGTGATATACTTGAAACCAGACTGTGTCCTATCTTAGACGGGGTACCGCATTCCCTGGAACCAGACAACATGATCATTCTTGTTTTCCACTTTTGACAATGATGATCAGACTGTTTGTTTGACTTGGTTGAATTTGTGCATCTTACCTTTTTACTGATTTATCTTTGGCTTCGATCATGGTCCTATGTTGCTCGAGGATGTCACTGAGTGATTTAGAGTGACTGGGATGGTTCATGGTCCCTTTCCTTTTTTGTTGTGTTTGTTGTTTGTGGAATGTTTGTCACAAACTAGGGCAACTATATCATTGGGTGTCTGTGATAAGTACGTTCGCTTTGTGAACGCCGCACAGACCTCGACCCTTGATGTATGAACCCTAGGATGCTTCACTCATTCCTTGTGTGCGACGTGTCTATCTTTTACAAAAGGGGTTGTGTTCCAGCTCTGGCCTTCAATGCCATGATGCTCTGCATCTGCTTTGCTACAATAAATAAATGTTCTCACCTACTTCTGTGCATTTGTGAAAGCAAGTTTTCCTTCATCTCTAACTGTCCTTTGTCTAATTTCTTCTTACTAACATTTCTTTCGTCAGTCTTGGCAGTCCGTTTGATCCATTCAAACCTATCATCTTCTATCATTCTTATCGATCACTTGGCCTCTTTTCTAGATTTTTCCAGCCAATTCCTCGAGGGGGCATGCATATGTCATTGTTATTGTCTGGGGCATTTTCATTATTGTTCTTTGAAACAATGCTTAAAATTGCATTGTCTCAAAGAGGGGCAAAATGTAGACATCTAAAAATGGTCAACGCTTGTGGAGTCATACTTTAACATTTGCGCATTGCCTTATTTTAGAGTTCTTGCGTTGCATTAACATTTCTTCTATGTTGCGCACTTGGTCTTTATTATTTGCGAGCATCGAGTCCTTCTTCGGCATTCCTCATTTTTCTCGCTTTCAAATTAGGTCTTGTTGATAGCAATCTTCAGTCATGATTTTGGTCGATCCTTGTCCTCTTGTCAATCTGTCAATCATCTTTAGCTTGTTAGTAATCATTTGCGATTATCGACTTGTCAATCTTGTCATTTTGCGATCAATTCGTCATCGATCCTTGTCCTCTTTAATCATGTCAATTAGCGCTTTTCAATTTGATCTCCTTGTTAGTCTTGGTCAATTTGTCATTGATTTTTGTCAACCAATTTTAATCATTTATCAACACTGGTCCTTTGTCAGTTAGAATCATGATCAAATCAACCCTACATCAATAATCTTTTGTCAAGATCTAATTTTCGTCCTTGCATTTCTAATTCATCTTCTAGGGTTTTATGATTTATTCATTTAATCTTGTTTGTCATTTTTCCCTCTAGGTTAAATAATTTATTTATTTATCCTAAGTCTTCTTGTCACAATTAAATATTTATTTAATTGGCTAATTAATTCCCCCTCTTTTTGTGAATTAATTAATGAATGAAAAATTATTAATTAATTCACCTCATTTTCTAATTTGCTAAATTCAATTTCCACCTAATCATTTCATCTCTAGTCTCTCCCTATTTTTGTGCTTTAGTGGAAGCATGAATTTCTCATGTGTCATACCATTGGCATAGCAAGATGTCATAGGCTTTTAGTCCTCTAAGCTTTGCATTGGCAATGTCATAATTCATGACATAGAAGGTGTCATAACCTTCTTCCTTCAACTCAATTTTGCCATTTTTAAAATCAATTGCCTTTAATATCAATTTCATGCTAATCTTGTCCTCTCTCGAATTTGTCTATAAATTGGATGAGTTTCTTCAATCAAAGGAGGAATCACATTTTCAGATCAATCACATTTTGGATAATCAATTAATCGAATCAATCAATCACATTTTTTAGTAACCTTATGCTACAAATTTCATCAACAACTTGCTTTCCACTTGCAAATGCACTTTGTAGGTGAGAACAACATCAAATTGGAAGGTGAAAGAAGAACAATATAGCCACATGAAGGAGATATCTACATTTGGTTTGCTTTTATTTCATTTTGAATATCTCATCTTCATATTTTCATTGATTAGATTAGGATTATTTTCATTGCAGTTTTAGGTTTTGTGATTGTCCTAATTGTTATTTGCTTTGATGATTTCCAATTTCCTAGTCTACAGAAAGCAAGTAAGCAAGCTAATCCTAATCTAAGAATGCAGATCAAAGAACAATTGATACACTATTGAAAAGTTCAGATCATAAGGAAAAATTAGAGGTGTGCCTGTGTCTAAAATATGAGTAGAAATGTATGGGATCAGGGTGCCATGCCACTGTCCTAATTCTACAATTCTAGAGCTACAATTGATAGGAGGGATTTTGAGATCTGTAAGTTACTGATCTACCAAGTGCTACTGACAGAGGGCAGGACTAGGGTGCCATGCCCCTATCCTGGGCAAGACCAGAGCACCAGGCCCCTATCCTTGATATATTTATGCACTTCTGAGGTTTTTGGGTTGTGTAGATGCATTTACTAGACCTGTACTTGCTTCTAGATTCCTATTTATGTACTTGCAACTAAAAAAGGGAAGGTTTGGGGTGGCTAAATAGGGTTTTGACTTATTCGAACCCCCATGTTGGTGATTTCCACATCCACAAATAGTTGATAATGTACTAAAAATATGTGTGCAAGAACCTTGTGTATATGCAAGATCCTAAGAATGAAAGTAAACAACCCTAAAGAGTAAACCCTAATTCCTTATAATTGACAAAGTAAATGATCTAAATCCATAATGCAAAGTGATCTCAAGCATGAATATGAATCAAAATGAAGCTTATGCAAAGATCTAAAAATAACATGAAACCATACCCAACCCCAAGGGAGAGGTACAAGCCAATCGTCAGTTGGTGATCTCCTATTGTTCTTCTACATCTTCAAAATCCCCCAATTGATAAATTGCTGCTTGATGAATGTTTGATGGATGAATGTTGAATGTTGTTGAAGACTCCAAAGATCTACTCTTTCACTGCAAAGAAGGCTCTAATACTTCAAAAACCTGCTCTCAGATTCTTAGAAGAAGACCCCTTCAAATAAAGAAAGAGAGCTCTTAAATATGAAACCCTAGATATCAATTTCATGTTTAGGCTGACCGAGGATTTGAATTTCCCACTGATATTTTGGGGTTAAGAATTATCATATCATAGGATTATGCTCCCAAATTTTTGGGAAAAAAATCGCAGACCATGTGCATTCCCACCAAGGTCCGACCAACTTTTCACCGAATTTTCAGGGCCGTTAGATATGATGATATTAGAGCACATCCCAAAGTTACAGCTGGTTTCAAGATATTTTGATATGCGAAATCAGGCCTAAATGGTCAAAATAAGACACAATTAGGGTTTATGATTAAATGATTCATTGGAGGATTAAAATGAAAAGGGGCACACTTAGGGTAAAGGGCCCAACTTCGTAATGTGTAAAGTGATGAGACATAACCTTATATTTCATTAAATTAATTAATTAAATGGTTAAAGTGGGATGAGAAATCCAAGATGCAAAGCACACTAAGGCAGGTACTAACCTAAGTGTGAAATTGTACCACACTAGCAAGGGTGTACAATTTATGACACTACAAGTGTTATGGGTTTGGCCAACCTTGTATTCAAGGTTGATAATTTGTATAAATGGGTGTAATATTCATGTAATTTGGTGTCATGGTGTTGAGTCTACATTATCAGAGAGTGGTGTATATGCGAACAAGTGAATTCATCTTTCAGTGTGGTGTGTAGAGAAGAGATTGGTGAAGAGCAAACATTTGAGCTTAACCAGAACTATCATCAGGCATTTGCAAATGCTATTTTTGTAGTTCACTCTTTCAAGACTGTAGTTTGAATCATTTTGTAAGATAGTGAAGCTTCCTTGAGGGTTGGAGCCTTCTAGTTCATTGTAATTTGAGTGCACTTCTCATCACAAAAGGAGTTTCACTGACTACATAGAAATCCATACTACAATCCGGAAAAGTGTTTGAACTGCAAAGATAGCATCTCCTATGCTTGAGTACAATTCTGGTTAAGCTCAATACTAGAGGACTAAATCCTCTTACATAAACCCAATTCGATCTCCAGTGATCGACCAAATCCTCTGTCTGAATGATATTACATTATTCACACATTACATATCCATAGCCCATACCATGATGATCTATAATGAGATCTTATATCTATATATACAAACCCTCGACCATAAACAATCAGGTCGGCCACCAAACAATAAACCAATTACATAATTACAAAACATTTCATCCTTAGACCAAACAAATAATATCCAACACATAAGACATCCTGAAAACACATTGAGAGGTCCAATCCACACATTACATTAAACCGGTCCATAACCTAGATTAACCGGGACCCAATATAGGTCCACACACTACAACAATGATCTCCATCTACCAAGTCTCAAACATGATCACCAACAACATCCTAAAACTCCACCACAAACTGCACCAACACCACTTATGTATATCATCAAGGATCTTCATCAAAAGATCTGCTAATGAAACCCTCACCAAAACCAAAAGCCAAGCTTCCAAGCAAACAGGATGGCATCCGATCACCAGACCAAGACCGACTGACTGAATATGAACATGAGTATCAAAAATAGGCCAATTCCATAACCAAACCATACCGGAGCCTACCGGATCATGTCAGATCCAAACCAACTAGAAACTACTCAACCTACCAGCTTCAGAAGGGTGCTGATGAAGCATCCAAATAGCTAGTGTTGGCATCAATGAAAAAACCTCAATGCAACACATAATAAATTCAACCAAATGGCCAACAATATCCCCCTTTGGCATTGATGGCAACACTAGATGTGAAAAATATCTATGTACTAAGAAATGCCAAACAAATGTCCCCCAATAGAAGATAGTGAACAATCTCTCACATACAATTCTGAAATAAAGACCAAACTCCCCTTGTGAATGATATCTCTATAAAGCTCTAAATTATAGATATAACTCTCCCCCTTTGACATCAATACCAGAAATCTGACAAAAATATCAAAGAAAAAACATAAACCATTGAAACACAAAGCTAACTACTCCCCCAGAGAAGTAGCATCCCCACATCAGTGTCGGAATGAAAAATATCTCTGATAATGCATACCAGACTGATGCCAAACCACATCAATCAAGTCTCTTCCAGAGGGGCAAAAACCCCCAATCTATCTCTTAGGTACTCAAATGATTCCTTAGGCAAAGGTTTAGTGAAGATATCTACAATCTTCTCTTTAGTATTCACATAAACCAATCTAACTTCATTTGCTTCCACGTTTTCCTTCAAAAAGTTGTACTTGATAGATATGTGCTTTTTCCTAGAATAAAATATCGAATTCCTTGATATATCAATAGCAGTAGAGTTATCATAGTGAATAACTACCAGTGCATTACAATCCACCTTTATATCCTTCAACATTTTCTTCATCCATAGAACCTATGTATAGTTAGTAGCAACAACATACTCAGCTTCAACAGTAGATAAAGAAGTACATGATTGTTTCTTGTTGGTCCATAAAACCAACTTCTTTCCAAGAAAGAAAGCTCCACCAGAAGTACTTTTCCGGTCCTTGACATCTCCAGCCCGATCAACATCTGTATATGCACATAAAGTAAAGGTATCATCCTTAGGGTACCACAAACCATATTCTGATGTACCTTGTAAGTATCTAAAAATCCTTTTCACTGCACTCTCATGATTTTCTCTAGGATCACTCTGAAATCTTGATACAATACAAACAACATTCATTATGTTAGGATTAGTCTAAGTCAAATAAAATAGACCTCAAATCATAGATTTGTATCTTGTAGGATTTACTGGTGCAAAAACATCTTTTCTTGTCAATTTCTCACTTGTAACCATAGGAGTACTTACCGGTTTAGAATATCTCATACCAAATTTCTTCAACAATTCCCTAGCATACTTAGTTTGATAGATAAAAATACCTTTATCAGTTTGAGTAATTTGCAAACCTAAGAAAAAATTCATCTTACCAATCATAGACATCTCAAATTCATTCTTCATATTCTTAGAAAATTCTGTAGACACCTAAAAATGGTCAACGCTTGCAGAGTCATACTTTAACATTTGCGCATTGCCTCATTTTAGGTTTTTGCGTCACATTAACATTTCTCCTATGTCACGCACTTGGTCTTTATCATTTGCGAGCATCGAGTCATTCTTCTGCATTCTTCATTTGTCTCGCTCTCAAATTTGGTCTTCTCGACAACACTATCTAGTCATGATTTTGATCGATTTTATCCTATCACATCAATGTGCATGCTCATTTGTCATTATTTTGGACATCGTCAATCCTAATTAGGGTTTTGTCCTCTGATCAATCTTATCATCTGGCGATTGATTTGTCATCGATCGTTGTTATCTTCGATCTTGTCATTTTACGATCAATTTGTCATTGATTGTTGTCATTTTCAATCTTGTCGTCTTGCAATCTATTTTGTCATTGATTCTTGTCCTCTTGTCAATTTTGTTGTTTTGCGATTGATTTGTCATCGATCATTATCTGTCTCAATTATGTCAATTTGGATCAATTAGTCATTGTTCCTCGTCAATTGGCGCATTTATCAATCAAATCATTTATCACATTGGTCCTTTGTTAATCAGAATCAAATCGATATCAATTATCTTTCATGAAGACCTAATTGTCGTTCTTGCATTGTTAATTCATCTTTTAGGGTTTCATGATTTAATCATTTAACCTTGTTTGTCATTTCTCTCTCTAGGATTAATAAATTATTTATTTATCCTAAGTCTTCTCATCACAATTAAATGTTCATTTAATTGGCTAATTATTCCTCTTTTTGTGAATTAATTAATAAATGATAAATTGTTAATTAATTCACCTAATTTATCTTAATTCCTAATTTCCTCCTTTTCTAAAATTTCCTCTTTATGAGAATTGATTAATAAATGAAAAATTATTAATTAATTCACTAATTCCTAATTTCCTCTTTTTTTCTAATTTTCTAATTTTCTAAATTCCTAATTTCATTTTCTCCTATTTTTCTCCTAACTTCATGGGAATGACATAGAAATTTGTCATAATTGAAAATCAATCAATTCTTGACATAGAAATTTGTCATAAATTGTCATGAATTATCAATCAATCAAATTTTGCATAGAAAGTGCATAATTTGTCATAAATTGTCATAATTGACATTTTTGATTTGCAATTTCTATTTGAATTGAGTCATGCTAATTTGATCATTTCTCCAATTTATCTATAAATTGGATGAATTTCTTCAATCTCAGATCTCTAATCATATTATCGAATTTCTAATCACTTTGTCAAATCACGCTTCGAGTACTCTTAAGCAATCATCTTGTCTACTTGCTTTCATATCATGATCATGCACTAGTAGGTGAGATCCACAACAAAGCTATTTGGAGAAGAAAGAAGGACAATGGAGCCACATGAAGGAGACATCTGCATTTGGTTTTCTCAGATTTCATTTAGAATGTCTTGTCTTCATGCTTTTATTGAATGTTTTTAGGATTGTTATCACTGCATTTTAGTTTTTGTGATTGAAATAATATTAATATTACTTGCTTTGATGATTTCTGATTTCCTAGCTACATTAATTGGTGAACCTGACATGAACACTAACCATCTAACTCCTTGAATGTGTTTTTGAGTGCTTTTGAGTTGATTTGCAGGTCAAAAAACCCAAAAATAGGGCAGTGCAGGGTTTTCTGGGGACTTCTGCACCTGTGTGAGACAACCTGCGCCTGTGTCAAGCAACCTGCACCTATGTTAAAGACATTTTGTGCCTGTGTCATGACTTCTGCACCTATGTCATGACTTCTGCACCTGTGTAAAGTCTAGAAATAGAGGTAAAAATGCAGTGTTTTACTTGAAAATTGTTTGTTTTGCATTCTGTTTTCTTCTTTTTGGTTTTTGGTAGTAATTCTCTGTGTAGAACCTTGGCATACGCATGGAAAAGACAAACAAATGAAACTACTAACACGTTTTTGTGCAAGTTCGATAGTCAAAGACTAAACATTTCAAACTTCTGACTTGGGTTTTTGCAGGTTGCCTTGGACTACAACTAAACCTTGTGTTTGCAATTAATTTTTAGGAACCTAGTGATTTCTAAATAGGATGGAATGAATGTATGTTTTCTTTGATTGTTGAGCTTGACATTGGAGTAGGAGAGTATGCTCTCATCCTTCTTAGGGTGATCACAAATCCAGATCTTCGATACCATGCTCATTGTTTTGATTGTGTGTCACCTTTAGAGGGCCTGCCTTCCCGACCATTTGCTTTTGCAAGCAAGTGATAATCGTGAGAAGGGAACGACCCAAAGTGAGTATGGCTAGAATACCTTGGCATTCTAACTCACTATAAAAAAATACCCGATGAGCGAAAGCTTTGAAGGAAGGGTTACATGGGAATTGCAGTTACTTGGGAAGTGATGACCCTTGGACTCTTTCTCATATCAACATCTAAGTAGGACCTCACGGTCTAAATCGTGCTTGTGTGACTACATTTGTTTGGTATCTTGATGGGCTTAATGTCTCAATCATACTTGCGTGACATCAAGGAGTAACGCTTAACAGAAATCCTGGCTAAACACCTTGTTTTTAGAGGCCAAAAACCCTTCTAGTTGCTTGAGAAGGACAAGTTCGGATACTTGGAAGAGATACTAAGTTCACCATGGGGAGATTTCCATGGGGAGTGATGCTTGGCTGCCCTGAGAAGTGAGTGCCGTGGAGGGGAGCCCATGGGGTCAAGCATCTATGTATTCTCCTTGAATCCCATAATGAGTCTACCTCTCAAGTACCTAATGTCCTTGCCTACCATAAGAAATATGTGAATGAGCATGATTGTATTGAGTCTAAGTTGAAATATCTTGTCTTCTTTGTTTGTCAAAAGTTGAATTGCATATCATTTCAAAAACAAGACAAAATTGATTCAAAACAAGGTTAAACATAAGAGCATTTCATCCAACAAACTTCAAAACACTTTCAAACATGGTTGTCAAACATTGTTCAAAATCTTGTCTCAACATTCATGTCACGTAGATTTAGGTTCATCCTAGGTTGCATTTTGCAAAGTTCATTGTCAACTACCAAGGTTAGGTTTCACCTAAGTCATACTCCTTTGCATATCAATAAGGGTCATCCATTTGCATGTGTCCTCTTGCATTAGAGTAATACCATTGTCATACTTTGCATACCCTAGGTCTCTTCATTAAGTTTAGGTTATTATCATATCATATTAAGGTCATTTGCATAGTAATTGTCCCTTTGCATATAGTCTCAAAAACTAGGTTTTGTCATACTTGAGTAATCCAAATCTTTGATAAACCCTAAGTCATTGTTAAGAAGTCTAGACCTTGTCAAACCTTTTCTTTTTATGTCATTATTGTCATTTGGTCAAACCTAGCTTAGTATCCAAGCATATAGGGGAGACTTTGTCATTTTGTCCTTTTGTCACTTGGTCCTTTTATCCTTTGAGGTCTAGACATCATCTCAATTTCCTAAGGGTCTCTTTTAGATCTGCATTCCAAAAAGTTTGTCAAAATCTTGAAAAACAACCAAAAACATAGGTTGCATTCTTGCCATAGATTGCATTCTCATTCATTTAGTTTGCATTTAGTTGCATATCATATATTGTCTTTGAAAAATTCCAAAAATATTGCATTTGCATAAGTGACATGCCTGTTGAAACAAGATCAAAATCTAAAAAGATGGGTGAACCAACGTATCAACCCATTGACAACATATCAAATTCACAATTTCAAACCAGTCAAACAGTACAAATTGAAGGTTCATCAAACACATCACTACCACCATATGGAATGGTTCAACTTGGACCACCATCATTATATGAACCAATGTTTGTACCTATGAAACCAGGACATGGGAGTGTTCCACCAACTCCAAGAGGAAATGCACCTTTTAATTGGAATCAACCAAACTTGCAACATGAAATACAAACATTGTATGAAGAACAAACCCTCTCACAATGATTTGGTTCAGATCAAGGCATTCACCAAGAAACGAATCCAAATGTCCAACCAGATTCTTCATCAGATTCTGATGCTTTTGATGATGTTGACATGTTCCTTCAAGATCCAAAGATAACAAAAAAGATGGATAAGTTCTTGAACAAGGTCTTGAAGATGTTTCCACAAAAGTATCTTAACATGATGAGTAATGTGACCTCTTCAAGTGAGCAAATCAATGTGCAAGAACAACAAGGCAGTGAGTTGTTAAGTTTCTCTCTGCATCCAAATGAAGAAAATGCACAACAAGCAACTCAACCTACCTTGATGAGTAAACGTGCTTCAAAGGCATTGATAGTGACTATTCCTCAAAAGTCACCATTTGAGACAATAAATAATCCATTATTCAATGCAACACCTGTAACACAAGATCAAATAAAGACCACGCAAATATTGACAACTATCCCTCAACAAGAAGTAGTTCCTCATATGCATAAAATGGGATCAAAATCTAAAATGCAAGAGAGCTTCACAACTGGAATGCCTGATATCACCAATGTCCAAAACAATTCCACGATGCAACAAAGTTCTTATGTCCTGTAAAATTCAATATATTTGCCAAACACTATTGCGACAAATCCTTCGATAATGGTGACATAAAGAGCTACGGATAGTGGTTTGCAACAACAACAACTGTTGCAACAATTGAGTAATACACAAAAAGTGCAATCGAATGTGCAAACAAGCAATGTACAACAACAACAATTTCGCATTCGACAACAAATAGCAGCGCCTTCGGCACCATTACAAGTTAATGCAAACTTGAAACCATCACAATGAATTGGACAAACAACACAGCAAGTTAATGCAAGTGCTATACCCCATCTTAAGGAGAAGCAACGAAAACCACCTAAACAAAGTTTTTTACAAATGATGGGATACACACCGCGACAACAATTGGCACAAAGTCAACAAATTTTGATTCGTTAGCCTCAACACCAACATGTGCCTCAATATGTGCCAAGGCAAACAAGCTATCCTACTTCACAACCGCAATTGGCGCCTGTGCAATATCAACAACATACTCAATTGCAATATCAACCTAGGCTACAAGAAGCACAACAACAAGGTCGATATCAAGGCATAGCACAACCACAACAACAAGCGATGTACCAAGAACATTATATGCCAGAGACACCAAAAATGGCCATTTCAGAGTATCAACAACCGATCGGAAATACGATGTATCGACAAGGAGTACCCACTGGGATTAATGATGGACCTCCAAAATCTGATACAATTGTGCAACAACTTGAGAAGTTGCAACGAAAAGTTGACGCATTAGAAACTAAAGGAACAAAGAAGTTGTATACAGATCAAGATTTATGTCCTAATCCATTTGACAAGAGTGTATACATGCCTCCATTCCCTAAGCATTTTGAGGCACCTAATTTTGAGAAATATAAAGGGAATGGCAATCTAAAAGATCACATTCGAGCATTTTTCGTGGCATGTACTGAAGTGAGTTATGAGGAAACATATTTAATGCGCTTATTTGCACGAAGTCGCATGGGGCAAGCCATGGATTGGTATTCACATCTGCTAAGAAATATAAAGACTTGGTCGGAATTGGCTCAAAAGTTTTTATCTCATTTCGCATTCAACATTGACAGTGACGTGACCATGTCAGATTTATGCAACACCAAGCAAAAGCAAGGTGAACCATTAGTGACTTTCTTGCAATGATGGCGAAGCTTGTATAGTCATTCTTCCCTGGATATACCTGAAGAACAACAAGTGAATCTGTTTATCCAAAATTTGGTCCCAGAAATGATGTATGAACTAAAACTGAAAAGTCCCAGTACTATTGAGAAACTCATTAAGAAAGGAATGAGCATTGAAATGGCTCTTGTAGCTAAAGGAATTATCAAGCTCAATAAAGACAGTGACAACACAAATTATTCAGGGGATAGAAACAGATTTTGGTATAAGAACAAGAATGTCACTAATGATGGAGTTGTTGATGCAAGAGCGGTGAATGCAAATCAACCCCCATTCACGATCAAGAAATTGAGTGTTCCTAATATGTCAACTATGGAACAAAATCAAGCACCAATGAGAAATGTTACTCAACAACAGCATACTCAACAATATAATCAACAACAAGGCCAAATCCAAAGCCAGCAGCACAAACCTTTCCGATCAAGGGATGGGCCTCCTCAACAATTTACACCATTGGGAGAGCCTATTGAGTCAGTAATGAAGCAATTAATACAAGCAAAATTTATTAAGCTCCCAGATATCAAGGCAGAACCAGTGGTAAAACCACATTGGTGGAATGATAATGCATACTGTGAGTATCATCGGTCCAAAGGACATAAAACCGCGTCATGTTTTCAATTGAAACATATGATTCAAGATTTGTTAGAGAAAGGAGTAATTGAGGTAGATCCACCCCATGCTACCTCTAACACTGATCATACTATTTTCAAAACTCCTTTGCTTGATCATGACAAGGGTAAAGCGTCTTCTTCCAACTCTGCCCAAACAGAAAATTATGCGAATACTGGTTATAACAATGTCATCAATTGTTTCAGAGCATCAAATGAGTATGTTTCCACCCTAAGAATAAAGGGACAAGATCCCTCTTGCGCGGTCACCACTCGTCGATCTAAAATAGTCCTAAAAGGAGCTCCTGCAACTCCTTCCAAACCAACTCCTGCAAGCTAGTATAATCTCTTGGATCATCTAGGAAAGACACCTGCACAAATATCAATCCTTGAGTTATTGAAAATGTCTCCCATGCATCGTGCAATCCTGGATAAAGCTTTAATTGAGTCCACTGTCTCGACAGATATTGATGTTGACCAGTTTCAAGCCCGGATTGGAAATCTAGTTGTTTCCCAAAATGTCGCATTTTCTGATAATGATATCTCACCTGATAAGCTCCCTCATAATGATCCTTTACACCTTGAAGTCTTTGTCCATAATTGCAAAATTTGACGAGTCTTGATAGATGGTGGAGCGGGTCTTAATATTTGCACCTTGAGAGTGGTCATTGGCCTTGGATATACAGAAAATGACATTGATGCTTCCAGAAGAATAACAATAAAAGCATATGATGATGTTGAGCACCCATCCAAAGGGATAATTACATTTCCTATCAAATTCGGTCCAGTGATAGAAAACACTTTCTTGCAGGTCTTGGACCTTGATCTCCCTTACAATATGATTCTTGGCCGTCCATGGATCCATGCAATGAAAGCGGTTCCATCCACTTATCATCAATGTTTAAAATATCCTTACAATGGAACTGAGATAACAATTCCTGGAGATCCTAATCTATTTCAATTTTGTGCTACTCTAAAGGATACCCCTCAGCGGCAAGTCCCAGTCAATAGAGAAGCCAATTCACATAGCTATGTGGATCCTAAGGAATTGTTAGATGCTATCAAAGGAAAATTGAAGATACAAGACCAAGGATGCAGAGAATATTCAATGGATCAAACATTCCTCATCGGGAATTTACCAATATCTCCAAAATCATATGGCAAACCGCATTTATTGCAAAAGAAACCTAAGGTCATTATTCAATATCAGCCTCCCACTACATTTACAAGATGGGGTGAACTTGACAAAGAAACTTTAGATGATGATGTCATAGATTGGCTTTACAAAGATCCAACTGAGATCCCACCTGTCAGGTTGCCAGTGGAATGATATGGAAAAGGGTTTACTATGCTGCAAAAGAAAGGATATGATGGCTGCAGTGGCTTAGGCCTGAACAACAATGGAAGGCTAGAACCTGTTATACCCAAGATGCGAACTCTGACTTTAGGGTTAGGTTTTGTACCATTGCAAATTGGACCCTCATCTTCCAAAGTGCCCATGTATAGAAAAGGGCGTGACTTTGATGATGAAATAACACCTGAGGATACCTGACCCAAAACTGATTCCAATGAATGGGAGTGGAGTTCTTTTTCTTCTAGCTCCTATGCCCTCGACAATATTTTCATTGACCCTGATAATTTGCCTATGGAAGACAAACATGAAATAACTCCTCTTCCTAAAACATGTCCTCATGCTTGGATAGAGTCATTCTGGGATCCAAGCTCCGAATCAGATACAAGCAGTTTCGATAGTGACACCACAGATGTTAACATCTTTACCATATCAGCCCTTTCTCTCCTTACAACCAATGATGACATGCCCCTCATCTATCCCCAGCTTATCCAACATGACCAACAAGAACCACTCACATTGGACTATTTTCAAAATGATGAAGCAATTGCAGAATTCCTTGGACTATGAGAAGGCATGCCACAAGGTCATCATAAGGCAGGATTTGCTATCGATTTGGATTCCATAGCATATTTTGGGGAGTCAACTCCCTCTTCTAGTCATCAAAATGAAAAAAGAAAAGAAAAAGTAAAAAATCAAAAGAATAGGTCTTTGAGTGAAAACCGTAAGGCACTCTCTGACCATGAAAAAGTAAAAACAAAAGACGTACCTGTAAGTGAAAACCTCTCTGAGGCGCCCAAAGGTGGAAGAGTGGACATACCCCTATCCAGTCAGGATAAATCAACATTGCTGGTGGAAATGACCGAGGAAATCAATTTGGGTACACCTGACAACCCTAAGGTCATTCATTTTGCTGCTTCTCTATCAAAACAGGAAAAGATAGATTTTGTCAATTTCTTTCTTGAGAAGAAGATCAGCTTTGCATGGTCCTATGCAGATATGCTTGGCCTTGATCTAGAATTAGTCCTTCATCATTTTCCATTGAAAGCCGATGCCAAGCCTGTCAAACAAAAACTTCGAAAGATGCATCCCCAGGTGGCTCTTTTGGTCAAGGTGGAACTGAAAAAATTACTAGATGTGGGCTTTATTAGACCCATTGATTATGCAGACTGGATTTCAAATTTAGTACCAGTTAGCAAAGTAACTGGGGGCATTAGAATCTATACAGATTTTAGAGATCTCAATAAAGCATGCCCTAAGGATGATTTTCCATTGCCAAATATCGACATCATAGTGGACATGACTACTGGATATGAGATGCTTTCATTAACGGATGGTTTCTCCGGCTATAACCAAATTCGCATTGCTCCTGAAGATCAACATAAGATAGCATTCACCTATGCTTGGGGTACCTACTGTTGGAATGTGATGCCCTTCGATCTTAAAAATGCAGGCGCAACATATCAAAGAGCAATGATGACAATTTTTCATGATTTCATGCATACTTTGATGGAGGACTATGTTGATGACTTGTTATGCAAATCTGTCACAAGAGATAGTCATCTAGCCATCCTGGGCCCAATCTTTCACCGAATGGAGACATACAAGCTTAGACTCAATCCAAAGAAGTGTGTCTTTGGTGTCACAGCTGGCAAGTTACTAGGGTACATTGTTTCTCACAGAGGCATTGAGGTCGACCCTGCCAAGGTTAAAGCAATAATGGATATGCCTCCTCCGTCTAATCTCCGTCAATTACGCAGTCTGCAAGGAAAGCTCTAGTCAATCCGCCGCTTCATAGCTCAGTTGGCCGACAAATGTCATCCATTCTAGCATCTACTACATAAAGGTGTCACTTTTAAATGGGCTAAGCAATGTCAATCAGTCTTTCAGGCTCTCAAAGAATATTTGCTGTCGACGCCTATCCTAATGCCTCCTATAGAAGGCAGGCCATTTTTATTGTATATTTCTGCAACTGAAACGGCATTAGGAGTTCTCTTGGCCCAACAAGATGAGAACGGCAAAGAGCGAGCTATTTATTATATCAGCTGGACACTGGTAGGTTATGAGCTAAATTATTCAAGTATTGAAAGGTCATGCTTAGCAGTGGTATTTGCAACACAAAAGCTTCGACATTATATGTTAAGCCACTAAACATTGTTGGTTGCAAAAATTGATCCCTTAAAATACTTGCTTAGCCGAGCAGCTTTGACGGGTTGCCTAGCAAAGTGGGTCATGATTCTCAGTGAATTTGACATTGAGTATATGGAGCGAAAGGCGATAAAAGGACAAGTCATAGCAGATCAACTTGCAGAGGCTCCTATTTCTGATGATCATCCCATATTAACCGATTTTCCAGATGAATCAGTCTTTACTCTTACATCTTCTATTGAATGGAAGTTATACTTTGATGGATCCCATACCAAGTTCGGGTCTGGAGCCGGCATCTTGTTTGTCACCCCTCAAGGTGATGCTATTCCCAAGTCCTATAGGATAACTTTTCATTGTACCAATAACATTGCAGAGTATGAAGCACTGGTTACAGGACTCCGAGTAGCCATCCACTAGAACATCACGCATTTGCAAGTCTATGGAGATTCTCAATTAGTCATCTGACAAGTGAATGATGACTACGAAACAAAAGATGAAAAGCTTATTCCCTATAAGCATATGGTAGATTTCTTCAAGACCAAATTCATGGCTATCCATTTCAATCAAGTTCTGAGAATGCAAAACAAGTCAACAGATGCAATGGCTACGATCACCTCCATGTTAAATATGCCAAACAATATGGACAAATGTGAATTTTTAGTTGAACAATTGCTGGTTCCTTCTTTTGACATTCCGACAGCGGATGTGATGTGCATTCTTGTTGGTCCCAACTCCCCATGGTACAATGATGAATATCAATATTTGAAATCCCAAACCTTACCACCTAACCTTTCCGCTAACCAACGCCGAGCCTTCATCCGACAGACAGCCAAATATGTCATCATCGCCGACACCCTTTACCATCGTTCTTTTGACCATACCCTCCTTAGGTGTTTGGATTCTGACGAAGCACAAACGACTTTACATGAGGTTCACGATGGTATATGTGGGGGCCATTTCAATGGTCTGAGCTTAGCCAAATAGTTGATTCATGCTGGGTATTATTGGCCCACTCTGGAAAAAGATGTTCATGATTTTGTTAAGAAGTGTTACAAATGCCAGATCCATGGAAATTACATTCATGCACCAGCCCAAGAGCTTCATTCTGTCATATCTCCATGGCCCTTTTCTCAATGGGGATTGGATCTTATTGGCAAGATTCACCCGACATCTGCAAATGGACACAAGTTTATCATTACAACCACAGAGTATTTTACAAAATGGATCGAGGCTATCCCCATGACCTATATGACTGGTGTGCAAATTTCAAAATTCTTGCTGAATTGTATCATATGCCGATATGGGGTTCCCCTTGCCGTAGTCACAGATAATGGTCGACCCTTCAAGAATAAAGATGTCAAGGAACTCTGTGAAAAAATTCATATCCAACACCATTTCTCCAGTCCATACTATCCACAGGGGAATGGTCAAGCTGAAGCATCAAATAAAACCATTATCAAGATCCTGAAAAAGGTTGTCAATGACGCTGGTCGAGATTGGCATGTTCAGTTGAATCCAGCACTATGGGCCTGTCACACTTCTATCCGCACACCTACTGGCACAACACCTTATTCCTTGGTGTATGGTGCGGAAGCCATTTTACCCTTGGAAGTGGAGATTCCTTCCTTGCGTGTTTCCTTACAACACCTGATTGATGATGAGACACATAGAGTCTCTCGGTTGCATCAGCTTGAGATGTTAGATGAGAAACGTCAGATAGCTCTGACACATTTGCAAGCATATCAAAACCGTCTCCATCACTCTTATAATAAGAAGGTCAAAGGGCAACACTTTGAAGTGGGAGATCTGGTTTTAAAGGCAAACCCTAAGAATGCATAGTCTACTGACATCATCAAAGGCAAGTTTGAACCTAATTGGGTTGGGCCTTTCATAGTAACTACAACATATGGCTCGGGGGCATATCAGCTTGCCACCCCAGAAGGTGAACCTCTGTTTGATCCTATAAAGAGCATGCATCTTCGCAAGTACTGGGCATAATTTTCTATCAGCACTTCTTCAAATATGATCCTGAAAAAATACAAAAAAAGTGAAAAAAGCAAAATACAAAAAAAAAAAAAAAAAAAGAGCAAAAGAGTAAAGAAAAATGATTTGCCCTCTAATGAAAACCTGGCAAATAGGCGCTTTGGGCAAGTACCATGGTGAAAACCTGGCAATCAGGCGCCATGAGTAATGAGATTATTGCTTTGTCATCTGTCATGACCTCTAGCTATGCTTTCTCTTGGCCAGTTTATCATGTCTATCTTCGTCTTGACCCAATTTCCTATTCCAGGCCTGTTATTGGTCAACATCATTGTCATGCATACTCCGGTTTCTTGTACATATGTTTTGGTCCCGGTCTATGTATATCTTTTAGATGCACATTGGGTGTGTTCCCCTTGTCATGATCAATCACTGGAACATTTGCATTTAAAATGTCCTTAAAAAATCTCTTAAAAATTGAAAAATGTCCTAAAAAAAATCTCTTAAAAATTGAAAAATGTCCTAAAAAAAAAAATCTCTTAAAAATTGAAAAATGTCCTAAAAAAATCCCTAAAAAAGTCATATAAAGTCTTGAAAAAAATGAACAAAAAAATTTCAAAACATTAAAATCCAAAAAAAAGCATTTTGCAATAAATATCCTCTTGGTGCATAAGACAGCTCACCGAGTATACATCCAACAACACGCAATCCAACACTGTGCTTTAATGAAATCATGCTTAAACAGATGAACTTTTTACTCAAACCAGACATTCAAACTGATCGCACTTGTCATATCAATCAACCGCAAATTTATTTGTCCTTGGCACACTATCATGAGTCTTATGCAGGGTGTGGTATACTCGAAACCAGATTGTGTCCTATCTTAGACGGGGTACCACATGTCCTGAAACCAGACAACATGATCGTCCTATCAGCACTTTCAACTTTTGACAATGAAGATCAAGATGTTTTGTTTGATTTGTTGGGATTTGTGCATCTTATCTTTTTATTGATTTATCTTTGGCTTCGGTCATGTTCCTATGTTGCTCGATGATGTCACTGAGTGATTTAGAGTGACTGGGATGGTTCATGATCTCTTTCTTTTTTGTTGTGATTGTTGTTTGTCTGCAATGTGTCTGTCTTTTGCAAAAAGGGTTGCATTTCAGCTCTGGCCTTCCATGCCATGATGCCACACATCCGTTTTGCTACATTAAAATAAAGGTTCTCACCTACAAAGTGCATTACTGAAAGCAAGTTTTTCTTCTTCTCTAACTGTCCTCTGTTTCATTTCTTCTTACTAACATTTCTTCTGTCAGTTGGGATAGTCATTTTGGTCTGGTGCTCCGATTTCCCCAAATACATATGCTGCATCCTGCATCCATTTGGTTAGTACATTTGCATTACATCCAACATTTTATCCATTTCATATTATCAATGCATCAAAAAAACACATAAAAATACATCCATACATGTTCCACAATAAACAGTGCATAAGTCATCCATACATGAAAAATAACTATCAGTCATAACACATTGCATCCCATCATATCGATGCATATCATATCATATGTCACAATAATATCGGAGTACAAAATTGGACTATCTGTCCTAAGTATTGCCCGCAGGCTGACTATATAATATCAAACTACATATGCATCTGTCCATCATAAGGAGCACGTGCCTCTGTCACTGGGTGCTCCCTCTGTCCTCCTCATCCCTGCCATGTCTCATGGATGATGTCCCTCCTGGTCCTGGCTGTGGTGGTCTCATAGGTCCACTCACCCCCATGCTGCTCAATGACCTCCGAGAGCGTGCCCTGCTCTTTATCCTCGATCGTGTCCGATATGATGCTGCTCTCTGCTCAGGTGGGACTGCGCTCTCATATAGTGTCCTCCAATGGCGTATCTCCTCTCTGGTCTCTACCAGCATCTATGCCATCTCGCGTGCACTGGCATCCCGAATCGACCCAATATACTCAGTGACTCTCTGTTCCTCTCACTGTGCCTGAGCTATTGTTGTATCTCGAGCCGCTGTGAGTCTGGCTATCTCCGCTCTGAACTGATCCTGCTGTCTCTCTAATGTCGCAATGTGATCTTGCTGACTCACTATGATAGCCCTGCACATCTCCATCTCCTCTGTCCTAGCTGTCTCCGGCTCTATGGGTATATCCCGCAATGCCTCCTGCTCGCCTGAATCTAGCTCATCCTCGTCATCCCCATCCTCATCTTCATCCTCATCATCCCCATCATCCTCATCTCCATCCTCATCATCCCCATCATCCTCATCCCTTCCCTCATCCTCCTCATCCTCATCATCTCCCTCCTCCTCTCCTGTGAGTGGGAAATCCTCCTGTCTCGTAGGAACTGGAATATCAAGATCTGTCAATGGCACTGGCCGTAGTCGTGCAAACCATCTCTCATACTCCTCTGTCATCCTGGCATCTACTACATCTAATCTCCAATCCCATTGTCTCTGCTGTAGCTGTGAGAAGTCAACATATGCTATGTGTGGCTGAATCATACTCCCCCACTGACTCGTCTCTTTGTGAGATCGGGCAAAGTGTGCAGTCCTCCTAGGTACATCTTGCCTCTCTCCAAACTGTCGTCTGACTCTCTTTGGTAGGTACAACTCAATCACTCTCTGGCAATTCATTGGTCACCCAATTAGGTACCTCTCCTATCTACAATATGGTAGCTCCTCACTATCATCTGACCATCCTGGACAATCATGATATGGCCTCCATATGAACTCTCTCAGTCTGTCTAGCTCATGTCGCCAATATAATATGTATCCAAAAGGACCTTGTCTCAGTGCTCCCCCATAGCAGTACACATATGGTCGATGTGGTACTACCTATCTCTCTGTAATCGGTCGACATATGGCTATGTGCTCAAATGCCCATACCTGCAGCAGTGTGACTCCACAACTCAACGTCAGCACTCCCTGATATGCTATCTGATGCAACTGAAAATACAGCATAGCCAGTACACATGGTCCCCATGCATACACCATACCCTCTATCGCCATCCGCTCTAGCACTCTTCCCCATCCAATAGGGAATCCATGTCCTTGTCTGTCTCCTGCTAGTAGACATGCTATCACCACAGCTATCACCACATATCGTCGATCATACTCTGATGCCATAGTCTCCCAGTCGAACTCCCTCTCTATGATATCCAGATCATCTGCATCGCACTCAAATAATCTGCACAATGCGTCTCTCCCTGTCACTGGGTCATACTCTATCATCTCTCCATGAATCGGAATGCGGAGGATACGCCATACATCCTCTAGTGTCACAGTCGCCTCTCCAGTCGCCAGATGGAAGGAGGAGGTCTCCGAATGCCATCGCTCTGCCAATGCGGTAAGTAGTCCTGTGTTTTCCCTAATCTCAGGCATATACATGATATAGTATATCCCCAGTCCTGCTAATGTATCTCTGTCCGTGCTCCTGAGTCTATGTCGTAGCATGAAGCAGTCAGGTCGGTTCTCCCGTGTGATCAAAGGATACTGTCGACTTTGCATCACAATAGGGGCATATTTTGTCAGTTTTAGGGTTTGCTCCTATGGGTTGCATTTCCTCATTTCATCCACAAATCAGGGTGTTTTTCATCTAATATGACCTATCCTACCCTTATCCCCCCTTTCCGGATCATTTGCATGTCGTTTTGGACCAAAATTGAGTTCCCAATGCACAACTGCACCTGTGTCAAGGAACCTATGCCTGTGTCATGTAACCTGTGCTTGTGTACCCTACACAAGTGCAGAAGACCTCACACAAGTGCAGGATTCGCCCTACACAAGCGTAGAAGTCAGTTTCTGCACTCCCTGTGGGCCCCGCAATGTCCTGCAAGCGATCGAAATTCATGCAATTGAAAACATGGGTTTTTGAGATACATACCGCTGCTCCTCCGTCATTCGGTCATTTGAATGTGCATACACATTCTTCGAGGTGATCTGCCATTGGAATGTTTGCCATCTCTCTGCAAGTGTCCTTTTCCAGAGCAACAAATTCTCCTCTTGAGCTAGTGCAAATGAGCAATTTTCCCTCTCTTGGTCTCATTTATAGATCTTTGTCAGTGCATAGATGGACGTGCACCCTCTCCATCTTCTGTTGGTCATGGTCTTTTGTGTCGTTAATTGCTTGTCCTTCGTGCATCCGGTCTCCGATTGTCAGTCTGTTTGTTCCTATCATGTTCTATCATTTTTATCGATCAATTGGCCTCTTTTCTGCATGTTTCCGGCCAATTCCTCGAGGGGGCATGCATATGTCATTGTCATTGTCTGGGGCATTTTCATTATTGTTCTTTGAAACAACGCTTAAAATTGCATTTTCTCAAAGAGGGGCAAAATGTAGACACCTAAAAATGGTCAACGCTTGCGGAGTCATACTTTAACATTTGCGCATTGCCTCATTTTAGGTTTTTGCATCACATTAACATTTCTCCTATGTCACGCACTTGGTCTTTATCATTTGCGAGCATTGAGTCATTCTTCTGCATTCTTCATTTGTCTCACTCTCAAATTTGGTCTTGTCGACAACACTATCCAGTCATGATTTTGATCGATTTTATCCTATCACATCAATGTGCGTGCTCATTTGTCATTATTTTGGATATCGTCAACCCTAATTAGGGTTTTGTCCTCTGATCAATCTTATCATCTGGCGATCGATTTGTCATCGATCGTTGTTATGTTCGATCTTGTCATTTTGTGATCAATTTGTCATTGATCGTTGTCATTTTCAATCTTGTCGTCTTGCAATCTATTTTGTCATCGATTCTTGTCCTCTTGTCAATTTTGTCGTTTTGCGATCGATTTGTCATCGATCGTTGTCTGTCTCAATTATGTCAATTTGGATCAATTAGTCATTGTTCCTCATCAATTGGCGCATTTATCAATCAAATCATTTATCATATTGGTCCTTTGTTAATCAGAATCAAATCGATATCAATTATCTTTCATCAAGACCTAATTGTTGTTCTTGCATTGTTAATTCATCTTTTAGAGTTTCATGATTTAATCATTTAACCTTGTTTGCCATTTCTCTCTCTAGGATTAATAAATTATTTATTTATCCTAAGTCTTCTCATCACAATTAAATGTTCATTTAATTGGCTAATTATTCCTCTTTTTGTGAATTAATTAATAAATGATAAATTGTTAATTAATTCACCTAATTTATCTTAATTCCTAATTTCCTCCTTTTCTAAAATTTCCTCTTTATGAGAATTGATTAATAAATGAAAAATTATTAATTAATTCACTAATTCCTAATTTCCTCTTTTTTTCTAATTTTCTAATTTTCTAAATTCCTAATTTCATTTTCTCCTATTTTTCTCCTAACTTCATGGGAATGACATAGAAATTTGTCATAATTTGTCATAATTGACAATCAATCAATTCTTGACATAGAAATTTGTCATAAATTGTCATGAATTATCAATCAATCAAATTTTGCATAGAAAGTGCATAATTTGTCATAATTGACATTTTTGATTTGCAATTTCTATTTGAATTGAATCATGCTAATTTGATCATTTCTCCAATTTATCTATAAATTGGATGAATTTCTTCAATCTCAGATCCCTAATCAGATTATCGAATTTCTAATCACTTTGTCAAATCACACTTCAAGTACTCTTGAGCAATAATCTTGTCTACTTGCTTTCATATCATGATCATGCACTAGTAGGTGAGATCCACAACAAAGCTATTTGGAGAAGAAAGAAGGACAATGGAGCTACATGAAGGAGACATCTACATTTGGTTTGCTTAGATTTCATTTAGAATGTCTTGTCTTCATGCTTTCATTGAATGTTTTTAGGATTGTTATCACTGCATTTTAGTTTTTGTGATTGAACTAATATTAATATTACTTGCTTTGATGATTTCCGATGCATAACTTATCTTCACCTCCAAAAATAATATCATCAACAAATACTTCAATAATCAGTATATCATCATCAGTGATCTTATAATATAAATTACTATCAGCATTACCCTTGGTAAAACCAAGCTTCAAAAGATATTTATCCTGTTGTCTTGAAAATCTGATTCCCTTTAACATCCTTAAAATAATATGATTAAACTCAGTGCAGAAGAGACATCAAAGATTAGGAAATTCTCAAGACAACATATGACAAGGTTTGATTGAACCTTCTACACTTCGGACTTACTCAGAGCCCAGGTGGGTATACCTTTGTGAATTGAATTCACACTTTCAAACATAAACCCACAGCAAACCAGTCTAGAAAACCAGTGGATCTATTCACCTTGAAATCAACTGAAAAAAAAGAATGGAAATTATACTTAAATTCAGCATTTCGATCAACAAAACATGCAATAAACAACATCAATCAATACCAGTGCCTTATCCAAGGTCAAAGAGTCATCTAAACTCAAATAATACTCCTCGAGCAAAACATCTTTATGTGTCCCGTTGGCTTGGTTTCTATTAATCCTTGTATATGCCTGACACCAACAAGAATTTATGCATTCCAAATTAAGCTATGATCATCAAAATTCAAAGTCTCTTCCAAAGAGTTTATTGGTATGAGTGATCCCCGCATCTTTAATTTCCCTCCTAAAGAGAAAAGCTAACGAACACTTCTACTAAAATTGCTTTGCAATTCGATTCAAACAAGACAATCCTCGATTATTCAGAATGAAAACAATAAACAAATTGTAAACACACTTGAAGACAACACAAAGCTTCACTCAAAACCGATGGTCTGTATATTGATATTAAGTTTCAAGAAATATTACAAGAAGTTTTTGAATATTCTCCATTAGACTTAGAAAAGCTCAGATAAATTTCTATAGCGTTTTCTTACAATTCTTTTGTGATCCCTTTTCCTCTAGTCCTGGTATCCATTTATAATGACATGGATGCACAAAGCTTCAGACTTTTCGAGGAGAGTTTGTTACAATCATTTCTTTCAAAATAAAGAGGTTACAAGCTTTTCGCAAAAACAGTTACAAGCTCTTTTTGGCCTCTCCAGTTTCTTCAACAGGCTGTTCAGTTACAACCTCTTCTACCTTTTCAGGGGCGCTCTCCAACTATTCTGGATCATGGGTGGCATATTCAGTTGTCCACTCACCATACACCTCTTCTGTCGACCATGAGAAATTAATCACTTTATCCTTGGTCTTAGTCAACCTTTTCCAAGAATTTCTCATTTTATTGACTTCTGAATTGAGAAAGCCATAATGTGACTTAATTTTCTCTATCTCTTGTATTGTCAAAACAAAGAAAGATGCATCATCTAGATCAATAACTCCTTTAACTCTTGCTGACAATTTAGCTTCTATCTCCTTAGGCCAAATTTGTTTGTCCTTTAATTGATCGAGGCTAGCAAAAACTCCTGGGAGCAACTCAAAAACTTGATCAGTGTACTCCTTTTTGCACAAACTAACCTTCCTATCAACATTATCAACCTCTGCTACTAATTATACTAAGACTTTAGTGATGTCAGAAGTGGATTTAATGATGGGATTGGCCCTTGCATCATCGCAGGATACACACATAAACTCTAAATCTTGCTCCCTAGGCCTCCATTTGTCAAAAATAGGTGTCAAAATTGCCTTGTCTCTCCTGAGCTCATTCCATATATCCATAATTTTACCTACATTGTTGTAGAGCAATGAGGCATTTATTGTATCTACAAAACTGGAAATTGTAGCCCTTACCCTCTCCTCATACTTCTTTCAATATAAGGCCTGAGCCTGTTTCAAGTTTTCTAATTCTTGAGGAGTAATTTCAACCATTTGAGATCTGGAGGGTGCTGGAGATGGTGGAAACTCAATGATAGGGCTAGTAGGTGGAGGTCTTGCAGGAGAAGAGGAAATCATCAGTGTTGAAGACTCACCTTGATGGTATTGTCCAGTCAACTGGCTCTGCAGCCTAGCAATGATGCTATCCTTACCTCTTACCTCCTCAGCATTATTGTAGGCCTTGAAAACTGTTTCCAACTTGACTTGGAGGGCCTCTTTCTCTTTGGCTTCCTTCTCTGCTACTGCAACACTAAATTTTGCAGTCTCTAACACAGTGCTAGCAGCTTCCACTACCCCTGTACTCTGCACTCTCTTGACCATCATCCCACCAAGGTAACTTGACCCTTGGGTGTCTTTGCTTTTCTTACTCTCATTTCTCTTGAGAGACCACATGAAGAGTGCAGCATTATCCTTATTGAAAGTAATCCCCTCCATGGGTTTAGTCTCTTTTCTCACTGCATCTAGTACCAGGGCGTCTGCTATATCCCATTCGGGTAAAATAAGCACTCCAGCTTGTGCTACCATATCTCTTCCCTACTTAGGGGTGATGGTTTTGAATTCTTCCATCATCTCTTGCTTTATTTCCTCTTCAACCAGGGCTAGATCTTTACTAGGCTGCTCAGCCTTTCTCTTTTCACATCTAGCATTATATTTATCTATGTTTTGTTTCCATATGAACTGCATAAATGCTTCTGATGTGACAAAATTGTTATCAGCCAAGAAGGCATTAGTTGCTTGCTTTATCTCAGGATACCACTCCTGGCCTTTGACTTCAGTAGTTGTGATATCCATTTCAGCAGCAAGGGGTTCTTCTGGCATTCCTTCTTCCACTTCATCATAAGTGTAGGCAATTTCCCCTTGACTACCTAACTGTAGGAGTTGCTCAACTGCTGCTTTCTCATTTCCTATATGGATAGGGGATTGGGATGGGGAATACAAAGGTGTATCTGATTGTACTTCTTTCCCTACGCTTTACTTCTTTGTGCTTTCTTGGATGTCAATGACATCTTGTATCTTCCTCTTTCCTTTGTAGGTAGAGGGCTCCCCTGTTGCAGGCATCAGCACACTATAACTGGATTTCTTATGCAGTGTATAATCACCAGGAGGGATTTTTTTGCTAGAAGCTGAGCTACTTAGGATCATTCTTGCCTTCTTAGGGTTGCTTTTGATTACAGCTTCCCTCTTCTCCTTAAGGGTCTGCATCACATCTTCAAAGCAAATAATTAAAAACTTTATTTTCTCCTCCAGAGGGAAAAAGCTAGACAATGGGTCATAGCTGGCATCAAACTAGTGCACGAAATCCAAGGCTTTCTTATAAGCCACCCACTTCTCTTTCCTTGGCTCCTTCTCATCTAGATCAAATTCATTTCTGATGAGGTCTTCATGAAACTAAAATTGATGAGGCCTACCTCTGCATGCTGCCTTGTTTCTAAACATGTCGTTGAAGAAGTCTTCTGGATCAGTACACCTGGATACTGCAGTGGACAAATGATAACGCTTGAGGAAATCCTCAAAGCAATTCCAACCTCCCTTTGTTATTACAAATTGGTGGGCTATGGTAGCTGCAGGGAAAATAGTCCCTTTACCCCTGCCTGTCAACTCTGCCTCTTGTAAACCACCAATTTGTCTAAAGATCTCTGAAATTCCCACTTTGAGAGGGACCTGGTAAGGTAGCAAAAATGGGGTGCCTCTGAAACCAAACACTCTGAAAACTGTTGAGACTGGATACAAGTAAATATCACCCCAGTTATGAACAATTTTTATGTTCTCTACGAATTCTGTTGGTCTTATGAATTCCAGAAGAACTTTGGGGATTCTTGGGTTCTCAGAGCTCCATAATTGTACCTGCATTTTTTCTCCTTCTTTCTACTTAACAAGGTCCAGTCCACTGGCAAAGTAATCACCACCTTTGAAGAGAAAAATATGCATCAAGAGTGAGTACCATCCGAAAGGCTTATCCACCTTTCCATTCTTGATTCCTGTTAACCTTCCATGAATAGCATCAGCAATGAAAGAGGCATAATCAAATGTAATTGCAAGAGAAGGATTCAAAATCTAAGCAATCATTAACAGGTAATGATTTGGCATACTTGCTTCAGCATCTTCTCCCAAAACTTGGCAAAGTGCCCAATACATTCCTTTAGCCCTCAGGGTGAACATACTTAATGAAAAGGGCTCTTGTGTTTTGGGTCCTACAACTGTTAACCCACCTATCTTCACAAAAAACTCCTTGAGAGACCCGTTCCTAAGATGACTCCTCTATGCACTATAAATTTGGGCTAATGATGTGAAATTTATAGGTTTTAGAAAATTGGTAAACTCATTAAGCCCAAAAGCTTTCCTGAATTCTTCAGCATTAATCTCAACAAGGGTTTTCCCATTTATATCCTGAATGCTTCTTGTGACTGGATCATAATTGAGAGCAATTTGGATCAACAGATCTATGTCCATAAATACCCCTGGGACTACCAATTTCCCAACATCTAATTCCCAAATACTGTTTTGCGGGGCCAGAGAATTTCTCATTCCAAATCCAATCTTAAATAACCCCAACCTAGACAATCCAACCTGTGTGTCTCTCAACCAGTTACCCTTGTCATACAATCCTTCTCCTATCTTTAAATGGGGAGCTCTAGGCACTAATTCTTTTGCCTTTGATGCCTGATTAGTTGACAATGTCAACTTTTCTGAAAAATCATCATAGACACTCCTTTCTAAATAATTAACTTTGCTAGAAAATTCTCTTTTAGGAGCCATTTAGAAAACGTAAGAAATGAATACCTCTCATAGACAATTCTGTGTCGAATCAATTATCTTATCTAAAACACACCACACAGGAATTGCTACACAAGAATACGAGAAAACCTATTTTTGACTTGAAGGAATTTTCTCTACAAAAGAACTGACTTGCTCTATAACTGAAGAAAAAACCTCTGCATCCACTCCTCTGCAAAATTCTTTAAAAGATATCGTCACCTGGTTGATAGGAAATCAAATATTGTACTCAGGGCCTTAACTACAACATTGATTCCGAATGCTTCGGCCATCCCTTCAAAATTGAATTCATATGAGAATTCGTATTTTTCGCTCCAACGGGTCACAACGTTCCTGCAAGTGTTTCATTTTGCTCTTTCGCAACTTCACGAAGTATAACTATCGGGCAACTTGGTCCCGCAAAATAGCGCCGACCGTCCGATCAAAAGAAACTTGATCGAGCGTTAGATTAACTAATAGCTTTGGCTCCGTGCTGGGTCCCGCTTCTCTATTGGCTATATGATACCATGTGGTGCCCAACCATTGACCTTGAAATTTCCTTCGCATTCAACTTAATACTGGCCGCGTGTCTTTCTTTTATACCACCGGTTCCACCTTGGCGGGCCCACAACTTTCTTCTAAGACCACGTGTCGCCGGACACATTGCCATCCATCATGACACGTGGATGGCTCTCGTTCACTCTCGCTATTTTGCGGGGTATAAAGAACGAGCATCTTACCCTAGTGAAATAGCACAGGCCGTCAGATCATCTTTTAAGTCATCGGCATTTAACCATCTGAAAAGGCTTTCGGGAGGGGTGGGTCCGTTGACTCACTGTGAACACCTGGCATCCAGTCACCTTCGGAGCTGACTTATCACTTTCTTATACGCTGAAAGAAAGCCACTGGGCCTCAATTTATTCTTGATAGCTGTATCTGCCAGGTTATCTGTCACGACACGTGGATGGCCCTCGTTCACTCTCGCTATTTTGCGGGGTATAAAGAATGAGCATCTTACCCTTGCGAAATAGCATGGACCGTCAGATCATCTTTTAAGTGATCGGTGTTTAACCATTTGAAAAGGCTTTTGGGAGGGGTGGGTCCGCTGACTCACTATGAACACTTGGCATCCAGTCACCTTCGGAGCTGACTTGTCACTTTGTTATATGCCGAAAGAAAGCCACTGGGCTCCAGTTAATTCTTGACAGCTGTACTCGCCAGGTCATCTCCTAACTGCGACTTGACTCACCTCTGGGACCCGCCTTTTAGCCTTTAATCCTGACCTGCTGACTGTTGTAACTTATGCCGCATGCCGCCGTTTTACTTGCTCTCATCAACCAACTGGACCATCTATGTGGCATGCCATGTCATTTTCGCAACTTCGCTGGTTTTAAACTACGTGCAACTTTGCCTAGCGAAATAGTGCGAGCCGTGGATCCACCCGCGAGATGCGCACTAGTTACTGGGCCCGACAACTTTAGGAGAAAAACATATAAGGCATAAATTTTTCGATTAATTAACATAACCGCCTAGGCAAACAACAAGGGGGGACACTTCCTATGACCCCATGACCCATTACTTAAGTGAATAAAGTAATGAAAGAATAGAAACCAGAGGGTTTTAAACAAACATAAGAGGATCTATAATCAAAAACCCTTAAACCCTTGAGGTCTAGAACAAAGCTGAAGCATTTGAAATAGCGCCCTACTCAAAATTTCAACAAACCATAGCCAATCATGGGAAAATAAAAGCCCATTTTTAATCAGTGATAACAACGGCTCTGACTAGGGATGGTTGATCTCAAGGTCAACACAAGAAAACTCAGAAACTCTAGAGAAATAGACCAAAACTTGACCAAAACAGAAAAGCAAGAAAGCAACAAAATATGTACAAACAAAGGACCTACCGTGCATGGACATTAAGAGAAATAATGCTTCAGGAATTGTCCATGCACTGGAAATTCCTGCATTTCATCATTCATATTCTTCAAGAAATATGAATCCTTACCATTTAAGTCACAAACCACAAAAGGGCTAATCCACAGTGATTCAAATTTCTTGTGCTTTCTTTTATCCTGTCCTTTTGCATTCCACTGAAGAACCATGTCATCAATTTGAAACTTTCTTAATGATGTCCTTTTATCAAAAAGATATTTTGACTGCAACTGGATCTTCTGATTTTTCTTATGGGCAGAAGTCTTAAGCTCCTCCATTTCTACAATTTGGATCATTATGTTTTCCATTGGTTCAGATACCTCCATGTCCTCATTTTGCAAAAACTTATACATTGGAAGAAGGTTATTTACTGGCAATCTGGCTTGGGCACCATTGACTAATTCAAAAGGTGACATTCCAATGGATTTCTTAACTGTTATTCTATCTGCCCACAAAGCTAACTTCAGTTTTTTATCCCAAGATCTTTTATTCTCTTCTAGGATTTTCTTGATGATATTCAATAGGCTTTTATTGCTGGATTTTGCTTGTCCATTCCCCTAAGGGTGATAAGGTGAAGTGTATGACATGAGTATACTGTGACTAGTACAAAAGCCTACAAATTCTTCTGATCTAAAAACACATGGCATTATCCATCACCAATCTTGCAGGTGTTCCAAATCTAGTTACAATATTATCCATCAGGAAATCAATGACAACTTTACTAGTAGCTCTTCTTGTAGGGATGGCTTCTATCCATTTGGTGAAATAATCAATGGCCACTATGATCCATCCATGACCTCTCCCTAACCTCTCAACAATCTCTCCAATAAAATCAATGCCCCACTGAACAAAAGGAGCTTCTACAGAGACTGGATTTAGGGGTAGGGCTCCTTCATACTTGAGCTTGGATGAGAATCTCTGACATGGGTCACATCTCCAAACATATGCATGAGTATCTTTAAATAAGGTGGACCAATAGTACCCAGCCTGGATTATCTTACCAGCAGTAGTCTTAGCAGAATAGTGACCTCCACATACTCCATCATGCATTTCAATCAACACCTGTTTAGCTTGAAATTCATCCAAACACATTAGTAACTCTCCATCTCTTTTCCTCCAAAAGAGATCACCCTGAATGAGCACATATTTTTGGGACTTGAGTTTTAGAGTTCTTTTCTGATTGTATGTCATTTCTTCTGGGAGTGTATCACCTCTCAAAATTTGGATTATCTCTGTGTACCAGGGTTGCCTCTCAATACTAGTGACCAAAGCATCTCTAACCTCAACATTGTGTATTTCTACATTCACAAGATTTGACTCAGTCATGAGCTTAGCCAAACCTAAACCTCTCACCAATTTGGTGATCTTTATCTCCAAGTTGAATTCCTGAATTCTATTAATCCATCTGCATCTTTTCCCAGTAACCTCAAACTGAGACAAAATATCTTTAATTGCAGCATGTGGGACATAGGCAATGATATGTGCATTCACTAAATATGGCCTAAAAGCCTTAACAGCTTTAACTAGGGCATAAGCTTGTTTCTCCATGGTTTCATATTTTAGTTTTGTCGCCTACAAAGACTTACTATAGAAGGCTATGGGATGTTCATATCCTTCATTGTCCTTTTGTAGTAATACTACAGCCACCGTATGATATGAAGCAAAAGAAAACAGAGAAAAAGGCTTACTATAATCAGGAGATTTCAACACTGGTGCCTCCTGGATTGCCTTCTTAATCTCAGCAAAAGCTTTTGAAGCTTCTTGATCCCAATAAAATTTTGTATCCTTCTTAAGAAATTTGACGATAGGCTTCCCTATCTCTGCAAAGTTTGCAATGAATCTCCTGACAAAATTTACTTTACCTAAAAAGGATTGGATACCTTTCACATTTTTAGGTTCAGACACCTTATTGATTGCTTCAATTCTCTCAGGGTCTATTCTTACCCCCTCCTTGGAAACTATGTGTTCCAGTAGCTTTCCCTCAGTGACCCCAAAATGACATTTCTTGGGATTTAGTGATACACCAAATTCCAAGGCTTTATTGAACACCTTCTCTAGATGTCCACAATGATCATCAGCTTTCTTAGAGAAACAAGTTAGATCATCTTGATAAACCACCATGATGATGTTTATGAATTCTTTGAAAGCTACATCCATAGCTTTCTGAAATGTAGCTCCTGCATTTTTTAATCCAAATGGCATTCTCACATATACATAAGTTCTCCATGGAGTAGTGAAAGTTGTCTTAAACTATTCAGACTCCTTTACCAACACTTGATTATATCCTAAGAAACCATCCATCATGGATAAAAGATCACATCCTATCACTCTTTGTAGCATGGCTTCCATATTTGGGGATGGGTAGTTATCTTTCAAGGAAGCAACATTTAAATTCCTAAAATCTACACACAATCTGATGTCACCATTCTTCTTCCTCACTGGGACCAGATTGGAGACCCATGAAGAATGCCTTATTGGTTTGGTAATCCCCCCTTCTCTCAATTTGGTCAACTCTTGTTGCATTTTAGTTTCTAACAAGGGGTTGATAGGCCTCTGTTTCTGTCTGAAAGGCTTAGCATCTGGAAGTAAAGGAACTTCATGCTGAAAAAGATCTTGTCTATACACCTTTAGGTCTTCATAAGACCAAGCAAAGACATGGTTATACCTTTTCAATAAATTAATAAGGTTAGTCCTGACATGAGGGGGTAGTTTCTTTCCAATATATACCAACTTAGGGGATGATTTTGTCCCCTAGTTTACCTCCTCTAACTCTTCCAACTTGGTGGTAGACTGCTGATGTAAATGACTATCATTATAACTAAACATGCTCTCCAGCTCCACCAGCCCTTTAGGTATCTCATTGGTTTCCAACTGGACCACATCATTTCCAAACACTATCTCTCTATTGTCTACCACTTCCACCAATGCATTACAATCAATCTTTTGTCCATCATAATCATCAACACATTGGATAAACCTAAGAATGTCTTCATCATCAGCAAAAACTTGCCAATTGTACACATTATCAGGAATAGCAGGCCTAGATTTTATTTCCACAGTGGAAATACCGGTTAGCGTTGCATCATCATTTTTCAAGGCAACATTAGCTAGGAAATCTACCATAATATTTTTTGCTCGCTCTATCCAATTAATACAAAATGCATCAAAATTCTCAATAACATCTCAAACAACATGCTTATACTACTTTAATCTATCATTCTTGGATGCATATTTAGATCTCACCTGAGAGACAACCAATTCTGAATCCCCCATCACTTTCAATAGTTGGATTCCATGCCTTTTTGCAACTTCAAGTCCCAGTAACAGGGCTTCATATTCTACAGTATTATTTGTGCACTCGAATGCCAATAAGAATGAATACTTGAAAGTTATACCTGATGGGGACACAAAAAGAACCCCTGCTCCAGATCCTTCTTTAGAGCAAGCTCCATCAAAATACATTTGCCACAATCCATACTGTTGTGCTTGTAGCTCGACCACAATAGGGTCAGTATTCTTCAATTGAGGTGAAATTGGTTGAAGTCTAAAGTTATCTAAATCTACATCGATCATACAATTAAGCATACTAGGGTCTACATTTTCAATTACCCTAGAAGCTCATGGCTCTCTGTATAATTTGAATTGATTACCACTAATAGGAATGGTAGCATAAGATAAGTCCAGTTGAACATTTCCCCCTACTGCTACTGCCCACTGCCTGGAAAGTAACATACCATAGTGGGGTTTAGTGTTAGTAACAATAACATCCATTTTGTAAGTGGCTTCAGGAAATGCTGCTATTTTTACTTCTACATCTTTCATTGTACCTATCACAGGTACTTCTCTGTTATCCATGGCATAGCATTTCCCATACATAGTGGTTACTGATAACCCTAATTCTTTCATAACACCATAGGGCATTACATTAGCAGCAGCTCCTGAATCTATCATGCAGTTTTTAATCAACCGGTTATTGACTAACAAGGTAACATAGAAGGGATCTACCTAATAAGGCTCCTGAGTGATAGTGGTTCCAACATAAACCTCTGGGATTTGGAACTCTTGATCCTTTCCAACTTTAGCTGAACCGGTGGGTGATACTGTGTCACTATCAGATATACTAGAGAGTAAAGATAAAGCTGCATCCATATGTTCTTTAATATTTAGTAATTCTACTAATGGAACAGTGAGCTTCATTTGAGTTAAAGCTTGGGCCATATCAAATGTAGAACTATTGCATTTTTCAGTATTAGCCCTAACTTTTTCTGTTTTGAATTGACTTGCCCTTTTCACTGTCTCTGCTCCTTGTATATCACTAACATTTTTATCATCTTTGCCTTCAAGTACATCTTTAACTTGTTCCCCTTTTTCTTGACCAACCTTAGGAACAGTAGTAGCACTACTTGATGCCCCCTTTTTTGTAACTTCCTTTACAAACATAGAACCCGGCACACCCTGATCAATGTCTCTCTTGGTGCTTCTCAGATTATAGTTATGTTTTGCTTTGGCAATTGCAGCTTTAGTGAGATTTCTAACTTCTTCCTCACTAGGCCTCCTAAGATGAACCTCTTCATCTTCAATGGTTACCACATTCAATGTAGGATGCCAATCTAAGGCTAACTGTCCTTGCACTAGCTTCTCATTATCCAGCACATCACTGTATTCACTTTGCATGGATTCCTCATCACTTTCTATGATGGTTTCAAACATATTAATGTCAGGCTCTACTCTTGGTCTCATAGATTCTTCAAGAGCTTGAGCCACTGCACACTGATGAGGAGAATGTCATCCATCACAAGCAATACACCAAGGAGTATTTTCTATATTGTGAATAGTTTTCCCTTTCAAGGGATCCGGTGTGTCTTGACTTTGGGTAGTTTTGGGCTTCTCAATTTGGGGTTTACCATCCTTCCAATTAGTATTATATGGCATATCATGTAATCTAGGGGGTCTATCTTGCCAGTTATAATGAGGTTTATCATTTTTGTTAACCTTGGCAGTCAAATCTTTCATAGCAGTCACCAATTTCTCTATCTTATCATCCTCTTTAGCAACTTTATTAGGTTGCTATTTGGTTTCTTGCCATAATCTATCATTTGTCCTTCTTCCTAATTTCCCAGATGCTTTTCTGTTACTTTCAACATTTATAGCAATTCTAAAAGCATCTCTCAAGTTATGGGGATTTTTATCTCTCAAGATATAGGCCATCTTGGAATCAAATGCATTGTAATATGTATTAAGACACATGTTATCATCTAGCCTCATCACTTGATACAATCTGTGCATGGCCTTCTGGAATTTGGCATTGAAATCAGTGACCATTTTATTTTTAGATTTTCTAATATTATTGAACTCATTTAGCATGAAACTCACATTAGTCTTGTCACCATACTGCTCTTGAAAGCAATTTTTAAAATCTTCCCATGAACCTATGCTATTGACTGGAAGACCTCTGTACCAATCTCTTGCATCATCAACCAGGGATTGAACAATTAGTTTCATAATAACATCTTCATCTACTATCTCATAATCATTTATTAGATCCCCAAAAGATTTTAGATGTTCCTCAGCACTAATTGCATTGTTCCCAACAAATTTATGGAGTCTGTCTCTTAACTCAGTGGGAACATGATTTGGATATCTCGGGATCCCATCAAAGAACAATTATCTATATTGTTCTAGATTGATTGGTCTTCTTTGAAAAGGGGTAATAGCACTATTATTTCCCATGGTCATTTTAGCTTTTGGGATTGGAGATTGAAGTACTTGGGTGTACTATTTATTCATAGGGATTTGACTTGCTGAGGCAAAATTAGTTTGTACTGCAGGTTGAGTATTAGCCTGTGGAAGGGAAATATGTTGGGGATTAGGCTTGCTAAGATCTTCTGATGGGAATGTAATAGGGGGAGCCTTTAAGTAGTTAATCTTTCTTTATACTTCCTGATTCGCTGCTTCTAACTCAGCCTTTTCTAATTCCATTTAGAGATCTTCCTTTTCCTTCCTCATCCTTTCCATTTCTCTCTCATGTGCTAAAAGCCTATGAGAGATTTCTTCTGTAGTTTTAGATTCTATTCCATCATCTACCCATTTCTGTTTTCCTTTATCTATATTGGCTTTAGGAAGCTGGGAGTCATTAAATACTTCCCTAGTTGGCTGGGTTACTGACTTACAAGCTTGTTTAGTTTTGGGGATTAGAATTTCTCTAATCACAGGGCCTTCCTCATCACTTTTTTCTTTCTCCTTAGTAAGTATTTTAGGATCAGCTATCTGTCTAAGAAGCCTATCTCTTTCCATTAGTTTGGCTTTAACTTCCTTCTCCTTATTTGTCTCCTTTTGGGCTCTTAGGGAGATTAAATGATGAACTCTTCTATTTAAATCTTCAATCTCTTGAGACACTTTATCCTCATCAGGGAAGTTTTCTTCAGAGTCTGATGCATTAACTTGATCTATATCAATCAGACAAATGTTCCCATCAATTGTCCTAGGAACGGAGTGCCTAATTGCATTTGAACTGGTTCTATCTTTTGTAGAAACACTAACATGAGATAGATCTTGATTTAAAATAGGTGCATCATCAATATTTCCAAACAATCCCGAATGGAAACCTAAGATATCATGTTCTGAATCTCTGGAAGATGAATTAGACTTTGCATAAATAGGTTGATCAAGCATCTTACCAATATTATTGTTTTTCTGCACCCAAGCAGCATTTGATGGCTCATGCAACACAGATCTCTTCTGGCCTCTCCGTGACTGTTCTGGTAGACCTTCTTGCATGGTTTCACTGGGATGTTTCTTCATGAATGATCTCATGTTTTTTGCTCCTTGCATCTTGCTTGTCTTCCTTTTAAAAATATTTGTATCTCACAAGGACTGGTTCAAAAGTAACAGAGTTGCCACCCAAAAAACTATGGGAATTATGAAAACAAGAAGTCTAATCCACAAACACACAACAATTTTCTTTATAAGGCTCAACATAGATCTGTATTTATATCTTAATTGTAACTCTCCCCAGTAGAGTTGCCACTTTTGTTGTGGTGACTCAGATGGGATAATCTCAACCTTATATGAATTACTTATTTCTTAACCAGAGGCTCTTGACAGTTCATCTACTCCCCAACAGAGTCGCCACTTTTGTTGTCTTCAAAATTTGATTCCCTTTAACATCCTTAAAATAATATGATTAAACTCAGTGCAGAAGAGACATCAAAGATAAGGAAATTCTCAAGACAACATATGACAAGGTTTGATTGAACCTTCTACACTTCGGACTTACTCAGAACCCAGGTGGGTATACCTTTGTGAATTGAATTCACACTTTCAAACATAAACCCACAGCAAACCAGTCCAGAAAACCAGTGGATCTATTCACCTTGAAATCAACTAAAAACAAAGAATGGAAACTATACTTAAATTCAGCATTCGATCAACAAAATATGCAATAAACAACTTCAATCAATACCAGTGCCTTATCCAAGGTCACAGAGTCATCTAAACTCAAATAATACTCCTCAAACAAAACATCTTTATACGTCCCATTGGCTTGGTTTCTATTAATCCTTGTATATGCCTAACACCTACAAGAATTTATGCATTCCAAATTAAGCTATGATCATCAAAATTCAAAGTCTCTTCCAAAGAGTTTACTGGTATGAGTGATCCCCGCATCTTTAATTTCCCTCCTAAAGAGAAAAGCTAACGAACACTTCTACTAAAATTGCTTTGCAATTCCATTCAAATAGAACAATCCTGGATTATTCAGAATGAAAACAGTAAACAAATTGTAAACACATTTGAAGACAACACAAAGCTTCACTCAAAACCAATGGTCTGTATATTGATATTAAGTTTCAAGAAATATTACAAGAAGTTTTTGAATATTCTCCATTAGACTTAGAAAAGCTCAGATAAATTTCTGCAGCGTTTTCTTACAATTCTTTTGCGATCCCTTTTCCTCTAGTCATGGTATCCATTTATAATGACATGGATGCACAAAGCTTTGGCCTTTTCGAGGAGAGTTTGTTACAATCATTTCTTTCAAAATAAAGAGGTTACAAGCTTTTCGCAAAAATAGTTACAAGCTCTTTTTGGCTTCTGCTGTTTCTTCAAAAGGTTGTTTGGTTGCAACCTCTTCTACCTTTTCAGGGGTACTCTCCAACCGTTTCGGATCATGGGTGGCATATTTAGTTGTCCACTCACCATACACCTCTTCTGTCGGCCATGATAAATTAATCACTTTATCCTTGGTCTTAGTCAACCTTTTCCAAGAATTTCTCATTTTATTGACTTTTGAATTGAGAAAGCCATAATGTGAGTTAATATTCTCTATCTCTTGTATTGTCAAAACAAAGAAAGAAGCATCATCTAGATCAATAACTCCTTTAACTCTTGCTGACAATTTAGCTTCTATCTCCTTAAGCCACATTTGTTTGTCCTTTAATTGATCCGGGCTAGCAAAAACTCCTGGGAGCAACTCAAAAACTTGATCAGTGTACTCCTTTTTGCACAGACTAACCTTCCTATCAACATTATCCACCTCTGCTGCTAATTGTACTAAGACTTTAGTGACGTCAAAAGTGGATTTAATGATGGGATTGGCCCTTGCTTCATCGCGGGATACACACATAAACTCTAAATCTTGCTCCCTAGGCCTCCATTTATCAAAAATAGGTGTCAAAATGGCCTTGTCTCTCTTGAGCTCATTTCATATATCCATAATTTTACCTACATTGTTTTAAAGCAATGAGGCATTTATTGTACCTGCAAAACTGGAAATTGTAGCCCTTACCCTCTCCTCATACTTCTTTGCTTATAAGGCCTGAGCCTGTTTCAAGTTTTCTAATTCTTGAGGAGTAATTTCAACCATTTGAGAGCTGGAGGGTGCTGGAGATGGTGGAAACTCAATGATAGGGCTAGTAGGTGGAGGTCTTGCAGGAGAAGAGGAAATCATCAGTGTTGAAGACTCACCTTGATGGTATTGTCCAGTCAACTGGCTCTACAGCCTAGCAATGATGTTATCCTTACCTCTTACCTCCTCCTTAGCATTATTGTAGGCCTTGAAAACTGTTTCCAACTTGACTTGGAGGGCCTCTTTCTCTTTGGCTTCCTTCTCTGCTAATGCAACACTAAATTTTGCAGTCTCTAACACAGTGCTAGCAGCTTCCACTACCCCTGTACTCTACACTCTCTTCACCATCATCCCACCAAGGTAACTTGACCCTGGGGTGTCTTTGATTTTCTTACTCTCATTTCTCTTGAGAGACCACATGACAAGTGTAGCATTATCCTTAATGAAAGTAATCCCCTCCATGGGTTTAGTCTCTTTTCTCATTGCATCTAGTACCAGGGCTCTGCTATATCTCATTTGGGTAAAATAAGCACTCCAACTTGTGCTACCATATCTCTTCTCTGCTCAGGGATGATGGTTTTGAATTCTTCCATCATCTCTTGCTTTATTTCCTCTTCAACCAGGGCTGGATCTTTACTAAGCTGCTCAGCCTTTCTCTTTTCACATCTAGCATTATATTTATCTATGGTCTGTTTCCATATGAACTGCATAAATGCTTCTAATGTGACAAAATTGTTATCAGCCAAGAAGGCATTAGTTGCTTCCTTTATCTCAGGATCCCACTCCTAGCCTTTGAGTTCAGTGGTGGTGATATCCATTTCAGCAGCAAGGGGTTCTTCTGGCATTCCTTTTTCCACTTCATCATAAGTGTAGGCAATTTCCCCTAGACTACCTAACTGTAGGAGTTGCTCAACTCCATCTTGCTCATTTCCTATATGGACAAGGGATTGGGATGGGGAATACAAAGGTGTATCTAATTGTACTTCTTTCCCTACCCTTTGCTTCTTTGTGCTTTCTTGGATGTCAATGACATCTTGTATCTTCCTCTTTCCTTTGGAGGTAGAGGGCTCCCCTGTTGTAGGCATCAATACACTATAACTGGATTTCTTATGCAATGTATAATCACCAAGAGGGATTGCTTTGCTGGAAGCTAACCTACTTAGGATCATTCTTGCCTTCTCACTGTTGCTTTTGATTACAGCTTCCCTCTTCTCCTTCAGGGTTTGCATCACATCTTCAAAGCAAACAATTAAAAACTTTATTTTCTCCTCTAGAGGGAAAAAGCTAGACAATGGGTCATAGCTGGCATCAAACTGATGCATGAAATCCAAGGCTTTCTTATAAGTCACCAACTTCTCTTTCCTTAGCTCTTGCTCATCTAGATTAAATGCATTTTTGATGAGGTCTTCAGGAAACTGAAATTGATGAGGCCTACCTCTGCATGCTGCCTTCTTTCTAAACATGTCATTGAAGAAGTCTACTGGATCAGCACACTTGGATACTGCAGTGGACAAATGATAAGGCTTGAGGAAATCCTCAAAGCAATTCCAACCTCCCTTTGTTATTGCAAATTGGTGGGCTATGGCAGCTGCATGGAAAATAGTCCCTTTACCCCTTCCTATCAACTCTGCCTCTTGTAAACCACCAATTTGTCTAAGGATCTCTGCAATTCCCACTTTGAGAGGGACTTGGTAAGGTAGCAAAAATGGGGTGCCTCTGAAACCGAACACTCTGAAAATTGTTGAGATTGGATACAAGTAAATGTCACCCCAGTTATGAACAATTTTTATGTTCTCTGTGAATTCTTTTGGTCTTATGAATTCTAGAAGAACTTTGGGGATTCTTGGGTTCTCAGAGCAGAGGAGAGTCCTGATCATGGATGCAAAGCATTTTTCAAACTTCAAGAAACTGGCATTCTCTCTATCCCATGATAACACAGTACTTCATAATTGTACTGGCATTTTTTCTCCTTCTTTCTCCTTAACAAGGTCCAGTCCACTGGCAAAGTAATCACCACCTTTGGAGAGAAAAATATGCATCAGGAGTGAGTACCATCCAAAAGGCCTATCCACCTTTCCATTTTTTATTCCTGTTAACCCTCCATGAATAGCATTAGCAATGAAAGAGGCATAATCAAATGTAATTGTAAGAGAAGGATTCAAAATCTGAGCAATCATTAACAGGTAATGATTTCGCATATTTGCTTCAGCATCTTCTCCCAAAACTTGGCAAAGTGCCCAATACATTCCTTTAGCCCTCAGGGTGAACATACTTAATGAAAAAGGCTCTTGTGTGTTCGGTCCTACAACTGTTAACCCACCTATCTTCACAAAAAACTCCTTGAGAGGCCCGTTCCTGAGATGACTCCTCTGTGCACCGTAAATTTGGGCTAATGATGTGAAATTTATAGGTTCTAGAAAACTGGTAAACTCATTAAGCCCAAAAGCTTTCCTGAATTCTTCAGCATTAATCTCAACAAGGGTTTTCCCATTTATATCCCGAATGCTTCTTGTGACTGGATCATAGTTGAGCGCAATTTGGGTCAACAGATTTATGTCCATAAATACCCCTGGGACTACCAATTTCCCAACATCTAATTCTCAAATACTATTTTGCGGCGCCGGAGAATTTCTCATTCTGAATCCAATCTTAAATAACCCCAACCCAGACAATCCAACCTGTGGATCTCTCAACCAGTTACCCTTGTCATACAGTCCTTCTCCCATCTTTAAACGGGGAGCTCTAGGCACTAATTCTTTTGCCTTTGATGCCTCATTAGTTGACAACGTCAAGTGTTCTAAAAAATCATCACAGACACTCCTTTCTGAATAATTAACTTTGCCAGAAAATTCTCTTTGAGGAGCCATTTAGAAAACGTAAGAAATGAATACCTCTCTTAGACAATTTTGTGCTGAATCAATTATCTTATCTAAAACACACCACACAGGAATTGCTACACAAGAATATGAGAAAACCTATTTTTGACTTGAAGGAATTTGCTCTGCAACTGAACTGACTTGCTCTTTACCTTAAGAAAAAAGCTCTGCATCCGCTCCTCTGCAAAATTCTTTAAAAGATATCTTCACCCGATTGATAGGAAATCAAATATTGTACTCAGGGCCTTAACTACAACATTGATTCCGCATGCTTCGGCCGTCCCTTCAAAATTGAATTCATATGAGAATTCGTATTTTTCCCTCCAACGGGTCACAACGTTCTTGCAAGTGTTTCATTTTTCTCTTTTGCAACTTCGCGAAGCATAACTATCAAGCAACTTGGTCCTACGAAATAGCACCGACCGTCCAATCAAAAGAAACTTGATCGAGCATTAGATTATGTAACAGCTTTGGCTCCGCGCTGGGTCCCGCTTCTCTATTGGCTATATGATACCACGTGGTGCCCAACCATTGGCCTTGAAATTTCCTTCGCATTCAACTTAATACTGGTTGCATGTCTTTCTTTTATACCGCTGGTTCCACCTTGGTGGGCCCACAACTTTCTTCTAAGACCACGTGTCGCCGGACACATTGCCATCCATCATGACACATGGATGACTCTCATTCACTCTCGCTATTTCGCGGGGTATAAAGAACAAGCATCTTACCCTTGTGAAATAGCGCGGGCCATCAGATCATCTTTTAAGTGATCAGCGTTTAACCATCTGAAAAGGCTTTCAGGAGTGGTGGGCCCACTGACTCACTGTGAACACCTAGCGTCCAGTCACCTTCGGAGCTGACTTGTCACTTTGTTATACGCCGAAAGAAAGCCACTAGGCCTCAATTTATTCTTGACAGCTATATCCGCCAAGTTATCTATCACGACACGTGGACGACCCTTATTCACTCTCGCTATTTCGCGGGGTATAAAGAACGAGCATCTTACCCTTGCGAAATAGCGTGGGCTGTCAAATCATCTTTTAAGTGATCGGCGTTTAACCATCTGAAAAGGCTTTTGGGAGGGGTGGGCCCGCTGACTCACTGTGAACACCTGGTGTCCAGTCACCTTCGGAGCTGACTTGTCACTTTTTTATACGCTGAAAGAAAGCCACTGGGCTCCAGTTAATTCTTGACAGTTGTACCCGCCAGGTCATCTCCTAACTGCAACCTGACTCACCTCTGGGGCCTACCTTTTAGCCTTTAATCCTGACCCGCTGACTGTTGTAACTTATGCCGCGTGCCGGCATTTTACTTGCTCTCATCAACTAGCTGGACCATCTATGTGGCATGCCATGTCATTTTCGCAACTTCGCTGGTTTTGAACTACGCGCAACTTCGCTTAGCAAAATAGCGCGAGCCGTGGATCCACCCGCGAGATGCACACTAGTTACTGGACCCGACAACTTTAGGAGAAAAACATATAAGGCATAAATTTTTCGATTAATTAACATAACCGCCTAGGCAAACAACAAGGGGGGACACTTCCTACAACCCCATGACCCATTACTTAAGTGAATAAAGTAACGAAAGAATAGAAACCAAAGGGTTTTAAACAAACATAAGAGGATCTATAATCAGAAACCCTTAAACCCTTGAGGTCTAGAACAAAGCTGAAGCATTTGAAATAGCGCCCTACTCAAAATTTTAACAAACCATAGCCAATCATGGGAAAAGAAAAGCCCATTTTTAATCAGTGATAACATATCCAGCCTTGCATACCAAGCTCTAGGTGCCTATTTCAATCCATATAAAGCTTCCTTTAACCTACAAACCATGTTTGTATCATTTGCTTGTGAAAAACCATCAGGTTGCTCAACATAAACTTCCTCCTCAAGATCCCCATTCAAAAATGCACACTTAACATCCATCTGATAAACCTTGTAGTTTTAATGAGCAATATAGGCAAGAAATAATCTTATAGCTTCAATCCTAGCTATAGTTACAAAATTCTCTCCATAATCAATTCCTTCCTTCTGAGAATATCCTTTACAAACCAATCTAGCCTTATTACTTACAACTTGACCATCCTCATTCAATTTATTCCTAAAAACCCATTTAGCTCCAATAACATTCTTATTTTTAGGCTGGGGAACCAAAGTCCATGTGTTATTTTTCTCAATATGATCTAATTATTCTTCCATATATTTCAACCAATATTCATCTTTACATGCCTCAATTACTGATACCGGTTCAACTTGTGAAATTAAATATACCTCATTAGTTGTGACTCTTCTTCTTGTCATTACTCCATTGTTCTTATCCCCAATGATGTGATCTTCTGAATGATTCAATCTCACATACCTAGGAGTCTTCTGACTCTCTGTTCCTCTTCCTGGTTCTTCAGTTACTGTAGAATTTTTTGATACTGTCTAAGTAACTGGTTCAACACTCTGTTCTAGTAAAGGTGCTACCAGTTCAGATATAATCATTTCCACCGTCGGTTCCTTCTCATAAACTCTGATTTGACTTATGTTCAGCTCATCGACTTTGACATTAGCACTCCACAATTCTCTACAATCTCTTGTTATAAAATTTATATGCTTTTCTTTCATTAGAATAACCAAGAAATATTCCTTCATCACATCTAGGATCAAAATTTCCAATGATATTATCTCTCTTGATATAACATTTACTACCAAAGATTCTGAAATACTTAACTGTTGGTGTATTGCCAAACCATAATTCATAAGGTGTCTTACTGGTTTCTCCTTTTATATGTATTCTGTTGAATGTATAAACTGTTGTGCTCACTATTTCTCTCTAGTAGATATGAGGTAGAATAGCTTCCATCATCATTGTTCTAGCAGCATTCAAGATAGTTCTATTCTTCCTTTCCACAACTCCATTCTGCTGAGGTGTCTGGGGAGCAGAAAATTGTCTTCTTATACCATGCTTCTCACAAAAGTTATTAAACTCACCGGATGTGAATTCTCCACCATGATCTAACCTCAAATATTTAATCTTCAATACTTTCTCAATTTCCACTTTAGTCTTAAATATTTTAAACTTTTCAAATGCTTCATATTTTAACTTTAGAAAAGCAACCCACATCATTCTAGAATAATCATCAATGATTAGCATGAAATTTCTATCACCTTGAAAACTTTTAACTCTAGCAGGGCCACACAAATCAGTATGAATAAGATCATGAACACTATTTGATTTATCTTGTATACTCCTGAAAGAGGTTCTGACCTGTTTCTCCATTTGACATTCTTTACATACTTGATTATAGGGCTTCGTAATATTAGGTATATCTCTAACTACCTTAGTTGAACTGATCTTTACAATGCAATCAAAATTCACATGACATGGCCTTTTATGCCATAGCCAACTCTCATCAATTTGTGTAATTAAATATGTCTTCTCACTGGAATTCAAATGAAATATATTACCTTTTGTATGTGTACCGGTTCCAATCTCCAAACCAGATCTGGTAATAATTTTTTTCATTTTCCATCCTTGAACTGTAATTCAAATCCCTTATCCACCAATTGTCCTACACTCAAAATATTATGCCTTAAACCCTCAACAAAATAAACATTGTCAGTATTGTTCTTACCATCCAGTGATATAGTTCCTTTTCCTTTGATCATACATGTTTTGTCATCTCCAACTCTAACTAGACCATCATCAAATTCTTGCAAAGATAGAAACTTCCCTTTATCTCCAGTCATATAATATGAACATCCACTGTCAATTACCCATTCATCCTTTTCTTTAATTTTAGCAGCAAGTGCCTTCTCTTCAAGTACATTCTCTTCCAGTGCCGGAATATCTTCCTTGATAGTCAGGAATACCCATTCCTTTCCATTGTCGGAACCACTAGCAGAGTCTTTTGTCGGTTCATCATTAGAATCAGTAATGCCTTCCTCATCTGCTATGTAGCATGATTTATCTATGTTTTTCTTTTTCTTATACTTGTTCTGATATCCAGGGTTAGGCTTAAACTATCTTCTAACTCTTTTTTCAAATCTTGAATTCCTTTTAGGACATCTAGATACAAAATGGCCAATCTTATTATATGCAGAACATTTAAAAGGTTCTTTTCCTTCATACTTACTTCAGTCAATGATGAACAGATAGTACCAAACCGGTACTGAGAGGGGGGGTGAATCAATACAGAAAAAACCACAATCCTAAACCAGTTTGTCAGCAGACAGTGTGCTTTGACAGACAAACAGTAACACCAGTCTTAAACAGAGTACAACCGACAAAACCCAAAATAACTGAGACAAGCATAAACTAGTTGACACTTATCTTTTCATACAATCTAATACTTCATTTCCATTTCACCCTAGTGCATGAACAGGTAATCTATCATCAAATATATATAAACAGCTAGATTAACATGATTTACCTTCAGACACAAATCACTTAAACCATCACATGAATAACACCACACATGACACACACATTTTTCACGTGGAAACCCAGCTTAGAAAAACCACGGTGGGGATGAATACCCACAAGCTATTTTTGAACTCTTTAGAAGTCCACTCTGTTAGGAGCCTTGTCCGGTTAAAGACTAATACAATAGGTTTTGTTAGGAACCAATCGTGTTAGGGATCACCCGGTTAAGGGATGGATAGAATACCCGGTTAAGGGTTACACCCTATTAAAGGTTACCTTGTTAGAGGATTTCAAGAACTCAATGGTTTTGAGTCACCCTGTTAAAGGATTTACAGTAAGCCGGTTAAAGCTACCCTGTTAAGGGATTTCCCAACTATTGAAGTGGTTAGAGATCAAAAGGTATTACAATGATCTGGTAACAGCACTCAATGCCAATGTAGATCCGCTTTAGCTCCTCTTCACCTTCTGCACTTGCACTCTGCAGGTATCACTTCTCTCTTTTGGTATGGCAAGAATCATGTATCTCTTCACTTGGATACTCACACACAACTTTTTCCAATAACCTCAGAAAGAAACACAACATCGACCTTATAGGAAACAGTTAGGTCGGTAGCATAAACCCTAAACCCTAAACCTGTTAGGTTGAGTAATTCAAACGGTTCAATCCTGACCATTGAGCACATTGCATTAAATGCAATAGTCTTGAACCAATCTCAAGACATTCTACATCATTCATTTTCCACCAATTTCATGGCGGCTGATAACCCATCACGTGTTATCACTGTTTACAGACTTCGCACATTCTCGAGGTAGATAGGGACAATCTCCTTCATGCAAGATCCTTCATGCTCACAAGGTTGTTGTGGTAACATGATCTGTTCTTTGTTACAATGCTAATTCATCACACAAAGTCATCGATTGAGTCATATAGGCTTGAGGCACTTCAATTGGAAACCCTAAAGTTGAGAATACCAACCGGTAGTCATATAACGCTTCCATGTACCGGTTCCGATAACCACATGTCGGTTCACCTTGAACAAACACATCGCTTCACTTTGGCACATATACCAGTTCACAATGTTAAACCAGTTCTCACATATAATGATTCTTGGTAACATATCAGTTCTCTCTTCTTCAGTATATTGACATCAATGACAACATACAATGTCATCATGTCCTCATACTGGTTCACATAATGCCAACAATCTCCCCCTTTGGCATTGATGGCAATAGACAAAGATATCTCTCTGCTTCACATCTTCTCCCCCAATTTCTGCAGATATCTTCTCTGCTTCACATCTTCTCCCCCTTTGACAACAATGCCAAAGTGGAGGCACAAGCTTCCCTATTACATTATGCTGCTCCCCCTAAGGAGTAGCATCCTTCAACACATCAATCCTGAGAAAAAATTTGACTATGCAATACTTGATTGATGTGGAGCATATACCTTTAGTTTACCTCCTGAAGGGGCAGCACTCCTAACTCACCTCTTAAGTACATAAATGTAGCCTTTGGGAGAGGCTTGGTGAATATGTCTGCTAACTGCTCCTTACTGGAAACATGTTCTAGTGCAATCTCTTTGTTCTGAACCTTTTCCCTTAAGAAATGATACTTAAGCTCAAAGTGCTTGGTTCTAGAATGTAAAACTGGATTCTTGGAGATGTTAATTGTGCTAGTATTGTCACAAAATATACTTACCAATTCAAATACAGGAACTTTGAAGCCATTTAATACATGCTTCATCCAAATGGTTTGAGTGCAGTTCATGAAAGCTGCAACATACTCTGCTTCCGCTGTAGACTGAGAGATACAACTCTGCTTCTTACTCATCCATGAGACCAGTCTACCATCGAGAAAGAATGCACCACTGGTTGTGCTCTTCTGGTCATCCATATTACCTACCCAATCAGCATCTGTGAATACTTTCAGGTTAAAATCCTTTCTATATGGATACCACAATCCATAATCAATAGTTCCCTTCAGATACCTAAGAATCCGCTTGACTATAACCAAGTGGGATTCTCTTGGACTTTTCTGGAACCTTGTAGTAAGGCCAACTGCATGTGCAATATCTGGTTTGCTATGCACTACATAATGCAACTTACCAATCATTGATCGGTATTCCTTCTTATCAACCAATGCTGAGTCATCCTCCTTGGATAGTTCACAACTGGTCACCATCGGTGTACCAACTGGTTTGCTATCTTCCATGCCAAAGGTCTTCAACATCTCTTTGATATACTTGGACTAAGTGATAAAGATTCCATCTTTCATCTGCTAAATCTACAGTCCAATGAAGAACTTAATCTTCCCTATGAGTGACATCTCAAACTCTTTCTTCATCTCATCTACAAACTCATGACTCATCTTGTCATCTCCACCAAAGATAATGTCATCAACAAATACCTCACATATCAGGATTTGATCTCCTTCAGACTTCAAGTAGATATTGTTATCTTTGCTTGTTCTCTCAAATCCAATCTTCATAAGATGGGAGTGTAGGCGTTCATACCATGCTCTAGGTGCCTGCTTTAGACCATATAAGGCTTTATGTAGCCTACACACCATGTCACTAGCTTCAGATAGGGCAGACCCATCTGGTTGCTCTATATACACCTCCTCTTCAAGTACACCATTTAGGAATCTAGATTTTACATCCATTTGATATACTTTGAATCCTTTAAAAGCTGCATATGCAAGAAGCATACGAACTCCTTCCAATCTAGCTACAGGAGAAAAGGTTTCTCCATAGTCTTCTCCTTCTTCTTGAGCATATCCTTTACACACCAGTCTGGCTTTGTTTTTAATCATTGTGCCATACTCATTCAGCTTATTTCTGAAAACCCATTTGGTACCAATGACATTTTTATGCTCCAGTCTGGGTACCAAAGACCATGTACCATTTCTCTCTATCTGGTCAAGTTCCTCTTCCATTGCCTTGAACCAGTCTTCATCTTTATGTGCCTCTTTGAATGATTTAGGCTCAAATTTAGAGATCATACATGAGTTTTCTCTGACCTTTCTTCTTGTAAGGATTCCTGCATCCTTATCTCCTATGATCTACTTAGGATCATGATTTAGCTTGACATATCGAGGAATGGTCTTGATAGATTCCTCTTGCTTTTCTTCTTCATCCTCATCTCCATCAGTATCAACATCTACATCTACCGGTGTAGGATCACTATTACTGGTACTTGGTTGACTAGAAACCGATTCCCAGAAGGTTACAACCGGTTCATTTACCGCTTGCTTACTGTCGGTTTCCTCAGTTTTCTCAGAGGTTTCATCAACTCTTACATTGATGCTTCCCATAATTCTCTGAGTCCTATTATTGAAACACTTGAGAGCTTTGCTCTTGGTGGAATACCCTAGGAATATTCCCTCATCACATTTTGCATCAAATTTGCTTTGGTGTTCGCTCCTCTTGACGTAACATTTGCTACCAAAAACTCTAAAGTAGCTAACCATAGGTGTCTTAGTGGTCCAATACTCATAAGGAGTTTTATCCTTACCTTTTTTGATGAGTACCCGGGTCATTGTGTAGACTGCAGTGCTCACCGCTTCTCTCCAAAAGGTGTGAGCGACCTTTCCTTGAATCAACATAGTTCTAGCTACTTCAACCACAGTCAGTTATTCCTCTCTACTAGGCCATTCTACTGTGGAGTCCGGCGGGCAGACAGTTGCTTCTTGATGCCATGTTCTTCACAGTACTTGTTGAATTCACCAGAAGTGAATTCCCCTCCTTGATCAATTCTCAGGCACTTGATCCTTTTATCGCTTTTCTTCTCCACTAATTCTCTGAAAGCTTTGAACTTTATAAAAGCTTCAGACTTATCTTTCAAGAATGTGACCCACATCATTCTTGAGCAGTCATCAATGAGAATCATGAAGTACCTATCACCCTGCACACTCCTGGTTTTCATAGGACCACACAAATTAGTATGCACAAGATCAAGCAAATTGTTAGCAGTGAAAGGTTTACCTTTAAAGGTTGAGGAAGACATTTTCCCCAGTTGACACTCTCTACACAAGGTATTTTTTAGTTTTCTCAGCACCAGCAACCCTCTAACTACCTTGATCTTACTGGCCTTCACAATGTTATCAAAGTTTACATGGCAGAGTCTCCTATGCCAAATCTAGCTATCATCAAATTTGGCCATAAGACATATACTTATATTTGCATTCAGCTGAAATAGGTTACCTTTGGTCTGCATGCCAGTAGCCACTAATTCACCATTCTTTCCTTTGATTCTACACACTCCATTCTTGAATTCTAGAGTGAGACCACTATCATTCAACTGGGTAACACTTAGAAGGTTATGTCTTAGACCATCAATCCAATACACATTGTCAGCACTACTCTTTCCATTCAGAGAGATGGACCCTCTGGCTTTGACCATACATGGTGCATCATTACCAAAGCGAACCACACCACCATCATACTCTTCCAAGGATAGAAACTTTCTCCGGTCACCAGTCATATGGTGAGAATAGCCACTATCAATAATCCACTCATTGGAATTATCAAAGCAAGAGACAAGAGCCTTCTTGTCTAACACATCTTCCTTGATAGCAACAAACACAATATCTTCATTTTCTTCATCTTCTGACTCCTCATCTGTGACACCTTCATCATCTACCATAAAATAGTTTCTCTAGTTTGTCCTTGTAGTCACCATTAGGACAGTTTACACCATAATGTCCTATCTAGTTATAAGAAAAGCATTTCAAAGGGAGCATACCTCTGTGTTTGCTGGTTCCTTTAGGAAGCTTCCTAGCAAGAAGAGCTTCAAATGCCATTAGAATCTCCTCATCATCCATTTCTCTACTCTATCTCGGTTCACCACTAGTGCTAGCTTCTTTTCCTTTTCTGGATGCTATAGCAGAAGCTTTAGAAGTTGATTTAGTCTTTTGAACATTCTCATCAAAACTATTTAGCTCATAGGCTGTCAACTTTGCAATGATGGAGTCTAGGGATACCTTGGTCTTGTCTATTAATCTCAACTCCTGATTAGCAGCAAACCTTATTGCATAGACCGGTAATAAGGATCTCAGGACTTTGCTTACCATGGTGGAATCTTCCATTTTACCACCTACACTCTTGATATCTTCGACAATAGTTTTGATTCTTATTCCATACTATTGAATGGTCTCACCTTCAACCATCCGCATGTCTTCAAACTTCCCTCTAAGGCTTTCTTCCTTAGCTTGTTTTACATGTTTTTCACCACCATAGATATTTTCAAGAGTATCCCATACTTCTTTGGGATTTACTTTATCTTGGACATCAATAAACTCAATGTCAGATAAATAGTTAATTAGAGCTTCCATGACTTGCCCATTCTCCTGCATCTCTCTCTTTTTTTCATCAGTGAGAGTGCCAGTAGGGGCAACATAAGCATTCTCAACATAGCTCCAGTTTTGAGCACCCATGCTTCTGATGTATATCTTCATTCTGTCTTTCCATATACTAAAATTATCTCTGTTGAGCTTTGGACCTTCCCTCTTCATCATTAGACTGGGATCTTTTCCTCAAGCGGTTAAGCTTATAACACAGAGGACCTAGAGGACGCTCTGATACCAATTGATAACTCAATGATAAATGGATAGTACCAAACCGGTACTGAGAGGGGGGCGTGAATCAGTATAGACAAAAACACAATTCTAAATTGGTTTGTCAGCAGACACTGTGCTTTGACAAACAAACAGTAACACCGGTCTTAAATAGAGTACAACCGATAAAACCCAGAATAACTGAGACATGCATAAACCGGTTGACACTTATCTTTTCATACAATCTAATACTTCATTTCCATTTCTCTCTAGTGTATGAACAGGTAATCTATCATCAAAGATATATAAACAGCTAGATTAACATGATTTACCTTCAGACATAAATCACTTAAACCATCACATGAATAACACCACACATGACACACACATTTTTCATGTGGAAACCCAACTGGGAAAAACCACGGTGGGGATGAATACCCACAAGCTATTTTTGAACTCTTTAGAAGTTCGCTCTGTTAGAAGCCTTGTCCGGTTAAAGACTAATACAATAGGTTCTGTTAGGAACTGGTCCTGTTAGGGATCACCCGGCTAAGGGATGGCTAGAATACCCGGTTAAGGGTTAAACTCTGTTAAAGGTTACCTTGTTAGAGGATTTCAAGAACTCAATGGTTTTGAGTCACCCTGTTAAAGGATTTACAGTATGCTGGTTAAAGCTACCCTGTTAAGGGATTTCCCAACTATTGAAGTGGTTAGAGATCAATAGGTATTACAATGATCTGGTAACAACACTCAATGCTAATGCAGATCCACTTTAGCTCCTCTTCACCTTCTACACTTACACTCTGCAGGTATCACTTCTTTATTTTGGTTTGGCAAGAATCACGTATCTCTTCACTTGGATACTCAAACACAACTTTTGCCAACAACCTCAGAAAGAAACACAACATCGACCTTATAGGAAATAGATAGGTCGGTAGCATAATCCATAAACCCTAAACCTGTTAGGTTGAACAATTCAAATGGTTCAATCCTGACTATTGAGCACATTGCATTAAATTCAAAAGTCTTTAACTAATCTCAAGACATTCTCCATCGTTCATTTTCCACCGATTTCATGGTGGTTGATAACCCATCATGCGTTATCACCGTTTATAGACTTCACACATTCCCGAGGTAGATAGGGACAATCTCCTTCATGCGCACAAGGTTGTCATGGCAACATGATCTATTCTTCATTACAATGCTAACTCACCACACAAAGTCACCGATTGAGTCACATAGGCTTGAGGCACTTCAACCGGAAACCCTGAAGTTGAGACTACCAACTGGTAGTCATACAAAGCTTACATGTACTGGTTCCCATAACCACATGCTGGTTCACCTTGAACAAACACACCACTTCACTTTGGCACATATACTGGTTCACAATGTTATATCAGTTCTCACATATACCAGTTCTTGGTAACATACCAGTTCTGTCTTCTTCAGCAGATTGACATCAATGACAACATACAAAGTCTTCATGTCCTCATATTGGTTCACATAATGCCAACAATTCTTACCATCCAATGATATAGTTTCTTTTCCTTTGATCATACATGCTTTGTCATCTCCAAATCTAACCAGACCGCCATCAAATTCTTGCAAAGATAGAAACTTCCCTTTATCTCCAGTCATATAATGTGAACATCCACTATCAATTACCCATTCATCATTTTCTTTAATTTTAGCAGCAAGTGCCTTCTCTTCAGGTACATTCTCTTCCAGTACCGGAATATCTTCCTTGATAGCTAGGAACACCCATTCCTTTCCATTGTCAGAACCACTAACAAAGTCTTTTGTTGGTTCATCATCAGAATCAGTAATGCCTTCCTCATCTGCTATGTAGCATGATTTGTCTATGTTTTTCTTTTTCTTATACTTGTTCTGATATCCAGGGTTAGGCTTAAAAGATATTATAACTCTTTCTTCAAATCTTGAATTCCTTTTAGGACATCTAGATGCAAAATGGCCAATCTTATTACATGCAAAACATTTAAAAGGTTCTTTTCCTTCATACTTACTTCCTACCGGTCCTTTAGGTACTCTTCTAGCAAATAGTGCTTCAAGTTTCTCAAACTCATCATCTTCTCTCTTCATATCATCCAATTCCTTTACATACAAAGCTTTCCAATATTTCTTACCGGTTGTTGATGCAGATGCATGAAAAGAAGGTTCAGTCTTCATAGCTCTAAAGGGTCCAAATTCTTCAAGCTCAAAAGTAGATAATTTTCCAACCAAGGTATCTTTGTTGATAGATGTATTAACTATTGTTCTCAATTCATTAATAGCAGTAGCCTTCATCTTGTAAGCCAGTGGTAGGGCTCTCAAAACTTTAGAAACAATATCATCTTCACTCAGTGTTCCACCACAATATTGAATTCCCATAACAATATCATTTACCCTTTCCATGAATGCAATAATCCTTTCATCTTCTTCCATCTTTAGATTTTCATATCTCACCAAGTAACCACTAAGTTTAGCAATATTCACTGTAGGGTCACCTTAATTAAGAGTCTCCAACTTATCCCATATAGCCTTTCCAAATGATTTGTTAGTTAATCTCATTATTTGTTGATCAGAAAGTGCACACAAGAGGGCTTCTCTTGCTCTACAATCATTTTCAAGCTCTTTATCCAAGTTTTTTAGAGGAGGAATACCAGATGTCAGATTATAAGGTGTGGCACCATTCTATGTGATCTCCTAAATCTCTTTGCCAAGACATCTCAGATGAGTCTCCATCTAAATCTTCTATACTGTGTATTTTTTTCCATCAAACCTAGGAATATCTCTCTGAAAGATAGCTCTAGATGAACTAGATGAACTTGAACTGTTAGTTGCCATAGGATCTTCCTCAAGTGGTTAAGCTTTCTACAGAGACGACCAAAGCTCTGATACCAATTGTTAGACAGTTCAAATAACCAGAAGATAACTAAGAGGGGGGTGAATTAGCTATCATAGATTATTGGAACCTTAAGTAATTAAAATTTTAATACCAGAACCCAAAACATTAATATCGAAATGCTTAAACCAAATACCAGAATAGTAGTTAAACCAATTATGCATAAACAACAATCACAAAATAAACACCATCCACATGACACCAAGATTTATACATTGAAAACTCGGTAAAGGGAAAATCCACGGTGGGAAGCCTACCCATAGTCAGATAATACTTTTACAGTAAGTATGCAAATTACAATTGAGGGGACTGCACTTGCAGGAAGGCCAATAGCCTAAAGCGCACTGCTCATCACAAAAGAAGTCTCCCTGACTACATAGAAATCTAGACTACAATCTAGAGAATTGTTTGAACTGCAAAGATAACATCTCCTATTCCTGAGTACAGTTCTGGTTAAGATCAATACCAGAGGACTAAATCCTCTTACATAAACCCAATTGGATCTCTAGTGATCGACCAAATCCTCCACCTAAATGATATTACATTATTCACACATTACATATCCATATCCCATACCATGATGATCTACAATGAGATCTTACATATTTATATATAAACCCTCAACTATAAACAATCAGGTCGACCACCAGACAATAAACCAATTACATAATTACAAAACATGTCGGCCTTAAAAAAACAAATAGTATACAACACATAAGACATCCCAGAAACACATCGAGAGGTCCAATCCACATGTTACATTAAATTGGTCCATAACCTAGATCAACCAAGACCCAATATAGGTCCACATGCTACAAAAATGATCTCCATCCACCAAGTCTGTAACATGATCACCAACAGCATCCTGAAACTCCACTAGAAACTTCACCAACATGACTTATGCATATCATCAAAGATCTTCATCAAAAGCTCTGTCGCTAAAACCCTCACCGGAACCAAAAGCCAAGCTTCCAAGCAAACAAGACAGCATCCGATCACCAGACCAAGACCAATTGACTGAATATGAACACAAGTATCATGATAAAGCCAATTCCATAACCAAACCACACCGAAGCCTATCGGATCATGCCAGATCCAAACCAACCAGAAACTACTCAACCTACTAGAACTAGAAGGGTGCCGGTAAAGCATCCAAACAACTAGTGTTTGCATCAATGACAAAACATCAATGCAACACATAATCAATTCAACCAAATGGCCAACACAGTGAGCTCTAGGTAGTGTTCTTGAATGCATGTTCATTCCCCATTATAATATTTACACATACTGTTGTAGAGTGTTATCTCATTATGGGTATCTTCCCACCATGGTTTTTCCCTTAACTGGGTTTTCCACATTAAAAATAATTGTGTTATCTGTGTTTTTGTTATTGCTATTATCTTTCTTTTGTCTGTAGTTGATCTAATATGAGATTGTTCTTAATTGTTATAATCCAGTGAAAACTAATTCACCCCCCTCTCAATTTTCCTTCTTGTTGTTGCCAACAAGTGGTATCAGAGCTACATACTCTGTAAGAAGCTTAAGTGCTTGAGGAGATATGGGATGGAAACCTATGTGTTTAAGAAGGAGATTCCTAGATTTGATGGAAGTAATTATAATGTTTGGAAGGACCAGATGGAAGTTCATTTGAAGTGTCTTGGTGAAGATTATTGGAAGATTACAAAGAATGTTTACAATGTTCCTCAGAATGGTCCGGTTACTATTGATGAGATCAAGGAAGTTGAACATAACATAAAGGATAAGGAATAATTACTAAGTTCTTTGACCATTTGAGAAATGACTAATGTGATGGGACTTCAGATTGCACATGAGATCTAGAAGAAGCTTGAGGTGTTGTATGAAGGAGATGCACAAGTTAAAGTTGCTAAATTGCAGAGTTTGAAGGGAAAATATGAAACACTAAAGATGGGAGAAGATGAGAACATAACTACCTTTATGGATAAGGTGAATGAGCTTGTTATGAACATCAGATGTGTCAGTGGAACTCTTGAGGAAGATGATATTGTTGCTAAGGTATTGAGATCTTTGCCTTCTACTTATAAAGATAAGGTTGCTACTATTGATGAGATCCGGAGTGTGACTAATGTGACAAGATACATGTTGGTGGGTAAGCTTGCTGCATTTGAGTTGAGTGAATTTGGAGAATCACATGGAAAATTTGAGATTGCATTTAAAGCCTCTGTATTTGGGAAGCAACTATATGATCTTGGAGAAATTTCATCTAGGGTCTTAAGATATGAAAGAGAGATGAGAGAGATGGAAGAGTAGGAGAGAGAGTTGGATGAGATTGAAGCACTTATTGCCTGGAGATTGCCTAAGGGAGACAATAAATATGATGGGAAGTTACCTTTGAAATGTTTTTCTTGTAATAAGATAGGACATTTTTCTTCTAGGTTTCCTAAAAGAATGTCTAGGTATGACAAGCATGAAAGATGTGATAGATTTGAGAAGCATGATAGATTTGAGAAGCATTATAGGCATGATAAGCCCTACAAGCCCTATCGAAAGTACAAAAATTAGAAGAGATGTTATTGTATTGCTGATGAAGGTGTGACAAATGAAGAATCAAACAATGAGAATTCAGGAGATGAGTTTGTGTTTACTGCTATCAAAGAAGATGATTCAGTACCAGTGAATCCTACAAGTTGCATTGATGAGGAAAAACCATTGGCTACTAAGATTGAAGAGAAAAATGAATGGGTAATTGATAGTGGTTGTTCACATCATATGCTAGGTGATAAAAGTAAATTTTAAAGTATGGAAAGGTATGATGGTGGTATAGTAAGATTTGGAGATGATAAATCTTGTGTGATTTGTGGTAGAGGTTCTATATCTTTTGATGGTAAGAATAACACTGATGATGTCTTATATGTTGAAGGATTAAAGAATAATCTTCTGAGTGTTGGAAAGATGGTTGACAAGGGATATGATTTACAATTTAAGAATGTAAATGAAATATTATGAATGGATTTGGTGTAGATATTGCAACAAGGACTAAGACTAAAGGTAATATTTTTCACTAGAATGATGGTGAGAAAAGTTGTTTGTGTCATAGGAGGATGTGTCATGGTAAATTTGATTGTATGATAAGGATAAGTTCTACTCAAGCTATTAGAGATTTGCCTAAGATTGTGAAGCCCTCTAATCTGGTATATAAAGAATGTCAATTGGGGAAGCAAACAAGAACATCATTTAGAAGAAAATTATATACATCAAATGGATTGTTAAATCTTGTGCATACTAACTTGTGTGGTCCTTCTAGAATGAGAAGCATGCAGGGTGATAGTATTTCATGATGTTGATTGATGATTACTCTAGAATGATGTGGATGACATTTCTAAGGGAGAAATCAAAAGCATTGGAGAAATTTAAGATATTCAAAGCAAAGGTGGAAACTGAGATAGGATTGAAGATGAAGTGTCTGAGATCTAACATAGGAGGAGAATTCATGTCCAATGAGTTTGATACATTCTATGAGAAAAATGGAATTAGAAGACAATTATCTACTCCTAGAACCCGTCAGTAGAATGGAGTTGTTGAAAGGAAGAACAAAACAATCTTGGATGCTGCTAGAATGATGTTGATTGAAGGAAATGTTGCACAAACCATTTGGAAGGAAGGTGTCAACATTTTTGTTTACACATTCAACCAGGTGCATATAAAAAGTGATTCCAGTAGGGCTCCTTATGAGATATGGTTTGGTCATGTTCCTACTGTTAAATATTTCAGAGTTTTTGGAAGCAAATGCTATATAAAAAGAGATGAGGATATATGAAAGTTTGATGCAAGATGTGATGAAGGAATCTTCTTGGGATATTCTTCTAAGAGAAAGGCTTACCAGTGTTACAATAAGAGGTCGAAAAGGATAGTAGAAAGTGAAAATGTACAAGTTGATGAATGTTTTGGTAAGCAAATCAGAGCATGTGGATATGAGATTGATGAACAAGACATTGCTTCTAAGCCTGCACAAACTAAGATCATGTAGCAGATTAATCTGGTAGAGACAATTTATCTAGATATTGTTGCTTTTGTTGAAGGACTTCAAGAGCTTGAGAATCAAAACAATCTGAAGACTTTGAGGTATGTAAAATTGAATCACTCTAAGAATGAAATTATTGGTGATAAGAACATGGGTGTAATGAGAAGAAGACTTGTTGTTGAAGAGATATGTTTGATTTCTAAGATTGAGCCTAAAGATGTTGTTGAAGCCTATAAGGATGAGATCTGGATAAAAGCTATGGAGGAGTTGAATCAGATTGAAATGAATAATAATTGGGAGCTTGTTCCGAGATCTAAAGAAAAAAATGTGATTGGCACTAAATGAGTGTTCTGGAATAAATTGAATGAAGCCAGTGAAGTGGTAAGAAACAAAGAAAGATTAGTATGTAAGGAATTCTCTTAGATCGAAGGTATTGATTATGAAGAAACTTTTTCTCATGTAGATAGAATTGAAGCTATTAGATTGCTTCTTACATATGCTACTTATAATAATTTCAAGCTTTATTAGATGGATGCCAAGTCAGCCTTTTTGAATGGTGATCTTGAGGAGGAAGTCTACATTGAGAAACCAGAAGGATTTTCTTTATCAAATGAAGGAGACATGGTATGCAGATTGAAGAAAGCACTACATGGACTGAAGCAAGCCCCTAGAGCCTGGTATGCAAGATTAGATAAGTATTTGATAAATATAGGATTTTGTAAAGGTACCACTGATAGTAACTTATACTTTAAGGTTGAGAATGATAACATTTTGATTGTTCAAGTATTTGTGGATGACATTATTTTTGGAGGAGATGATGATTTGAGTATGAATTTTGCTGATGATATCTAAAAGGAATTTTAGATGTCTATGATAGGTGAGATGAAATTCTTCTTAGGATTGCAGATTACTCATATCATTAAAGGTATTTTCATTTCTCAATCTAAGTATGTGAAGGAATTGTTAAAGAAATTTGGGTTAGATGATTCTAAACCTATTGGAACTCCCATTGTGATTGGATGCAAATTGTCTAAACATGATGAATCTAAGAAAGTGAATCAGACCTTGTATAGATCTATGGTCGGTGGACTATTGTACCTAACTCAGACTAGACCAGATATTATGCATGTTGTCTGTCTTTGTGCCAGATTTCAAACTCATCCTAAAGAGACTCATGTTACTGATGTTAAAACAATTTTCAAATACTTGAAGGGTGTTGGCAGTGGGCCAGCGTCCCTCGCAGGGATTCGTGACATGGTTTAACAGCCTCGTATGGATTCTATAAGTCTAGTGGTTGTATCAGGCATTGACAGGTTGATTTTTTGGTGCAATGGCAACCCTAGCTTGTAACAAGTGGTATCAGAGCTTGGTCACAGGTTCAAATCATGTAGGCCGCGGCGAGTGACACTGGGAGGGGGATTGTTGGCAGTGGGCCAGAATCCCTCGCAAGGATTCGTGACATGGTTTAATAGCCTCCTATAGATTCTGTAAGTCTAGTGGTTGTATTGGGCATTGACAGGTCGATCTTTTGGTGCAACAGCAACCCTAGCTTGTAACAAAGGGAACTATTGACTATGGGCTGTGGTATCACAAGAATGATGATTTTATGCTTTGTACATATAAAGATGTTGATTGGGAAGGTGATATAGATGAACAGAAGAGTACTATTGGTGGATGTTTCTTTTTGGGGAAGAAGTTGGTTTCATGGGTGAGCAAGAAACATGATGCTATATCTCTATCTATTGCTGAAGTTGAATACATTGTTGTTGCTACAAATTGTACATAGGTAGTTTGGATGAAACAAATGTTGAAAGACATTAGATTTGTGTATGATGAGCCTACTATTATTTATTGTGATAATTCAAGTGTTATTAATATTCCAAGAATCTGGTACTGCATTCTAAAATGAAGCATATATCAATAAAGTATCATTTCTTAAGGGAGAAAGTTAGTAATGAATAAGTAAAATTGGAGTATGTATCTACAAAAGATCAGATTGCAGATATTTTCACTAAGCCTTTGCCTGAAGATACATTTGTACATTTGAGAGATAATTTAGGGGTCTCTTCCCCTCCTGATGAGAACTAGGTACATTAAGATGCATCAATTTGGTGGATTTTATAGTCTTATCTTTTTGTTCGGGTTGATGAGTTGATGTTGCTACTTTGTTGAGAGTAGTTAAGTTTCAGAGATGTGAATTTATTCTAAGGGGGAAAGATTGCTTTTTCTAGTAGGGAGAGGAGCGTGATCAGTTTATATCTTTGGCATTATTGTCAAAGGGGGAGAGAAGCATGTAAAGACTGTATTATCTTTGAAGCTTTGTGTGCATAATCTTAGGGGGATCTTGTTGGATTTTGCTGGTGTTGATATTGACCATTTTTCACATTCATATATTGCCATCAATGCCAAAGGGGGAGATTATAGGATATTGTTGAATCTAGGATATGTTCTTGTCATTGATGTCAATATATTCCTGTGTTTTGCTGTTGTAGAGAATTAGTTTCAGTGATTCATAACTCTTCTTGATTATATCACTTAATCTGGTGATTGCATTTGAGGTTTTTGGTATTTTGGTTCAGTGGTTGGTAGAGTCTGGTTTTTGATCTGGTGAGCTCTAGTATGATTATATCTTGTGTTGCGGATTTGGAAGAATGTTTTGGATATTCGTGTGTATCTTCATTTCAAGTGGTTCATGATTTGGCGCTTGGGAAGCAATCTTTATTATCCGAGTTGCTAATATTGAGTGTTCTTGAACGTTAGCATGTTGATTGATGAAGAATTAAATAAGTGGTGTTGGTGTAGATTTGCAGAGGGTTCTAATGTTCTCGTTGGTGTTTTCTAATCATTTTTTATTTGTATTGTTGAGTTGCATTGATTATTATGCAAGTTTTTGATGATTTTTCATGATCCGGTGATATTATTCGTGTTATGCGGTATTTTGGTGTTGTAACATGTTGTGGTTGGTCTTGGCGAGATTTTTGATGGTGATGAGAATTAAGAGATTTTATTTAGGTCCATGCTTTGCTATCTGTGTTATTATATTGGTCTGGTGGTTGATTTATGTATCGTGTGATGTAATTTTTTAATTAGGTGTTATGGGTTTGGCCGACCTTATAGTCAAGGTTGATGATTTGTATAAATGGATGTAATATTCATGTAAATTGGTGTCATGGTGTTGAGTGCATTATCAAGGAGTAGTGTATGTGGGAAAAAGTGAATTCATCTTTTGGTGTGGTGTGTAGAGCAGAAATTGGTGAAGAGAAGACGTTTGAGCTTAACTAGAACTGTCATCAAGAATTTGGAGATGCTATTTTTGTAGTTCACTCTTTCTAGATTGTAGTCCAAATAATTTTGTAAGGTATTGAACCTTCACTGAGGGTTGGAGCCTTCTAGGTCATTGTAATTTGAGCAATGAGATCTAGGCAGTGTGCCTGAATGCATGTGCATTCCCCATTGTAATATTTACACATACTACTACAGAGTATTATCTCATTATGGGTAGGTTCCCACCATGGTTTTTCCCTTAACCAAGTTTTCCACATCAAAAATATTGGTGTTATGTGTGTTTCTATTATTGTTGTTATCTTTCTTTTTATTGCAATTGATCTGATCTGAGAATGTGCTTAATTGTTATAATCCATTGAAAAATAATTCACCCCACTTAGTTTTACTTCTTGGTGTTGCCAATATGCCCACCCTAGGTGGGCCATCTGCAAACCTAATGTTTTGAACAAAAATTGGCATATCAAAATGAAAACAAATAAAAAAGGACAGTTGGTCAGCCTACCTCATCTAGTGGGAGACCCTCTTCGATTAACTACCACATGTTCTCCATCCTCATGGGGACATATGCTTGTTATCTCAACATTTTTCCTTAGTAGACTCCTCTAAACTATAAGACAAGAATGTGAAAAGGACAAATGAATAGTGCATTGGTTAATATTTAAAGGTAATTTCATTTTTAAGACCCTAATTACTTAAAAATGAATTCTTTGCTTAGTTAGAACTCATTTTAATATGTCTCATTATACAATGCATTATAGGACTTCCATATACATATTAATAGAATAATTAAAATTAGTCCTTTATTAACTCAAATGACATAACACTTCATAAATTGGGTCCTTGATTATAGGTGTACCCCTTTATCATTTTATCCCAATTCATCTTTAATCCTACCCCAATTGTAACTTTCTAAACACATCTTACATATCTATACATTATGGTTTGAGACATCCAAATAGAGTTAGCATTAGAACCTTGTTGTCTTCCAACCCTAGAAATTCAGCATAAAGTTATAAGGACCAGGATAATCCACTCCCCTTAGTCCTAGAAATTTTTCCCCAAAATTTAAGAGGATAATTGGATGGTTCTAATCAATTCAAATCCCACTGTATGCAAATAAATAATAAATTTAAGTTATTTTTTCATCAAATTCAAACCTACAATTTTATATATAAGGTAATTTAGTTCCTTATATGTGAGAATCTATTGGCATCTTTCAAGAGAAACAATTATGCAATTGAAGGTATCCTAATGAAGTGAAAGTGTTGCTTTAAATGAGTTTGATATTTGCAAATCAATATTGATCCTTCATCAATATTCATTCAACCATGGAAACTTAAAGAGACGATGGAATATGATAGAGAATCACTGATTGATCATTGCTCGTCCTAAGGGATTTGGTATTATTTCATGTTGTTCTTATGTTTCTACCATTAAGCTTAAGATCTACATCATATTTAGCTTTAAATTTAGATTATTTCTTTAGATGTACAATCTAATTATATGATATAAAGAATTTTCAATTCAATAACTATCATTTATGGTTTTTACTCTAAAACACTTGAGTAGGATTCTAGTTTGTATATTAGGCACTTTAGCTAATATCAATAATAGACACACATAAGATTCAAGAGAATATATACTATTCCAGTTTCAATATCAGCTATTTGTGGAGTTGGAAATCACCAAAATAGGGGGTTGACTAAGGAAGAGTCCTATATAGTTACCACCCTACCATTTTCCTTGTTATAAGTACAACTACAGGTGCACGATAGAGACCATAAGCTTAGGTCAGCATCAAGACTAGGGCATTAGAGGCACCCCTATCTTCATGTTTATGCACTATTTTTTATAAGTGGCTCCCATACTAGTTCAGGTTGTAGGTTCCCAAACAACAACTCATTCTCAAGAGACTAGGGAATTTTGAGCATCTCACACCTCTAGATTCAGCTTCATTTTGTAGTTATAGGTTTACAGTCAGATTTTCCACTCATTTATTTTTCTATTATAATAATTTGGTATGTTTATCAGTAAATTATAGTAGCATAAGTATTCATTTACTTCATACTTTAGTCATAATATTTTCATCATTTCAACCTATTTCCATAGTTCATTCACTTTCTGAAGCAACAAAAGAATAAAAACCCTAGAAGTGTCATTTGACTCTCTTTAACAAGACTTAGTCAAATATGATCACTTCTCTACATGATTTTGTATTTTAATGTATGTATGAAAGTGGATCTTTCTCTTATTTTTACCCTAACTTTGGTGTGTGGAGATCCACATTGAGTTAATTCATTTGGATGCTATGTTTTTAGGCCAATTGGTTATGTGTTTTTTAATTTTTACTTGTGTGCTAGTGTGTGTATTATTTGGAGCTACATAGAGAAGTGTAATATGATGTTTTAGGTCTTCTCTATCTCTTGTATTGGACAAAATTCATCATAATTGTGTTTGGTGAACAACTTAATCATACCTATTCTTATCATTTATTTTTTCTAACCTAATTAATATTTTTAATGAAGAATATGGTATATATAAAAGATCAATTTAGAGGTGTGATGTGAGTGTGTAAGTCAAAATATGTGCAAATTTTCTTTCATCACTGTATTATTTGCAAATTTTTGTGATGCAAAGGTAGTGCAAGTGTGGTGGTGATTGTTGTTGAAGTTTTCTACTTGTGATAGTGGTTGAAGTGTACCTTCATATTAACTTATCTTATTGATTCAAATATTAGGATATTGTATTTTTCACTAGAGAAGTGATCTTCAATCAACATGTATTTGATCCTTTAGGTTAGAGTAGTAAGCTTCAACTTGCAGGTCTTGATGTATCTTTCCCTAGAGAAATGAGCTTTAGCCTACAATTCCTTGTGTACCTTACCTTGGATAGTGAATCTCATCCTTCAAGTCTTCTAGGTGGTACTGTGTTTCCTTGCTAGTGAGCCTAAAATAGATTTATAATAATTTTATATATTGTGAATTGACTCTCACCATGGTTTTTCCTTGTATGGGTTTCCCACATAAATTTGGTGTTATCTTAGGCATTGTGTTAAATTGTTCTAATTTTCATTGTTGTTGTTAAAGAAAAGTTGACATTGATTTGGGAAATAAAGTTGAAGTTAAAATTTTATAATTCAACTCCCTCTTTTTTGTAAGGTGTGCTCAATAATTGGTATCAGAGTTGAGTTCTTGTAGAAGAAGATTAACCACTTGAGTCAGATCTAAGTTGGCGGAACATAGATCTGACAAGATTCCCATGTTTGATGAATCAATCTATTATTTCTACAAGATGAGGATGTAATCACATCTAAATTCTATGGATTTTGGGATTTGTAACTATGATGAATATGGTTATACTACTCCCTTTAATTTAATTACTACTCTAGATGAGATCAAGCCACATGTAAAAAATGGAAAGGTAAGGAATGCAATTATAAGTGTACTATCTGATAATTAACTCTTGAAGGTAATTGTAGCACTCACCAACAAACCCCAAGGAAACTTACTACAACTAGACCAAAAGAGTGGAATACTTTTTGTTTATTTGCTAATAAGGTTTACATTTAACTCAAACTAGACATTATGTTTATGAATTGGCTCAATAATTTAAATTTAACATTAAGTGATTAACCGTTGTTTCATACATTACGTTACTATCACAAGTGAAGACATGTTTAAAAGGTATAATTGCTTACAAGGCTCCAATGTTTCTCTAGGGCATTGACATCACTACTAAGTTCTACATCACTTATGGGTTATGGTCAATCCATTTAAATTACCTGTTATTGTAATAATTAACTTTTATGATCTTAACAATCTAACCTTACCATGGAACAGAACTGCAAATGAATGTATGCATATTAACCTATATTATAGACTTCACCTGATAAGCTACTATTGTTGTCCTTAAATAACCTTAATGCATACTAACATCAACATTACCAGATTACCACTAACTAGGTACGAAATACTTCCTTATAACCACTAGCTCTACTTGGGAACTCAATGCATACATTACTACAACTTACATGACCACACACATAGACAATATACATGCTAAATCCTTGCTAATGCATAGTACCTATGAATACATAACCTTATCCCTAGCTTGGACACAATAACAAGACACTATAAAGACCAGTCTTGCACTTAGCATCATGCATTTACTTAAATCTCTTATACTTATACCTTAACATGCCAACTATGGGCTATCATGGTTAAAATGATTACCCCTATAATGTTGTCCACTACTTAATGCATCTACCAAAAGAATACTTATTAACCTACTTATGCAACCTACATGTTCATGATGCTATTTATGCAACAATAGTCTAATGGCAGCCATATCACCATTATATATATTCCCATTTATCTCTTAATGATGTCTAAGTACTAGGTTTCAATATAATTTTCAGCCTTAATATTATTCTAGGTTTCCAAGCATATAACTATATCATCAATCATCTTGTGTTTCCATGCTTTAGCATAGGTGGTCTAAGAGGTTCTCCTTGTCTAATGTCGTAGTTTCATATCATTTGATCACATAACTAGGTGCTAATTTCTACTTGACTTATTAACCTACTTATGTAACCTACATGTTCATGATGCTATTTATGCAACAATAGTCTAATGGCAGCCATATCACCATTATATATATTCCCATTTATCTCTTAATGATGTCTAAGTACTAGGTTTCAATATAATTTTCAGCCTTAATATTATTCTAGTTTTCCAAGCATATAACTATATCATCAATCATCTTGTGTTTCCATGCTTTAGCATAGGTGGTCTAAGAGGTTCTCCTTGTCTAATGTCACAGTTTCATATCATTTGATCACATAACTAGGTGCTAATTTCTACTTTACTTGCATCTATAATCACATGAAGATATTGAATGTTCAAACATTATTTCATTTTCATTCTCAAGATATAACATGAAGAAAGTAATAAACATTCATATTCCATTGCATTGTGATCACATTTACACATCTACCATCTAACATCTAATTACCACATAAATAACTGTATTGCTGATTTAACTAAATGTTAAAATTACATTTCAATTACAATTAATTGATCTACTTCTCCTATCATACATGACAAATCCATTCATATTCTAGGTATGTTATTCAAGGAAATACATGGCTAACAAATGATAAGACATTAACAACATGAGTATACCCTTTTTTTTTCTTTGTACTTACATTTTAGTAACATATATTAATTCCATTTGAATGTACGATCTAAAGTATAATCATAGATACAATGAGGGTCACTATTACATGGTAGTACAATTGTGAGATTAACTCACTTCATTTACAATATTCCTAATCCAATACATGATGAAAGTATCTCAAATCATGAAGTAATCAATACATAAATATGATCCAATGATCTAGAATCAACATGATGAAAACTCCAAGTCCATGCACAAAGAGAACACCAAAGAAGAGGGAAAAAACCCAATGGCAAAAAGCTCCAACCACCCAACATTATGGAACCTACAAGAATGATGCAGGAGCATCCCCAGTTCATAGCAATCTTGCATCAACCAAAAACATTTTCCTTTATGTTTTTCTTTCTATTTGTAGTTTTAGTATTTCTTTCTATGTGTCCCAGTTTTGGATCACCGGATCTTGTGGAGTTGGATTCTACTTGAAGACTTGATCATCTTTCTTATTTCCAAACAGCATTGCATTTGGATCATTTTTTGGCGAGTTATCGCTATTGGTTTCCATGACAATTTCCTATTACCAGTTGACAGTTTCTTGTTACCGGTTGCCTGGACCTATTTTGGTGATCTACTAGAACCCCTTCTGAAGCTTGTGGAGCCTTGGGAATTGATTCTGATGTTTCTTGGCATGTGGTAGACCTTTTAAAGCAATCTACACTTCATTCTTTGGATTTTTTAGAGGAATCTCTTGGCAGAGACCGACCTTGTTGATTTGACACATTAGGTCTTGTTCTTTGAGTTTTGATCCCTTTTTGGGCCGACCGGATCACCTTGGATTGTATATATAATTGTAATTGTGCATTAGAATGTAACGATCAAAGAATCAGATAGCTAGACTAAGCGTAGAAGATAGATCTTAAGATTGAAGGTCCTGGTTGTGACCTAATCTGTACTTTGAGCATGTTTTAGTAGGCCTGTGAGCCAATTTCTATAACCCGGTTGTTACTGGTTGGTTGTAATCAGTTTTCATGAAATAAATCATTTTGTTCTATATTGCCTACATCATATCTTTGTGTTTCTATTGTGTTTACTCTTGTTGACTGGTTCAGATTGATCTCTTTGAGGTCCCTCCTAACCATTGATTGCTTCAAGTGGTATCAAAGAAAGTTTTAGTTTCAGAGGTTGTGTGTCCTAAGATTTTTGTTGTAGGGTAGCGGATTGTGGATCCGACCTGCAACTACAGAGGATTGGTGTAAATGATGGTGCAAAGAGGAACTAAGAATTGTTGAGTGCATGGGAATGTAGACCCTATTGTGATGGAAATCTTGCAAGGGATATAAGCCCGGTTGTAAGCCATGGAGACAGCCTAGAGAAGAGCGCGGCATATTGAGGATGTAAGTGAAGATGAAGGAGAAGAAGCCTAGTAGAACAAGTGAACCCACCGATGGTTGATCCAGATGAGAAAAGGTTTTTGAGGGTTTTGAGTAGAGAGAATACTAAACCCTATTTTACCCCACCAGAATATGATGGGAAGTTAGATTTGGATGAATCAATGGATTGGATCTTGGAGATGGAGAAATATTTTGATTTTGAAAACACTACTGAAGAAAGGAAGGTGAAATATGCTTATATCTGGTTGAAAGGTCATGCATCTCTTTGGTGGGAGGATTTGCAAGTTGATAGGGAGAGAAGAGGTAAAGAGAAGATTAAGACATGGGATCGGATGATTGCTAAGTTGAAATCAAAATTTATGCCAGCTGATTATCAAGTGAATTTGTTCTTGAAGTTGCAAAATTTGAGACAGAAGGAATCTAGTGTGAAGGAATACATCGAAGCATTTTACAAGTTGAATATTAGATCTAGACATGTTGATGATGAAGTTGAACAAGTTTCAAGATATTTGAATGGATTACAAGTGTCTATACAAGATGAACTTAGTTTGATCAAATTAGAGAGTGTTGAAGAGGCTTACCAATATACCCTAAAGGAAGAAGAAAAGCTACACAAAAGACATGAGCAAAGGCAAAGAGGCAGAGGTGGAAGGTTTGCTAGAGGAAGATTACAAGGAGGAAGAGGATATACCAAAGGTAGAGGAACCTGTACCGATCAGAACAAGGACAAGAAAGTAAGAAAAGAAGGTAATTCATACCAAAAATATGATAGAAATTTCTACCAGTGGAGAGAACCGAATGGCTACTAGAATGAGAATTTTGGAAGAAAAGACAAGAGAACATTTAGAGGAGCTTGCAATAAGTGTGGAGGAGAAGGACATCGTGCTTTTGAATGCAAGAAGACAAAGAATACCGGAAGAGAAGCAGTGGTGGAAGAAAACCCCATTGGATCAGACAATAAACCAAAAGATGGAGAGCTGTTTATGATGAGGAGAGCTTTGTGTCATACCAAAAGAGATGAAGAGCCCTTGTAGAGGAAGAATCTGTTCAAGACCATATGTAAAGTATCTAGTAAGTGTTGTAAAGTTTTTATTGATAGTGGTAGTTTAGATAATCTTGTTTTAGAAGAGATGGCAAATAAGCTGAATTCAGAGAGATTGAAATACCCTAAGCCTTATCAGATAGCATGGATTCAGGATGAACATAAGTTGTTAGTAAGTGAGAAATGTTTGGTAAAATTAAAAATTGGGAATTATCATGATGAAGTCTTGTGTGATATTATGCCTATGGATATTTCTCATCTTTTGTTGGGTAGACCTTGGCAATTTGATAGATAGGTAGTACATGATGGGAGGAAGAATACATAAACTATTGTGGCCAATGAGATGAAGAAAACCTTGTTTCCCTTGGAGGAAGCTTTGAAGAATGAAGTTTGTATGAATGATAGAATCTGTTTGGTAGATAGAAGGAAATTCCTGGATGGATTGAGACATAAGAATGCATTTTTTTTCTTAATTCCTAAGAATACTGAGAATCTGAAGCATGAGGAGGAACAACCGAAAGAGATAAAATATTTGCTAACAAAATATGAAGACATCATTTCAGATAATTTGCCTGATGGATTGCCACCTGTGAGAAGTATTAGTCATTGCATGGACCTGGTTCCTAGAGTGAGTTTGTGTCATGCCCAAAATTTAGGGCAAAAATGGAATGATTTTTTTTTTTTTTTAAATTACTAATTAACTAAATACTAATTAATTAACAAAGTTCATTATCTCGACATGCATTAACATGTTGGCCATAACAAGATTCGAGCTACACTGATACTAACTAAGTATCAAAATTAATTAAAATTTAGTTGCGGAAAACTAAATGTTTTAATTTATTTTCTCATCCGATATAGTCGTTAATGTAATTAAATTACACTCATTAAAAGTAGAAGGCGTAGATAAAAATTAACCTCCAATGAATCCATATTGTCTAAAATACATTTTAAATCATTAATTAATTTAATCGATTAAAGTGTCAAATTAATTTCTTAATGACATTATCCGATGAGGATAATTGGCTCCCCAAAGTCAAATTTAGTTTTCAAGGAATTAATTTTTCCCTTCTATTTAATTCAAGGCTTCACAAGTAGTTAATCTAAAAATAATTAATTTTGAATTACAAACTCCTCCGTCTATTTAAGTTGAAAACCTAACTAATTTTAAATATAAATTTCCACAACTTATAAATAAATTTCATGTAAACCCTAATTTAAATTTCATTATAAAATTACTTCTTTGACACATTTTTTTTAAAAACCCTTAAACTTGCTTATTTTCCATCTTTACCCTAGCTCTAACCGAGCTAGGGTTTTCTTTTTTTTTGGACCAAATTTCATGCAGGGCGGACATGGGCGGTGGACGGGATGAGCAACCATAGGGAGGAGGCGAGAGGTGGGAGTTGGCGTTGCCATAGCCTCCACTGTGCAGGGCACAGTGGGCTCGACCGCCGACCACTGTGCATTACACAGTGGACACGGTCGCCGGCCACTGTGTAGTGCACAGTGAGCTCGGCCGCTGGCCACTGTGCAGTGCACAGTGGACTCGGCCGCCGGCCACTACGCAATGCACAGTGAGCTCGGCCGCCGGCCACTGCGCAATGCATAGTGAGCTCGGTCGTCGGCCACTGCGCAATGCACAGTGAGCTCGGCCCTGGCCGGACCCTCCGCTAAAATCAAATTTTATATATTTTTTTTTAAATTTTTTTTTTTTAAAATATATATATTATATATATAAATATATATATATATATATATGTATGTATATGTATATATATAATTGTTTATATGTATATTTAAATACATTGATACATGTTTATATATTTTCCATGAATGAAATGTATAATGTTTGTTTTTTGTCAATCTACTTGTGAATAAAAGATTTAGATAAAAATTATATCTCTTTTCTTTTTTTTTATTTCTTAGATAAATCTTTAATACTCTGATTTTTTTTTCTTCTGCTTATTATCATAGGCATAAATATGATTTTGCTAAAGTCTGAGGTAATAAAAAAAAACAAGAAAGTAAATAACTATAGGTTTATTTCCTGCAATAAAATAATGGCAGATTTAAATAAATTAACTTCAGATTCACTTCCTACTCAGTAGTAATTAACAAAGCTTTATTGAACTCGAAACAACTATGATTCTATTTAAATCAACTATCTCTTTGCTTTTGATTCCTATTTCTGCAACTAGGTAAAGTTTCAGATATCAATGAATTTAATATCAACTTAATAATCTAAAATTTATTAAACTAAAGTTATGGGATTAGAAGAGAGAAAATACTGTAGATTTTATTCCTACAATTAATTATGAAGTCTCACTTCTTGCAACTATTATTTTCTAGGATCCATAAACTTAGATCTTACAATTGGAAGAATAAACTGCAATATACACCTTTAAAGAAACATGCATACACTCATTTAAAATGCTAACATTAAATACTTCTCATATTTTTCTGCAAGTAGAATGAAGGCAATTTCACAGATAAGTGAAAAATACTAATTTAAATAAAACTGATTTTCATATTAAAATGACTATTGCATGCAAATCAAAAGTAACTTTTAAAAAAAAAAAAAAAACAGGAATAGAAATGTAACAAGCTTTTTACAACTCTAAGATATTCTGCAAAATTTACAGGATGTTTCTTTTTTCAACTACAATCCCAACTCTCATGTCTATATTTCAAATTTACAACTTGCCTCTCATTTCAACGAATGAGGGTGTTTTTCTCCTATCAAAACTAATAACTGCAAATAAATTTAGATTTCTTCAACAATAATCTTCTGCAACTTTTCTCTTTTACTATTCTTTTCTCTTGACATTCCTGCATACTAAATCACAAATATGACCATGGAGTGCTCACCTCCCAACCTAGGCTAACTGGTAGCCACCCCCGAGCTCGGAGAACCAAGCCCTAGACGGGTAACAAACATGCAAACACATAGAAGGCAAAAATACACACACAGATATTCAAACACACTCCCAACTTGGCTACACAGCACCACACTTTGGTGATGACCTTTTTAAGGGTGGTAGTGGACCAATACCCTGAGGAGAACTGCAAGTATGGAAAACCAGTAGCCACCTCATGGCACAATAAATACATCAAGAATTTCAACCCCTTATTCCTTATGCCCCCCAAGGCATTCTAGCCTTATATCCCTCCTTATGACCCCCATTGCACAAACAGGCCATGCAGCAAGGGTCACACAAAGATCCCTTGTGATTGCTCTCAAATGAGAGTCTCTCACTCGAGGGTTGTCACTGCTACCACCCACAAGATCCTCCTCTCTCCCAAGAGTAAGAGGTCTTGAGAAAACTCCCAAAACATAGACAATCATAATGCAAAAATACCAAATGAAATTCAAAAAAAAACATTCAAGAACATAGATTTCTTACACCAACATACTTCCAGACACATGCAAGAAGAAGACATTCTAAAGAATAGTGAAACCAACCTTAATCTGCCCAAAGGTATGATGATATTTGAGGAAGAGCTGCCCAATCCACGGATCTTCTTCTTCTACCCTTAGCCAATTTTTTTTTTTCTATTCAAATCTTTTCTATTCTATTCAAAATTTTCTGTCTCCAAAAATGGAGAGTGGGTGATTACCCTCAAATTCTCAAATTCTTGCTTAAGAAGCTCCTTCTCTGAGTTCTCACAAGTTTCTAAAAACCAAAAAGGAAAGTAAGGTAGAATGGGAAAAAGACTCTCATTCGAATAGGAAAAATCTCAATTAGATTCAAACTTCTAATTTCAATTTTCGCACAACTCAGAAAAGCCAATTTTTAAAGTGTCAAAAAAGTCACTTAAGAGTAGAAACTTGCCTAAAATTACCCCTAACCCTTAGGTATACCTTATGGGCTTTAGGAAACCCTATTAAACTACCCCTAGGTGTTCATTTAACCCATTTTAAACCCCTCTGAAGTTTATTTTCGGGTCAAACATATGTTGACCTCTCCAAAGATTCTTTTCCCAAGGTATTTATGACATCACGTTATATTAATTGAAAAAAAACTAAAGTTGAACATTTTCCCACCAAGAGACAAAAATAAAACAATTAAACTTAAATCCACACATGTGTCAAGTGACACCAATAAAACACTTTTACAAATTAAAACATGAAATCATCTCTTGTGGGTTTCACACATTAAATTTAAATAACACTTAACACACATGCAGCATATACTGTTACGAATAAAATACAACACAAACGGGGTGTTGTCTCTCCAAATAGACAACCCCTGGCTTACGAACATACATAAGTCTAGGTTTGGTTCTCCGTAATTTTCCATGGTCACATGGTAAATTTCCTGCGCATCTCAATTTACACATTAGTACTTTCAAATATCCACATATAATATAATTCAAAGGAATAACAATACACATCATCACTTGCATACAATTTCCATCTGCACAGATTAAATACATCTTTTATCAAGCAATTTCACATAAGCAATTTCATCCCAATTCACATAAATTTAACCATACATCATAGTTCTATTATCATAGTAAAGTCCTGCAAATTCAATAATGACATCTATCATTGCAATATCATCCTATCTAACAATCATGTAGTGTTCTATCTCATAAAGCATATAAGTAAATCATCAAAACATAGCAATGTTATCCAAATCCTGAAATCATATAAGTTCTAAGTCTCAAAATGCATCAAAATAAAGTATCCATAATAGTCTAAATATAAAATCCACTGAAATGTCAGACTGAGTCGAGGTGAGGCCTCATAGTTTGCCTAACAAATATGCACACTGGATGACACTGACAAAGAATGAAGAGTTGAATAGACAATTGCAAGAGTTGTTGAAGAAAGCTTTGATTAGAAAAAGTCTGAGCCCTTGTGCAATATTAGTAGTATTAGCACCTAAGAAGAATGGAGAGTGGAGAATGTGTACTAATTCCAGAGCAATAAATGAGATCATAGTGAAATAACAGTTTCCTTTGCCTAGGATGGATGACATAATGGAATGTTTGAGTGGAGCCAAATACTTTACAAAGATAGATTTGAAGAGTGGATATCATCATTTCAAGATCAGAGAAGGAGATGAGTGGAAGATAACATTTAAGACAAATGAAGGAATGTATGAATGGTTGGTGATGCCTTTTGGGTTAACTAATGTATCAAGTACTTTCATGAGACTAATGAAAGAAGTCTTGAAGAAATTCTTGGGTAAGTTTGTTATTATTTATTTTGATGACATTCTGATTTTCAGTAAGACAAAATAAGAGCATTGTTGTATCTGAGATAAGTTTTGCATAGGTTGAGAGAAGAAAAGTTGTTGATAAATATCAAGAAATGTACCTTCATGAAGGATGAGTTAGTCTATTTGGGATTTGTGATATCAGTGGATGGTTTGAAGATGGACCCTTAGAAATTAAAAGCAATTGTTGAGTGGCCTACACCAGAAATCATTGGAGAGGTAAGATCATTTCATGGATTGGCTAATTTTTACTGAAAGTTCGTTAGAAATTTTAGTTCAGTTTGTAACCCTATGATGGAGACCATGAGGGGAGATCAAAAGGAATTCAAGTGGACCACCGAAGGAAACAAAAGTTTTGAACTATTGAAGCATAAAGTGACCAAGTAGCCCATGTTAGCTTTACTGGATTTCAATAAAGTATTTCAAGTGGATTGTTGTTAGAATATTTAATCTTTACTTAGCTTAGGTTTATTTTTATTTAGTTTAGGATATTCCTTTGGAATTCCTACATGTAATTTGTCCTCTAGTACATGTGTGAGGACAAGTCATTTCTTTTATTTTCCTTTATTAAGGAATATTAGATTTCCTCCATAAGAGGATGTGGACACATGGCACACACATTTTATGAATGGTGGCATTCATAGATTTGGGAGTTACTTTGTAACTCCTCTCCTCATCTCTATTTAAGAGATGCCTCCTCTCTCATTTCTTCTTAATGACAATATTGTAAAGAGCTTCTTGCTCTCTCTCTCTCTCTCTCTCTCTCTCTCTCTCATTTTTAGGCATTGCCTCATTCATAATATCACAAGGGGTTTTTCTTTGCTTTTCCCCTTTCAAAAGTTCTTGTGCCTCCTTCTTCACATTTGGGTGATGCTCCAAGGTTTTTGCTTTTCTCTTGGTAACAATTACTTCACTCATAAACTTTCTTGGATTAATTTTCCTTTCCTTGCTCTTTTATTTCCTTTCATGGTATCAGAGCAGGTTTCTAATCCTTGTTTTAAGTTAACATTGATGAAGGTTACCATTCTGTGGAGTTCACCTTGTTGGAGGCATTCTTGAGAGGAGAAGAAGTTCTTTTTCTAATATTTTCTATTGTGCAGGTTTTGGTTTCAGATTTTAATTTTTTTTCAAACTTGTTAACAAGTTTGCCTGCAGGTTTAATCTTTTATTCTAGTTTTTTATTAAAAAAGGGCTTTGGAAGGCTTGCCGCCAAAGTTCCTTCTTTCTAGTTTAAATTTAATTATTTTTTAAAGTTTTGGAAGGCTTGCTGCCAAAACTCCGGTGCTAACTTCTTTTCTTGCATACTTTAGATTTCATATTCATTTGTTTTGGAAGGCTTGCCGCCAAAACAGTTTCATCATAAAGTTGTTTCTCTGATTCATATTGCAGGTTCTCACATTTTGTTTACTTGCAAGCTTTTTTGATTAAAAAAAAGAAATTTAAGCTTCCTTGCAGGATTTTGTTATCAAATTTTCTCAGTTTCTAACCTCATTCTCAGAATACTAACTCTTTTTTTAATATCTATTGATCTATTTCAATCTTTGTTTGTGCTTATTTCAGCCTGGTTTACTTTACATAATAAATCTTACATTTTCTCTGAGCTGGACACGAAGACTTTAGCTCAAGTTTTAAAAACTCAAAAAAAAACCTCATTCTTCCCACAAAATTTTCTGTAAACAATCTATCTCGCTTCCCATCAATCTCTGCAGCTGAGTTCAACCACAAGGACTCTCTAGTACCCAGTCCTTCTCCAGCGCAGCAAGATCCTCTCCTTTCCTTCACTCGTGTTATTTGTTATCCTTGTTTTTGTGGCAACTATCAAAGACATTGACTTGTGGCTACATATTTTGTAATTCAATTAATAATGTATGCAGAACGGGAAATATCTGATTAATATGATATTACTTGGTATTGTTCTTCCCTTTTCTGCTTTGTTCGTAACCTCTTTGTAATCTCCCACTGCTGGCGATTGAGTTCATCGATCTCCTTGTGGAGTTCCTCCGCAGTCTTCCACCTTTGATGTTTCTTGAAGCCTTGTTGTGGCTGAGTTCGAACCATTTCCCATACACAACTCAACCATTGGATTTTGTTATCAGTTATAATCGTGCCTTGTTTACGGTTCCACATTTTGCAAGCATCTACTGGCAGAGAGTGTAGAGTTCGGCTTTACTCCTGCTAATTGAATTTGCTTGAAAATTTCTATCGCGCTTTTACCAAAGCCATTTTTGTTCTTGTGTTGCAGCCAGGGCATTAAATGAGACCACATTCATTTGAGGCGTTTCTACAAAACAATCCATATGCCCTCTGTATGTTGATTCTTAAACCTCAGACTCGGAGCTCTCAAGTTCGGTTACTATCTTTCTGTAACGTCATATTCCCTGCATTTTGTATTCAAACCTGCGTTAAGGTGCTTAGAGCTTGCAATCTGTCATTTTCTGTATACCAACCTAGATTAGATTCTTCAGTTACACCCATTGAGTTTCTGCTCCTTTCTGTCACCTGTGCAGTAACGCCTCTGTCTTTGAATCAATCAAAACGCCTTTGTCTTTGAATCAATCATTTTTCTTACCAGTAGCTTGTACGTTTGATTCCTTTGTAATAGTTTGTTACATGCATAAAACTTTATTAGTTCGTATTTCATTTCATGCCATTAGTTTTTTAAAAGTCTTACTCTTTAAATGTTTGGAAGTTTAAGTCTTTATCTTCCACGTATAAAGTATAACTTACTTTATTTAAAATAAAAAGTTTAAGTTCTTTTCTTATTAATTCATACATTAAAAAAAGTTTATACATATTTTTAATATATATAAAAAGTTTTTAAAGTTTTTTTTTTAAAAAAAAAAACATTTTTTTTAAATTATATAAACTTTTTTTATATAAATAGTTTCTTTTTAATTAAAAATTTAAAGTTTTTTTAATAAAGTTTGTTTAACTAAAATTTAAGTTTTTAAAATTTATTATTACAAATTTCAAATTAATATTTTATTCTTTTTTCATAAATATTTTTAAATATTTTGTTATTTTAAAAAATAAAATAAAATAAAATAAAAAAATTTTGTTAATCAAATTTGGTTAGTTTTTTAATCAAGGAGGTTAAAATTTTTTTATTTATTTTTATCCAAGAGGGCATTTTTTTCAATATTAAGCATAATTTGTTCATTATTTTGCTATCATGTCTACATTAATTCCGGAAATTAAATTAAATAGTTCCAATTATCATTCTTGGAAAACACATATCTCGTTTATTTTTCGTTTCAAACACCTTTTGGATGTTGCGACTGATAAAACATTTGAACCCGCTACATCTGCTCCTCAAGCCGATGTAGATAGATGGAAGGCTCAAAATGAGGAAGCACTTGGTTTAATTGGTATTTCAATGGTTCCTGATTTGTATGTTTTAATTGGAAATTGTACAAAAGCGCATGAAGCTTGGGAAATTTTAAAAACAACTTATGATAGCTCAAATGAATCCCGAAAAATTCAACTTCAAGATCAACTTGAAGATCTAAGGTATACGGATTTTAAAACTATGGATGAATTCTTATTAAAGTTTGATTCTGTTAATAGTCAATTAACTGGTTTAGGAGTTACTCTAGCTGATTTACGTTTAATTCATCTTATTCTTAAAAAATGTCTTCCTCGTCAATTTCAACAATTTATTACGAATATTCATGCTCAACTTGCTATTCCCAGCTTAGCTACTCAATTAACATATGATATTTTTCGTAATTTATTGCGTCAAGAGTAAGCTAAATTAATTCAATTTGGTACTCTTAAAAGTAGTGAACATGCTTTTATGTCTAAAAATCAAAATCATAATAATAATTTTAGATCCAATAATAATAAACATCATCATAATCATAATAATAATCATAATAATAATCACAAATCTCCTAATTATCAATCTCATTCTAAATCCTATCATAATAATTCTCATAATAATAATCATAATAATAATCACAAATCTCCTAATTATCAATCTCATTCTAAATCCTATCATAATAATTCTTATAATAATAATCATAATAATAATCACAATAATCAAAGGAATAATTCTCAAACAAGACCCCATTGCACATATTGTGGGAAAGATGGACATATTACTAATAATTGTTTTAAGAAACAAAATGGTAAAAAGCCCATGAATCAAAATAATCAAAATAATCAACATAAACCTCATTATAAGAAGGGTAATAATAATGGTAATTCATCTCGTCATGCATTTACATGTACTTATAATGTTTCTCAACCACTTGAGTGGATTATTGATTCTGGTGCATCTCAACATGTTACTTTTCATAAAGAATGTTTTGAATCTTTGCATCCCGATACTTCTAATATTCCTGTTCAATTAGCTAATAATCATAGTTGTAAAGTTGAAGCTATTGGTGATGTGAATGTTCCTAATGGGAAATTACATGATGTTCTTTATGTTCCTGAATTAAAATCAAATTTGATTTCAGTTCCTAAACTTTGTCAAGATTATAAGATTAACTTTTATAGGGGCATATGTTATATCATTGATCCAAACACTAATCATGTTATTGCTACTGCTAAAATGGATAGTGATAACTTATTCAAGTTCTATGAATTTGCTCCTCCAAAGTATTCTTTGCTTACTACTGTTGATTTTACTATATGGCATGAAAGACTTGGCCATCTCAATTCTGATTATATTTCATTGATGCAAAAAGCAAATATGGTTGATGGATTGCCTAGTATTGTTCCTTCTCAAATTGTTTGCAATGGTTGCATGAGTGGTAAGATGCATAGGGAACCCTTTCCTCATGGTCAATCTTGGAGGGCATATACTAAATTGCATCTAGTTCATAGTGATCTCTTGGGTCCCATGGAGAATCCCTCCATCCAAGGTTCAAGGTATGCACTTACCTTTGTTGATGATTTTTCAAGGAGAACATGGATATATTTCTTTCATAGTAAGGATCAAGTGCTTGATGTGTTTACTGAATTTCATATGTTTGTAGAAAGGCAATCTGGTTCTAAAATTAAGATTCTTCGTACTGACAATGGAAGAGAATATGTCAATAATGCATTTAATGCTTATTTAAAATCTTTTGGAATTAAACATGAGCTTACCGTTCCTTATACACCACAACAAAATGGTGTGGCAGAACGGAAGCATAGGACAATTGTTGAAATGGCTAGATGTTTATTGCATGCAAAAAATATGGATTATAAGTTTTGGGTTGAAGCTATGGCTTGTGCAACTTATTTAGTTAATAGAACACCTACCAAAGCCTTAAAGGATAAAACTCCTGAAGAAGCTTGGTCTGGTAGAAAGCCTAATTTGCAGAATTTAAGAATTTTTGGTTCCATAGCTTATGTTCACAAACCTAAGGAGAAACGAAAAAAATTAGATGCTAAATCTTCTCCTTTTATTTTTGTTGGTTATGATGAAAATACCAAAGGTTATAGAGTTTACAATCCTATTACTAACAAGGTAAAAGTTGCAAGAGATGTTTGTATTGTAGAAAAAGGCATTCATGATTGTTCTAAAGTAGAGGATGATGAACTTGCTCAAAGCAAAGTTGTGCTTGTGGAGGACCAACCTCCTTCTCTTAACCCTACTCCTAATGCATCTCTTTCTATTCCTTCTAGTGATAGTGATGATGATAATAATAACTCTACTCCTCATGACTCTTCTTCTAGTGATGAATCCATTACTTCTAAAAGAAGACCTAAATGGTTTAAATCTTTAATTCAAGATAGTGATGAATACTTAGCTAGAATGGATAAACTTCCAGCTAGGAGAGTTAATTATTGTAATTATGCTTTAATGACTACTATTATGAATTCTAATGATCCTAAAACATTTGATCAAGCTAAAAATCAACCACATTGGCAAAAAGCAATGAAGGAAGAATATGATACTTTAACTTCTAACCAAACTTGGGATTTAGTTCCCTTGCCTCATGGTAAAAATCTTGTTTCTTGCAAGTGGCTTTATAAAACTAAATTGAATGCTAATAATCAAGTTAGTAAATTTAAAGCTAGATTAGTTGCTAGAGGTTTTTCTCAAATTGAAGGCTTAGATTATACTGAAACTTTTGCTCCTATTGCTAAAATGCCTACAATTAAACTTGTGCTTGCTTTAGCTTCTAGAATGAATTGGCCTATTCACCAAATGGATGTTAAAAGTGCTTTTCTTAATGGTGATTTACATGAGGAAATTTATATGTCTCAACCTCCTAGTTTTATTAAAGAAGGTAATGCACACTTAGTTTGTAAATTAAAGAAATCAATTTATGGATTAAAGAAATCTCCTAGGGAGTGGTATTCAAAGATTACTGAATTCTTTCTTTCTCAAGGCTTTATTAGAAGTAAAAATGATCCTAACTTGTATATTAAACATAGTGAAGATGATATTATAATTATTATCTTGTATGTAGATGATTTGATTCTTACTTCAAGTTCCAATACTTTGATTTCTGATATTAAGTTTCAACTTAATCAAAAATTTCAAATGACTGATTTAGGTCTTTTACATTATTTCTTAGGAATGCAAATTTGGCAAACCTCTAAAGGAATTTTCTTATCTCAAAGTAAATATGCTCAAGATCTCATAGATAAGTTTAAAATGAATGATGCTCATCATGTTTCAATTCCTATTGAATTAGGCACTAAGTTAATGCTTGATATGCAAACTCCTCTTGTTGATCCTACTTTGTATAGACAATTAGTTGGAAGTTTGAATTATTTAACTCTTACTAGGCCGGATATTGCTTATAGTGTTGGTTTGGTTTCAAGATTCATGTCCAAACCTCAACAAACACACTTTAAAGTTGCTAAGAGAATTTTAAGATATATTAAAGGAACTATTAATGTAGGTTTGTTCTATGATGCAAATTCCGATTTTACTTTAAAAGGTTTTACTGATTCCGATCTAGGTGGAGATCCCAATGATGGGAAATCTACTTGTGGTTATTGTTTTTTTGTTGGTTCAGGAGCAATTTCTTGGAATAGTAAAAAGCAACAATCTACCTCTCTTGGATCCATTGAAGCTGAGTACAAAGGATGCACTAATGCTTCCAAAGAAGTCTTGTGGCTTAGAAGACTACTTGAAGATTTGGGTCTACCTCAACACGAACCAACTCCATTGTATTGTGACAACCAAAGTGCCATTGCCTTGGCTAAAAATCCAGTTTTCCATGCAAGGACAAAACACATTGCTCTCCAACACCACTTTATTAGAGAACAAATTGAAGACAAGCAAGTTTCACTCCTCTATTGCAAGGGGGAAGACCAAGTTGCAGATATTTTGACCAAGCCACTTTGTAAAGAAAAATTCCAATTTCATTGTAAAAATCTTGGATTACAACCCATTGAAGGGTTTGATGTAAGCTCCCCAAGTAAAGCTTAAGGGGGGGTGTTAGAATATTTAATCTTTACTTAGCTTAGGTTTATTTTTATTTAGTTTAGGATATTCCTTTGGAATTCCTACATGTAATTTGTCCTCTAGTACATGTGTGAGGACAAGTCATTTCTTTTATTTTCCTTTATTAAGGAATATTAGATTTCCTCCATAAGAGGATGTGGACACATGGCACACACATTTTATGAATGGTGGCATTCATAGATTTGGGAGTTACTTTGTAACTCCTCTCCTCATCTCTATTTAAGAGATGCCTCCTCTCTCATTTCTTCTTAATGACAATATTGTAAAGAGCTTCTTGCTCTCTCTCTCTCTCATTTTTAGGCATTGCCTCATTCATAATATCACAAGGGGTTTTTCTTTGCTTTTCCCTTTTCAAAAGTTCTTGTGCCTCCTTCTTCACATTTGGGTGATGCTCCAAGGTTTTTGCTTTTCTCTTGGTAACAATTACTTCACTCATAAACTTTCTTGGATTAATTTTCCTTTCCTTGCTCTTTTATTTCCTTTCAATTGTGATGCAAGTAGAACAATAATAGGAGCAGTCTTGAGTTAGGAAGGGAGAGCGGTAGCTTATTTCAATAAGAAATTGAATGATTCTCGGAGGAGTTTTATAGTGTATGATTATGAATTTTATGCCATTGTTCAAGCCTTGAAGAAGTGGAGACATTACCTATTGCCTAAGGAGTTTGTGTTGTATACAGATCAGTAAGCTTTGCAGTCTTTGAATAATCAGAGTAAGTTGAATAAGAGACATGTGAGATGGGTATATTTTTTGTCAAGTTACACCTTTGTGTTGAAGCATGGAAGTGGAAAATCTAACAAAGTTGTTGATTCATTGAGTATGAGAAGGAATTTATTGATAGAGATGATAGTGACAGTATTAGGATTTGAAGAATTGAAGACCTTGTATGATGATGACCCAGATTTTGCAGAACCTTGGAAAGCATGTAGAGAACCGGTTATGGTAGAAAGAAGCAAGTAGTTGGATTACTTCATTAAGGATGGGATGTTATTCAGAGGAGTTCAGTTGTGCATACCTAAGAGTTCTATGAGGGAGAATCTGATAAAGGAGAAACATAGTGGAGGATTAGTTGAACATTTTGGTATTGACAAAATAGTAGCATTGGTGAGTGAGTGTTGGCACATGTACACTCCAATGAGACACTAATACATTTGGGGTCAAATTCTGACGAACAAGGAGCATTGTGTGAAAATTTGATTTTTTTAAAAAAATATGCCCGTGTTCGTCGGAATTTCGACGACATCAAGCGTTTTATAAAGAAAAAAAACACAACGCATTTTCATTTTGATTGAAGCAATTCGAAGCAAGCGGCGACTGTCTTGCGTCCCTGCCCCCCCCACCAGAGCGATCTCTGCACAAGAAAGGTATGGGCAACTAATTTTTTTCCGCAATCATATTGAGACTGGTTTTCTTTTGCGAATTAATCACATGCCATGTGTATGGTACCCCATTTTGCAATTTTTGTTATTGGAGCATTTGCAACTAATTTCTAACAAAAAACCCCCTTCGATTATGCTTTGATGGATCTCCATACCTTGTTCCAAAGCTCCTATTTTGGCACACGCAAGGAGGATGCTGGCAAATGTTGCAGAGAAATGTTTTTAACAAAATACAACATTTATGGATCATGAAACCCTTGACCCAATAGACACTACACATGCAAAGCTCGAAATGAGTTAATAAAATGTTTTTGAACCAAATGCTTAACAATATTTAGACATGACAATAACGAGGATTTTTACAAAAACAACCCTTCATCATACAATAAATATACATACCAGTTTGTATATTTATCAGACACGGGCTACCAGTTACATAGTTGAAAATATAACAATCAATGGGAAACAGGGTAACAAACTTTTACTTTTGAAACCTTGAAACAAAATGAGAATAATGAAAAGATACACATAAATATCCATTGTAAATAAAACCAATGCCTTTCATTCACTATTCAATGAGTCATCGACTTCCTTACCAAACTATCATGGAATGTCCAAATTTCTTCCTCATCCAAGAAGCAAGAACCCTAACTATCCTGTGTCATAACCAGAGCTCGAGATATTGTAAATGAATTTCGATGGGATGATAAAAAAAAGTTAAGTATAATATATTCCCATTTTCTAGTGACATAAAGTGACCCATTCTTTTAATGCCTTTAGAAAGTGTTTCAAGCCCAAAGTCTTTTAGACACTATATTCAATGCCATTAGAAAACTACTAGGCAACAATTCTCTTAGCCAATGATTAAAACCATATAATATATGCTCACATATTCAAATAGTATCACCAAATTTGATATTCTATGCAATATAAACATAGACTGGAGTAAACATATGAATGATGAGTTTTACTAATAAGACCCTTTTCCAAGTACATATTAAATTTTATCTTTGTCAGCCTATATCATATGGTAATGTATCCTTTTTCAAACCATGTAATTGTATTTGCATATGATCACTATATTTTTCTATAGCAACCAAAGTCAATGAAGATACATGCTAAGAGATGATTTTTCACTGATGTCATTGTAATGTGAATCCTGTAGTGTTCTTTTTTCATTGTTCTACTGTGCTTCTCAAGTTGCACCAACATAGTTTTATTTAATGGCTTTGTTTTGATAGTGATTTCTCCATGGCTTCCACTGTCTTTTTCTTGGCACATTCAATGCATTGTCATCTATCACTACTATTTATTGTCCTTTTTACCTTTATTGAGGTTGTTCTCATACATGTCATTCACTTTGTCTATGAGTATATATCAACCTATTCACTGTTGTAAGTAGAAATAAAAGATTAGTCTCGTCTCTTTTACTATTTTAGACCTTCATAGTAATCTTTGCAATATATCATTTCCTTCCAATTATATGGAATAATGATTTTCTTTTTATGGAATGTGATGGAGGCTTGAGTGTGTCTTCCTAAACAAAAAGAGGACTTAGAGAAAGTAGATTCACATAAGGATAGGTGGATTTTCCTAAAGATGAAGGGATAAGACTTAACAAAAAGAGGACTTAGGATGATGACAAGGAGGATTCATTTAAGGATATGGCATATTCACCTAAGGGATAGTGTATTCTCCCAAGAATATGGAAAAATTATTGATTGGTGGAATGACATACTAGATCAAGGAATGATACAAGGGTAGATTCACCTAAATATAGGGTAAATTCAGCTAAAAGGGTACCCATGAGATTGTGGTACTAAGTACCTGTCTATGGATGGTGTATTTGGATACAAGTATGATGAAACCATGCTTGTGTATGATGAAACAAAGTCTAGATCTCTATTATAGGTCCAACATAATCTCTATTATTTGAGACACCATTTTATTAGCATATCCAATTAGGGTAATTTATGGGTTTAATTATGGATCATGTTGTCTATTTCCATGCACTATTGAACTTATTTGGATGTATTGTGATTATTTTAATTTTGAAGTTATAAATAAATTATGTTTGTACCTTAGAAAGGGTAACTCCAATTGATGTTTGGGTAGTTCATTTGAAAACTTATGCTGATTATTACCCTATGTTATGTAATGGAGTTATTTTTACACTAAGTAATTAACTAGAAAAATGAATTTGTATTGTTGTACAAGTATGATGAAACCATGCTTATGTGTTTACATGTTTGTGCATCCTATTGAGAACCAACCTCGTTGTTGAGGAACTCAATAAATGTGGTGTTAACTAGAAGAATGGAAAACTCAAGAAGCTATGGTGACATATTGTGGCATTAGTAGGGATTATCTCTATTGACCACACCTTTCAAAGATAGTATCCCCTAGTTCTCCTCATAGAATGGACCATTGGATGGCTCATAGTGGTATCCTATCCTACATTTATCTTGATGGCATTGCCGATAGCTAGTATGTGGTTCTTGGTACAGGTTTCCTCTTACCCTATTATCTTATTTATATCTTTATTCCAACATGTGGAGATTGATTTTTGTCATGCTATGATGATTTTCATGTTTGCATGTGTTTTGACATTATGCAAATAGATATGATGTCACACCATACTTATGTTTTGATATAGTGTAGGTGATGGTAGTGATTTGGGTTCAAAGACACAATTCCACACACAAACACAAATATTTGAAGATGCATTTTATATTATTCCTTCTTAGTGGCGATTAGTGTTGGAAGATTTGCACACATGTAGAGAGGAACTCATGTTAGATACAATAGGTTGTGTTTGATAACATATGAATGTGCCTCATGATGTATACATATAGCTTTGGTGTGTGACATGCATGCACATTTTTCCATAAGACACATTGCTATGTGGTATGTACCCTATGCATGTCTTCTTTATGAGGCATGTTGCTATGTGCAATGTGGCCCTAGGTGTGTCTTCTCTATGAGGTGTATTGCCATGATATGTTAGGATTTGTAGTGTGTAGGCCACAAATGCATGCATGAGGGACTATTATTATAGTCATGTTTTTTGGGCATGTAGCCTAGGCATGTCTTCTCCATTAGGTACATGGCCATGCCATGTGGGAGTTTTTGTGTTCATGCCACAAATGCACACATGAGGGACTATTATTGGATTCATGATGAATCTTCACTCTATTTAACCACAATTTCTAGTCGTATAGTTATGTAATGTGCACTTTTAAGGATTGTGAAGTTTCCTTAAATTATTGATGATCTCTCATCTTTGTTGCATGGGCCAACAATTTTATTTTATCTTATTTGAATTAGTTTAATCACTATTGTGAGTTTTCTCTATTGTGTAGTTATTGTGGCTAATTTTGATTTGCTATTGGAATTGAACACATTTATTTGACTTATTATTGTTACTATTTTTTCTTTCTTTCAATATTTATGATCTTTGGTAGTTTAGTGAAACTCTTGCTATTTTTAAATGTTGCCTTCTTTGTTGTGATGTGATTCCTCACCAAGATCGACATAGATAACCTTGGATGAGTGTATATAAGGAATCAAACATTGGGAAAATTTGAGGATAGGGGTAAGTGTTTGTTGTATGGGTAGCTACGATCCACTTGTACATTCTTAGTGATTATTGACGGCTATGTCTTGGAGCTGGCTAATCCCATTAAACAAACAAGGGGGAAGTCATACATAATCATATGGATCCTCCCTAGTTGTGTGTGGATTCAAGACCATCATTTCATATGGTTCTTGGTTACTTTGTGAGACCATGGCATCCTCTTAGACCAATATGTGAGCCTTGTATTGTTATCCCTGCAATGTGGATGAATAAGTGTATGTTAAAATAAATGCTTTGCTTAGAATACTCAAAAATGTCTCTCAGAAAGTTTGCAACAGGCAAACTTTAGTAAGAATTTGCAGACACAATGCTCAGAAATTCACACAATCAACTACATTAAATACGTTCTCTATTAAGTTCAATGTTTTAAGATGAAAAAGAAGAGTTAAATGGTTTTGGTTCGATTTGCAATTTTTGTGAAGCTTTTGCACTGAAGTTTCCATAGCCTAATTTTTTTGCCTGTGAAGAAAGACCATGTCAGATAATATCAGTGAAGAACAAAATAAGGAGACAATTGCTAGATTATGGTCTAACTTGAAAAGAAAAGGTGATGGGAAATGTTATTGTCCCTACAAAATTTCTAAGGGCTTAAAGACTAGAAGACTTCTAATCAAAACAACTAAGAAAAATTGTAGGTAGCATGGTCACATTGAAGTGGACATGATTATCATCCACTGGTAAGTTGTTCATTATATCGTTTTAACAATTTATATACATAAGAAATCACTTGATAATGAGATCATGATCACAGTTTATTTATGTATATCAATTTTATATAGGTGGAGCACCCTGGAGCACATGGTATGGATCAACAAAACCCTGAGAATATGGTTTTCAAAGTGGAGGAACATGGAGGTGTGAATATCGAAGTTGAAGATATTGATCCCATGGAAGATGACGATCATGCACTAGAAAACACAATTGAAGATGATGGTACAAATATGTTGATCCATGACACATTTAGTACTGGCACAGCTGATCATGATGATCAGGATGACCTTGATGTTCATGATTTACCTCTTCTTGAGAAGGCATATGAGCCCCTTTACAAAGGCTCCTAAACAACTCTTCTCTCTATTGTATTGTTGTTGGTGAACTTGAATGTTATGAATGGTTTATCCAACATAACAATCTCACGTATGTTAAGGTGTGTCATACATGTCATTACAGTTAATAAATGGTGAATCATGTACCATTAATATTCTTTATATTAACACCTCAAACTTTGTTTTTTGCTGTAGATTAATAGGTGAGTTTTTCTTACCACCATCAAATATTCTACCTCACTCATACTGAGAATTATCTACCATTATGAAAGATATTGGAATGGAGTATCAAACAATAGATGCTTGTCCCAATGATCATATTTTATATCATAAACAACATGAATTTGGAACAGAATGCCTTGAATGTCATATCAATAGATATCGAACAGATCAAATAACAAAAAAGGTGCCTCACATGGTTCTTCGTTATATTCCCATTATTCCACGTATGCAACAATTATTTAGGTACACTAGCTTGGCACAATTTATGGATTACCATGAATGCAATAGAAGTTGAGATGACATTATTTGAATGCCTGCGGATGGTTCAACATTTATGGACATAGAGGAAAAGTGGCCACACTTTAAAGAAGAACCTCGTAATCTCAGGCTTTCATTGGCAGCGGACGGTGTCAATCCATTTGGAGAGTTGAGATCTATTTACTCAGTGTGGCCTATTTTTGTTATCAACAATAATATTCCTCCATGGATGTCAATAAAGAGGGATCACATAATGTTGGCAATGATTGTTCCAGGTATTTTATCATTTAATAGTCATCTACATTTAATTATAAATATTGCAATAAAATAGTCATAATAATTATGTAATGTTTTTGTTCATTCCACTAGGCCAGTACCAAGTTAAAGATATGAATGTATATATTGAACCTCTTATCGACGAGTTGCTAGAGTTATGGAATGGTGTGACCATGTATGACATCTGTAGACTAATAGGACAAAGACAATTTCAATTCCATGCAATGCTTGTATGGACAATACATGATGCCCCAAGGCTAACACATTTTTGTGGTATGTTATAGTGTTCAAGTTGTGCATGATAATTATAATTATAAAAATTAACAGATTTAATAGAATTATACATTATCTTGTAGGTCTTCAAACAAAGTGAAAATTTGCATGTCCAGTTTGTGGTCCAAAGATGAAATCCCGTCATTCAAAAAGTTTAGGACAGTAGGTGTTTGATGAGTATAGGAACTTCCTTCACAAAAATCATAAGTACCGGAATACTGAAAAACATCTTTTCAATGGGAAAGAAGAGACTACATCAAAGCCACGAAGAATGACTCCTCACTTATGGAAGTTGGAATATAATAGAATTAATCATCCAGGTAATGTCATTCCATCTAATGGTTTATGTTTGGAATTTGAATTTTTCTATCGTGTTTTGTTTACTGATGATGTAATTGATGACACTGAAGGTCGTCAAGGCATGGATGGCCACCTTCCAAATGGACTAAAAAGTTATCCCAGACAATTCAGTAGGTTGCCTTACTATGAGCAACTACAAATTGTGCATTTGTTTGATACAATGCATATTGGAAAGAATATAACAGAGACATTATGGAAAATATTGGATGGAAGGCGTGACAAAGAAAAAATTGTCAAAATTTGTAGTGACATTGTGGAATCCAATCATGCAATGAGAAATGTCATTCAATCAAATAGCAATGGAGATCAGATTAATATAAGTGCCCTTCCTTGGTTATTAACAGAGTAGCAAAGCAATTCTATAAAAGAAGTCATATGAAAAATTCGATTTCCCACAGGATTTGCTACGAACATAAACAATCTCATATCAAAGAAGAGTGAATTTGGGCCAGGGATGAAAATGCATGATTGGCATACCTTCATTAAGGTAATTCACGTTCTTGTGTATTTACTATATATTTGTATACTGCGCATGTACTTTTCATTGTATTATGTTAGAAAACAATGAAAAGATCATTTTATAATTGTTGCAGTACGTTCTACCTCTATCTCTCCCAAACCACTTCAACAATAATATCAAGCAAGTCATATATGATCTTAGAAAATACATGAGGTAAGTAGTGATGTTTGTTCAATTTGTTGTATAGATATTATATTTACGATTTGTTTTACTTGTTATGCAATATATTGTATATTATTTTGTAAAGTCTCATTTATATATTTTTGCGTCTTCAATATCTTTTAGGTGGTTGTCATCTAAAGAAATCCACAAGGAAGATATAAAATATTGGAAGAGAAAAATCCCTCATCTAATGTGTGAAATGCAAAAGTGTCTACCTTCAACTTTTTTCAATGCACAAGAACACTACCTCATACACCAAGTTGAGGAGATCGAATTGTGTGGACGTGTACACACTAGGTCAATGTGGATGGTTGAAAGGCACTTGAAATTTTTGAAAGCTTTGGTTCAACAAAGAGCACATCTTGAGGGTTCTATGGTGGAGGGATATATGGTATACCAAACTATGGTGTACATTACTAAATATCTTCCTAAGTTTACAGCAAAAATCCACATAGATCGCATTTGGGATCCCAACCCCATTAATAAATTTGAAGGGGAGCACTTGATGGGGAAAGGTAGATTGAAGAAAGTGAGAGGTAATTATAAGATGTTATTGTAGTAAATTAATTCTTCATCTTCTAAATAAATCAATTGTAAGTGGTCTATTAATTATTTGTATAGTTGGTCAGGAGTGGGATGTGCTACATTTGTATATTGCAAACAATCTTGATTGGATGACGGTGTGGATTGAACGATGTCAACATTTTGGTTGCACATTAACATGGGATGGTGTCACTTCATTGGTTAAATAAGCTCATCGTAATGGAGATTCCAATGTTACACAAAGGGAAATTGATTTAGCATATGGTTTAAGAGATCAATAGGTACGTATAATTTTATTAATCACCCGTATGTTTATCAACTCATGATGCAATAATTTTAATATGTTGGATATATTGCAGGTCAAACACCACAAGGCTATGTGCTGCAATGGTCATAAATTTCACATCAAATAGTTGGATGACACGAAGAAAACTTGTGATTCTGGGATAACTACAGTCTTTGAGGTGACCAATATTTCATCTAGAAATGACATACATCCTCAAGTGTCTCAAAATCGATACTATGGCATTTTGGATGATATACTTGAGTGTGACTTTAATTCCTTCAAATTAGTTCTGTTCATCGTCAAATGGTATAGGCTACGACTGAATAAAAATGATCCTGATAGAACTGTTATCGAACATGATAATGGATTTACAATGGTTAATACAAGGTCATTTGAATGAGTTGGGGATGAGCCCTATGTTCTTCCAAGTCAATGTGAGCAAGTATTTTACTTGGAGGTTCCACATAAACTGGGTTGGTCATTTGTTGTTAGACATGATCCAAGAGGAAGGCCGATAATGTATAATGTGATGGAAGAAGAAGATACCGAAGAAGTAGAAGATGATATAGATAATCACGATTGACAATTACTCGATGATGTTCTTGACGGAAATGTACATGAAGAAGAAGCTGATGATGATGATGGTGCTATTGCTGATGATGGTGGTGATGGTGATGGTGATGGTGATGGTGATGGTGATGGTGATGGTGATGGTGATGGTGATGGTGATGGTGATGACGACGACGAACAAAATGATGATGATGACGACAATGATGACGATGACGAGGATGATGATGATGATGATGATGATGATGATGATGATGATGATGATGATGATGATGATGATGATGATGATGATGATGATGATGATGAGTTGGATGAAGAAGAAGATCAATGACATGAATGAAATGTATGAGATGCGATTATTATATTATCTATTTAATATTGATATCTTGATAGAAATTGATTTGACTTATATGGTTACATAAATAATTCATATGTTTTGAATTCTAATGCCATTACTTAATTAATTCATGATGCACCTCTAGCTATGTGATAGATGGTGATTTAAAATACATATGTGATGGATTACATGCTTATGATGATACATGTGACATTTTTTGAACTTTGTGTTTATTTATGGAATGTGGACTACTTATTAGCTATGTGATGGATGGTGATTTATGATACGTATGTGATGGATTACATGTTTATGATGATACATATGTGATTCTTATGATGCTCAATTACATATATGATGATACACATGTGATGCTTATGATGCTTATGATACTACATTATTTATTGTTTATCAAATTACAAATGTAATGCTTATGATGTTCAATTGTTGGTGCAGGAACCTAAACCCCTTTGACGAGGATCTTGCACAGTCTCATGGATCGACAGGTATAAGTCAATACACCTTATAGAAATAATATATTTTTAAAAAATTACAAGAAAAACAAACTTCCTCAGTTTTTCAAACCTCAACATTAGCAGCAAATCTAATACAGTTATCAACACTTGAGGCCCTAGTTGGACTTACTCAAATTTTAATCTCAACATCAACTTTATGGCCAACTTCTTCATCAATATTACCCTCATTTGCAAAATATCTCTCTCATTACCAACTAACTCTCTCAATTGATGGTGCACAGGTATCACCAAATAGGTATCTGTCAGATGTGTCTTCCTCGAGTGAGGGAAATGTAGGAATAGAAGAGGAAAGTGAGACATGTAGCAGATCTCAAATAGGGAGATCAACTAGAGGTCAAAAGATTAGAAGAAAATTCATTAAACGCATGGAATTTTTTCTTGTTCAAGGGGGGTCATGTTCTTATGATGATGAGACCAAAGGTGACATTGAGGTACCCTTGAGGTACAAACATCTACTGAAACAATGTGTACCCAAGGAACTTCCTCCAATAAACACTGATTTTTGTGTTAATGAGAGGATATATCGCATAGCACCTTCATTGTTACATGGTTTGGGCCTATTTTCCATGGACGGATGTTCGGGATAAGGGAAAGGAACCTCCAGTACCTCAACACCTCCATAGGGATGTGGGGCGCTCGACAGTGTTATGCGCTGATGACATCGCACTTAGCGTAAACTCTATGCAATTTGTACAAAAGAATATTAGAAAAATTAGGCAAGAGATTGTTGATTTGGCAACCATAAGCCCTCAAACTGATGAGATAACAAAGAGGGTGCAACTATTGTTGACGACAATGGAAAACTTGCAAGTAAGCAGTAATGAAAGCTTTAATCATAACAAAAGTTCAATAATGGTTTATATTTTTTTCTCTTTTATGTCATTAACTAAAATATGTATGTGTTGTTTTTACAGAAATTTATAGGGCCTCATCATCTTGGTGGTGATGATCAGGGTATTGCAAGTAGTTCAGGTGATGACCATGTTCTATATATTAAAACCACTCCTTTGGACTTGTGAACTTGCTTTTTTAATGTTTTACATATTTAATGTATTACTCTTCAGGTGCTGACATGGGTCCGAGGTCGAGCTCAACTGTATTATCGACTACAATGTTGGCAACACGTAGCATGTAAACATCATCTATTGCACCGGCTCGTGTTGACCCGCCCACTGGTGGTAGATCCCTCTTTTTCTCTCTCTTTCATTATGTGTTTATTACCCTTGAATTGTTCTTTCTTGGAAGCATTTCATAGTGGATTCATTTACTGTGGCAGGAGATGCACATGAGGATGTGCCAGAGGCAAGTACTGCTGATAACATACCATCATTTCCTGGATCTTCCCATATTGCTAGTACGGGAATGTTGCAAGCCACATTGGTGGTGAGCAACGAAGAATTGATTCCCTTGAAGATACAGAAGGTTCCAGGTACTTTAAAAATATTATTATATATAGTCTAATTGTAATTTACTTACTGATCACTCATTTTGGACTAATGATCCCATGTTTTTTTGCAGGAAATGATATTTTCTATAAAAATCTTAATGACATTTCATTGCAGATATTTGGGCCCACCATACGTAAAAGGTGGAACATCATACGTGAACTAACCCTTATCCACTATTTTGATTTCATATCATTGCTAGAATAGTTTTCCTTTTATCCATTTCTTGAACTATATCAAAGGTAGCTTCAGTTTCTTTCTAAATCTAACAGGTTTTGTTTTTGCTTTAAAGGTGGAATGACCAAGAAAAAAAGTTAAAAGATGAACTCACAAACCGTATGGTAGGGTTGTTTGGAAATGACACATTCGACAAGACTAAGCTCCTGGAAAAAGCTGGCACATATCTAAAGTATGTGAGGGACCAATACAAGACACATTTAGAGAAGAACATAAAGTATGAGCGTCCCCCCATGATTCCAGAGAGGGAGTGGAAAGACCTGATTTTGGATGCAAAGGAGAGAATTGAAAGGAAAAAAGGAAATACACCACTAGACGCCAGAAGAAGGTATGTGATACTATTAAGAATGTGAATATGTACTAATTATTCATTATATTTGTATAATCTAACATATTTTAAACTTTTCATAGATTGAGTGACACGTCAAAGGCAACCAAGGCAAGAGAAGAAAAGCATAGGCAACACAAACTCGGCTCTGGTGGTTATATGAAACTTGTCGCATGAATTGTAAGAATCAGTAAATTAAGTATCACATCAACATATTTATAAATTGTAAAACAATTTTTTTTTTATCAAACAATACAAGCAAAATTCACAATACTAAGCAAAAATGTAGGGCTTTGAATTCAATAGAGCACCCATGAAAGATGACAAGAGAATTGGCTACCAGGAAGGCTATATAGCCATGGCTGAACGGCTACGAGAATTGAGTGGGCAAACATGAGATTCTGATGCATCTGTCACAACGGTAATTAAGCTAAATGAAAATTATTTCAAATTGAATACTTAACCAATAATCTATTTGATGTTAAGTTTCAACATAAAGTGACTATATTTTTTTTAAATAAGCAAGCAATGATAACACTGCGCATGACATTGGAATGCAGCATGATAATCGTGGAACAGAACCTGTACATGAAGGTCCAGATGTGCATCCTAGTAGTGGAGGTATTCATTTTCTATTCAAATTTTTTTATGTAATTATTAATACAATTAAACATCTTAAATTGAAAATTAGTGTAGTAATTAATGTAACCTTTATTGTTAATATTTTAGAGCATGTAGTCGGTGGTGACCAAGTGGAGCATGATCCGGGTAGACAACATTAGGAACGTGATGTTCCCCAATCAAGTAAAGAGGACCACTGTTATTCCTTTAAACAAATTTAATTGCAATTGGTGTATTGATTAATGTAACGTTTCATATTTCAACTCCAGAGGATCTAGAGGGTGCTCAGCATGTCGAGGTTGAGGCTAGACAAAATGATGTGGAAGATGATGTGGCCCCATCAGGTAAAGAGTGTAACGGTTGTGTTCTTTAAATTAATGAAATACTTGTAACAATAATAAAAAAATGTTTTGAATTTAACCCAATTCTTTGTTATTGTAGAGGAACCCCCTTTGGTTCAACATCCTCGTCCTTTCTATAGGACTAGGCATACATCAAGAGCACAAGAAGAGGGTAGAACATCCAAAGATGGTGGAAATGATGAAGAAATCGATGTTCCACTTAGTCTTTTCATAGCTTCAAAGAAAAAACAAAGAAAGAAATGATTGTAATCTACTTTATTTGATAATGACTGATTTTTATGTGTAATGAATGTAATTATGTGCTAATGAATGTTCATGAATGATATGTGTTGATGATTATTGATGAATGTTGTGTTTTAATGAAAGTTAATGAATTTTATGCATTAATGAACGTTATGTGATAATGAATGAATGTTATATTTTAATAATGGATGAAAGAATGGCCAAATGAGCTTCCACCTTCACGTGGTTGGCTCTGTTAAGTAGAGAATATTAAACTATTCTCGAAACAAAGCAAAGCTCAATAAGATGTGAAATGTTTTAAAGGTGAGAGTCCATAAATAGATGTGAAATGTTTAAGTAGGCCTCCCAATGAAGTGGATCTCATAGACACGAAGAATCCTATATAGAGAATCATTCAGAGCCCTTAAAGAAGCAAATTTGAACTTCGATGAAGAAATACATGATGGAGGAATATCTTGCAAGAGGAAATCAAAGTCATTATGGTGTCATCTAGATCTGAAATGTGGTCTACTTTTCAAAAAAGTAAAGATGCTTGATATGAATGTGTCCTAGTGGGGTGAATCTAGAAGACATATAATCCTATTGCAAAGAATCATGGAAAGTTCTAGAAGAAGCAACTTTTAATTATGAAGTAGAAACATGTACAAGAGATTTTCTCATTTGTAGATGGAGTATCAAGAGGAGGATCACTAGTCCATGGACCATGTCATTGTTGTTAAATACCTATGCTTTTGTTCATAGTCACTTGGTGTAGGAATGAATTCAACGAGATAGGGTAGGAGATCCTACATAATGTAATTGTGGTTTCCCCATTAACCTCTTCCATTGTGATTAAAGGGGTCTCAATCATAGAAGGGTGGATAAGGTAGCATGGATAGGGAGGGTAGGTACAAGTTTACCCACTAAGCACACCACCTCATATGGATGGCGGACTGTCACATGGGGCCAAGAGGGATGGTATATCCATGCTTGGGCTTAGCATGTGGATAGCTTTGAGAGCCCTATCATGTTTCTCATCCAACCCTTATTATGGTTTAACTCCAATTATGCATTATAAATATTGCGTAGTTCACATAAAATTGAAATAGTTATGAATATATGTTATCTAAACCTAGTTGAAATGGTTGCTCTATGAATTATACTTTCAATACTTGTCTAACATGATTGCAGGTTTTATCTAACATGATTGCAGGTTTCAAAAATTATTCTAATACCCTGATGATATTGTTTCTTCATTGGGACTACTCACATGCATTCGAGGACTACTAAACTATCACATTCACATAATATTGTCTCAATAATAAAAAGAGAACCCTAGGTCATCTTTACCATTATATGCTTTTGATCTTGCAACTCTATGACTGCAAATAAGATTTTAGTGGGATTCTAGGACTTCTCCTATGTTTTGATTTTTTCTTTCTCCATTGGGGCTATATTGTTCTAGGGTCTTAAACTAAGACAGTGATTGTCTCCTGTAGCTTCATCCCTAGTTGTCATTTGTATAATTTGATGCCAATAAGGATTGATATGCTACTCCTTTCAGTGAAGTGTCATAGTTCTTTTGACTGCTCATACCATATTCTAAAATTTTATGAAAACCCTACAATGAATGACTCCTTGACTATCATCGTTGTTTGTATCTTACCATTGTGGATTTGAGTCTTGAATTGACTATATGGATTCTCTCAATAGAAAACTATTTAAGGCATTTGTAACTTCTAATCCATGACTTCTCATCAAGCTTTGGCACATTGAGATTGGAACAGGGATCCTATACACCATCACTAGAGATTATCAACAAGAGAAGATTCACCTATTGATCTTTTGAACTAATAATTCTTGATTGCCTTTTTGACTCATCGTGTTTTGTAATGGTGATTATCTTATTTATGGCTTGATGGATATTAATCTCTCTCTCACAAGTGTTTCAACTAATCTTTGATGAATACAAACCCTTCTCTTTTGTTGAGTGCAAATATCATGAATGCATTTATTTTTCTTAACTATCCATAATGACATTTTCAAATATCTGAGACTACACTTAGGCCTGTTGTCCCTTGATTCTTCTTTGGACTGTGGTTTCTTTGATAGTTCTTTGTAGCTTTATCTTTGAATGGTCACTATCTTATTTGTAGCTTTGTGTTTCCTTTATGGTGGCAGACCTCATGCAATGTTTTCACCTTTAAAACCAACACTAAACCTTTCAACAACCATCTTCATAGACAGTTTGATATCAAATTGTGATACAACATTAATCATTTCACCACTATTATCAATTATATTTTTGCATGCTCAGTGTCCATGCCTTCATTATGCTTGAGTTGATTACTGTTGCAACTTTATTACTATCAAATCTGCTTCATGATGTCTTGTATGCATATGACATAATGCTAACCTATTTATTAGTGCTATAGACTTTTCACTTTGTGTCATGGCATCCTTTTATCTTGCATCAAGATCTGGGGGTGAAGAAAATAATTATGACACTAAATACCTATGACCTTGCACTATGAACTACCCTTGCACATCTTCTAGAACTTCATGGGCTATGGAAATACTGTGATTTTGACCTTTCACAGCCTTTTGATTCTTTTTTGGGCTGCTAGATGGTTGTCTTTGATCTGACTGTAGACCTTGGTGCTTCATATTTATTGTTCTCTCTTGAAAAGACTCAGATTAGGACCTCTATTCATGCTTTGACAGTGATACTTGACACTATCGTCTCCATATCATGGCCACTGTCATTCATCAAAACTCATATATTGCTGCTCTCAGTGTTATACCTATTAGTTATCCATGTTGAAGACTCTCACACACCTTCTAACACTATCTTAGACTTGGCTTTTGCTATTTAATACAACATAAGAATGTAATGAGGTTGCTATGTGTCATTTATTTGACAATTTCTAATGTCTCGTAGATGACTTTGATGCTCTCAAATTGTTCTTGAAGCTTATATGGCTTGGTTCTGATCCTTATAAGCTTTTAGACTGATTTAGGCACTATGATCTCACTGCAAATTTATCATTTATTGGTTGTTCTTTTGTTGATAGTGATATTTATCACTACTTTCATCTGAGGTAATCACTTCTTGATAGTCAAAAGGTTGCTCATCAATTAGTTTTCATTGTCTTTAGCTTCTTGAGACCTCTTATTTATTGATAGAGAAACACAATAAATTCTTCAATAATCAATCAAACCTACTCAAATAAAGAAGGAGCTTCTTCTAAAGTTGACAATGATCCCATACTCTAAGAAGAGGATTTCCATTTCTTATCCATGTTGATTGTTACAAGTCCTATGAGCTATTCACGTGGCTATAACAGTGAATGTTACTACAAAAATTCTAAAATCCACCTTTCTATTTCAATGTAACCCTATAACTTGTAATTTTTTGTTGTGATTGTCTTTGTGTTTTGAACCATAAAAAAACTCTTATCATTGTCTTTTTAATTCAAAACCCTTCTTCATTACAAGCTCTAAGTAATCTATTCCTTTCTATACTTATGATTATTTATTAATGCTATTCAAGAATTGGGGAAAACCTAGACACTATTATCAATGTCTAAACCTTCTAATAGACTACTCTACTAGTCCTTACTGTCATTGTTATTTTGGTGGAGGCTGGACTATACTTCATTTGAAACAAACAAACCATCCATACAAATCATGCTTTCTCAAAAATGTGAAATCCTAGACTAGAGTAAAGAAGATAGCTAGCCCAGACATGAAATGCTTTGAATGTTCCAGACACGTAGCTACTCTTTGTTAGAATTTCCCTTCTAATTTTGCAACATATCATGGTTCTCCTTCTATGTGGCTATCATATTGCACCTTCGACTAGAGCTTACCAAACTGAATACTAGGGTTTTCTCCCATCAAAAGTGGAGTCCTCTACCAATGAACTCGAGATCCTCATCTTTACCATAGGTTTATCTTCAATTTTGATTGACCTTAGTTAGAATGGGCATTGAATAGTCTAAGAAAATTACCTCCAAAATGTTAAACTCAAACTTCAACTCATGAATTATAAGGCCACGCAAGTTTTTATTTCTCTTTTGATGAAAGTTTAGCTACCCACTTTAAAGATATGGACAATATTACCATAAAACAAATACGACACCTTTGAATAAATTAAGGATTTAAAAACCTTAATAAAACTTGGAATGAGCCTAAAGCTCAGAATATGAAAAAGAACTCTAACAAAGAAGCCTATAGAAAATGTGTTCCACAACAGAAAGGCAGATTCAAATTCAATTTTGACATTGCTCCAAAGGACAACCCAGGTATTGCAGGAAGTGGAGGACTCATTATGGATAGTGAATGTAAAGCCCTTCACATTATTAAGCTTTAGCCCTCCACTTTGGCATTAGGGGACTAGAGATAGAAGAATGCTCACTCCTTGTGATCAAAGGAATGCAAAAGAAGGGAGTGACCAGCAGGAGGTTATATAATATTAGAATAGTATCAATGCTAAGCACAGACGTAACTTTTGCACATTTTTATGAGTAGGCAAAGTTGGCAAACAAACCAGCGGAACTCCTCGTCTCCAGAGGAACCCTTCAAAGAAATCAAATAATTTACTAACGTCATTACAAAACTATCCAAAAGCAAACACTGGATTTCACTTATAAGATGAATAATTTCAATAATTTGAGCGAACAACCGTCTATGAGTTCATCACCTTCATTCTTCATCATTTTGATGTCTTTTGTACATTGGAAGGTAATTCTTGACCACCATACCTCAATTTTGACCTATGCTACCATAAAACCCTACAACCTAGTCATGTTTACAATTGAGATCTTGGTGACTTGATCACTTAATACAGCTTAATCATGCAGGTCTCATCTAACTCTGACTCCAACACTTAAGAAAATCAACCCTAGCAACTAAGTACTTTGGGAAATATCTTGCAACTTGACAACATGGGTAATGATGGAGGAATGGAAGGTGAGACCTATAGAGGTGAGAGAGAGAGAGAGAGAGAGGGTGAGAGGAAGAGATAATGACCTGGAGAGGGTAGAGAAAGAGAAGTAGAGAGGGAGAGAAGAAGACAGGGATGGAGAAAGAGACCTAGAGAGAGGAGAGAGAAGAGAGATAGTAGAGAGGGATAGAGAAGAGAGATAGAAGAGAGATACCAATGTCAATCTTTTTCTATAAAAAAAAAATTTCCGAAAAATCGGCCTATCGTCGGAATTTTGACATCAAAGGGTAAAAATTCTGACAGAGGAGTGTCGTCGGATGCACAACATCCTCGTCGGAACTCTCTTGGAGGCCATCGTAATTCCAACACAAAAGGGATAAAATTACGACGGCCTCCAGGAGAGTTCCGACAAGGATGTTGTGCATCTGACAACACTCCTCTGTCGGAATTTTTACCCTTTGATGTCCGAATTCCGATGGTAGGCCGAGATTGCAATGGTATTCTTTTTGGGTATGAGCATCCATGGCAGCTATCAGAAAGGTTGGAGCTGATGTCAGATTTGTGATGACCACAAGGATAGTCGAAACTTCTGACAAAAAGTTTTCGATGACTTTTTTTGTCAGTAGTGCGATGAAATTGCGTCAGAATGCCGACGATTTGCCGTCAAAATTTTGACCCAAATGTACTAGTGAGACATTGTAGGTGATTGAAGGTTTTGTCACTGATGGCAACCTTACAATCCTATGACACCAGCAAGACAATTTACTGGCACTAGCAAGGTCAGACTCTACACTAGCACATAGACCACCGGCACTGGCAGTAAAAGGAAGCATACCGGCACAGAGGCCGACAGGAATTTTGTTTGTAAATTATTTTATTAATTATTATAAAATCATTGTAAGTTGACTTGGTAAGTTGTAAAATGACTCATATATATAAGAGATCATTGTAAAACATTTTGTAACAAATGGAAGGAAATGCATAGGCGAAATAAGGCAGACCTATTATGCGAATTATAGGTTAAGGGTTTATGTATTAACAAGAGCTATAAACCGGTACTAGATCTGGCATAAAAGATGCTATTTTGAAGCAATACAAGACATTGGATTTATATAATCCATTTTGTAAGTCAGTGAGACTTCCCATTTTGTAATTGAGCAGTGAGCTCTAGGCACTTGGCCTTCCCGCATGTGCAGGCCCCTATTGTAGCAGTAATATTCTCTTATTGGCTAGTAAGTGAATATTGTGGGTCACAAATCCCACTGAGGTTTTTCCCACACCGGGTTTCCTCATTAAACTATTGTGTTATGGTGTGTTTTTCATGTGGTTGTTGTTATCTTTGTTTATTGCATTACTTTCTGTTTACCGATATACAGTATTAATATGTTCTACATGTTTTAAGACAAGAAAATCATCAAACCGGTTAGATATTGATTCACCCCCCCTCTCAGTATCTGTGGGAATCCTAACAATTGGTATCAGAGCCTAGTCCTCTATTTTCAAAAGCCTAACAGCGAGAGGAAGATCTTGACACTGGTAGAGATGGAAAACTTGATGAAGCAATTAGAAGGAACTCTCTCAAACTATGATGCAGAAAAACTAAAAAATATCAAACTTGAAGATGATCTAAAAGCTACACAGGATATTATTCAAGCACTTCAAGAAAATCTTACCACTTCAAGAAAATCTTACCATTTCAAGAAACAAGAGAAGAGAACTTTGTGAAAAGATGCAAAATGAGAATGAATAAGCTAAAACAAGAAAACATGACAACAAATAATGAAATGGAGGATATGGCTATGAGATTTTGTAAAGAAATTGAAGATAGGAAGAAGAATGAAGAAGAATTGACTAGAAGACTGCATGATGCTGCAAATGAAAACATAAGACTTAGTTATGAAAATGATATGTTGAAAACAAATCTGATGCATTCACAAAATGACTCAAATGAACTCATGAGATAAAAAGGTATCTTGGAAGGAGAACTGGCTACTGCAAATCAACATAAAGAAAAATTCAAGAAAAGCTCTGAAGAACTTGGTGACTTGTTGAAGAATCAAAAACCTAATGGTGACACTAATGGTCTTGGCTTTGAAGCTGGTGAACGCTCCGATACTGCAAACACACAAGATCATGGCAAACCGGTAAGACAATCTACTACTTATAAATTCAATGGCAAATTCTTTAACTATAACAAGTATGGTCATAGAGAAAATCAATGTAGATCTAGACATTATCATAATACCAATACACCCACTGGTCAATGTTAAAAATGCAACAAAGTTGGTCATAATTCTGAAAATTGCAGAATGAATGTGAGATGTTATGTTTGTGGAAGATTTGGACACTTATCTAATCAATGCAGAACACAAACCAGCATAGGATATGGAAAAGCTATTCAGAAAAATAATCTGACTTGTTATGCTTGTAACAAGATTGGACATGTTGCAAAATTTTGTAGAAGCAAGTCCTCACTGGTAAATAACAAAGGTCCTAGTTTGAAAGGTAAAGAAAAAGTTGAAGAAGTTAAGTAGGAATTCTCAAAACAACGGATCAGGAAAATAGAACTAAATGTTGATAGGAATACACCTCCACCGGTAGAATAGAGTAACACTCCACTGGTAGAACAGAGTAACATTCCACCTGCAAGAGAGTCTTCATCTAACTGAAGAAAATTTCCTTGAGGGTTTAGCAATCAAATGAGAAACATGCTAGTATTCCCTCGGTTGATGGTAAGAAGTTGAAATTACTTCTATACTGGCAGATAAGTTAAGTCATTACTTAACTGACAAGCATTAAATGTGGTGGTTGGCAAAATTAACATTATAAATCAGTGTTTTGGCTCCAATTTCATTTCATCGAGCATTCAAACATTCAAAGAGCGCAAAAATTCCAGAGCAAAGACATTTCAAGCAAAGAAGTAAAGCAATTTAGCAAGCAACCTTTTCCTAAGGCAGATAAAGGTATTTATATCCATGGCTTCTTCATCTGTTCTTGAATTCATAGCAAACCCTATTGTAGTTGAAGTGATTAAACACCCTAGACCCATATTTCAGTTAGTTCCCAAAATTACAAAGAAGGATGATAATGTTGGTGCATTTTCTCAAATCCCCAAAGGAGTAGTTTTTGTAGAAGACCCTAGAATGTACATTCATTGTCACATAGAAGAATTAGGTGATGAGGAAATCAAGAGCATGTATAAGACTATAATTTGTGATGATTCCAGTAATGTGAAACCTGAACACAAAATAGTTGAAACCCTAGGATTCACTTAAATCCTCAGCATTCTGGAATTTCCTAAGGATGTTATAAGGATAGTTCTGAGCAGGGTTCATGGTGAATTTTTTTGGTTAGACTCAGTTCACAAAATAACTAAAGAGGTAGTAAAGGCTATGATAGGGTTACCTTCCACCGGTAATAGGCCTGATAAGACAAAGAAGGTCTCAAATGACCTAATGATCAACCTAATAGGTGCAACATGTGACAAGAGATCTTTAAGAGTGAATGATGTAACCGACATCAATGTCATATTCATTAGCATGATTTTAGGCTACAAAACCACACATGCAAATAGGTTAAACTCAGTCTCTAGCCTATGTTAGGTCCCAAAGACAACTGAGAGGGGGGAAGGGGTGAATCAGTTGTCAAATAAATTTAAACCAAAAACAACTTAACCAACTTAATGCTTAATACCGGTAAACCAGTTAAGTATGCCAGTAGATAGTTTTAACAATTAATTGCTATACCGATAAATATTAATGCATGAAACATAAACACAAAGTCATCCACAATACATAACACTAATATTTGTACGTGGAAACCCTGTAAGGGGAAAAACCACGGTGGGAAACCTTACCCACAATCAGATGATACTACTGCAAATAGTAAGTGTACATAAATGGGGTCTGCACATGCAGAAAGGCCAACAGCCTAGAGCTCACTGCTCAATCACAAAATGGGAGCCACACTGACTACAGTTGGATGGTTCAATCCAATAAGAATGTACTACACAAAATAGCATCTTCATATGTTGGATTCATTACCGATGTAATTCTAATATGCTTTCACAAAAACCTAGCTTCACCTTCAAATGATGTATTCATGTATAGCTCTTCTTAATCTCACATATACCTTCACACAATTCTTTTTCACATTCCACACTTGATCTTACAAATAAGATCTTACATTTATACCATAACCTAAGACCAATTTTAGCAGGTTGGCTCTACAAGATATTACAATAAAAACATTTTACAAACAATATAATATCTGATGCAATAACCGATTGAACATGTTAGCTTAATGCATTTACAACAATAATTAATCATCTCCATAGCGTGCCATGTTGATCTGGAAAAGATAAACCTGTTGGTGTAACCCTAGACCTATTTGCCGGTAATAGCAAATATGCAACTGTGAATATACCAATGAACAAAACTCCAAGACAAGATATCTAGACGATGTCTTCGACATTACTAAGTGTTTCCCATGCCATTCCAAGTGTCGGTGATCATTATATCTTGTCGGTGTACCATATACCAGTAATTGTGCAATAGTTACTTGCTTGTCAGTGAATGCTGCTAGATCTCCAAAGTGCTAGTGTTTTAGTAGGTGTTGACATCAATGACAAAACCATACCAAAATACCAACAATCTCCCCCTTTAGCATTGATGGCAACACAAGATGGAAAAACCATCAAAGTGCCAAAACAGAAATGCCAAGTATAAAAAAACCAACAATCTCCAAAAAGATTATAACCAGAAATCAGAGAGTAATAATCTCTCTTAAACAACAAACTCTCCCCTTGGGAGCAACATGTGTTTTCAAAGTTTCCATACCAATTCTCTCCAAAAGATAATGTGTTTTTCCATATATATATCTCCCCCTTTGACATCAAATGCCAAAGTTATAATAAAACCAAGTTCATATACAAAATACCAATTAATTCAATATACCAACTACTCCCTCTAAGAAGTAGCTTCCTCATCAAAGACCGGAGTAAAAGATTTGTCTATTAATTCTATCGGTTGATGACAATCATCAACTATCTAAGTCTCTACCGGTGGTGGTATGACTCCAAGTTGATCTCTGAGATATTCAAAAGTTTCCTTAGGCAAAGGTTTTGTAAAAATATCTGCAAGCTGTTCTTTAGTATTCACATAAATTAGTTTTATCTCCTTTGCTTCAACTTTTTCCCTTAGAAAATTCAGTTTGATAGGAACATGTTTGGTTTTAGAATGTAATACCAGATTCTTAGATATATCAATTGTTGCAATGTTATCACAATAGATAGTAATCAATTCCTTTCATTTTACCTTTATGTCTTTCAACATTTGCTTAAGCCATAGTACCTATGTATAGTTAGTTGTTGCTGCAACATATTCTGATTCTGCTGTTGATAAAGATGTACAACTCTGTTTCTTACTCAACCAAGAAACTAGTCTGTTTCCAAGAAATAATGCTCCGCTGGTGGTGCTTTTTCTATCATCCACATCTCATGCCCAATTTGCATCTATGTATGCACATAATTCAAAGTTTTCATCTCTACGATACCATAATCCAAGATTTATAGTGCCTTGTAAGTACTAGAAAATCCTTTTTACTATTGATTCATGATTTTCTCTAGGATTACTTTGAAATCTTGAAACAATACATAATGCATTCATAATATCAGGTTTGGTTTGTGTCAAATATAGTAAACCTCCTATCATAGATTTGTATCTAGTAGGATTAACAGGTGTAGATTCATCCCTTTGTGATAATTTGTCATTTGTTGTCATAGGTGTGCTTACCGGTTTAGAGTTCTCCATCCCAAATTTCTTTAGTAACTCTTTCAAGTACTTGGATTGACTCAAGAATATACCTTTATCAGTCTATGAAATCTACAATCCTAAAAAGAATTTTATTTCACCAATCATAGACATTTCAAATTCTTGCTGTATTTTAATAGAAAATTCCTTACATAATCCATCTTCTCCTCCAAAGATTATATCATCAACAAATACTTCTATATTCAAGATGTCATCATTAGTTATTTTATAATATAAATTGTTGTCTGCATTTCCTTTAGTAAAACCAATCTTTAAAAGATACTTATCCAATCTTGCATACCAAGCTCTTGGAGCTTGTTTTAGTCCATACAGAGCTTTCCTTAACCTGCATACCATATCATTGTCATCTATCAAAGAGAATCCATCAATTTGTTCAATGTATACTTCCTCTTCAAGATCTCCATTCAAAAATGCACATTTAATATCCATTTGATAAACTTTGTAGTTCTTGTGTGCTGTAAAAGCCAAAAATAATCTAACTGCCTCAATTCTAGCTATTGATGCAAAGGTTTCATTGTAATCAACTCCTTCTTTCTAAGAATATCCCTTACACACTAGTCTTGCTTTATTTTTGACAACCTTACCATTTTCATTAAGTTTGTTTCTAAATACCCATTTGGTTCCAATTACATTTTTATCTTTAGGCCAGGGAACTAATGTCCAAGTGTTGTTTTTCTCAATTTGTTCTAATTCTTCTTCCATAGCTTTAATCCAAAATTTATCTTCACATGCCTCATTAATAGATGATGGTTCAATTTGAGAAATAAGACATACCTCTTCATTTGCCAATCTTCCTCTTGTCATAACTCCTTTAAACTCATTTCCAATTATCTAATCTTTAGAATGATTCAGTCTTACATACCAGGGTGTCTTAGTTTGTTGTTGTTCCTCAATTATTGTGGAATCCTCAGATGGTACCGAGGTAACTGGATCTTCATTTTGTACTAGTGGATTTAGAGTAGGTTCATTTGTCAAAATTTCTGTTGCCGGTTCAGAGTCTATATACCTTGAAGTTCCTTTGAATTGTTCATCAATCTTTACATTTGTACTCTCAACAATTTTCTGCAATCTCTTGTTAAAACATCTATATGCTTTTCTTTTAGATGAATAACCAAGAAATATTCCTTCATCACTTCTAGGATCAAATTTTCCAATATACTCATCTCTTCTGATATAACATTTACTTCCAAAAATTCTAAAATACTTAAGAGTAGGAGTGTTACCAAACCATAGTTCATGAAGGGTCTTACCGGTTTCACTTTTGATGTGAACTTTGTTGAATGTATAGACCGCTGTGCTGACTTCTTCTCTCCAATACACATGTGGTAGGTTTGCTTATGATAACACACTTCTTGCTGCATCCAAGATAGTTCTATTTTTCCTTTCAACAACTCCATTCTGCTGTGGTGTCTAAGGTGCTGATAGCTGTCTTCTGATTCCATTTACTTCACAGAATGTATTAAAGCCCCTAGATGTAAATTCACCTCCTTGATCTAATCTTAAACATTTGATTTTCTTACCGGTTTCATTTTCTACCATTGCTTTGAATAATTTGAACTTTCCAAGTGCTTCTGATTTTTCTCTAAGAAAAGTAACCCAACACATTCTAGAATAATCATCAATGATTAGCATGAAATATCTATCACCTTGTAAGCTTTTAGTTCTAGCTGGACCACATAAATCAGTGTGAATCAAATTAGAACATTATTTGATTTTTCTGGAATACTTTTGAAACTATCTCTAACTTGTTTTCCAAATTGACATTCCTTACATACTGTATTCTGAGGTTTGACAATTTTAGGTAAATCTCTAACTGCCTTAGTAGTACTGATCTTTACCATGCAATCAAAGTTTACATGATAGAGTCTCTTGTGCCATAACCAACTTTCATCTATATGTGCAATTAAGCATGTCTTTTCATTATTATTCAAATGAAAGATATTACCTCTAGTTTGATTACTGGTTGCAATTTCCAAACCAGTTCTATTCATGATTTTGCATTTTCCATTTTTAAATTGTAACTGAAATCCTTTCTCAACTAATTGACCAACACTCAAAAGATTATACTTTAATCGTTCAACGTAGTAGATATTGTTAGTGTTATTCTTACCATCAAGAGATATTGTACCCTTACCTTTGATTGAACAAGCTTTGTCATCTCCAAATCTTACTAAACCTCCATTGTATTCTTGAAATTTCAAGAATTTACCTTTGTCTCCTATCATATGATGTGAGAATTCTGAATCAATGATCCATTCATATTTTACTTCAACTTTAGCTGCCAGAGCCTGTACTATCGATTGAGCAGTAGGTGTCAGTTGATCTTCTATTATAGCAACAAAAACCCATCCATTGTCTATCGGATCCTCATTAGAATCATCAGTCACACCTTCATCAACAATGTAACAAGATTTGTCTTTATTCTTCTTAAACCTGTATCTCTGATATTCAGGGTTAGGCTTGTATGTTCTTCTAGCTTCTTCTCTTAGTCCAGCATGTCTATTAGGGCATCTTGAAGCCATATGACCAATCTTATTGTAGTTAAAACATTTAAAGGGTGCTTTACCTTCATACTTACTTCCAACTGGACCTTTAGGCATTTTCCTTGCAAATAGTGCTTCAAGTTATTCAAGTTCTTCATTTTCTTTCCTACTTTCTTCAAGTTATCTTGCATAAAAGGATTTCCAATCAGATTTGTCAAATGATGGAGCAGATGATGTTGATTCTTTAAAGGCCAAATCTGTCTTTATAGTAGCAACAGGACCAAATTCTTCAATTTCAAAAGCTGAAAGTTTCCCAATCAATGTATCCCTAGTTACTGATGTATTAGGCATTGTTCTCAACTCATTTATAGCAGTGACTTTCATTTTATATGCTGATGGCAATCCTCTTAAAAATTTTGAAACAATTTCATCCTCACTTAAGGTTCCTCCACAACATTTAATACCTAGAACAATTTCATTTACTCTTTCCATAAAAGCATAAATCCTTTCATCTTCTTCCATTTTCAGATGTTCATACCTGACTCGGAAGCTTTCAAGTTTTGCAATTTTGACTGTGGAATCTCCTTCATTCAGTGTTTCCAAATGATCCCAAATAGCTTTAGAAGTAGACCTATCTAATAGTCCCATGATTTGTTGATCTGATAATGCACTCAAAAGTGCTTCTCTTGCTTTGCAATCATTTTCCTCATCTTTTGTCAAGTTAGCTGGACTGGGCTGACTAGGTATAGCAGAAGTATAATCATTATTTGTAACTTCCCAGATGTCTTTTCCAATGCAATTTAGAATTGTCTCCATTCTGATCTTCCATATGCCATAGTTGGTTCCATCAAGTTTAGGACTGTCCTTCCTGAAATAGTTAGTAGACATTGGATCTCCTCAAGCTATTAAACTTCTGCAAAAGAGAACTAAGCTCTGATACCAATTGTTAGGTCCCGAAGACAACTGAGAGGGGAGGGGTGAATCAGTTGTCAAATAAATTCAAACCAAAAACAACTTAACCAACTTAATGCTTAATATCGGTAAACTAGTTAAGTATGTCGGTAGACAATTTTAATAGTTAATTGCTATACCGGTAAAGATTAATGCATGAAACATAAACACAAAGTCATCCACAACACATAACACCAATATTTGTACGTGGAAACCCTATAAGGGGAAAAACCATGATGGGAAACCTTACCCACAATTAGATGATACTACTGCAAATAGTAAGTGTACATAAATGGGGTCTGCACATGCAGAAAGGCCAACAGCCTAGAGCTCACTGCTCAATCACAAAATGGGAGCCACACTAACTACAATTGGATGGTTAAATCCAATAAGAATGTACTGCACAAAATAGCATCTTCATATGTTAGATTCAGTACCGGTGTAATGCTGATATGCTTTCACAAAAACCTAGCTTCACCTTCAAATGATGTCTTCCTGTATAGCTCTGCTTAATCTCGCATATACCTTCACACAATTATATTTCGCATTCCACTTTTGATCTTACAAATAAGATCTTACATTTATACCATAACCTAAGACCAATTTTAGTAGGTCGGCTCTACAAGATATTACAATAAAAACATTTTACAAATAATATAATATTCGATGTAATAACCGATTGAACATGTCGGCTTAATGCATTTACAATAATAATTAATCTCCATAGTGTGCCATGTTGATCTGGAAAAGATAAACCTGCCGGTGTAACCCTAGACCTATTTGCTAGTAACAACAAATATGCAACTGTGAATATACCAATGAACAAAACTCTAGGACAAGATGTCTAGACGATGTCTTCGACATTACCAAGTGTTTCCCATGCCATTCCAAGTGTCAGTGATCATTATATCTTGCCGGTGTACCATATACCAGTAACTGTGCAATAGTTACTTGCTTGCCGGTGAATGCTGTTGGATCTCCAAAGTGCTAGTGTTTTAGTAGGTGTTGACATCAATGAAAAAACCATACCAAAATACCAATAGCCTATGCATAAAGAGTGCCCATGATATGATCAAGGATAATGCAAAAATAGATGTGTGTGAATGGTTGAAAGATGAGCTTATTGATAATCTTGGAAAAATTAAGAAAGACAAAAATGGGACATTTAGGTTTGGAAACCTACTTGTCTATTTAATGTTTCACATAACAAAATAGGTACCCGGTATTGGTAGCAAGAATCTTGGTTTTGACATACCGGTAGGCAAACAATTGTCTGATTTACTAAATAACATGGATGAAAATAGAGAAAAGAATATAAATGAGTACTTTCAGGCATTGAAGGCCCGGATGAATACTAGAGTCAGACTTTCACAAGCAATTGTAAATAAGTATAAGGATGAAACATGCTTTGTTATTAAGAAAGATGAGATTTGGATGGAGGTAGTTGTCCCAAGAACCATTTAGTTTCTGAAATGGGTTATGAAAGTGATGACCACATAATTGAAACATATGCAAAAGCCCTTCTGGAAGCACCTAAGGAACCAAAAGAAGAGGTATTTGGTAGTGCTGAGACTATTGAGAATCAAATTCAATCAAAGAAAAGGGTAAAGAAGGTAGAAACAATAGTAAGAAGAGGATCTAGGCAAGCAAAGGCTATCAAAGAAGATGTACTTAAACAAACCAGTATCACTAAAGATGAGTTAGAAACACTATAGCCAAAAACTCACCTTTCACCGGTAGCAACCTCTTCAGAAAGTGACATGCCAGCTACATTTAAGAGAGTTGTGAGGAAAAGAGAACCTTCACCAGTATCTATACCTTCTCCTAGAAGAACTAGACAGAAACAATAGGCAATAAGGCCCCCGACTAAGAAGATAACTCCAAAGAAGAAAACGTTAACACCCAAGAAGAAGACTCAATGAAACATTGCTCCAATTGATAAACTACTAGATGAAATAACAGAGGATGGACAACTGAAAAAAATGAACAAATTATATGAATCATTATCAATTGATGACAAGGAGAAAGTTAAAAATAGTGTAATTCTACACTTGGATATTTACAAGAAATTTCTAATGCAAGTTGTAGATGAATTGTCGGTAGAACTGTTTAAAAGACTTGAAGCAAGAAGGCAAGTTGTTGTAGAGCTTGATAAGAAAATAAAAATTGAAAAAATACTTGTTGTTTATCCAGTCAACTCAATAAAAGAGATAGATGATCTGATCTCAGAGGCTAACCAGTTAGTATTTTCAACTGCACACCGGCATGTAGCACTTATGGTTGGTAGAGTAAATGAGGTTGCAGAGGAAATGACCAATGCATGGGACATATTCCTTGTAGAGAAGGAAAAGCAGGAAGAATATACAAAACCCAAACACATCAAAGTATATCAGAAGGATAAGGATAAGGGAAAAGGCAAGGTTGGTGGACCACCTAGCATAAAAATAAAAGATAACTTATCCCCACCGCCTCTGAATACTCCATCGGTAGTTACCACTGACAATCAATCGGATAGTGAGAGTATGGATATACCATAAGAGGATACCAATCCTAACTCTGAGGTATTATACATAGTGGACATTGATACTCAAAAGGTCAATATTGTGGTAGATAAGGATACAACTATGAAGACAGATATGGCTAATGAGCAACCGGTAACTGATGGTATAGAAGGTAAACCAACAGATGATAATATTGAGCAACAGGCTCACATAGAGCAAAAGGCTCCATCACCGTAACAAGTTCACACTGAGTCAGTGCCACTGGCAACAGCTGAGCAAGACAAATGTTTTCTTAAAGAAATGGAAACACAAGCTGACCTACCAGAGGTCACCACAAGCAAGGATATTGCTCCCACCGATAGAATATAGATTATTGGCTCATCGAATAATGTAACAGAAGTTCTTTTGGATTACATAAAGAAGATAACAGATTGTAGCTCACATGCTTACAAGGCAATAGATGACACCATTCCAATTTTGAAGATGATAGCACCAAAATGTAATGTAGATAATGAAAATTCTTTGAGTCAACTTGACACTTTGTCCAAGTATATTACTAAAAACATTGTGATAGTTGAACAAATAAAAGAGGAAGCATTCAAGGAGAGATTAGAGAAGGAAAAACACAAATTCTTTGAGGAAGAAATAAAGAAGTGTACAAAGAAGTTTGACACACTTCTACCAGAACTATGTAGCACATTGAAGGAATTCAAAACTTTGTAGAGGGATACATGTAAAACTAACTTTTTGATAGCTGATATAGACAAGAAAATTAGCAAGATACAGGAAGAAATAAATCAACTAGCTGACAATTTCATTAATTCATCTGATTCATTATCATTTTTTGAGCAGAAGATAACAAGTTTTGAGGAAGAACTATTAAAGTTGGAAAGAGACAAAGAAAGAATAAAAGGAAAGGCTAAAGATCTAAAATGGAGACAGTCCAAAATTGGACTACCTCACCTCCTTAAGGAAAGAAATATCTGATGCCTTGATTCAAGGATAGAAAACACCGGCAGAGCAAATGCAACACCTCACCGGTACAGTTTAGAGAACAGAGGCCGCAATAAAAGACAACAAAAAGTTCATTGAGAGCTTGAATCTGGTTTTGGCAGATCTTTTTCATATTGTAACCAACCGGTTACAAGGATGAAGCAGGAAACCACACTCATTGACACTTTGACAACCTTTTTCATTGATGCCAAAGGGGGAGTAGTGGAATGAGAAAAATAATTAGTAAAATGACTCATCAACTCAAGGGGAGTACACATCCTTTTGGTAAGACAATACCAGTAGATTCTTTTTTTTGGATGACAGTTTTTGGATTTTTCTCATGAGTGTTGCCATCAATGCCAAAGGGGGAGATTGTTGGCACATGCACACTCCAATAAGACATTGTAGGTGATTGAAGCTTTTGTCATTGATGGCAACCTTACAATCCTATGACATCAGCAAGACAATTTGCTGGCACTAGCAAGGTCAGACTCTACACTGGCACATAGACCACCAGCACTGGCAGTAAAAGGAAGCATACCGACACAGAGAGCGACAAGAATTTTGTTTGTAAATTATTTTATTAATTATTGTAAAATCATTGTAAGCGGACTTGGCAAGTTGTAAAAAGACTCATATATATAAGAGATCATTGTAAAACATTTTGTAACAGATGGAAGGAAATACATAGGCGAAATAAGGTCGACCTATTATGTGAATTATAGGTTAAGGGTTTATGTATGAAGTGGAGCTATAAACCGGTACTCGATTTGACATAATAGATGCTATTTTGAAGCAGTACAATTCATTGGATTTATATAATCCATTTTGTAAGTCAGTGAGACTTCCCATTTTGTAATTAAGCAGTGAGCTCTAGGCACTTGGCCTTCCTGCATGTGCAGGCCCCTATTGTAGTAGTAATATTCTCTTATTGGCCAGTAAGTTAATATTGTGGGTCACAAATCCCACTGAGGTTTTTCCCACACTGGGTTTCCTCATTAAACTACTATGTTATGGTGTGTTTTTCATGTGGTTGTTGTTATCTATGTTTATTGCATTATTTTCTTTTTATCAGTATATAGTATTAATATGTTCTACATGTTTTAAGACAAGAAAATCATCAAACTGGCTAGATACTGATTCACCCCCCCTCTCAGTATCTGTGGGAATCCTAATAGTGAGAAGTACTTTTGGCCTGAGATTCATAAGGATGTTAAGAAATATGTGCAAAGTTGTAGAGTTTGTCAAGTTGGAAAAGGTAGTAGTTAGAATGTGGGATTGTATAAACCTTTGACAATATCAGTAAGACCTTGGGAGGATATAAGAATGGATTTTATACTTGGATTTCCTAAAACACCATCAGGGAATGATTCTATATTTGTGGTAGTGGATATATTCTCGAAGATGGCTCATTTCATACCTTGTAAGAAGACATCAGATGCATTACAGGTAGCAAACCTATTTTTCAAGGAAGTAGTGAGATTGCATGGATTACCAAAGAGCATTGTTTCAGACAGAGAGACTAAGTTTGTTGGCTATTTTTGGAAAACACTTTGGAGGAAGATGAAGACAAATTTGAAGTTTAGTTCTACTTTTCATCCATAGAATGATGGACAAACAGAAGTAGTTAATCAAAGCTTAGGAAATTTGTTGAGATGTTTAGTTGGAGATAAAATCAGAAGTTGGGATTTGATCCTTGTACAAGTAGATTTTGCCTACAACAATTCAGTAAATAGGAGTACTGGAAGAACACCTTTTGAGATTGTTACCGAAGTGCATCCTAGAGGTATATCAAAATTAAGAGATATTAGCAGTGAAGAGAAGACAAGTTCAGAAGCAGAAGACTTTACAGATCACATGGCAACCTTGCATATTTAGGTTAAGCAATATTTGGAAGACATGAACATCAAGTATAAGGAGAAGGCAAATGAGAAGAGGAGACATGAGGAATTTGAAGTTGGTGATGAAGTGATGGTATATCTAAGAAAAGAAAGATTCCCAGTTGGAACTTATAACAAATTGTAGATGAAAAAGTTTGGACCTTGCAGGATTTTGAGGAAGTTCAATTTTGGGAATGCATATGAAGCTGAGTTACCGGATAGTCTAAGTATTTCACCTGTGTTTAACATTGTAGATCTTCATGAGTATCATGAACTAGAATTAAGTGAGGATAGTATTGAAGACTTGGAGAAACAGTTGCCCCGGAAGGAACTAGATCATATTGAAGACATTTTGGATAGTAGGATTGGGTGTAGTACTCGAAGCATCCAGTATAAGGAGTATCTTTTGAAGTGGAAGGATAGACCAATTGAAGATTCATCTTGGATTTCTCAGGCAGAGGTAGACCACCTTGGTTTTTCTTTGACCCTAGCAAAGTGAGAGGCTCACTTTTTTCAATAACCCCAAATGTTTGCTACAGGAGCATCCCCGATTCATAGCAATCTTGCATCAACCAAAAATATTTTTCTTTTCTATTTTGCTTTTTGTTTGCAGTTTTAGCATTTCTTTCTGTGTGTCTTGGTTTTGGCTCATAGGATCTTATGGAGTTACATTCTTCTTGAAGACTTGATCATCTTTCTTATTTCCAAACCATATCACATTTGGATCATTTTCTAGCAATTTATCGCTATTGGTTTCCATGACAATTTCCTGGTACCGGTTGATAGTTTCTTGTTACTGGTTTCAAGGACCTATTTTGGTGATCTACCAGAACCCCTTCTGAAGCTTGCAGAGCCTTGGGAATTGATTCTAATGTTTCTTGGCATGTGGCTGACATTTTTTTGTGATCTAAACTTCATCCTTTGGATTTTCCAGAGGAATCTCTTAGTGGAGGCCGACTTTGTTGATTTTACACGTTAGGTCTTGTTCTTTGGGTTTTGATCCCTTTTTGGGCTGACTGGATCCCCTTGTATAGTATATAATTGTATTGTGCATTATAATGTAATTATCGAAGAATCAGATAGCTAGACTGAGCATACAAGATAGATCTTAAGATTGAAGGTCCCGATTGAGACCTATTCTGTACTTTGAGCATATTTTAGAAGACTGTGAGCCAGTTTTTGTAACCCGATTGTCACCAGTTGATTGTAATAAGTTTTCATGAAATAAATCAATCTATTCTACATTGTCTCCACCATATCTTTATGTTTCCATTATGTTTACTCTTGCTGACTGATTTGGATTGATCTCTTTGAGGTCCCTCCTAACCAGTGACTGCTTCAAAGGAACCACCCCCAAGCTAGGAGATGTCGCTAGGTCCCAACTCAGCCACTAAACCTAGGTTGACGCTTTTACCAAAGGAACTAATACCAAACAACTTCCACATTTAAAACCATACACCAAGAAGACAAGAAGGAAACAAGAGACTCCAAAGGCCAATAAAACATCATAACAAGAATGTAAAAGTAAGCAAAAGAATCACATGTACGAGGGAGTGTCATCACATGCCAAACCAAGAACAAGGCACTAGCCTATGGGCATGCGGATCCATCTCGACCTTGAGAGACAGACCAAAGGAGATTAGCTTACCATCTCCACGGTCTTCCCATGCTTAGCCTAAAGAATCCTCCCTAGGATTGAGTCATGAGGCACTGATAAGTTATTATCTTTTTAAACTAACTAACTACCCATACCCATTCATTAATTGGTTATCACTTTATTAAAATATTGTAAACTCCCTTATGCCCAAAATGTCTGGACTTCACTCATCCTTAGAAAGAACCTCATGAAATTCCATCTCTCATGACCCTCGGGTGTCATAAAGGAGCCCACTCCCTTTACATGGATCCAAAAATAACAATACAAGAGGCTCTTACACAAAGTAATATTTTGAAACAAACACCAACAATGCCATACCACAATATACATGTACCCAAAAGACTGAACAATGACACATATAAAAGAATGAGCCTCTTATCTAAAGAATATAATCAACTCATAACAATACTACAACCAAAACATTACCAGCACTGCGAGGTCTTCACACTCGCTACCATAAAATCAACAGTATGGATAATCCCTCCTCATGGAAAAATCATCATGAGGGCATGTCTAAATGGGAAAAATCAATCTCATGAATCACAAAAAAGAAAAACTCACATTAAACATTGGTTTTTAAATCAATTTACACAAACGGCCTCCAGAAACAAATAAGAAATACATCAAGACTTGACACTTGCCTACCACTAAAAAGAGTGATCAACAAGTTGGGGAAGACTTGACTTAATTAGAAGAATCCTTAATATGATTACAGACACACAAACACACACACACACACACACACACACACACACACACACACACACACACACACACACACACACACATATACGTGATTTAAAAAATCAAATAGACCAATTTAATTAAATAATCAACTTCTCAATATTAGCTGAATAGAAATTGAATCCGACATTAAATAAATAATGTAGTTAAAATAATAAAGGTAAATAACTAATTAAAGATTAAAATCGTCAAATAAACAATAAAGTCAATAACCCGAAATAAATAAATGTTCAATGAATTAAATCGACTTAAAAAGTAAATTGTCAAATATGATCTCAAAATCTCAATATGAACATTAACCAAATTTAAACGTGGAAATACTAAATAATTAAAATCGTTAAATCTTAATAACTTTAAAATAACAAAATTACTAATAGGGTCATAGACTAGTATTAAGTGACCACTCAAATACAATAAATCAGATGTCGTAATTAAATAAATTAAATAATAAATCAATCACTACTCAAAGAACTTAAATAAAATAACTGAATGATCAAACTCACCATGCCACATACTCACAAGTCATGACGACAATGACGACATGCCGAACTTTGCCAAGAATGATAATGTAGTGCCCCGCTAGAAACCCTAAAAGAAAACAACACAACTAGGCAACTAAAGAGTGAAATATTTTATTTTTTTAAAGATTAAGTGCGTTAATTATAACAATTGCACGTATAATAATACAATGGAAGTCTAACACATGATTTCCTAAGGGTTACCAATGAAGATTAATTCATAGATTATATTAACACCATGGTAAATCCAATTGTCCATTTTAATTAGGTAAATTAAATGCTTGAGAATAAACCTACACATACATCTATATTCCATAATGAAAGAATTAAAATATTCCAATACATTTATTTATCCATAAACCATTTATACAAGAGATCAAAGCAACTGAATTAGCATACATTCCATCGATATAATATTACAATATCCATAAATACATGACTTCCAAAACTACCATGGTATCCAAAGGTTACAATGTCAAGGTTACATAAAAGTTTGATACAATGACCACAAGGTCTCAACCGAACAATGATCACGAACAAGAGCTGGTACATGAACCATGAACCAAGAAACACCATCGAAGCCTTTCCTTGCCTGAAGTTACAATCCAGAACATCCGATGGGAAGTGGCACTACTACCCGACCATGTGATCCCAAAATGGAACCACCCCACTATGCTAGGAGATAGTAGAAGACCCTCAAGAAAGCAAAATAAGACAAGTACAATATAACTACATGACTCCACAAACATCCATGTGACTCAACTCACAAACACTAGAGACTCTAAGGAGAGAGTGTCATTTCATGGATTAAGGTGGTTACCTTGGTAGGCCTCCATAGGTCCCGACCCCCATCCTGGGTTATCTTGGTAGCCTCTCCCGAACCTCCAGCTCCATCTAAGCCTCATGCAGACCCTACCAATCATTTCATGAAGACAAGGTGACAGGTTTGCCATTCCAAGCCTTCTCACCACATCCTAAGCCTATACAAGCACTCAACCATGTGCGAGGCACATTATCTTAATTAATATTTTAAACTACCCACCCCCTAATCAATTATTAGGTTATCACTTTTTAACTGACTTTTGAGGGGTTATCCTGCCATCCACTTAGGGTGCGGCCCCCACTCGAAAGCCACTCTCTCTCATAGGACACTAATAGGAAATGTCTCTCTATGAGAACTTTATGGTGAAACAAACAGCCATAACTAATCCTGACAAACCACAGGTGAAGGATGATGAATACTAAGAGGGGGGGGGGGGGGGGTGAATTAGTATGCCAAAAATATTTGCACTTAAACACTTTACAAGACTGACAGTAAATCAGTAAAACAATTTAGTAGATAAACCGGTTAGCACACATGCAAACCAAATAGAAAATAATGCATTCACCCACAGAAGCACAAACACCATAACACATGAGATTTTGATGTGGAAACCCAAATGGGAAAAACCACAGTGAGATGGAACTCACAAGTAACTATCTGCAGAATAGGAACCAGACCGGTTAAGGTCTTACAATGTTCTTTACCAGAACAGATCCTGTTAGGAATCTCAATCTCTGTTAGGAGATAAGTTCGATTAAAGACTACCTTGCTAGAGGATTTTAGATCCACGGATGTGAACCACCTTGTTAGAGGATTTACAAAAGGCTTTTGGGCCTACCCGGTTAAGGGCTACAAACTTGTCAAAGATGTGAGTAATCAACAAGTGTTTGATCTAGCTAGTAGCACAGACTGCTTGGTTAGATCCTTGGTAGCTCGTTCCTAATGCACTCCAGCATTACTTTAGTCTTCTACACATTCATATTCTCTCCTACTCCTCAATCACCTTGAACCCTAGCAACAACATAAACTTTTGCTATATCCACATCAACAACCTAAAACCCTAGACATGATGTCCTTATAAAGGAATCTGATTTCATGTCAGTCCAATAGGATTACATAACAATTTCCTAGGTTCAATGAACCTAGACATACTTGGTACCATGACACAAAAAAGCATCATTTAGGTGTCGGCACCATCAAACAATCGGTGGATGCTAACTCATCACAAAGTGTTGGTTGGTAACTCATCATAGAGTATTACTAGTTCATACAAAATGCCGGTTGCTGGTTTGACAAAAATGAAGACTAGTAAAAATGTGTTATGTCGCTTTAGTCCCTTGTACCACTTGGTATCCACGAACCGCTTGGGGTCAACATGCCGCTTCAGACCGAGAAACACATTCTGCAAAACACCAATAGTCTAAAGACTATAATACAACATAGTGGTTGGAACAAATAACGGTTGTGCTCAAACTCATACATATAAAGGAGATCTCAATGCAAGTGTGTGTCCATCAATGACAATCACAACATAAACATAAAAAATGCCAACAAAGGATACACATTCACTAACCCAGGATTGACCATTTGGAACAAAACACACAATGGCTCATATCAACAAGGTTACACAACAACACCTGACCAAAGGGGTATATCAACATATGACATAACGACAACTGAACCAAAATTGCAACGAAATTAAGCTTGACTACAAATACAATTTACACAAAATCCTAATACATGCAATCTTTTCTTTAAACAACCAAAAGCATAAATAACTTGCAATTAAAGATTTTCCAGAAAATAAGAAAATACAACTATATTAATACAAGGAAATCAATGTTGTCATTTGTGAAATAAGGTTAAATAAAATCACCTAAAAATTAACCCCCTAACGTATTTTCAAGCATAAATATAGAATCTTAAATTATAAACTTTTATGAAAATAGCTAAATTCTGAATCAAGTAGCACATTAATAAAATAATACTTAAAATATATAATGCCCAAAAATAAAAATAAACTTATATATATATATATATATATAAAATAAATTAATTAGAAACCAAATTTTATATCTCTGGCAAGGAAATCTGAAAGTACCATATTTCGGTTTGCACAAAATTTATCTAGGGAACAGTGAAAATAAACCCCCCCTGCTACCGTAGGTAGCAAGTGCTACCGCTAGTAGCACTGCTACAACACGGTAGCAGGTACTACTGTTGGTAGTAACTACTGAAATATATATATATATATATATTTAATTATTATTATTTTTTTTTAATTTTGAAAATTACAATAGCATCAAAATATAATACATTACATGTTCCAATAAAAATATATTTCTCACAAATTTATTTAATACATTTTTTTTTAAATAATTAAATAAAACAATTTTCCCAAAACTTAAATAACCCAATAAATTTAATTGAAATTAAATTTATTACTAAATAATTTCATAGAGATACATAAATATTAAAAAGGACTGCCATAGCCAAATATCAAAACAAAAATCAAACAAGTGGGAATATTTTCTCTAGTAAATCACATTTCTCCCAAATCTTGCAATTTTCATGCACAATCAAAATCTTGGCATAATTTGCCATATTAAATTTTCCCAATTTTCTCAAAATTTTAATCTATAAACACCCAGGAAATAACTTCTTTCCATAAACTAGAAATTAATTTCAGGAATGGACTTTAGCCAAGAACAAGAAATAACTAGAAAGGATTTTGGATTTGACAAATATTTTAACACGGATCATTCAGAAAGAGGGAAGAAATAGAAATATTTTCTTTAAAAAAAACAACCAGAAGAAGCCACCCAACCTGGTATAGCTTTTCTGGAAGAACTTTGTAAGAGAGATTCAATCCTTCAACAAGCTTCCAAACAATTTTTCTTCACCAAAATCTCTGCCTCTTTCCTTGTGTCTTTTTGAAAAATAAATAGATATATTCCCCTTTTAAATTAAAATTCTAGGTTGTATATATTTTTCCCAAAAACCCTAATATTTAATTTTAGTAATTAAAAAGCAATTTTATTTTTTGTTTTCTAATTCCTCACAAAGGAATAAATTAACATGCAATAAACAAAAATCTTTTTTTTTTCTTTTCTTTTCTCATGCAAATTAATTAATTTCCAAAAAAAAGGAATTAAAGCAATACTTTAATTCTAATTTATTCTTTTATTCATTTATTTATTTATTTACTCTGTTATTCTTTTATTTATTTAAAATTCTAGGAAACAATAAATGAAATTAATCTAATTTATTTTTCACTAAAATTTAAATAAAATATATTTCTAATATCATGCAGCTTGCAACTTAATTTAATAACTTCTTTTAATTAATTAAATTTATAATCTCTATCGGTGTAAATAATTATTCATCATGGATATTATTACACCTTACTTAAGTTTACTTAGGAAATGCATTTTATAGTAGTTTGGTTATGAGACACTTGGGTGTTTGTGCCACATTGGGATAGTGTGTGTAGGAGAATTTCCACCTTTTATGGTGTGATCTTGTTGTTACACTCCACATTCAGTGGGTGATCCACCTCATGTGGAATATTATATTATTTCTCCTACCTACCCTTGTTTCTTATTGAGCCACATGTCATGTTTGTGTGCTCACATATTCATATAGCCTTGCCTATATAAGCAGGCTCATTTTCATTGTATGTATCGATTGATGATCTAGTTGATCAACATTTTCTCTTGATAGAATACAATTTATTTCTATCATCTATTTTGTCTCTCTTATTTGTGCTTTCCATTGCCTCTTGATCTTGGCAAAATCTCACATGGTATCAGAGCTGGTCCATGTCTCACATAGTATCAGAGCCATTAGAGTGTCATTGGTTTGCTAATTGAGAGAAATTTGATGCTATTTGGGGTTGTGTATTTTGGAGTTTTCTATTGTAGGTTATTATTAAAGCTTGATGGGTCAAAACTAAGGATACCATTGGATTGAGGACAACCAAGAAAGTCAGTTTTGCCTTTTGTTTTATCCAAATTAGACTTCAGAGGCCAAATCTAGAGGCATTTGAAGTTTGACGCTGAGGCGGAAATTTTCCAGAAATTATAATTTTGCAGGCATTTTTCAAATAGCGATATCTCACTCATCCGGACTCGTTTTTTCAAGCAATTTTTTTTTTTTGGGGGTAGAATTTTGTGATCTGTACAGTGGTGCAGGATTTTTCTGATTTTCGAATACAAGTTTTTTGAAAATCATGAAATCCCAATTTTTACAACTTTGGAGGCTTCATTTGGGTTCATATGGACTCCTTTTTAGGTGCCATTTTTTTTGAAAATGCATATTTTTTCATGTACTTTCATAATCTAACATCTATTTGTAGTGATTTTAAGTAGAAATTGTACTTTCAGTATTTGGCCATTTTTGGCATATTTGGTACTTGCATTTTGCTTGGATCTCATTTTAGATCACTAGTAGTATTTGTTCAAGTCTCTTAGATCTCATTTTGAGAAGTTGTAAATTGAAATTAGAAGTCCACTTTTCCTTATTTTGCAAGTGGCCCATTGTATACACACTAAGTATAAAGTGCCAAAATCACCATTTTGGGGGGATTTCTTGATTGAGTATTTTGGGGGGGGTGTCTTGTGTGATTGTGCCTCTCTCTATCTTGTGTTTTTTCATTTTGGTGCTATGGGTTCTCCTAAATTTCCACTTTTAACTCCTCATAATTATGTATCATGGAAAATTAAAGCATGGAGTAAACTAATGGAAAAAGGATTCATTCATTATGTAAATGAAACTATTAGAGCACCACCTGATCCTAAGGCTGATCCTAATGCTCAAATTGTATGGCTTACTAAGAAGGCTATGTCACTTCGAACTCTTAGAAAGTATGTATCAGATGACCTCATTTTTCACATTGATAAGTGTACAACAATTAAAGAGGCTTGGGATATTTTTAAGAAATTGTATGGTCAAGTTGATGAGATTAAGGGCTACAAGCTTGATAGTGAACTCACAACTTTGGATCCTAAGGATTTTGATACAATCCAAGATTATGTCACAAAAGCAACTGAGCTAAGAGCAAAGCTAAAGGATTGTGGAATTGACAAAAAAGGATGTTCAATTGGTTTATAACTTGTTGGACAAGCTTCCTTTAGAGTATGCAGCCTTTGTATCTAGCTTTCATACCCATAGGTTAGCTCAAGGTTCCTCATACACTTCTCCCTCATTTCATTTATTCATGGAGATGTTGATACTTGAGCAATATAAGTTGACCATGATGGGGATTCTCAAATCTTCAAAGTCACAAGCTTTGGTGGCTAATAAAGGGAATAAAAGTAATCAAGGAAAAGGCAAGAATCAAAAGCAACCTAAGTCAAAACCACAACAAGATGGAGCACATTCTTCCTCTCCACAACAAGTTGATACACCATTCTCACCTGAGAGGAAATAATATAAGGACAATCTTTTTTGTGGTTATTGCAAGAAGTCAGGACATGATGAACATCATTGTTATAAGAAGGATATTGATGAGTTGAAGAATCTTCTTGAGAAGAATAGAATCAACCTACCTTCTAGAATGTCTACATCAACTTCTTCTTCCAAGGATAAAAGAAAGGATCACTCTTTTGGGACAGATAAAGGAAAGGGACAAGCTATTTGTGCTACTACAATTCATGATTCAGGGAGATGGCTTCTAGATTCAGGGGCTTCTCATCATATGGTATCTTCGCAGTCTATATTTTCTACATTTGAGCCTTGCCACATATTGCAGATTTTGATGGGCAATCATACATACATGGATGTGATTGGGAAAGGATCTATTTCCATTGGGGATAACTCCTTCAATTATGTGTTGTGTGTACCCCACTTGACAAATAATCTTCTTTCAATCTATCAAATCACACATGGGGGAACTAGGAAAACTATGGAGTTCACACCTGATTCAGTTATCATTAGAGACTTGGAGAGTGGAGCTATCATTGTGACTGGGGTGGTTGATCATGCATCTCGGTTGTACTCTTTTTCAGATTTTGGTCTAATTGATAAGGTTGGTTCTTCCTATGTTGATGATTCATATTTTGAGGATAACTTTGGGAATTTGAACTTGGGGATTCTCACATGTGACCCCATTCTTGAGCCTTGCATATCATCTCCTTCTATTGATATCACACCACCTAATGCACCTAATCATGCAGCTAGTGCGACAGTTTTGCCTTCTTGTGATTCAGTGCAGCAGGGTATTTCATGTCTTCCAGCTTCAGTTGATTGGGATGCTTACTTGACAGACATTGCAAGTTTGTTTGTGGAGTCCTATATTGCAGATTTGGGAGACACCATTGATGACATTCATCTTCTCTTTTATGAAGATGATCCTTCTTTGATTGTTGTGAGGGATCACTCTAACCCTCTTGTGCATTCTCTACATGATCAATCTTTAGAGGTTGACATGATTGTGGATACTTTTATACAACACTTGGAGGAGGTTTCTTTATCTTTTGAGGAGACATATGAGTCTTTGGATATTGTTCTACATTCATCTCCACTAGATCTTAGAGTGCCTTTTTCAGCAGTGTGGCACAATTTACCACCTTTGGAGGGGGTACCTTTCAGCATCGACATGGGGACACTTGAGCAGTTTTCAGAGATTCCTTTCATCATGAATATTTTTTCTCCATCTTCCTTTCATGGTTGGGGAGGCTTTTTGGATCCACCTTTAATTTTGTTTCTTCCTAAGGGGAGGAATGTTGTTCGATGTTCATGGAGCAGTTTCTTCATTCATCTTTGAGCTTCTATCATTGGTGCAGATTCCAGATTGAGGGGGGGCTTCCTAGTCTCTCTTCTTCTTATCTCATATAGGGGGGACTTTTCCTCACATGGGGTTTTGTCCTTCACATACTTCTATGAGAGTTCTTTGTATCTAGTTTTCATCTCTCTTTTTGGGGAGGGTTTTTTCCCATTGGGTTTTTCTCTCTTTCCCCACTTTATGAGAGATTTCCTTGCATTAGTTTTCATGCATTTGCATTTGTACATTGGTACCTAACATGGCCTCATAGCTGAGACCCATATTGCATTGCTTAGTTCCATTGTAGACTTAAGTGCATTCCCCTAAGTTGCACTTAAGGGGGGGTGTTGGTGTAAATAATTATTCATCATGTATATTATTACACCTTACTTAAGTTTACTTAGGAAATGCATTTCATAGTAGTTTGAGTATGAGACACTTGGGTGTTTGTGCCACATTGGGATAGTGTGTGTAGGAGAATTTTCACCTTTTATGGTGTGATCTTGTTGTTACACTCCACATTCAGTGGGTGATCCACCTCATGTGGAATATTATATTATTTCTCCTACCTACCCACACCTATTTCCTACCTATCCTTGTTTCTTATTTAGCCACATGTCATTTTTGTGTGCTCACATATTCATATAGCCTTGAGACATGGACCAGCTCTGATACCATGTGAGATTTTTCCAAGATCAAGAGGCAATGGAAAGCACAAATAAGAAAGACAAAATATATGATAGAAATAAATTGTATTCTATCAAGATGAAAATACTGATCAACTGGATCGTCAATCATTGTTGTTTATACAATGAATATAAGCCTGCTTATATAGGCAAGGCTATATGGATATGTGAGTACACAAACATGACATGTGCCTCAATAAGAAACAAGAGTAGGTAGGAAATATGTTTGGGTTGGTAGGAGAAATAATATAATATTCCACATGAGGTGGATCACCCACTGAATGTGGAGTGTAACAACAAGATCAACACCATAAAAGGTGGAAATTCTCCTACACACACTATCCCAATGTGGCACAAACACCCAAGTGTCTCATACCCAAACTACTATGAAATGCATGTACCTAAGTAAACTTAATTAAGGTGTAATAATATCCAAGATAAATAATTATTTACACCAACACCCCCCCTTAAGTGCAACTTAAGGGAATGCACTTAAGTCTACAATGCAACTAAGCAATGGAAGATGTGTCCCAGCTACGAGGCCATGTTAGATACCCATATACAAATGCAAATGCATGAAAACCAATGCATGGAAATCTCTCACAATGTGGGGAAAGAGAGAAAACCCAATGGGAAAAAACCCTCCCCCAAAAGAGAGATGAAAACTAGGTACAAAGAACTCTCATAGAAGTATGTGAAGGACAAAATCCCATGTGAGTAAAAAGTCCCCCCCATATGAGAGAAGAAGAAGAGAGACTAGGAAGCCCCCCCTCAATCTGGAATCTGCACCAATGATAGAAGCTCAAAGATGAATGAAGAAACTGCTCCATGAACATCAAACAACATTCTTCCCCTTAGGAAGAAACAAAACCAAAGTTGTATGCATGAAGTCTCCCCAACCATGAAGGGAAGATGTATGAAAAAAACTCATGATGAAAGGAATCTTTGAAAACTACTCAAGTGTCCCCATGTCGATGCTGAAAGGTACCCCCTCCAAAGGTGGTAAACTGTGCCACACTAACCGAAAAAGGCACTCCAAGATCTAGTGGAGATGAATGTAAAGCAATATCCAAAGACTCATATGTCTCCTCAAAAGATAAAGAGACCTCCTCGAAGTTTTGTACAAAATTATCCACAATCATGTCAACCTCTAAAGATTGATCATGTAGAGAATGCACAAGAGGGTCAGAGTTATCCCTCACAACAATCAAACAATGATAATCTTCATCAAAGAGAAGATGAATGTCATGAATGGTGTCTCCCAAATCTGTAATGTATGACTCCACAAACAAACCTACAATGTCTGTCAAGTAGGCATCCCAATCAACTGAAGCTAGAAGACATGAAATATCCTGCTACACTAAATCATAAGAAGGCAAAACTGTCGCACGAGTTGCATCATCAGGTGCAATAGGTGGTGTGATATCAATAGAAGGAGATGAAATGCAAGGCTCAAGAATGGGGTCAAATGTGAGAATCCCCAAGTTCAAATGCCCAAAGTTCTCCTCAAAATCTGAATCATCAACATACATAGAATCAACCTCATCAATAGGACCAAAATCTGAAAAAGAGTACAACCAAGATGAATGATCAACCACCCCAGTCGCAATGATAGCTCCACTCTCCAAGTCTCTAATGATAACTGAATCAAGTGTGAATTCCACAATTTTCTTAGTTGCCCCATGTGTGATTTGATAGATGGAAAGAAGATTATTTGTTAAGTGGGGTACACACAACACATCATTGAAGGAGTTATCCCCAATGGCAATAGATCCTTTCCCAATCACATCCATGTATGTATGATTTCCCATAACAATCTGCGGCATGTGGCAAGGCTCAAATGTAGAAAACATAGACTACGAAGATGCCATATGATGAGAAGCCCCTGAATCTAGAAGCCATCTACCTGAATCATGACTTGTAGTAGCACAAAGAGCTTGTCCCTTTCCTTTATCTATCCCAAAAGAGTCATCTTTTCCTTTATCATTGGAAGAAGAAGCCGATGTAGACATTCTAGAAGGTAGGTTGATTTTGTTCTTCTCAAGAAGATTCTTCAACTCATCAATATCCTTCTTATAACAATGATGTTCATCATGTCCTGACTTCTTGCAATATCGACAAAAAAGATTGTCCTTATATGATTTCATCTTAGGTGAGAATGGTGAATCACCTAGTTGTGGAGAGGAAGATTGTGCTCCATCTTGTTGTGGTTTAGACTTAGGTTGCTTTTGATTCTTGCCTTTTCCTTGATTACTTTTATTCCCTTTGTTAGCCACCAAAGCTTGTGACTTTGAAGATTTGAGAATCCCCATCGTGGTCAACTTAGATTGCTCAAGTATCAACATCTCCGTGAATGAATCAAATGAGGGAGAAGTGTATGAGGAACCTTGAGCTAACCTATGGGTGTGAAAGCTAGATACAAAGACTGCATACTCTAAAGGAAGCTTGTCTAACAAGTTATAAACCAATTGAACATCCTTTTTGTCAATTCCACAATCCTTTAGCTTTTCTCTTAGCTCAGTTGCTTTTGTGACATAATCTTGGATTGTATCAAAATCCTTGGGATCCAAAGTTGTGAGTTCACTATCAAGCTTGTAGCCCTTAATCTTATCAACTTGACCATACAATTTCTTAAAAATATCCCAAGCCTCTTTAATTGTTGTACACTTATTAATGTGAAAATGAGGTCATTTGATACATACTTTCTAAGAGTTCCAAGTGTCATAGCATTCTTAGTAAGCCATTCAATTTGAGCATTAGGATTAGCCTTAGGATCAGGTGGTGTTGTAATAGTTTCATTTACATAATGAATGAGTCCTTTTTCCATTAGTTTACTCCATGCTTTAATTTTCCATGATGCATAATTATGAAGAGTTAAAAGTGGAAATTTAGGAGAACCCATAGCACCAAAATGAAAAAACACAAGATAGAGAGAGGCACAATCACACAAGACACCCCCCCAAAATACTCAATCAAGAAATCCCCCCAAAATGGTGATTTTGGCATTTTATACTTAGTGTGTATACAATGGGCCACTTGCAAAACAAGGAAAAGTGGACTTCTGATTTCAATTTACAGCTTCTCAAAATGAGATCTAAGAGACTTCAACGAATACTGCTAGTGATCTAAAATGAGATCCAAGCAAAATGCAAGTACCAAATATGCCAAAAATGGCCAAATACTGAAAGTACAATTTCTACTTAAAATCACTGCAAATAGATGGCATATTATGAAAATAGATGAAAAAATATGCATTTTCAAAAAAAACAGCACTTGAAAAGGAGTGCATATGAACCCAAATGAAGCCTCCAAAGTTGTAAAAATCAGGATTTCATGATTTTCAAAAAACCTGTATCTGAAAGTTAGAAATCTCCTACACCACTGTACAGATCATGAAATTCTACCCCAAAACAAAAAAAATTGCTCAAAAAATGAGTCCGGATGAGTGAGATATCGCTATTTGAAAAATGCTTGCAAAATTATAATTTCTGGAAAATTTCTGCCGCAGTGTCAAACTTCAAATGCCTCTAGATTTGGTCGCCGAAGTCCGATTTGGATGAAACAAAACACAAAACTAAATTTATTGGTCCTTCTCAATCCAATGGTAATTTCAGATTTGACCCATCAAGCTTCAATAATAACCTGCAATAGAAAACTCCAAAATACGCAATCCCAAATAGCATCAAATTTCTCTCAATTAGCAAATCAATGACACTCTAATGGCTCTGATACCATGTGAGATTTTTCCAAGATCAAGAGCCAATGTAAAGCACAAATAAGAGAGACAAAATATATGATAGAAATAAACTATATTCTATCAAGATGAAAATACTGATCAACTAGATCATCAATCGTTGTTGTTTATACAATGAATATAAGCCTACTTATATAGGCAAGGCTATATGGATATTTGAGCACACAAACATGACATGTGGCACAATAAGAAACAAGAGTAGGTAGGAAATAGGTGTGGTTAGGTAGGAGAAACAATATTGTGTGGGAGAAAAAGTGACACTAAGCAAGCATGCCCTAATCCCACTTTCAACCACACACTTGTGGAATACGAAAGATCCTAGAGGTATCACACAATTGGCTACTTCTCCTTGTGGAAGAAAGAGCCACGGGCTACCTATTAGGATTTCTATTCCTTTGTTGCAATTGAAAGATGAAATGATGCAAGTTCAATCCCTAACCCCAAAGTGCAAGTATGAACTAATAACAAGATTACAGAATTGAACTTAAATGATGGAAAGCTGTAAACAAAAGGACAAGACAAGAATGTAAACGCGTACCCAGAGTTAAAATATGACTGAAAATGTTCGGGACGGGGGCGCGGGCGCCACTGTCCTGATTCTGCCCCTGAAACTGCTCCGAAAACTGCTGTTTTGCAAAGCTGTCAAAAATGCTAAAAACTGCTGTCAAAAGGACCAGGGCGCCCAGCGCCCCTGTCCCAGGGACCAGGGCGCCCAGCGCCCCTGTCCTGGTAGGACTAGGGCACCCCACGCCCCTGTCCTGGTCTTTGCTCTGAGATTTGGCGTGAAGTTCAGTCTCCGTCTGCTTCTTCCGGATCTGTAACTTGCGGCGTCGTCCGGATTCTGAAACCTGCACTTATATCTGAAAAGGTGTGGTGGGCGGCTATATAGGGTTTTGCCTTAGTCAAACCCCCGCTTCGGTGATTTCCACCTCCACGAATAGCCAAGTTGTATTGTAAAATGTATTGTGTGTGCAGACCTAGTGTGTGTGCAAGGTCCTTAAATGCAAGAAAGCAAACTAGAGCAACCTAGAAAGTAAATCCTAATTGCTTGTAAATGATAATGTAAATGCTCTAAATCAAGATGCAAAGTGATCTAAAGCATGAATAAAGGATATATTGAAGCTTATGCAAAGACATGAAAACAACATGAAATCATACCCAACCCTCAAGGGAGGAGTACAAGCCAATCTTCAGTCGGTAATCTCCTATTGTTCTTCAATGTCTCCCAAGCCCTAAATGAATGAAATTGATGAATGCTTGATGGATGGATGTTGAATGTTATTGAAGTCTTCAAAGATCTACTCTTTCACTGCATAGAAGGTCCTCCAAAGCCAAAATTCGGATCTTTTCAAATGAAGAAAGAGAGCTCTTATATATGAAACCCTAGGTCTTAATTTCGACTTTTGGCCGACCTAGAGATTGAATATCTTGCCAATTTCTTGGGGTTAAGCTTTATTTTATGATTCGATCGCGCTCCTAAAATTTTGGGAAAAATGTCCGAGACCATGTTGCACTCCGGGCGCCATGGTCCAGACAACTTTTCACCAAATTTTCAGGACCGTCGGATATGATGATTTTAGAGAGAATCCCGAAGTTACAGGTGATTTCGAGATGTTTTGACCCCCAAAATCAAGCCCCCAATTTCAAAATAGGACCTAATTAGGGTTTTTGATTAAATGATGTATAGGAGGAATAAAATGAAAAGGGCACACTTTAATGAAAGGGCCCAACTTTATGATATGGGAGATGATAAAATAGAACCTTAGACCTAATTAATTTAATTAATTAAGTGCTAAAGGGGAAATGTAATGCAAAATGCAAAATGTGCCAAGGCGGGTGCTAAACTAGGTGTGAAATTGTACCACCCTAGCAAGTGCGTACAATTTACGACGCTCCATTTAGCCCCCACTTTAGCGGTCATATGAACACTACGTGCATATGCAAGCTAAAGTACAGAAAAGTAAACATTATTTGAAAAAGGATATATCCATAAGTCTGTCGAACGAAGCCCCCAGCGGTATCTGCAGTACACAGTTAGGAACCACACCCTACAAAACACACGTTAGATCACAAAATCACCTAATGCTTACTACGGAAGGTGATGAAAATTCAAGGGTAGCTATATGCCCCCCCCTGTTTCGGCTTGCTAATTTTAGTGAGTTGAAACAGGGTATCATGTTTACCACTTCGAATTGTTAAAGAATATTGATGACAAGTGCTCACAAGAAGATTTGCTATGAGATCAAAAACTAATGGAGAATCATTTGGTAAGAAAGAGGACTAAATCTCAATTCCAACGCAACAAAGAGTGTGAGGATTTGAGAGTTCTCTAACACAAGATGAAGGATGTAAATGGAAACAAAATGCAAAGAGAAGAAAAGAAAGGAGAAAAGCATGAATACACACATTGGTGATCCATGAGAAGAATAGTGAGAGAGAAAACATGGACTTCTCGCCCCTAGATCTTGTCTAGGTGATCCATGGAAAAAGGGACATGGAAAACTAGCCCCTAGAGTCTATCTAGGTGATCCATGTAAGGGAGGCGAGTGAGAAAGTCTAGCCTTATGCCGCTAGTTCCACTCAACCTCGTGCATGTGTGTGTAAGTGAGGTTAGAAGCACCTCATAGGAGTCTATGCCCGAGTATGCTACAACCTGTATATGTATAGTACAAAAGTGTGACATCTCGCTCTAAGAGTCTGTGCCCTGGTTCCGAGAATAATCACCTTGTATAAAAGAAAAATGGAGACATCTCGCTCTAAGAGTCTGTGCTCTGGTTCCGAGAATAATCACCTTGTATAAAAGAAAAATGGAGACATCTCGCTCTAAGAGTCTGTGCTCTGGTTCTGAGAATGACCCACTGCTCAAAAAGTGTAATGTTTATGTCATAAGAAAAGTAGAACAAGGATACCTACCTTCATCACAAAAGAAGATACCCCAAAAATGCAACAATGTCATAGATCCAAGCAAGAGAGTTTTGCACTCTTTAAGCAAGGATAAGATAGTTGGAAAGGGATATCTTGTAGTATGTGTAAAGGAGATCCTTAGAGGAGAAGAGATCTTTGTACAAAAGCCACCTATCCCCGAGAGGAATTGTCTTAGACAAATATAACATCTCCTAGAATAAGACAAAGCAGATAATAAGAATGCAATACTTCCTTCTTTTGCAAGGTGAAAGTGATTCTTAATGAAGGATGACGCTCCTTTTAACCCAATTGGGAGAGTGAATTCATTATGGATGTATTTTACCAAGTGCAAAAGAGGTTGTAGTCAAGGACTTACACCTCTTGTAAGAGAGAATCCTTGAACAAACAACAACAAATGCGTACAAGGCATAACATCAAGTAATAAAGTCCACACCATCCACAAAATAGGAAAAAGTGGATCCTTAGATAAAAATAAGGAAAGATCATTGCCTCCCAAGGATAAGGACAATGAGAAGGACTTACACAATCTTCTAGGGAGAGATTTGGACATAAGCAAAAGAAGAGATGTATGAAATCACTCTTGTCCCCATAGGAACAAGAAATTTAGGCTGTTATGTTGCTTCAAAAAATATGATTGCACTTGAAATTGTACCATCATGAATGACAATAAGCCCCCAGTAAATGAGCTACCAATGTCACATAATGATGAGCAACATAATAGCCATTAATGTTATTTAAAGACATGATAGACTAAATGAGGTATTTGAATATGACATGTTAAATGCTCAACTATAAGTGAGATCAAAAACATGTATAAAATGATAAAGATTGAAGAAGAAAAGTCACATGAAATCTTAGAAGAGGGATGAGTGTAATTTATTAGAGCCTTATCCCTAGAGGAAAGGACTTTATGATGAATAGGAGATAAAGATTCATAAGTGGATTTAGAAATTTGAGAGAATTCATAAAGAGATTTGTTTATCGCCAAGATTTCCTTATGAGGGGAATGAGAGTTGATAGAAGTGAGATCATCATCACTACTAAATATAGCATTCACATTGAGAGATGGTCTTTTAGATGCTTTGGTACGTTTGCAAGGATTATAGCCGAGTCCAAAGGCATAATTGTGAAAATTAGTCTCTAGAGGAACTTTTATCCCTTGTTCATGAGCGCCACAACCATTTCCATGATACCCATGCTTAGCAAAAATGCGAAAACCATGACCATAACGATCAGCCATTTCAGGAAGAGAAGGTGGTTTTTCATAAGACAAAGAATCAAACTCTTCATAATTAGAGGTGTGAGGAGAAGAAGTTTGAGAAGCGGCCACAAAATTATTGCTCATAGGTTCAGGTAAGATTGATTGATTTTTAGTGTCTTCCTTCTTTTTAACTTTAAACTCTCTAGGAGGAACCCTATACTCACCTACAAAGGTGGGATTAAAGTCAAGAGATCCCCAATCGTCATCTGCGAGAACCTTCTTAGGATCAAAAGCCTTTTCATGTGTAGATTCAAGTTGAGAAGAATCTTCTTCAGGAACTTCAGACTTATCCAAAGAATTTTGATTATCAGAGGGTGATGATTCATCCATAGGTATCTTGTTTAACGTGTCATCACTAGAAGAGGAAGGCTTAGAAGAACTCCCTTTGGAAGTAGATGTTTGCAAACAAGATTGAAAATTAGTATCACCTATCAAGGTATATGTCTTATTATTATAAATAAATTTAACTTGTCTATGCAATGTAGAGGGGACAGCTTGCATACTGTGAATCCAAGGTCTCCCTAATAACAAGTTGTATGTTAGATTTCCCGACATAACATGGATAGGAGTAGGCAAAGTAATAGGTCCCACTGTGATGGGTAAGGTGATAATACCTAATGAAGACTTAGCCACATTATCAAAGCCTCGAATGGGACGAGAGTTAGGCTCAATAAGGGATGTATCCACATTCATCTTATGCAATAGATTAATGCTATACACATTAAGGCCAGAGCCATTATCTATCAGTGTTCGTCTTATAGTAGTGTCATTTATGATAACCACAATCATCAAGGGATCATATTGATGTTGAATTTCACTAGTAGGAAACTCATCTTGGGTAAACACAATTTGAGCTTTAGGATTCATCACAGAGTTAACCAAAGACACTATATTACTAGATGTATTAGGTGGAGGAACATTCAAATCTTTCAAGGCATCTTGTAACACTCCATGATGAGCGGAAGAAGCTTGGATCAAATCCCAAAGGGATATCTTAGCAGGGGTAGTTTTAAGTTGTTCTATGAGATCATATTCCTTACCAAGAACTTGTGAAATACGTGGAGCTTGAGGAAGAATAGGTTGGGAAGGAGGAAGTGAAGTTGGGATAACTAGAGGAGGATTAGGTTGCCTATTGTTTCTAGTATTATAAGTATGGGCAACCGCATGATAACTCTCTCTAGTCAGTTGCTTAGCATACTCATAAGGGCTCTTAGAGGAATAACCTCCTTGCACAGTAATAACAGGTTTCTTAGGAGTGCAAAAAGAATCATTAGCATAACCACCTTGAACCACTAAGATAGGCTTATTTAAAGGTTGAGAATTTTGAGAAGGACAAGCACCTTGGACAGTGAAGAGAGGTTTGTTAGGTGTTTCATTCACATGTATCAAATTGATTGAGGATGGTTTAGAGGAATGAACAAAAGTGTTGGAAGAATTATTGATAGTCTTCTCTTGCACTAAAATCTTATCACAGATTAGATCAATTTTAGGAGAGAGACAAGGGATAGGCATTGATGTTCTAGTAGGAAGGGTAATACTAGGAAAGGTCATATCATCCTCTATCAAAGGATCTACATGGGGAATAAACTCTCTAGGAGAAGGATCAACATTACTCTCTAAAGTCTCACTTTTGAGAGGGAGATCTTTGAAAGAGATGTTAACCATCTTGCTTTGAACTAGGGTTTCCTTATGAGTAGAACCAAGTTGAGGAGAGGGAGATGCTTTATTTTTAGAGGGAGAATAATTGAGATTCAAGGAAGGGGAGAAACTATCAAGGGAGTTTCCAATCTTGATTTCATCCCCTTTGGCTAGGGGTAGAGAATAATCTATACCTTCTTCTAATGGTTCATCCCAAATAGTGAGGTTGTTGAAAGGAATGTTTGAAGTATTGTCAATTTCGGGAGAGGAGATAACATTGTTTATTAATTCCTCATCCTTAGGAGGGAGAGCATCAATAGATGTGTTAAACTCATCCTCTTTCCTCAAAATATGTTCAATAGGGGAGAGAGAATTAAGGAAATTGCTTATTATTTCATCTTCTTTCTCTAAGGGATGCTTATGGGTAAGACCAACTTTAGGAGAAGGGTAAGCATTTACCATTAATTCATCATCTCTAGTGGGAATTTTGTTGGAAAAGGAAAGGCCATCACTAGGAAATGTAGGGATAATGTCATCTTCTTGCACAAAAGGATCCTCATGAAGGGAGTGTTTTTTAGGAGACACAAAGACATCAAGGGAATCATTCAACAAAGCATGATCATATCTATTAAAAGGTTTATCTTTTGATTCAAAAGGAGATATCTCTTCATAGAGGGGATCATTGAAAACAACCATGTTACTAGATTTAGTGGAAGAGCTGATAGGAATGTACCCTTGAGAGAAATCATTCGACTTATCTTTCTCATCACAACGAAATGGCATAGTAACAATGTTTATGAGTTTTTGGTAAAATGAAGGTTTGGTATCTTTAGGTTTCAAAAACTCATCTAAAGCTTCATCTAACTCATAATCATCACAAATATGAACATCTTGCAAAAAAAAATCTGACATTTTGAAATTGCATAAAATTTAAACGCACAATGCAAAGAAACACACTCTTTTTTTTTTTTTTTTTTTAATGAAAATGAAATGAAAACACACTAAATCTAGATCTAGATCTAACAAATGCAATGCAAGAGGAAGCAATGATAGATTCACGTCGGGTTCACCAAAATGTGTGGGAGAAAAAGTGACACTAAGCAAGCATGCCCTAATCCCACTTTCAACCACACACTTGTGGAATACGAAAGAGCCTAGAGGTATCACACAATTGGCTACTTCTCCTTGTGGAAAAAAGAGCCACGGGCTACCTATTAGGATTTCTATTCCTTTGTTGCAATTGAAAGATGAAATGATGCAAGTTCAATCCCTAACCCCAAACTGCAAGTATGAACTAATAACAAGATTACAGAATTGAACTTAAATGATGGAAAGCTATAAACACAAGGACAAGACAAGAATGTAAACGCGTACCTGGATTTAAAATCTGATTGAAAATGTTCAGGACGGGGGTGCGGGCACCACTGTCTTGATTCTGCCCCTGAAACTGCTCCGAAAACTGCTATTTTGCAAAGCTGTCAAAAATGCTGAAAACTACTGTCAAAAGGACCAGGGCGCCCAGCGCCCCTGTCCCAGGGACCAGGGCGCCTAGCGCCCCTGTCCTGGCAGGACTAGGGCACCCCACGCCCCTATCCTGGTCTTTTTCTCTGAGATTTGGTGTGAAGTTTGGTCTCCGTCTGCTTCTTCTGGATCTGTAACTTGCGGCGTCGTCCGGATTCCGAAACCTGCACTTATATCTGAAAAGGTGTGGTGGGCGGCTATATAGGGTTTTGCCTTAGTCAAACCCTCGCTTTGGTGATTTCCACCTCCACGAATAGCCAAGTTGTATTGTAAAATGTAGTGTGTGTGCAAGGTCCTTAAATGCAAGAAAGCAAACTAGAGCAACCTAGAAAGTAAACCCTAATTGCTTGTAAATGATAATGTAAATGCTCTAAATCAAGATGCAAAGTGATCTAAAGCATGAATAAAGGATATATTGAAGCTTATGCAAAGACATGAAAACAACATGAAATCATACCCAACCCTCAAGGGAGGAGTACAAGCCAATCTTCATTCGGTAATCTCCTATTGTTCTTCAATGTCTCCCAAGCCCTAAATGAATGAAATTGATGAATGCTTGATGGATGGATGTTGAATGTTATTGAAGTCTTCAAAGATCTACTCTTTCACTGCATAGAAGGTCCTCCAAAGCCAAAATTCGGATCTTTTCAAATGAAGAAAGAGAGCTCTTATATATGAAACCCTAGGTCTTGATTTCGACTTTTGGCCGACCTAGAGATTGAATATCCCGCCAATTTCTTGGGGTTAAGCTTTATTTTATGATTAGATCGCGCTCCTAAAATTTCGGGAAAAATGTCCAGGACCATGTTGCACTCCGGGCGCCATGGTCCGGACAACTTTTCACCAAATTTTCAGGACTGTCGGATATGATGATTTTAGAGAGAATCCCGAAGTTACAGGTGATTTCGAGATGTTTTGACCCCCAAAATCAAGCCCCCAAGTTCAAAATAAGACCTAATTAGGGTTTTTGATTAAATGATGTATAGGAGGAATAAAATGAAAAGGGCACACTTTAATGAAAGGGCCCAACTTTATGATATGGGAGATGATAAAATAGAACCTTAGACCTAATTAATTTAATTAATTAAGTGCTAAAGGGGAAATGTAATGCAAAATGCAAAATGCGCCAAGGCGGGTGCTAAACTAGGTGTGAAATTGTACCACCCTAGCAAGTGCGTACAATTTACGACACTACAAATATAATATTCCATATGAGGTGGATCACCCACTGAATGTGGAGTGTAACAACAAGATCAACACCATAAAAGGTGGAAATTCTCGTACACACACTATCCCAATGTGGCACAAACACCCAAGTGTCTCATACCCAAACTACTATGAAATGCATGTACCTAAGTAAACTTAAGTAAGGTGTAATAATATCCAAGATGAATAATTATTTACACCAACATTGCCTCTTGATCTTTGCAAAATCTCACAATCTCAATGCATAAAATACATAATTCAAAAATACCAACTATGAGATAACTCCATAAATTTAATTAATTAATTAATTCCACTAAAACACACAAATTGAACAAACCCCATGCAAAGACTCAGAAAAAGTCAAATGACAATACACGAAGGTCGAACAAACTGACAGGATGACCCACTGACGATACTCACAAGAGTGTAATTGGTTAAAATAGGGTCAACTACTACCTCCTTCACTTCCATCGGACAATATAAGGCACACTCAGACCTGTGAAGCTAGGTGGAGATGATACCCCGTACCTACTCGGTACTTGTACCTGCAATATCCTGCATCACCAAACCACACATGCATGTATACAATATAGAAAACATGACATACACACCGATGAAGGAGAATCGCGATGTTCCTTGTCTCACCGAAGTGAGTGAAGGAAAATCATCCCCTTGCATCCAATACACTCGTAGACACACAACATATAATTTCACATTGCATAGATAAAGTAAAGTGTCAAATAGCAATAATCCATAAAATGCCATAAATCACAAGTACTGAAATACTGCAAATAAATTATGCATCTCATATCTAGATAAAGGATGAAATAATGTCATATAAGTTTGAATAACACGTCATGGTAATGTATCCATTGAAAGTAAACAATAATAAAATATGAGTCTAATGAGTTCAAATGAGGAGAGGTACTACATTCTTCCCCCCAAAATTAGGCTTACTCCTAGAAGCCTAAAATAAATAAGAATACAACTCTCTCATCCTCGCTGCATCCTCCCAGGTCGCTGAGGTCTCATCATTTGGGTCCCATAGGACCCTTACCTAGTAGATGGTGCAACCCTTGAGGATCAAATCCTAACGTTGAAGAATGCGCACGGGCTCCATGGAAAGCTGCCCGTCCTTGGCCTGCAAAGAGTTCCAATCAAGAACATGTGTCACATCGGGATGAGAAGGTCGAAGAACTAAAACATGAAAGACATCTTTGATGTTGGATAGACTCGATGGCAAGGAAATATGGTAGGCAATAAGTCCTATTCTCTCAAGGATCTCAAAAGGACCAACAAACTAAGGCGCCAACTTAGAACCCTTTCCATAAGGGATCAGACTCTTCCACAGACGCACTCTTAAGAACACATGGTCGCCAATAGAAAACTAACGATCTACCCTATGAGCATCTGCATACTTCTTCTACCTATCCTTTGCAGCTACCAAATGCTCACGAATCTTCTCAACCCGCTGCTCCATCTCTCAAAGAATATCTGGTCCTATAAGCACGTTGTTCTCTAGCCGATCCCAACTCAAAGGAGTGCAGAAAGGATGACCATAGAATGCCTAAAAGGGGGACATACCTACAGAGCTATGATATCCATTGTTATAAGAAAACTCCACTAGATAGATATAATCCTCCCAGCATAACTGCTGGTCCATAACATACATGCCAAGCATGTCCTCCAAAACCTAATTCACTCGCTCAGTCTGACCATCTGTCTCTGGGTGATAAGCTGAAGTAAAGTTCAACTGAGTCCCCAAAGCATGCTAAAGTGAGGTCTAGAATGCTGAGGTAAAGATGGGATCTCTATCAGAGATGATCCGCCTTGGAATCCCATGCAATCTCACCACATCTTCCAAGAAGACTCATGCCACCACTGCTGCCATATAGGAAGCTCGAATAGGAACAAAATGAGCAACCTTAGTCAATCTATAAACAATGACCATGATAGCATCATGACGATGCAAAGAGATAGGCAACCCAATAATAAAATCCATGGAAATGATATCCCATTTCCAATCTGGTACCAAATTAGGCTATAAAAGCCCTGTCGGGTGCTGATGCTCTGCCTTCACCCACTGACATTCCAAACACTTCGACACAAAATCAGCAATGTCACATTTCATGCCAGCCTAATGATAAATCTATCTAAAATCTGCATGCATCTTCTTGACACCTGGATGTGTCAAATAAGGTGCACGATGGGCCTCAGTCATGATCAAAACACAAAGACCCTCCAAAGGAGGTACATAAATTTGTCCAAGGTGACAAAGAAGTTCATCTACCTCAAGGTTATATCCAGAAAATCTACCCTCTAAAGGCCTTCTAGACTCTATAACGGCTCTAACATCCTGATACCAAGTATCCTGAGGAAGAACTCCAAGAATCCTCTCTCTCAAGTCTACTCCAAGGGACAATGTTGAAACTTCATGTCGTCTATGACTCAAAGCATCTGCCACTATGTTCTATTTCCCCTGAATATAACAAACCTCAAAATCATACTCACAAAAGAATTCCATCCATTTCCGCTATTGAGCATTCAAGTTCAGTTGCATGAATATTTACTGCAAGCTGTAGTGATCATTGTGCAGCTCAAACCGACGCCCTAACAGGAAATGTTGTCATCTAACCAAAGCATGAACTACATCTACCAACTCTAAATCATGAACTGGATAGTTCAACTCGTGGTTCTTGAGTTTGTGAAACTCATAAGCAACCACACGTCCATCCTGCATAAGCACTGCACCTATACCTTCCAAAGAGGCATCTATGCATACCATAAAATCTCTAGATGGATCAGGAACTACCAAAATCAGAGCACTGACAAGGAGTTCCTTCAAGGTCCAAAAAGCTACCTCACACTGCTCTGACCAAACAAACATCTTCCCTTTTCTCTGAAGAGAAGTAATCAGGTGTCCTATCTGGGAAAAGCCTTCAACAAAGCGACGGTAATATCTTGCCAAACCCATAAAACTCCTAACTTCTGAAACGTTGCTCAGCACTGGCCAATCAACAATAGCTTGGATATTTGAAGGATCTATGGATACACCTTCTCCTGAAACTACATAACCAAGATAGTTCACCTCAGACTGGAAGAAGTCACACTTTGCCAAATTGGCATAAAGTTGATTCTCCCTCAAGCACTGCAATACCTAACGTAAGTGACCCTCATTCTCTTCCATAGTTCTAGAATAAATCAATATGTCATCCAAGAACACAAGGACAAAATGATCAAGGTAGGTGCAAAAAATCCCGTTCATGAGGCTCATGAAAACTCAAGGTGCATTTGTCAACCCAAATGGCACCACTGTGAACTCATATTGACCATAACGAGTACAAAATGTTGTCTTATGAATGTCTGCATCTTGAATGCACAACTGATGGTATCCAGATTTTAGGTCAATCTTAGAGAACACCTTGGCTCCCTTAACCTAATAAAAAAGATCATCTATACGAGGCAATGGATATCGATTCTAGATGGTTACCTTATTCAGCTGTCGGTAATCAATGCATAACCGAAGAGAACCATCTTTCTTCTTAACAAAGATAATAGGTGCACCCCAAGGGGAAACACTAGGATGAATAAATCCCTTGGCCAACAATTCTTCTATCTACAACTTCAACTCACTCAACTCCCGAGTAGTCATCTGATATGGAGCTCTCTAAATAGGTTTAGCACCAGGAACCAAGTCTATGCAAAAGTCTATGTCTCTCTTCGGAGGCATATCAGGAATATCCAATGGAAACACATCAGCATACTCTCAAAGAATAGGGTGACCATCAAGTATGATTTCTCAACTCTCTGACTCATCCACATCCTCAAGAGTAACTGAAAAAAGTTGACCCCCTCTACGCATACACCACTTAAGTTGCATAGCAGAAATCATACGTAGGGATATAGATCTCTGAACTCCAACAATCTCCACTTCTCTGCCAAGGTCATCTAAACACTCCACTGTCTTCTTGTGACACTCCACGTGAGCACTGTGAGATGAAAGCCAATTCATTTCCAACACAACTCCATAAGAACCCAAAGGAATGACTCGAAGGTCAACTGAAGTAACAAGGGATCCTAGGTCCAACTCACAACTAGGAATAAAGGCATCTACAAAAACATGGACACCTGTAACCAACTCTCACATTAGTGGGTGGTGGTGAAGGACTGTGAGGGTCAGAACCATGGCCCCGTCCTCCACCTCTGCCTCTATTGCGACCACCCATACGGCCACCTCCCCTAGCTTTCCTAGCCATGACCTAGCAATGTGAAGAGAAAACGGTTCAGATCTACGGCAAGGATAAAACAAGGGAAACACAAACATTAAGACCTAAGCAAAAAGGTCAAGTTGAATGGGCTCACTACAAACCCAGAGTACCCAGTGTTGAAACTTGGGCTCTGATACCAAATGTAGTGCCCCACTAGAAACCCTAAAGGAAAACAACACAACTAGGCAACTAATGGGTGAAATATTTTTTATTTTTTATTTTTAAAAGATTAAGTGCATTAATTATAACAATTGCACGTATAATAATACAACAGAAGTCTAGCACGTGATTTCCTAAGGGTTACTAACGAAGATTAATTCGTAGATTATATTAACACCATGGTAAATCCAATTGTCCATTTTAATTAGGTAAATTAAATGCTTGAGAATAAACCTACACATACATCTAAATTCCATAATGAAAGAAAAAGTATTCCAATGCATTTATTTATCCATAAAACATTTATACAAGAGATCAAAGCAACTAAATTAACATACATTCCACCAATATAATATTACAATATCCATAAATACATGACTTCCAAAAATACCATGGTATCCAAAGGTTGCAATATCAAGGTTACATAAAATTTTGATACAATGACCACAAGGTCTCAACTAAACAATGATCACGAACAAGAGTTGGTACATGAACCACAAACCAAGAAACACCAGTGAAGCCTTTCCTCACTTGAAGATACAATTCAGAACATCCGATGGGAAGTGGCACTACCACCTGTCCATGTGATCCCCAAATGGAACCACCCCACCGTGCTAGGAGATAGTAGAAGACCCTCAAGAAAGAAAAATAAGAAAAGTATGACATAACTACATGAGTCTGCAAACATGCATGTGACTCAACTCACAAACACTAGTGACTCTAAGGAGAGAGTGTCATTGCATGGCTTAAGGCGGTTACCCTGGTAGGCCTCCATAAGTCCGGACCCCCATCCTAGGCTATCCTGGTAACCTCTTCCAAACCTTTGGCTCCATCTAAGCCTCATGCAGACCCTACCAATCCTTTTGTGAAGACAAGGTGACAGGTTTGCCATTCCAGGCCTTCCCACCAAATCCTGAGCCTATACAAGCACTCAACCATGTGAGAGGCACATTATCTTAATTAATATTTTAAACTACCCACCCCCTAATCAATTATTAGGTTCACTTTTAACTAACTTTTGAGGGTTTATCTTGCCATCCACTTAGGGTGCAGTCCCCGCTCGAAAGCCACTCTCTCTCATAGGACACTAACAAGAAAGGTTCTCTATGAGAACTCTATGGCGAAACAGACAGCCATAACTAATCCTGACAAACCACAGGTGAAGGATACACAATCACTACCCAGGATTGACCATTTGGAACAAAACACACAATGGCTCATATCAACAAGGTTACACAACAACACCTGACCAAGGGGGTATATCAACATATGATATAACAAAAACTCAACCAGAATTGCAACAAAATTAAGCTTGACTGCAAATACCATTTACACAAAATCCTAATATAGACAATCTTTTCTTTAAACAGCCAAAAGCATAAATAACTTGCAATTAAAGATTTTCCAAAAAATAAGAAAATACAACTATATTAATACATGGAAATCAATGTTGTCATTTGTGCAATAAGGTTAAATAAAATCACCTAAAAAATTAACCCCCTAAATTATTTCCAAGCATAAATATAGAATCTTAAATTATAAGCTTTTCTGAAAATAACTAAATTCTGAATCAATTAGCACAGTATTAAAATAATACTTAAAATATATAATGTCCATAAATTAAAATAAACTTATATATATATATATATATATATATATATATATACATATATATATATATATATATATATATATATATACATATATATATATATACATACATATATATATATATACATATATATATATATACATACATATATATGTATACATATATATATATACATATATATATATATATACATATACATACACATATATATATGTATATATATATATATACATATACATACATATATACATATATATGTATGTATATGTATATATATATATATATAATAAATTAATTAGAAACCAAATTTTATATCTCTGGCACAGAAATCTGAAAGTACCATATTTTGGTTTGCACGAAATTTATCTAGGGAACAATGAAAATAAAACCCCCTGCTACTGCCGATAGCACTGCTATCGCACGGTAACAGGTACTACCGTAGGTAGCTTTGCTACCTTGCGGTAGCAGATACTACTGCCAGTAGCACTGCTACGATCAGTAGTTGTACTACCATCGGTAGTAACTACCGAAAGTTTAATATATTTTTTTTATTTTATTATTTTATAATTTTTTTTTGAAAATTACAATAGCATTAGAATATAATAAATTACATGTTCCAATAAAAATATATTTCTCACAAATTTATTTAATACAATTTTTTTTTTAAATAATTAAATAAAACAATTTCCCCAAAACTTAAATAACCCAATAAATTTAATTGAAATTAAATTTATTACTAAATAATTTCACAGAGATACACAAATATTAAAAAGGACTGTCATAGCCAAATATCAAAATACAAATCAAACAAGTTGGAATATTTTCTCTGGTAAATCTCATTTCTCCCAAATCTTGCAACTTTCATGCACAATCAAAATCTTGGCAAAATTTGCCATATTAACTTTTCCCAATTTTCTCAAAATTTTAATCTACAAACACATAGGAAATAACTTCTTTCCATAAACTAGAAATTAATTTCAGGAATGGACTTTAGCCAAGAACAAGAAATAACTAGAAAGTATTTTGGCTTTGACAAATATTTTAACACACACATCATTCAGAAAGAGGGAAGAAATAGAAATATTTTCTTTAAAAAAAACAACCAGAAGAAGCCACCCAACTTGATATAGCTTTCCTGGAAGAACTTTGTAAGAGAGATTCAATCCTTCAACAAGCTTCCAAACAAATTTTCTTCACCAAAATCTCTGCCTCTTTCCTCGTGTCTTTTCAAAAATAAAAAGATATATTCCCCTATTAAACTAAAATTCTAGGTTGCATATATTTTTCTCAAAAACCTTAATATTTAATTTTAGTAATTAAAAAGCAATTTTATTTTTTCTTTTCTAATTCCTCACAAAGGAATAAATTAACATGCAATAAACAAAAATCTTTTTTTTTCTTTTCTTTTCTCATGCAAATTAATTAATTTCCTAAAAAAAGGAATTAAAGAAATACTTTAATTCTAATTTATTCATTTATTTATTTATTTACTCTGTTATTCTTTTATTTATTTAAAATTCTAGAAAACAATAAATGAAATTAATCTAATTTATTTTTCACTAAAATTTAAATAATATATTTCTAATATCATGCAGCTTGCAACTTAATTTAATAACTTCTTTTAATTAATTAAATTTATAATCTCAATGCATAAAATACATAATTCAAAAATACCAACTATGAGATAACTCCATAAATTTAATTAATTAATTAAATCCACTAAAACACACAAACTGAACAAACCCCATGCAAAGACTCAGAAAAAGTCAAACAACAATACACGAAGGTTGAACAAACTAACAGGATGACCAACTGACGACACTCACAAGAGTGTAACTGGTTAAAATAGGGTCAACTACTACCTCCTCCACTTCCATCGGACAATATAAGGCATGCTCAGACCTATGAAGCTAGGTGGAGACGATACCCCATACCTACCCGGTACTTGTACTTGCAATATCCTACATCACCTAACCACACATGCATATATACAATATAGAAAACACGACATACACAGCGATGAAGGAGAATCACGACGTTCCCTATCCCACCGGAGTGAGTGAAGGAAAATCATCCCCTTGCATCCAATACACTCGTAGATACACAACATATAATTTCACATTGCATAGATAAAGTAAAGTGTCAATACATAGCAATAATCCATAAAATGCCATAAATCACAAGTACTAAAATACTGCAAATAAATTATGCATCTCATATCCAGATAAAGCATGAAATAATGTCATATAAGTCTGAATAACATATCATGGTAATGTATCCATTGAAAGTAAACAATAATAAAATATGAGTCTAATGAGTTCAAATGAGGAGAGGTACTATAGATAACAAGGACTCGACATCAAACCTAGACCTAGAATGCGGGAAGGGAACCAACGAGATCTCCAAACCACATATTTCCATTGGGAAGGGACACGCTCACACCTATCAAGCCAAGGGAGCTCACACCCAGTTGCCCAGGAGGAATGAATGCTTTAGTACTTGCAACCCTACAACCAAAAATTGGTACATACATACATACATACATACATACATATATATATACATAACAACCAAGTGGAGGAATTTCGTAATGACACATCTCACTCACAATGAGCGATGTGATGTTGATTCCCCCACACATACAATCAAACAGTAGTCATACAATGAGAAATGCATCATACATAAATCAAAACTAGGGGTTAGTATATCCATTACATAATAAAGCAAAAGTCAATAAAATATATCCATCTAAGCATCAACACGACATAAGTACATATAGAAATGAAAGCATAATCATGATATCTAAATCACATAAGGTCGCAAAAAAGGATGAGCAAAAATTAATATCATCCAAAGTCACAAAGCATACAATATCTATCAATGATCATCAATGAAGCACATATAAAAGCCAAAATACATCTATGCATCATGTGAATCCAAACAAATCTATCATATCCATCGCACAAAAATGAATGTCTAATCGAGTCTATCAAAATGGAATACTTGTCTGCTCAAGTGTGGGCATTATAGTAATGGACTACAAATTCACCAAGGATATCTAGGAGAAACTTAGTAGTATTTATGAAGTAGACAAGAAGATAAAACAAGTCAAGTTGTAGAATCTCAAAAGTAGATTTGACATCTTCATAATGTCAGCAGATGAAATTATTGGAATCTACATGCATCAAGTAACATAGGTAGCTTCTAGAATCAGAGTTGTTTCTAGAGAAAAGAAAGAATATGAAGTTGTGAGGAAGGTACTTATGATTCTTCCTAAAAAAAAATTTCCTAAGGTGTCTACCATTGAAGAAAGTAGAGATTTGGATACTTATACTATGGATTAGCTCTATCGAGCCCTCTCTACCTTTGAGATGAGAACTATTGAATAAGATAAATAAAAGAGGAAATCTATATTCAAAGAAAGTAAGAAGGATGAATATGATGCTAACCTAGATGAAGTAGAAGAAAACTTTGTGAGAAGACTATAGAAGCACACTAATAAATACAAAGGTAAGTTAACTCTAAGATGTTTCAATTGTAGAAGGTGTGGATAAATCTTGTCTTTCCATGGGCCCCTCCTTTATTTTATTGGCCCTTTGTTCTACTTGAGATATTTTCCTTGTGCCTGCCACATGTTAGTTGGGTGTGGTTTTGAAAAGGCCCTTCTCTTTTGTTCTCATCGGGCTCTGTCACACTACCACATGTCCTCTCTTAGCATTTTTGTTTTGGGTTTTGAAAGGGGCCTACTATTTTAAGCTAAGACTATCATGTGCCAAGCGGGTGGGGTTTCTCCTTGAAGGGAAGGTAGGCACTCTTAAACTCTTTGCTTGTCTGTCGTGTGTCTCTCCCATGTGTTTTTGAGAAAAGAAAGTGAACAAAATAACAAGGAGCTCTACCTACTTTCCATGCATTGATAGGGCTTTTTGAACAGTATCAGAGCTCATGAGAAATGAGGGTGCAATCCAATGGTGGTCATTCATTCTCAGACCACACAGATTAATCTATTTGACCATTTTGTCAAGGGTAGTTGTTAGAGTAATTAGGTCTTTACTTGATTAATTAAACAATATTTATTTAATTCTTTAAGTTCCCAATTATCTTTTTACACTTAAGCTAACATTAGGTGCATATTAATTAATTATTTTATTAATTATTATGTGCAAGCCTAGGGTTTTTCCTTTTTAGGGTTTCTTGACCTATTAGAGGTTATTTTTCTTTTCATTGTATTATCTTTTTTTTCACAATACTTTTTTGGTGAATTGGAGCTCTCATCTTTTGAGAATATTTTCCTGTGTTTTGTGTGTTCTTCAGATTTTGCTTCATTGCTTCTCCTTGTAATAGGTTATTCGGCTTGCAGAAGATCTTCAGGCTACTGTGGGGTTGTATTTCTCAACTCTAATATGGTATCAAAGCTCATATCTATAGCTGCCTGTTCCTGTTCCTGTTTTTGAGAATTTTGCATTTGAAGAAGATCTGGGGTTTGAGGCATTTTTTTGTGTGCTTAGGGTTAGGATTTTTTTTTTGAGTACTTTGGGCCTAAACGGACCTCACCATCGTGCTTAGAAGGCCCAAAAAACCCTATGGTCATATAAAATTTGTCCATTTTTGACCCCTGAGCATCTGGGTGATTTTTTTCTCCCAACTAGGGCGTACGACTGGCACGCAAATCAAGAAAAAAAAGATTTTGCCTTTTTATGGCATGCAGGCCAGATCTTGACTTTATTAAAACAAAAAACTTTCAAAAGTCGATATTCACAAAAAAAAAATCAAAAAAATCAAAAAGCAAGTCCAAAAGGTGAAAAGGAATTTTTTTTTAGGTTTTTGGGCACCGGACCTGACTGTACGGCGCCTGTAGCCTAGTTAGGCCGTCCCATCAGCCCTGCTGGCCCTTCGGTGACCCTGGCCCCTACCAGCTGCGGACTCCAGCAGCCCCCGCTGGCCCCGACCACCCGCCGACTGTCCCCTCTGGCTACCCCGCCACCCCTCCAGCCCCGCGTTGCTGTCACTGCCGCTCCCCAGCCAACAGCTCTGCTCGGTTGCTCCACCCAACCCCAGCTCAGACTGATTGCTCTACCCACACACCGCTTTGCCCGGTTGCTCTGCTCTACTCGACTACACCACCAGAGCTTGGCTTCTTCACCGAAGCCCAACCCTTTAACCTTTTTGAGGAGGGCTTGGCTTTTTGGCTCCATCTTGCACATCCAGAGTCAGATTCTGATGAATGAATAGGCATAATAGGCATCAAAAAGGTGATTCTAAGCCAGACCTTGTGGTCATGGATTTTTTTCGTAAATCTTCTATTTGACTATATTTTTTACCAGTCAAAGTCAGGCTTCTTTTTTGCACTTTCGGGGCCGTAGAATGGTTAAATGGACTCCATTTTTCAAAAACGAATAGGCGTTGGAAAGCTCTCAGAATGCTCTATTCAGATTTGTGATCTTTTTTCTTAGAATTTTGACTAAGTACATGAGATATCAATTTGAAGTTTTTTTGCTTATGCACTACTTCCTTCTCATTACTATGTACTAGGGTTTGGGTTTCTCTATTGTGGGGGGTGTTTTTTTCTCACTTTTTGTCATTTATATTAGAAATCAAGAATACCTAAACTCTCAAAACAAACAAACCCTTCTGCATCTTCTGTCTATTATGAAAGATCACATAATAAAACAAAACCATCAAGCAGGTGCAAGTGCCAAGTTTTTTCTTGTTCTCATGGCAGATCCTTCAATTGAGTTGTTGACTTCACACAACTATCACACCTAGAAGCTTCACATCATGAGGCTTCTTAGGGCATGAGGGTTGTGGGCTTCTTTGGATGAGGTTCAGCCAGTACTGCAACATCCTTATGAGAATCTTATGCATAGGAACAAGCTGGATGAGGCCATGGGTTTTCTCTCTTTGCATGTCTCCGACAGTCTTTTGTTTCACCTTGGTGAGTTTCTCACTCCTCGGGATATGTGGTTAAAGTTTGATTCTCTCTTTGGGAGGGTCAATGAGATTCGAGCATTACAGATTGAGGCAGAGTTGGTTTCTTTGACACCTAATTCCTTTCCCACTATTGAGGATTTTTTGAACAAATTCAAGACTACTAGATCTGTTCTTCAGGGATGTGGAAAGAACAAGACAGATACAGAGTGCATTCATTTGATTCTTTCGAAGCTTCGGGGTCACTTTCAATTTTTTGCCTCTTCTTTCTACTCCACCATGGATGGCTTGGGTGCTCGTTTCAACATGCCTACCTTTGATGTCTTTTGTGAGTGATTGTCTCGTGAGCAGTCTCATCTTTCTCAGCTGGATACGCTCTTAGGCTCCAAGAATAAAGCATTGGTTGCTCAGTCCTCTAAGGAGAAGGAGAAATAGAAGCAGAAACCAAAGCTAAAGAATCCTTCTGCAGGTAGTGAGAATTCCTCCAAGCCCACTACTAAGTCTGATTCAAAACCATTTCCTCCCAAACAAGGGAAATCTTCACAGTCAAGTGAGTCTTCCTCCAAGACTAAGAAGAAATTAGGAAACACTTATAGTTTTTGTGGCAAGGAAGGACATCCAGTTTCCAGGTGTTGGAAATGATTAGAGGCTTTAGAGGAAGCCATGCAGCAGCATCATATTTCCTCACCTCAAGCATCTTCTCCTTCCATAGGGAAAGGTCATGCTCTCACTATTAGAGCTTCGACCTATGGGTCCACATGGATTCTAGATTTTGGTGCTTCTCACCATATGACACACACTTAGTAGTTGGTTACTTCTCTTACCTCTTGTGGTATTTCATAGATTGCAGTGGGTGAATCAGTTCATCTTTCCGTCTTAGGTTCAGGTTCTATCTCTTTGGATGGGGGTACTCTACAGAATGTTCTGGTTGTCCCTAACATCTCGATGAATCTCCTATCCATTTATCAGATTTGCCACTCTGGCTCTGGTAAGATAGTTGAGTTCTCACCACATGATGTGGTTATTCAGGACCTCCATGACCTTGATTTGATTGTGGCTACTGGTAGTGTAGATTTTGCATCTCGTCTCTACAGATTTGATGAATTTGAGCCCTCTTCAGGTACAAGTTCATCTCTCATAGCACATGCAGATTCAGTGAGTAAGCTTTGGCATGAGCGATTGGGCCATGTCAATTACAGATATCTTCAGCAGATGAGTACATAGGCACTTGTTTTTGGGCTCCCACAAATTTCTTGCTCTGATGGTGTTTGTCATGGTTATGTTCTTGGCAAGCATCACAGAGATCCCTTTCCGAAGGGAAGAGATTCTCATGCTTTGGCACCCTTGGAGTTGATTCACAGTGACCTCATGTCATTTCCCACTCCTTTTTCAGGGGCCAAGTATGTACTCACTTTCATTGATGACTTCTCCAGATGCACATGGGTGTACTTTCTTTAGTACAAGTTTGATGTCTTTGATTCCTTTCGAATCTTCAAGACATATGTAGAGAAGCAGTCTGGCTATTCTATTCGGTGGCTATGTACAGATAATGGGGGGGGGGTATGTGAATCAGGCTTTCAGAGATTTTTGCATTGAGCATGGTTTGTAGCATCAGTTTACTGTTCCCTACACCCCTTAGCAGAATAGTGTCGCTGAACGCAAGAACAAAACTTTACGGGAGATGGCGAATTGTATGATTCAGTCCAGGTCCATGGATTCATCTTTTTGAGCTAAGGTAGTCAATTGTGCCAACTATATTCAAAATCAGATGCCTCACAAGGCTATTCGACATATGACTCCTGAGGAGGCTTGGTCTCATGACAAGCCTGATGTTTCTTTTTTTAGAGTGTTTGGCAGTGAGGCATGGGATTTTATTCCTGATGCTCAAAGGCACACCATGGAGTGGAAGAGCTGACCACTCATTTTTGTTGGCTATTGTGAGGATGTTAAGGCATATAGGTTGTTTGATCCTGATTCCAGAGAGGTCCTATTTCAACAGGATGTTCAGTTTGATGAGTACCTTCCCACAGTGGATACCCTAACTCCAGTGTCTCCTCCTCTACCTCCTCTGATCACTGCACCCCTTCAGGATCTTTTGGAGGATGATTCTGATGATGGTGCTGATGATCCACCATCCCCACCTCCATTTGCTCCGCCTCACATGCCCAAGTGGGCTCGCCTTACTGTTGAGGGGATAGGTCCTTTGGTCGGTGATCCTTTAGATACTCGTCGCACTCGTTCTCATACTGTGGGTTCTAGTCTTTTGAGTCATACTATTTTAGATGATCCTCAAAATTTTTCAGAGGCGATAGGTCACCCTGAGTGGGATTATGCTATGGAGGAAGAGTATTCTTCTTTGATGAGGAATCATACTTGGGATCTCTGTCCTCTTCCTAAGGGAAGAAAGATGGTTAGGTGCCGCTGGTTGTTTTGCACTAAGTATGTTGCTGATGGTTCCATTGATAAGTATAAAACATGTCTTGTTGCGAAGGGGTTTTCCCAGGTTGAGGGTATTGATTACTCTGAGACATTTTCCCCTGTTGCCAAGATGAATTCCATTCGCTTTATACTATCTCTTGCAGCTTCTTGGCGTTGGCCTATCTTTCAAATGGATGTGAAGAGTGCCTTCTTGCATGGGGATCTATAGGAGGAAATCTACATGGAACAACCTGAAGGATTTGTGCAGGATAGTTCTTTGGTTTGCAGACTTCAGCGTTCATTGTATGGTCTCAAACAGGCCCCTCAGGCTTGGTATGAGAAGATGGACTCTTTCTTGCTCTCCATTGGGTTCTCCCATAGTCATTCTGATCACACAGTGTACATTCAGCTTCTTGAGGGTGACATCCTGATTCTTGTGCTATATGTTGATGATCTTCTCATCACGGGTAGCTCATCCTCTCTGATTCAACATATTCAGCATGCCTTGATGGACCAGTTTGAGATGACAGATCTCGGTCTTTTGCACTATTTCCTTGGTCTTCAGGTGATTCAGTCTTCTGATGGGATCTACCTCTACTAGTAGAAGTATGCTCTTGACATGCTTCAGCGCTTCGACATGCTTGATTGTAAGCCTTCTCCCACTCCATTTCAGTCAGGGGTTGTTTTGACCACTGCTTGCCCCACTCCTTCGGTAGATTCTACACTTTACAGGCAGTTGGTTGGTAGTTTGTTGTACTTGACTCACACCCATCCTGATATTTCCTTTGTGGTTGGTCTTGTCTCTCGATTCTCCCATGATCCTCATGAGAGTCATTGGCAAGCTACCAAATGTATTTTGAGGTACATTCAGGGCACTAGTTCTCATTGCATTCACTACACATCAGGGGAACCTCACATTGTTGGCTTCACTGACTCAGACTGGGCTGGTGATGTCACTGATCGGAAGTCTACTTTTGGCTTTGTTTTTTGTCTTAGCTTTGGTCCTATCATATGGTCTTGCAAGAAGAAGACTACTCATGCATTATCATCTATAGAGGCTAAGTACCGAGCTGCTGTGCTCGCTAGTCAGGAGATCTTATGGCTTCGACAGTTGATGACTGAGTTTGTTTTTCCTCCTGATAGTCCCACTGTTCTTTGGTGTGACAATCAGAGTGCTATTCATATTTCCCGCAACCCAGTAGAGCATCAGCGGACAAAGCACATTGAGCTTCACATGCATTTCATCTGCCAGTTGATTCAGGATGGTGTTCTCATTCTGGAGTACATTCCCACTTCCGAGCAGGTTGCAGACATCTTCACAAAACCTTTTGCATCGCCGCGCTATCTTTAGTTGTGCTCTATTCTTGGGGTGAAGGAAGTTGTCCTTGGGGGGTCTTTATGAGGCCTTCCTTCCTTCTTCTTCTTTCAACATGTTCTTTTATCTCTTTTTGGAGAGGAGTTTTTTCCCACTGGGTTCTCTCATTTGTCTCTGTTTCATAGAGATTTCATTGTATTTGGGTACGTGATTAGGCCTTGTTGCCGAGACCCATCTTTCATGCTTTCAGTAGTTGTTCTAGGTTTTAGCTTCTCCCTAATTCTAGCTTAAGGGGGGGTGTTAGAGTAATTGGGTCTTTACTTGATTAATTAAACAATATTTGTTTAATTCTTTAAGTTCCCAATTATCTTTTTACACTTAAGCTAACATTAGGTGCATATTAATTAATTATTTTATTAATTATTATGTGCAAGCCTAAGGTTTTCCCTTTTTAGGGTTTCTTGACCTATTAGAGGTTTTTTTCTTTTCATTGTATTATCTTTTTTTTCACAAAACATTTTTGGTGAATTGGAGCTCTCATCTTTTGAGAATATTTTCCTGTGTTTTGTGTGTTCTTCAGATTTTGCTTCATTGCTTCTCCTTGTAACAGGTTATTCGGCTTGCAGAAGATCTTCAGGCTACTGTGGGGTTGTATTTCTCAACTCCAATAGCAGTTACACCAATAATGATGGAAAAAGAAGAGTGGAGATGAAGGGGCAAAAGACATGATAAGCAGTCACATGAGGGGAGTGAAGTCTTGGTTGTTTCATTTATATTCACGCCTATGTTCGGGTCTTTAAAAGGGGGACAAAAAATATATTTTAATGGATTTCAGATTTTTAATAGAAAGGGGAACTCCATAACTCAAAATTTAGAAATTTTCTATATTTTTCATAGCAATTTAAAAATTGGGCTCTGCCAACTTTCAACCTTTTCATATGTTTGTTTTTGTTTTATGGGATAATGCTCTATGTCATTTAAAGAGATTTAAATTTTCTGGATCTTCTTAATCTTTTGTATTTAAGCACAACTTCTACTAGTCAAATCGTGTTTCAAACTCTTTAGATTTAGTGTTAGCCGTGTTTGAATTATATTATGATTCTTCTAGATTCTTGTTTTGAATAGTGATTATGGTGTTTTAGTCTTTAAATTGTGCATTTAATGTATGAATTATTATGCATCTGGGGTTTCAAAGTTATGGAATATGGCCTTAGTTAGCTTGTATACTTTCAGTTCTCTTTCTCTCCCTTTTCCCATTTCATATAAAGAGTCAGCTTCTAAAATTTGCAGGTTGTTCATTGAGGTACAATAGGTCCCTTTCTCATTGATCTTTCCATAAGGTTGTTTTAAAAGAAATTTAGGCATCAACAGTTCTTTTTCTAGCATGCTGAGTGGGACTGAAGTTTTTTAAACCATAAGTTGGTGCATGATCCATAGGCCTTTTACAAGGTCCCAAACTGCTATAAATCCTAGATTATTAGTACCACCTTTGGTAACAATTAAAGAAAGAAGCTCAAGAGGTGGTATTCAAGTCCTCACACAAACAATAGTTCCTCCTTTAAATTTTGTGACAAGGAATAGTGGGAGTCACCTTATCCCTCTTGTTCCTCTCGTGCAATGGGATGTTATTCCGACTTCTGCCTTAAAGTCCTTGCCCAAATTCATAGGAGAGTATTCTAAAACTTCTACAAAGAATTTGCAAGATGTATTAGATGTTTGCACTATGCATAACGTCACATAGCAAAATGTGGCACTAAGGCTACTCGTAGCATCTTTCCAAGGGAAATCACAAGATTGGTATAGATATCTACTGCCAAATTTGATTGCTAACTGAGACCAGCTTGGAGAGCAATTATTTGAGCATTTTATTGAGAAAGGTGATAGATGTTCATTGCAGCAACAATTAATAACAATTAAGTGGTCTCCTCAAGAGGTTGTGATTGGTTTCAATACTAGGTTCCATAAAACTTGGCAAAGGATTCTAGTAACTGCTTGACCTCCTACTGACATGGCATTTGTCTTTTACCTTAAAGCTTTTAATTTTGACATTTTTGTCATGATTCAATCCCTTGGATGGAATACCTTGATAGATGTCTATAGCTTGGTGGTTAGAGATGAAAATAATTTGATTGATGCTATAAATCTTCCACCTACACCACCTCTACTCATTTTCCCTGAGCTATATACTCCAATGAAAGACCATGCTTCTCCTAGTTCTCCCACAGCCCAACAATCTATGTATAGCTACCCTAATACATAGAAAGGTGGTGCTTCTACTTCAAATTCCCTGGTAGTAGAAGTGAGTGATATGAAGAACTTATTGTGGACCTTTTCAAATGAGATAATCAATATCAAAAGAAAAGCAATGCCTACAAGGCCCCCATTCTAAAATTATCGAGGTGGAAGGCCTCTATATTAGAAAAACCAATTCCAAGAAGACACAAAGGATACCCAAGCATAATCAAGTAATCAAATTGTACCAGAGTTGACTCCCCTGCAACCTATTCTGCCAAACCAAAATAAAGGAGTTGGTATCAAGTCAATGTTGGCATTTGCATGAAGATTGCATTAATGATATGTTATGTTGTCATTGATGTCAATAAACTGGTAATGATATTGTTGATATTATTGTAATATTGTTTTGTAACTGGTATAGGAAGAATTTGTGGACTGAACTGGTATTCCTATATATTGGAGAGTTGAACCGGTAACCGGTAAAGCCTACCTGTTATTTTTGATAAACCCTAACCGATTAAGTTTGTTGAATTGGTTATATTGGTTTATGATCTGATGATGAGTGGCAATGATTATGACACGTATGATTATTGTATGAAGATAATTTTAAGTGATTTTGGCAAACTATTGTAACGGTTTTTTGTCAAGGGAATGAGCAAATGTATTGCATATAAAGAAAAGTGTGTGATGAGTTACTAAGCTCGATGAAGTGGTGATCAAGGAGTGATCAAGGTTTTCTTGATTGATGTGCAAATATTTCTATGTAATCTAACGATCATACTTGAACCAAATTATTTGTAATCTCTATGAGAATTAAGTTTTTGTTGTGTTACCAACCTAATTTATTTGTTTATTAGGTCGATGAAGTTGTTTAGTTTAATGAGTTGGCAAAGAGTTGGAAAAGATAAGTTGAGTGTGTGGTTGCTGAACCGGATGATGTATCTGCAATTTGAGTAAAGGCAGATACGAGCATGAAATGAATCTAATAAATCAAGTGTAGTGTTATTTAGACAAATCAACAAACACCTATTGTTTTCTAACAATTATAGCAAAATTCAAATCCCCTAACCGGGTAAGCTCTAACAAGATTGGTAGTATTCAAATCCTCTAACAAGGTGATCCATTAGCTTGGATTTTCAAATCCTATACTGAGGTTACTCCTTATAGGGTATTGCTTCTAACAAGGCATTGCAGTCAATCCCTTAACCGGGTGGTTCCTAATAGGGTCAGTTCTTAACGGGACTTTTGTAAAGCTTTAACAAGCTAGGCTCCTAACAGGGCAAACTTCAAAAGAGTTCAGATAGTTATCTTGTGAGTCTCATCTCACCGTGGTTTTTCCCATTTGGGTTTCCACGTAAAAAATCTTTGTGTCAAGTGGCGAATTTTTGTATGGTTATGTTCTTATGGTTGATTTACTTAACTACTTAACTACTTTGATAAGTTATGATAACCAGAAGCATTGAGAAATGAAGTATGTTGACATATGAAAAAGCATTTGGATGTTTATGAGTTTGAAGTTGTTTACTGTTAATTTGTTGTAACAATCAATTGGTTTATCTTATGAGTTTTTATTTTGATAGTGGTATTACATTGATAGTTCTAAGTTTACTTTTTGAGATTGACGAAGTCTGTATCAGTTTTTCTATCTACTAATTCACCCCCCCTCTCAGTAGTTGACTGGATACTTACTCTTTCATCATACCATCAATTGGTATCAAAGCTTATCAGGTCCTCTAAGGTCTAACCCTAACAACTTGAGGTAAAGATCTTGCAGATCATGATGAAGAAGGAAGGTCCAAAGTTTAATAGAGAGAACTATAGGATATGGAGTGACAGAATGAAATTTTATATCAAGAGTTTGAGAAGATAGTATTGGGAACATGTTGATACTAAATATGTTTCACCTATTGGGATGTTGACTAATGATCAGAAGAAAGAGAAACAAGAAAATCATCAAGCATTAGAGGCCATTATCAGTTCTTTATCTGATGTAGAGTATGTAGATGTTCATGGTCTAGAGACTGCATATGAGGTATGAAAAAAACTTGAAGAGATTTATAGTGGTGATGAACATGTTAAGATTGCTAAAGAAGAGAGTCTAAGAGGAAAGTTTGATGACATGCAAATGGCTGAAGGTGAGAATATCCATTAGTATGGTCAAAGGATAAAGGAGATAGTTGGTTAAATTAAGAGTGTAGGAGGTAAAGTGGAAGATTCCACAGTGATCAGTAAGGTACTAAAAACCCTGCTACTAGTCTATGCTATCCGAGTTGCAGATATTCAGGAGCTAAAGTCCATTGACAAAACTAAGGTAACTCTTGATTCCATTATTGGCAAGCTTACTGCTTTTGAATTAAATGGTTATGATGGTAGTGTACAAAAATATATGTCTACATTTAGAGATTTTGTTTCTAACCCATCCGTGAGGAAAAGTAGAGATGCTAGTCATAGTTATGAATCTAGATCTAGCAGAGAAGCTGATGATGAAGACAGTTTAGTTGAGCTTGAAGAATTGTTGGCCAAGCGGCTGCCTAGAGGTATAGGTAAATATAGAGGTAAATTACCTTTGAAATATTTTGCATGCAACAATATTGGACACATAGTTGCTAACTATTATTAATGGTGATAGTGAGCACAAATGAGAGAAATTCAAGAAGTATAAGGGTAAAGGCAAAATAGATTGTCTTATTGCTGTTGATGGTGGTATCACTGATGAAGAATCTGATGGTGATGCTAATGAAGACATTGTGTTTGTAGCCATTAAAGAAGAGATATCAGACTAGAAGGCATTAGTATCTAGGATGGATAAATCTGATGATTGGATCATTGATAGTGGTTGTTCACATCACATGATCGGTGATCAGAGCAAATTTCTTTCTTTGAAGGAATTTGATGGCGGAGTTGTAAGATTTGGTAATGACTCAACCTGCATGGTTAAAGGTAAGGGAACTATTTCTCTTAATGGAAAGAGCAGTGCAGATGATGTCTTCTGGATTGAAGGTTTAAAGCACAATCTTTTGAGTGTGGCTCAACTCAATGATAGAGGATACCCATTGGAGTTTAAGAATGGTATGTGAAAAATATATAGTAGCAAAGGTGAACTGATTGCAACCGAGAAGCAAACTAAAGGTAGCTTGTTTCACCTTAATCCTAGAGTCAACAACTATTTAATTGCAAAGATAGATGATAGTTGGCTTTTGCATAGTTGATTTTGTCATATAAACTTTCATAACATTGTTAAAGTGAGTAAGTCCAAGATAGTGAGAGGTTTGCCTCAGTTGGACAAACCGGTTAATGCTCTATGTAAAGAATGTCAGTTGGGAAAGATGACATCCTCAACTTTCAAGAGCAAATCTTTTTTAGCGAAACATTTGTTAGATTTGGTTCATACAGATCTTTGTGGACCAATAAGGACAAAAAGTATTCAAGGTGACAGATATTTTATGATCATTACTGATTATTTCTCAAGGATGATGTGGGTCACATTCTTGAAGGATAAGACTAAAGCTTTTGGAAAGTTCAAGGCATTCAAGGCCTTAGCTGAGAAGGAGAGCGGTAAGAAGATAAAGTGACTAAGGATGGATCAAGGCAATGAATTTAATTCTAAGGAATTCACTAGATATTGTGACAAAAATGGTATCAAATGACAACTTTCTACACCAAGGACACCACAACATAATGGTATCATAGAGAGAAACAATCGGTCAGTTGTTGAAGTTGCAAGGACGATGTTGATACAAGGAGGTGTAGCAAAACCTTTCTGGAGAGAAACTGTCAGCACAATTGTCTACACTATGAACCATATTTTGGTAAAAAGAGGTAAGGACAAGACTCCTTATGAATATTGGTATGGAAGATCACTTGATGTTATTTATTTCAAGATATTTGGAAACAAATGTTTTATTAAGAGGGGTGATTATATTAGAAAATCTAAACCTAAAAGTGATGAAGGTATATTTCTTAGCTATTCCACCAAGAGTAAGGCCTACAAGTGTTTTAACAACCGGACATAGAGAATTATTGAGAGTGCTGATGTTTGAGTGGATGACTATCTTGAAGTCTCAGAGGAAACCACTTTTGAGAAAAAGGATGAAGATCCTTGCATTTTATTTTTGGAACTAGTAACTGTGAGATCTAAAACCAGCAAAGCAAATACTGATGTACTAGTTCAACCAGAACAGATAAATTCAAAAGAAGATGATGATAATGAAGAAGTTGAACCTAAAGATAATGATCATATTATTCCAAGATATGTGAGGCTGAATCACAATCCTAAACAAATTATTGGGGATAAGGATGCTAGAGTACTAACCAAAAGAAGAATCAGAGAGAATTCTTGCATGATCTCCACTATTGAACAAAGAACTACTAAGGAATCATTTGGTGATGATCATTGGGTTAAAGTTATGGAGGAATTAGATGAAATTGAGAAGAACAACACATGGACCCTAGTACCCCAACCAATAAATAAAAATGTGATAGGTACTAAGTGGGTATTCAAGAACAAATTGAATGAAGATGGTGTTGTAGTTCGCAACAAATCTAGGTTGGTTTGCAAAGGTTATGCACAAGAGGAAGGAGAAGATTATGGTGAGAATTTTGCACCAGTGGCAAGACTGGAAGGTGTCGGAACTTTACTTGCATTTGCAACACACAAGAAATTCAAGGTATACCAGATGGATGTTAAGTCAGGATTTTTGAATGGGACATGGGAAGAAGAAGTATACATTGAGCAGCCAAATGGTTATGCTCTGACTGATGAAAAAGACATGATATGCAGATTGCATAAAGCTTTATATGGATTAAAGTAGGCACCAAGAGCATGGTATGAAAGGCTTCATACACATCTGATGAAGATAGGATTTCTAAGAACCAGCAATGATAGTAACATATATCTTAAATCTGAAGGAGATAAAATATTGGTCAGCAAAGTATCTGTAGATGATATCATATTTGGAGGTAATGATGACATGAGCAATAGTTTTGCAGATGAAACGACAAATGAGTTTGAAATGTCTTTAGTGGGAGAAATACAAAATTTCATAAGCTTGCAAATACAACAAATGAAGAATGGTATTCTCATCATACAATCTAAGTATGTGAAAGAGGTCTTGAAGATATTTGGCATGAGTGACTATAAACCAGTTGGGACACCAATGGTTACATGTTGTAAGTTGTCTAAGGAAGATGAATCCACATCTGTTGATGAGAAGGAATATAGGTTAATGATTGGAAAATTACACTATGTTGTTCACAGCAAACTGGACATAGCTTATGTATTTGGCATAGTCACTAGATTCCAGAAGAATCCTAAGGAAACACATCTGATAGCAACCAAGAGAATTTTTAGATATTTGAAAAGTATTGTTGACTATGGATTATGGTATCCATGTGGAGGAAATTTTGACTTGAAGGTGTACATAGATGCAAATTGGGAAGGAAATGTTGATGACCGAAAAAGCACAACCGGTGGAGCATTTTTTCTTGGAGGAAGACTTGTTTCATGGAGTAGTAAGAAGCATAGTTTTACTTCACAATCTACTGCTCAAGCTAAGTATGTTGCAGCTTATATGAATTGTACTCAGGCTATCTAGACGAGGCACATTGTGGAAGATTTTAAGATGAAGAATTCAAAACCTATAAATATTTTATATGATAATACAAGTGCCATAAATATTTCCAAGAACCCTATTTTGCATGCACGAACCAAGCATATTGAATTGAAGTATCATTTATTAAGGGAAAAAGTACGGAGTAAAGATGTGATCTTGGAGCATGTTTCTGCCAAGGAGCAGCTTGTAGATATTTTTACTAAACCTCTGCCTAAGACTACTTTTGAGTATCTTAGAAGTCATCTAGGGGTTGTACCCCTTCATGAGGTCAATTAAGCATGATGTGGATTACATCAGTCCCGAAGCTACTTGCAAAATTTTATAGAAGGATTGGTGTAGAAGTGGAGTTATTCCACAGGGGGAGCATCAAGTTGCATGTTGTTGATGTTGCATAGTAAAATTTGACATTACATGTTTTAATTTCAATTTGGCATTGTTGTCAAAGGGGGAGAAGAATTATGTGATTATGGGAAGAAGAACCAGCGAAAAGCTAAAGACATGGAGAGCATGGTGAATACTTGGTAATATAAACCAGGATTCCTATTCCTATTCACAATCACAACAGAAATCAATGGTATTGATATTTGTATTGCCATTAATGCCAAAGGGGGAGATTATTAGCATTTTCATGAAGATTGCATTAATGATATGTTATGTTGTCATTGATGTCAATTAACCGGTAATGATATTATTGATATTGTTGTAATATTTTTTTGTAACTATTATATGAAGAATTTGTGGAGTGAATCGATATTGCTATATATTGGAGAGTTGAACCAGTAACTGGTAAACCCTACCTATTGTTTTTGATAAACCCTAACCGATTAATTTTGGTGAATTGGTTATATTGGTTTATGATCTGATGATGAGTGGCAATGATTATTGCTTTAAGACAATTTCAAGTGATTTTGGCAAACTGTTGTAACGGTTTTCTTGTCTAGGGAATGAGCAAATGTATTGCATATAATGCAAAGCACATGATGAGTTACTATGTTCAATGAAGCAGTGATCAAGGAGTGATCAAGGTTTTCTTGATTGATGTGCAAAGATTTCTATGTAATCTAATGGTCATACTTGAGCCAACTTATTTGTAATCTCTATGAGAATTAGGTTTTTGTTGTGTTACCGACCTAATTGATTTGTTTATAAGGTTGATGAAGGTGTTTAGTTTAATGAGTTGGCAAAGAATTGAAAAAGATCAGTTGAGTGTGTGGTTGCCGAACCGGATGATGTATTTGCAGTTTGAGTATAGGCAGATAGGAGCATGAAATGGATCTGATCAAGCAAGTGTATTTTTATTCAGATAGATCAACAAACTCCTATTGTTTTCTAACAATTATAGAAGAATTAAAATCCCCTAACCAGGTAAGCTCTAACAATCTTGGTACTATTCAAATCCTCTAACAAGGTGATCCATTAGCTTGGATTTTCAAATCCTCTACCGAGGTTACTCCTTACAGGGTATTTCTTATAAAAAGGCATTGTAGTCAATCCCTTAACTGGGTGGTTCCTAATAGGATTAGTTCTTAATAGGACTTTTGTAAAGATTTAACATGCTAGGCTCCTAATAGGGTGAACTTCAGAAGAGTTCAGATAGTTATCTTGTGAGTCTCATCTCACCGTGGCTTTTCCCATTTGGGTTTCCACATCAAAAATATTTGTGTCAAGTGGTGAATGTTTTTATGGTTATGTTCTTATGGTTGATTTACTTAACTACTTAACTACTTTGATAAGTTATGATAGCCGAAAGCATTGAGAAATGAAGTTTGTTGACATATGAAAAAGCATTTGGATTTTTATGAGTTTGAAGTTGTTTATTGTTAATTTGGTTGTAATAGTCAATCGATTTATCTTATGAGTTTTTATCTTGACAGTGGTATTAAATTGATAGTTCTAAGTTTACTTTGAGAGATTGATTTTTGAGATTGGTGAAGTTTGTATCAGTATTTCTATCTACTGATTCACCCCCCCTCTCAATAGTTGACCGGATACTTATTCTTTCATCATACCATCAGTGAAAACAACTTAGTGGATGATACAAATTCTTGGTTCTTTCCTTGTAATGAATCACATATGTCTCAGAATTGTCTGCAAGGAAACTTACAAGAAAAGGTAGCTGATCAGTAGGGTCGGGGAAACACACTAGATAATGAAGTGTATGCTTATTCCTCTCTAAGAATGGATAATGTTGTGCTTATAGCCCAAATGCAAGGCATGTCTCTAGAACAAGAGTCATAAATCACCCTTGATCATGCACTTTTTTTATGGATGGAAGGAGAAGATGCAATGTTTGCAAATGACACCTCCATGCCAAAAATTCCTCTGGTGCAGTCTAACTATAACCTCCGTTCAAAGAACAAATTCATGTGAGAACCTGTAGTTCAACAACCTAGGATGGGTTCAGACAAAGCTCAAGACCAATCTGCTATAATTTTTTCTTTCCAAAGCCCAAGGAGGCCATGCCCTATAAGTCGAAGGAGCCAAAAATGTCCCTCTTGATGACCCTCAATATGGTGGAACAACTCAAAAAGGCTCCCACGAGCATATCCATGTGGGATATTTTTGACATTCCTAAGTAGAATTTTTTTTTGTGGAAATAACTAGGTGAGATGGGGAATATCACAACTGGATCAGTCACAAAACCAACACTAGTGAAAGATAAATTTTTTGAAGCCAAGATTCAATCATATTAGACTGCAATGCTCACAAATAAAGGAGAGGCTCTTGTGAATGAAAAGGTAGATAAAAAAAAGCCTACTCCCTTCTTTTTTACTCTCATTGTAGGAGATAAATTACTTCACAATTCAACGATTGACTCTAGAGCTAACACTACTATCATTCCTAAGAAAATAGCCAAAGTCCTAAATCTTGAATACAAGCCCCTAGACAAAGGAGTTATGCAACTTGATGGGAACAAAGTTCAAGCCATAGATGTAATTAAAAACCTCCCATTAATCTTGTAATATTTCCCAAGAATCATAGTTCCCAAAGAGGTGGTAATAATTGTCATTCCCCCCATTTTGGGTCTTTTCATGTCGAAGGGATTTTATTGCAAAAATAGGTAGTTACCTTTCTCTAGATTGGTCACGCTTAATTCTGAGAACCAAACATGGGGCCAAGCTAAAAATAGTATCTAAACCCTTGCATTTAGATAATATAGATGATGAAGCCATGATGAAGTTTGGGGTGGCCCATACTTCTATTACCAAATATGAGATGCAATGTGTTGATTTGTTAGAAGACAAGGAGGCAACTAGTGACTGGACTCCCAAGTAAGAATTTTTCCTTAGTGTGTTCATAGATATGGATCCATTTGGAAATTACCACATTAATGGTATTAGAACTTATGTGATTTTTGATGAAGACCAAGCAATTCCCAAGGTATCAAAATATTCCCAAGATAAATCAAAGAAATAAGGAGATTGAAATTCTAAGCTTTGCACTTTGCATTTTGATGGAGCACTATGTGAGGTAGGGTCTAGAGAAGTCATTTGCCTGACATCCCTATCTAGTGAGAAAACCCTTAGATCATTTCATTTTCAGTTCCCTTGCTCAAATAATGAGGCAAAGTATGAATGTGTGGTTCATGGACTAAGCCTTGTCGAATGCATGGGTATTAAGCAGTTGAGAGTCCTTGTAGACTCCGAGATAGTGGTTAAGAAAGTTTGGAGTACATCCGTAGTGAAACATATCTGCATGCATTATTATCAACAAAGGGTCTAGGACCTAATTTAAATTTTTGAAGCTTTCAATATCCAAAGGATTTACAAGAAGTAAATATGACTGTAGATCGATTGGCTACAATAGGATCCCAGTTTGATCCTATTTTTGACTTATTAGAAAACAAACATTCCATGTGGATGATGTTGGCATATTGGCATAACTGATGGAGATGATGATGTACTAGTAAAGGATGTTGATGATATATTAAAATACTATTGGTGATGATATATTGATGGATTGTTGGTGATGGTATAACTGTGATATGATGCGCTATGGTTACTTATTTATGTTGTCATTGATGGAAACCTTGTTTTTTTATGTTTGGTATATCATCTTAGTTATCTAAGTTATCTAGCCTAACCGGTAATGGAATGCTTGCTAAGTTGATAGTGAACCGGTAAGTGGGAACTATGAAGGAGATGATTGCGGTAGAGATCCATGTTGAGTTAGATGTTGCAGTTTGGAATGTATGCTTATGACATTGTAATGAGTCTATGACTAGAACCACATCATGTTTGGAGAACTAGAAGTCATGTTTATAATTGACTGTTGTTTATTCAATGTAGGGTTTGAGAACCGGTATCAAGACCTTTGGCTGGTAATGATTTATGGTTTGGTGGTGGATCTTATCATATTCATTACTTAGTGGTGACATGTCAGAAACTATTTGTGATGATAAGATTGCATTTCAACACGTACAAGGATCAAATTTCTTGTGAAACAATGAATTTCTTAGCATAATGTGTTAAGGGTTTGACAACTTATTAGATCAATATGCAGTGATGTGTTATGATCATTCAATAGTTGTAATTATCTTGAAATTAGTTGTAATGATCTTTATGATGATATGTAATGATTTGTAATGATTTGATATGATCTATGATGTAAATTCAATGTATTTTCAATGTTTCTAGGGTTTTGTAATGGACCTATTTGAAAAGTGTATTTAGGTTGAGTTTGAGAAGAGATTTAGTGTTGGTGATCAGAGAAGGAGAGTGTGCCAAACTATATTGAGATATTTGCATGTGTGAAGCAGATTGGAGTTGAAATGGATTTTTACTAGCAAGTAGAGAGTGTATTGATTAGATCATTTATCTATTATTTCCTAACAGTTGTAGCAGTATTAAAATCCCTTAACTGGGTAGGTCATAACAGGCCTGATCTTGTAAATCCCTTAACTGGGTGGCTCATTAATTTGGGTTTAAAACCTTTAGAAAGATTACTCCTAATATGGTAGAGCTCCTAATAGAGCTAAGGTTAAAATCCCTTTACTGGGTGACTCCTAACAGGGTCCTCTCTTAACCAAGCTAGGCCTTTAACAGGGCACATTTTGAAAGAGTGCAAATTTTATGGGTACCAATTCCCACAGTGGTTTTTCCCATTTGGGTTTCCATGTGAAAAATCTACCTATTCATACTGTGCATGGATTGTTGAGTTATTCATTTGGTGTCTTTACTGTATTTTCTTAATGATGAACACTTAAGTTGCTACCGGTAACAATTTGGTTTGGAGACTATTTGATCAGCTACTGGCTATGAGTTGTTGTTGAGAATTATTTTTAGATTGGTATAATATTGTAGTTTATTGTTGTTACTGATTCACCCCCCCTCTCAGTAACAATCAGATCCTCACAATAATAATTGGTATCAGAGCATTGGGTTCTCCTTGTGCAAAAGATTAACAGCTTGAGCTAAAGATCGAAGAAGATGATGAAGGAGGGTCCCAAATTCACTAAGGACAACTACAAAATATGGAGTGATAGAATGAATATTTACATCGAAGGTATGGGTTCTCAGTTCTAGCAGCATGTTATTACTAAGTATGTACCCCCTACTTGTCATCTGACAACAGATCAACTTAAGGAGCAATAGGAAAACATTCAAGCATCACTCAGTATGGATAGAGGATAAAAGAAGTTGTCGGTAGAATAAAAAGTGTTGGTGGTACTATAGAAGAAGACACTATGGTAAGTAAAATTCTTAGAACCCTATTGCCTGCCTATGCCATTAGAGTGTCTACTATTCAAGAGTTGAGGTCAGTCAGTAATGATAAGGTTACTGTTGATTCTTTGATTGGTAAGCTTACTACTTTTGAGTTGAATAGTTTTCATAGTAGTGTACCTAAGACATAATCTACTTTCAAAGCATCTGTATCTAGTGTACTGGTAAGAAAAGGAAAATATGTTTGTCATAGTAATGAATGAAAATCAAGTCATCAGGGAAGTAGAAAAAACTGTTGTGGATAATGAAGATAATCTGATGGAGTTTGAATCTCTATTAGCAAAAAGATTTCCTAGAGGCACTGGTAAGTACAAAGGCAAGCTTCCTTTTAAGTGTTTCTCTTGTAACAAGATAGGACATATAGCTACAAATTGTCCTAATAATGATCAAAAGGAAAGAAACAGTGTTATGTTGTAGTAGATGAAGGTGCTACTGATAAGGAATCTGAGGATGAAGACAACGAGGAGATCTTTTTTATTGTTGTTAAGGAAGATCTATTTGATAAGAAGGCTTTAGTATCTAACATTGACAACAATAATGAATGGATTATTGACAGTGACTGCTCATATCACATGACCGGTGATAAGAACAAGTTTATTTCTCTTAGAAAATTTGATGGTGGTGTAGTAATATTTGGGAACAATTCACCTTGTATGGTAAAAGGTAAAGGTTCTATCTCTTTGAATGGTAAAAGTAATGTTGATGATGTATATTGGGTTGAAGGTTTGAAACATAACTTGTTGAGTGTTGGTCAGTTGAATGACAAAGGTTATCATCTTGAGTTTTAAGAATGGAGTGTGTAGGATCTTAGGATGCAAAGGAGAATTAATTGCTACTGATAAACAAACTAAAGATTCCATCTGAGTGCTAGTGTAAGCAATTGTTTTGTTGCTAAGGTTGAGGATAGTTGGTTATGGCATAGACGGTTTTGTCATGTGAACGTTGATAATGTGGTTAAGGTTAGCAAGTCAAATATGGTTAGAGGTATGCTACAACTTGTTAAACCAGACAATGTGATGTGTAAAGAATGTTAGTTGGGTAAGATGACTACATCTTCTTTTAAGAGTAAATATTTTTCTTCTAAGAATATTCTAGATTTGGTGCACACTGACTTATGTGGTCCTATGAGGAATAGAAGTTTTTGTGGTCACAAGTATTTCATGTTATTTACTGATGATTTTTCTAGAATGACGTGGGTTACTTTTCTGAAGGAAAAGTCAGAAGATTTCAGAAAGTTCAAGGCATTCAAGGTGTTAGTCTATAGTAAGGTTTTTAATATCACTCCAAAGTAGATATTAAAAAGCTCACTATATGAACTAGTCTATGATAAAGAATTTGTGCTCCCCATTTCTATAGAGATTCCAACATTGTAGTTGTTAAATTCCCTAGAAGTCAAGGAAAATGGAGCAATGGATGTTAGATTGGTAGAATTGCTTGAGCTACAAGAGCATAGAGGAAAAGAACACAAAAAATTGGATACCCAACAACAAGTAGTCAAAAAGTGGTTTGACATAAAGAACTCTGATCCTGGACCTCTGATCCCAATTTCAAGTGTGAAGATCTTGTGTTAAAGTACAACGAGTGCACAACCAAGTAAGAACAACATAAAAAATTTGACACTCTATGGGAGGGTCCATTTCACATTAGTCAATTCAAGTTATATATAATGTGTTTGAGTTAGAAACTTTAGAGGGTGAGCCATTAGAGATCCTCATAAATGAGATCCATCTTAAACCATTCCATTAAGTTTGTTTGTTAATTAGCCTTGTAAATTCATGTATAATAGTGGAATTTTGAGTCTCGTTTAGCAATGAAAATAAATACCATCCCATAAATTAGAGACACAAAGCCATAAAATGCAACCCAAAAGAATCATATTTTCATTATAACAGTAATATTTATATTGTATAATCCAAAAGTGGCTCTTAGGCCTAACGACAATGACAATATAATATATGATTAAAAGAAAAGGTCTGGTCTATTTCTTCTTCTTCATACTCACTAGAGGAGGAAACCAAACTAGCAAGAGGTATTGGAGAAAAAGTTGGGAAGACAGGCAACACAACATTGGGAGCATTTGCAGGAACGAGGTCCTGAAAACTAGTATACCACTCCAGACTGTAGATTGGTTCCATGCTCATGAGCCACATAAGGAAATGAATAGTGTTAGAAGACTTCACATGCTATTGCTCCATAGTAGTAGTGTGAAAGTAGGAATGCCAATACCTATCACTGTGGTATACACAACCTCATCTAAGTTGTTGAGTAGATGTTTTGGAAATACTTCTCTGGTAAGAAGAGTCTTACCCTTATTCTCACCCAAGTACAGTAGAGAAGTGACAAACCAAGAAGTAATGTTAGTATTGACTTTTTACCTATCCTCTTCGGTTACAAAATCGTCACCCAAGATCCATTTAATTGTCACGGTTTCCAAGGCATGTTTCACCTTGGTCATGCACAAAAACCTATTATCTATTACCTCCCCAAGGAAATCCAATTGTATCTTTGAGCTTACAAGCCTAATGGGACTATCAATAAGAATTTTCTATTAAAAGGAAGGGCCTAGTAAAAGCTACAAAGTGACTAAGTATCTAAAATCAGATACTAGCCTAGGATGGTTTTAATATCATAACTCAGTTGATTTGTAGGCAAAGTCTTGAAGTCTAGATGGTAGTAGTACAAAATTCTTATTAGATTGAAATCTTGAGAATCTGACTCAAATTAAAGGTCAAATGTGTGAAGCCAAGATGACAAAAATGTTAGGGTTTTGGAAGATTCAGAGTAAATAAAAATAAACATTTATATGCAGATTCAAATACACAAAAGATGAAGGAAAATACAAAACACAAATAACATAGAGATTTAACGTGGTTAACTCAAGATGGGATACATCCATAGTGTTGGATATTGTTGTAAGTATGCTACAAATATGTGTGAAATGTGTTGTCATTGATATCAACATATTTCTGTCCCTAACAATGTTGCAGTGAAATTCAATGAGTTGGTTTGTTCAGCATGTTGATGATCAAAGTTTATGGATTAAAGGGTTTATAAAGGATTGTCTGTAGTTGATTCAGTGCAATTTTTAGAGGTTTGCATGAATATTTGATTCAGCTATGGGTATCTATGTTGTGGTTGGTATTTCAGTTGTTTATGTTAGGATAACTAGTGAACAACTAAGAGGGGGGGTGAATCAGTTGTTAACAGATTATAACTTTTAATCCACAATATAACCTTAAACAAATCAAGTATCGGTAAAGCAAATACAAATGCTGGTAGGAATAGATATCAGTAAACAATACAACTTAACAATTAACAAGATAATCAATGCAAAGAAACCATACCATATAACACCATGATTTGTATGTGAAAAACCCAGAAAGGGAAAACCAATGGTGGGAAGCCTACCCACAGTCAGACGATACTTCTAGAGAAAGTATGTGATACAATGAGGGGTTTGCATACTTCCTAGAGCATACTAATAATTACAAAAGAGTCTCACTAACTATAGAGAGGCTACAACCATCTCAAGATAAATGGACAACAATCCAAGAGAGTGAATTGCCAGAAATAGCATCTACCATGCCTGATTACAGTCTTGGTTAATCTTAGTGTCAGAGGACCATTCCTAGACCATGACCTTTCCAATAACCACGATACATTATAAAGAGTTTCTACCTCTTATTTATACAAACCCTAAGGCCTAAACCAATTAGGTCGGCCACCTAAAAGATATTACAATAAGATCATTACATAATTCCTTATTACAATGATATGCCATGTTGGCTTAAGACCAAAACAACAATAATAAATCCATAAATCATCTCGAAACATCCCGGTAATATGTAGAGTACATGTTAGCATGATATCAGTCCATAACCTAGATAGGTACCGGACCTACTCTAGGTCCACCACGCCAAAGCAATGTCTTCAAGAAGTTGAAGCATGATCAAAGAACATCTTCAGTATCCTAAAATCCATGAAGAAACTACACCAACACCAATTATGCATCCTGTCATGATTCCTCAATGAAAGCTCTACTAGTAAAGCCTTAAACTTGTGCAGGTAAGGGTTTACCAGAGTGTATGATAGCATCTGATTACCAAGCCAATACCAACTAACCAAAACATGCTCATGGAGCATATAACACGTGAAATCAAACATGCTTCACTGATCCAAACATGTCAGAAGTGTCCAACAGATAGTTTCTTCTGTCAGTAACACTAGATCATCTACTGGTAACCAAAACCTATCTGGTAGTAATCAACCATAACAGCTAGTGTTGACATCAATGACAAAACATCAATGCAACATATAATAAATTCGTCCATAATGCCAGCATGTTGGCATTCTACACTTAGATGAGAATTGTTGATGTTGTCATTGATGGCAACCAACTGGTAATATGGTCCACAGGTTACACCGGCAATAGACTTCGCATACCGGCACCAGCAGTTACACAAAGTTCATTCACACCGGCATCGAGTTTACACCGACAATGAATCATATCGGCACCCAGGCCGACATAAGATAAAGTTTTGTTTATGCAAATTATATTGTAATGCAATTAATTATTTGTAGCCGACGTGATGTATTGTAAAGACTCATATATGTATGAGATCTTATAGGTCATTTTGTAAGTGTGAAAAAGTATGTAAGAAAAAGGAGAAGATTATGTAATTAGGTAATGATTATGAGAGCGAATATCTATATGTGCATTTTGATGTAATAATTTTGATGAGCGAATAAGAGCAGAGTAGAGCAAAGAAAGGTTTATGGCAGCAGTATTTGACTGAGCTTAAACCGGTACTGAATCCAACATTATAGGTGTTATTTTGAGTAGTACATTATCATTAGATTTAATCATCCAATTTTGTAGTCAATGGGACTCCTATTTTGTATTGAGCAGTGTGCTCTAGGCTGTTGGCCTTCTTGCATGTGCAGGTCCCTATTGTATCAGTAATATTTATTCATATTGGCCAGTGAGTAAATATTATGTGTCACAAATCCCATCGAGGTTTTTCCCCTACCGGCTTTCCTCGCCAAAATATTTGTGTTATGGTATGCATTGATGGATATACTATTATTTCTCTTTATTTCTTTATTGCTTGTTTACTGGTACATTAATTTGGGTTGTAAAGTTTCAAACAAGTTTAAATATTGCATTTACTGGTTAGACACTGATTCACCCCCCCCCCCCCCCCCCCTCTCAGTGTCTTTGGGACTTATCAAGTATCTAGCAATTGGTATCAAAGCATAGTCCTCTATTTGCAAAAACCTAACAGCTTGACGAAGATTCTAAAACCAGTATCAATGGAAAGCTTGAGACAACAGTTGGAAGGAGCTCTTGAAGATTTTGGTGTAGAAAAATTGAAGAATATCAAACTGGAAGATGAACTCAAAATTGCTCAGGAATTTATCAAAGCACTTCAAGATAACCTGGTGATAGCAAAGAATGAGAGAAAAGAATTACATGTGCAATTGCAAAATCAAGATGATGAAGAAAAAGAAACTCTTAGAAATATTCCTGACAAATTGAGACAAGAGAACAATAACATGAAGAATGAGATGCAAGAATTAACCATGAGACTATGCAAGAATATTGAAGATTTGGCCAAAAGACTAAATGAAAGATCAGATGAATCTCAAAGGCTTAGTTATGAAAATGATATGCTTAAAACATATTTAATTCACATGCAACATGAGAAAGAGGAACTTTTGAGACAAGTTAGCACTTTGGAAAGTGAGTTGGTCACTGCAAAAGAATACAAAGACAAATTCAAGAAAAGTTCAGATAATCTTGATGATATGCTGAAAAGTCAGAAACTTGATGGAGAAACAATTGGACTTGGATTTGAACATGGAGAAATTTTCAGGACTGCAAACAACCATGATCATAGCAAACTGGTAAGGCAACCTAATGCTTATAAATTTAATGGGAAATGTTTTAATTGCAACAAATTTGGTCATAGAGAAAATCAGTGCAGATTTAGGAATAATCAGAATACAAACTTACCCACCAATCAATGTTCCAAATATAATAAAAATGGTCATAACTCAGACAATTGTAGAATGAATGTGAAATGCTATGTTTGTGGTAGATTTGGACATTTATCTAATCAATGCAGAACTCAAACCGGTCAAGGTTATGGAAAGTCTATTCAGAGAAACAATGTAACTTGTTATGCATGTAACAAGATTGGGCATATTGCAAAATTTTGTAGAAGAAAGACTATACCGGTGAACAATAAAGGATCTAATAACAAAGGCAAAGAAAAGGTGACTGAAATCAAGCAAGAATTTTCAAAAAAATGGATTAGGAAGAGAGATCAGAGAGGTGATGAATCCGTCACTACACCGGCAGAATAGGGTAATCCTGCACCGGTAGGAGATTCTTCATCCAACTAAGGAATAATCCTTAGGGGTAAGGAAACAAATTGAAAATCATGCATTTACCATTGGTTGATGGTAAGAAGTTACATCTCTTCTTTGCCAGCAGATATGTGGAGTTTTTCACTTCACCGGCGAGCATTTATTGAAGTTGTAAGTCAAATTTTGGTTATAAAGGCATTGTAACCTCTCATTTTAATTCACCAAGCATCCAAGCATTCAAAGAGAGAGAAATTGAGCAAAGGCATTCTAAAGGCGAAGCAACAAAGGTCTTTTCAGGGCATTCAAGGATTTCATAGTTAAGAGGTATTTATCTTTCGCAATGACATCTTCATCTTTTATTCTCGAATTCATAGCAAACCCTACTATTGTGGAAAACATTAAGCGACCTAGACCCCTTTTCAAGATCATTCCTAAGATAGCAAAACAAGATGATTCTATTGGTGCATTTTCTAAAATCTCGAAGGGAGTCGCGTTCACTGAAGACCCTAGGGCATACATACATTGCAACATAGAAAGTTTAGGGTCTGAAGATTTGATGAACATGTACATGAATGTAATTACTGACAAGGATGGGATAGTGAACCGAAACATAAGGTAGTTGAGGATTTAGGTTTCATAAACATCCTCCATATGCCAAAATTCTCAGATGAAGCCGTCTGCTATGTCCTTAGTAGGGTTCATGGAGAAATTATGTGGTTGGACTCGGTATTCAAGATTACCAAGGAATCTAGTAAATTTGTTACTAGTTTACCCTCCATCGGTTCTAGACCTGAAAAGAAGAAGAAAATCCCTAACAAGGAAGTTATGAGCTTAACTGGAGCTACATATGACAACCGGTCACTTAGGGTTAATGACATAAAGGATAAAAATGTTAAATTTTCTAGCATGGTCATTGGATATAAAGTTGGTCACACAAATAGGTTGAATTTTGTGTCAAGTTCATGCATTCATAGTGCACATGAGATGATTGTAAACAATGCAAAGATTGATATTTGTAGATGGTTGAAGGATTGAATTGCTAGAAAATTTGGATAAGATAAAAGGTCACAAGAAAGGAACATTCAAATTTGGAAATCTATAAAGGAGGCAATCATTGGTATGGAGCTAACAGTGATGAGTTGGTTAAAGACTACGTCAAGAATTTCCAAACCAGAATGAAATAGAGAGAAAGGATTTCCCAAAGCATTTTAGATAAATATGATAAACAAATATTCTTTGTAGTAAAGAGATATGAAATATGGATGGAAGTAGTTAGACCTAGAACTGTATGGATTACTAAAATGGGATATGAGGTGGACTCTCACATTTTGGAATCATATGCAAAAATACTCCTAGATGATCCACCAGAACCATCAGAGAAAATATCTGGTAGTGCTGAAACAATTGAAAGTGATGTAGCTATGATGAAGCAGAGAAAGAAAAGACAAAAATTCATGAAAGATGCTTCTAAAATGGTAAAATATGTTACATAAGGGTTGATGAGTCTTGGTGGTATTGCTTCTAGTATGAAAGAAAGTCAATCAGAGAAGACACCGGTAGCTCACATTTCCCCTATGGCTACTTCTTCTGATTCTGATGATGACTAAGCAACTAAATTTAAAAGAGTTGAAATGAAGAAAATAAAACCTTCACTGACACCTGCTCCATCTCCAAAGAAGTCAAGGACACAAAGAAAGAAACAACAGGTTGTAAGAGAGCCTAGTGGTCCCAAGAAGAAGGTAACTCCAAAGAAGAAACAAGAACCTAAGGCACCGGATATTCTTACATTGAAAGAGTTGATAAATCAAATCACATAAGAAGGTAACCTTAGCAATGTAGATAAAATTTATCATTCTTTCAAGGATTCAGATAAAAACACTATAGAGGAAAGCATTATTTTACACCTAGATATCTACAAGAAAGTTCTCATTAAGGTTGTAAATGATCTGCCTAATGATTTGTATTTGAGGTTAGAGGATAAAAGAATATCGGTAATGGAATTAGATAATAAATTGAAAGTAGAGGCTCTACTTGATGTGCATCCTGTTAATTCCAAATAGGAAATTGATGACTTAATTTCAGAGGCAAACAAAATAGTTTTTGTAAGTGGTCACCAACAAGTTAACCTTATGGTAGGTCGAGTAAAGGAAATTGTAGATGAGACAGCAGACAAGTGGGACATATTTTTTCTGGAAAGAGAAAAGAAAGAAGAAAAGGATAGATAGTAAATGGATGTCTTTTGCAAAGGCATATCAGAAGGATAAATTGGTAGTGTACCTAATATAACGGTCAAGGATAACCTTCCTCCACCGGCACAGGATACCCCACCAATAACTACAGAGGCATCGATACAAACTAACAGTCCATTGAAAGAGAAGGCAGAGGAAATTGTTGGTAAATCCACACTCCAATGAGAAATTGTAGGTGATTGAAGGTATTGTCATTGATGGCAACCTTGCAATCCTAAGGCACGAGCATCAATAGACTCTACACTGCCAGTTAGTTTACCGGCAGCGGCAAAGATGATTACCGACACCCCAGCTGATAGGATTTTGATTATTACATTTTATATTTAATTGTAATATCTTTTTGTACGCCGACAAGGCAAATTGTAATAGGAATCATATATAAGTATGAGATCTTGTAGATTATTTAAGATGCGAACATGGTTAGATTATTGCAAAAGTAATATGCGAATATAAAGATAGATTTTGGAGTAAGGTTTATGGTTATTGTATGAGCTTAAACTGGTACTAAACCTGGCATAGCAGATGCTAAACTGAAGCAGTACATGATATTGGATTTGTATAATCCATTTTTGTAAGTCAGTGAGACTTCACTTTTTGTAATTAAGCAGTGACCTTTAGGCAGTTGGCTTTCCTGCATGTGCAGGCCCCTATTATATGTAATATTCATTTATTGGCCAGTAAATAAATATTGTAGGTCACAAATCCCACTGAGGTTTTTCCCACACCGATTTTCCTCATTAAAATATTGTGTTATGGTGTGCTTTCTATGTTGTGCTTATTGTTCTTATTTACTGCATTAATTCTGGTTTACCGGTATATTGTTTTGGAATGCAATTTGTTTAATAAGATCAGAAAATCTATAAACTAGTTAGATACCAATTCACCCCCCCCTCTTAGTATCTTTGGGAATCCTAACAATTGGTATCAAAGCCCGGTCTTCTTTTTTCAAAATCCTAATAGCTTGAGAGATATTTTGACACCGGTATAGATGGATAATTTGAGAAAGAAATTGGAAACAACTCTTGCAGATTATGATGCAGAAAAGTTAAAAAATATCAAACTTGAAGATGATCTGAAGGTTGCACAGGAAATGATTCAAGGACTTCAGGAGAATTATACTATTCTTGGAATAAAAGAAGAGAACTTCATGAGAAGATGCAGAAAGATGATGATGAAAAAGAAACTCTTAATGATCTTGTAGGCAAGATGAAACAAGAGAATATGGCCTTGAGGAATGAGATGCAAGATATGACTATGAGATTTTGTAAAGACATTGAAGATAGAAAGAAGAATGAAGATGACTTGGCTAGGAGAATCAATGAAGTTGCAAATGAGAATCTAAGACTCAATCATGAAAATGACATGTTGAAGACAGATCTAATTCATTTGGAACATGATAAAACTAAACTCATGAGATAGAAAGATTTCTTGGAAAATGAGTTGGCTACTACAAATCAACATAAGGATAAATTCAAGAAAAGTTCAAAAGAACTTGATGACATGCTGAAAAATCAGAAACCTAATGGAGGCACTAATGGTCTTGGCTTTGAAGTTGGTGAAAGCTTCGGTACTACAAACAATCATGATCACAGTAAACCGGTAAGACAACCTAATGCATACAAATTTAATGGGAAATGATTTAACTGTAACAAGTATGGTCATAGAGAAAATCAGTGTAGATCTAGAAACTATCATAATACTAATGCACCCACCGGTCAATATTCTAAATTCAACAAAATTGGTCACAATTCAAAAAATTGCAGAATGAATGTAAGATGTTATGTTTGTGGAAGATTTGGACAGTTATCTAATCAATGCAGAACATGTACCAGCATAGGATATGGAAAAGCTATTCAGAAAAATAATGTGACTTGTTATGCTTGTAACAAGATTGGACATATTGCAAAATTTTGTAGAAGTAAGGCATCGCCAACAAATAACAAAGGACCCAGTTTGAAAGGTAAAGAGAAGGTTGATGAGGTAAAGCAATAATTTTCAAAATAATGGATTAGAAAGTCAGATTAGAATGTCAATGAAGTTATTCCTTCACTGGTAGAATAGAGTATCACTCCACCGGCAGGAGATTCTTCATCAAACTGAAATAAAATCCCTTGGAGGTATGGCAACAAATTGAAAACATGCTAGTTTACCTTCGGTTGATGGCAAGAAGATGAAATGCTTCTTTACTAACAGGCATTTATTATGGTAGTTAAAGGAAATAACATTATAAAGAAAGTGTTTTTCACTCTTTTTCACTCACCAAGCATTCAAACTTCCTTACAGCATGAAAAAACCAAGCGAAGGTATCCACAGCGAGAAATGAAGCAAATCATTCAAGCATTCAGACCTAAAGGAAGATTAAGTTAGTTATACAATGGCTTCCTCCTCTATACCTGAATTCATTGCAAACCCTACTATAATTAAAGTGGTTAAACGCCCTATGCCCATATTTAAAATCATACCTGAAGTTGCGAAGCAGGATGATACCCTACGAGCATTTTCTAAAATTCCCAAAGGAGTTGCTTATGCTGAAGACCCTAGAATTTACATACATTGTCATATTGAAGAACTTGGTACTGATGAGATAATGAACATGTATAGGATTGCAATTTGTGATGAAAATGGTAATGTGAAACTAGAACACAAGATAATTGAAACCCTAGGTTTTGTGGAAATACTTAGCATTCCTGATTTTCCCAAGGAAGTTATAAGAATTGTACTTGTTGGCATTTGTGCAGAGTATGTTGACATGATGATATTATGTTGTCATTGATATCAATATATAGGAGAGTGAACCGGCAATACGCTGAAAATTGAACCGATATAATGTGGTGAACCAGTATATGTGCAAAGTTGTGTACAGGTATATTGAAGCTAAGCAGTTGGCAAAGAGAACCGGTATAGTGGTATACACCGGTATATGAGCAATAGGTGAAGAGGTATGTTTGTCCAAGTGAACTGGTATGATGGAATGTGAATCAGCATATGGAATGTTTTCTAGTAAGGCTTAATATGGTATGACTACTGGTTGGTAGTCTTAGCTTAAGGGTTTCCAGTTGAAGTGTTCCAAGCCTGTGTGATTCAACCAATGACATTGTGTGATGAGCTAGCACTGTAATCAAGACCAGATCATGTTGCCACGTCAGCCTTGTGTACGTGAAGGATCTTGCATGAAGGAGATTGATCCTATCTACCTCAAGAATGTGCGAAGTCCCTATAAATAGTGGAGAACACGTGATGGGTTATCACCTCCATCAAACGGTGAAGAAAAAATGATGGAGAATATTTTAAGATCTGTTCAAGACCGTTGTATTCAAATGCAAAGTGTTCAATGACCAGGATTGAACTGCCTAGGTTGCTTAACCTAAATGTTTAGGGTTTAGGGTTTATGCTACCGACCTACCTATTTCCTATAAGTTCGATGTTGTGTTTCATATTGAGGTTGTTGGCAAATTGTGTGTGTGTATCTAAGTGCAGAGATACATGATTCTTGCCAGACTAGATGAGATAAGAGGACTGATTCTTGCATAGTGTGTGTGCAGAAGGAAGGAACTTAAGTGGATCTACATTAGGCATTGAGAGCTATTATCAGATCATTGTAATACTTGTTGATCTTTAACCACTTCAATAGTTGGAAAATCCCTTAACCAGGTAGCTTTAACCAGCTTGCTATAAATCCTTTAACAGGGTGACTCAAACTCATTGAGTTCTTGAAATCCTCTAACAAGGAAACCTCTAAGAGGGTTTAACCCTCAACCAGGTATTTAAACATCCCTTAACTAGGTGATCTCTAACAGGATCAGTTCCTAGAAGAACCTATTGTAACAGTCTTTACCTGGACTAGGCTACTAATAGAGAGGACTTCTAAAGAGTTCAAAAGTAGCTTGTGGGTATTCATTCCCACCATGGTTTTTCCCAATTGGGTTTCCACGTGAAAAATTTGTGTGTCATGTTTAGTATTTTTCATGTGATGATTTAAGTGATTTGTGTCTGGAGGTAAATCATGCTGAGCTAGCTGTTATTATATTTCTGATGATAGATTACCTATTCATGCATAAGGGTGAAATAGAAGTGTAGTATTAATTTAAGTGGAAAGCTAAGTGATTAACTAGTTAATGCTTGTCACAGTCATTCTTAGCTTTAACAGTTGCACTCTATTTTAGACCGGTGTTACTGTCTATCAGACATTTGCAGTGTTTGTAGTCAAACTAGTTCAGGAAAAGTTTTTTGACTATACTGATTCACCCCCCCCTCTCAATACTGGTTTGGTACTTATGGTTCATCATTGAGTCATCAATTAGTATTAGAGCGTCCTCCAGGTCCTCTGTGTTGTAAGCTTAACCGCTTGAGGGAAAGATCCTATTGTAATGATGAAGAGGGAAGGTCCAAAGTTCAATAGAGATAACTTCAAAATATGGAAGGACAGGATGAAGATTTACATCAGAAGCATGGGTGCTCAACACTGGAGCTATGTTGAGAATGCTTTTGTTATTCCTATCGGTACTCTCACTGATGATCAAAAGAGAGAAATACACGAGAATGGGCAAGTCATGGAAGCCCTAATCAGCAGCTTATCTGACATTGAGTTTATTGATGTCCAAGATAAAGATAATCCCAAAGAAGTATGGGACACTCTTGAGAATATCTATGGTGGTGATGAGCATGTAAAACAAGCTAAGGAAAAAAGCCTTAGAGGGAAGTTTGAAGACATGTGGATGGTTGAAGGTGATACCATTCAACAGTATGAAATAAGAATCAAAATTGTTGTTGGAGATATCAAGAGTGCAAGTGGTAAAATGGAAGATTCCATTGTGGTAAGCAAAGTTTTGAGATCCTTATTACTGGTCTATGCAATAAGGGTTGTAGCTATTCAGGAGTTGAGATCAATAGACAAGACTAAGGTATCACTAGACTCCATCATTGCAAATTTGATAGCCTATGAGCTAAATAGTTTTGATGGTAGTGTTTAAAAGACTGAATCATCTTTTAGAGCTTCTGTTGTACCATCCATAAAAGGAAAAGAAGCAAGCACCAGTGGTGAACCAAGATAGAGCAGAGAAATGGATGATGAGGAGATCCTGATGAAATTTGAAGCTCTTCTTGCCAGGAAACTTCCTAAAGGAACTGGTAAATACAGAGGTAAGCTCCCTTTGAAATGCTTTTCTTGTAACCGGATAGGACATATTGCTATAAACTATCCTAATGGTGACAACAAGGACAAACCGAAAAGGTTCAAGAAATTCAAAGGAGGAAACCGGAGAAACCGTTTTGTTGCAGTTGATGAAGTTGTCACAGATGAGGAATCAGAAGATGAAGAGAATGAAGATATTGTGTTTGTTGCAGTAAAGGAAGATGTGTCAGACAAGAAGGCTCTTGTCTCCAACTTTGATAATTCAAATGAGTGGATTATTGATAGTGGCTATTCTCATCATATGACTAGCGACCGGAGAAAATTTCTATCTTTGGAAGAATATGATGGTGGTGTGGTTCACTTTGGTAATGATGAACCATGTATGGTCAGAGGAAGAGGGTCCATCTCTCTGAATGGAAAGAGCAGTGCTGATAATGTGTATTGGGTGGAAGGTCTCAGACATAATTTATTGAGTGTTTCCCAGCTGAATGATAGTGGACTCACTCTAGAATTCAAAAATGGATTGTGCAAAATCAAAGGAAAGAATGGTGATTTGATGGCCACCGGTATGTAGACCAAAGGTAACTTATTTCAGCTAAATGCAAATATAAGTACATATCTTATGGCCAAGTTTGATGATAGCTGGATATGGCATAGGAGACTCTGCCATGTAAACTTTGATAACATTGTGAAGGCCAGTAAGATCAAGGCAGTTAGAGGACTACCAATGCTAAGAAAACCAAAAAATACTTTGTGCAGAGAATGTTAACTGGGGAAAATGTCTTCCTCAATCTTCAAAGGTAAATCTTTCACAACTGATAACTTACTTGATCTTGTGCATACTGATTTATGTGGTCCTATGAAAACTAGGAGTGTGCAGGGAGATAGGTATTTTATGATTCTTACAGATGATTTCTCAAGAATGATGTGGGTCACATTCTTGAAGGACAAGTCTGAAGCCTTTGGAAAGTTCAAAGCTTTTAGAGCACTGGTAGAAAACGAAAGTGGTAGAAGAATCAAATGCCTTCGAACTGATCAAGGAGGGGAACTCACTTCTAGTGAATTCAACAAATACTATGAAGAGAATAGCATCAAGAGGCAACTGTCTACCCCTTGACTCCACAGCAGAATGGCTTAGTAGAGAGAAACAACCAAACTATGGTTGAAGTGGCTAGAATGATGTGTTGGGTCTCAAATCAACAGATTGGATAGGTTCTAAGGAAATGCCAGTCCCTATGGTCAAACCCTCCAATTGACTTGGCCAACATGTAGAGTGAACCTGTTTGGTTGCTTACTCTCTCACTTTAGGCTCTGCAGGACCTAGGCAGGTATACCTATTCACTGAATGTCTCCAATAAACAGTGCTTTTTATAGCAGATATGTTATCCTAATCTGATATCTCCTGATCTTGAAATGGCATGAGTTCCTTGAATGGAGATATAGCAGATGAGTTCAAGATTGTTTTTATGATAATTGTTTGCTTTATGTTTCTTAATTACTTCTATAGCTATCAAAATGAAGAAATGATGAGGGTAACTTGTAATTTAGCTAGTGCCTTCTTTGTTAATTGGGTTGCAGAGTCATTAAAATTTTCTTCAGGACTTATGGTGTGAATCTGTGAGACAGTTTTTAATTCATCCCTTATGAACCTGTCAGTTACTATTTCTGTTAAAACCAAATGAATGCTTATATTATATGCTGATTGAGTGAATTTAACCCTACCCTTAAGGGACCAGTCAATTAAGCTTTGCAAGGAACAATTACAATCCGCAAGCAAAACTTTTGTTGCAACATTATAACATAAAGCATAGATTTGATCTTAAGAACATGAATAACCTTATCTTTATCAGACAATATCACAGACGATTGCCAAAAGAAAATGAAATAATCCACAACACACATGTAGGGAAACAATTGATCAAGATTCGTATTCCATTATAGTTCGTACACAGAAGACTTACAGGCAGTCGTTCTTTCGCTCTTAATCCTATCTAATATCTGTCACCTCATATTACAAAAATCATTCTCATATATATATGAGGATGAAAGCTTTTCACGAAGAGACACGACCCTTTACAATATTAATCATTAACTTTGGATATTTCTAAACTTAAGTAAAAAGAGAATTAAGAGCCCCAAATGATGAATGTAATCATCGTCTTTGAATGCTTTGATTCGAGGAGTTTGCTTCTTCAATTCATCCCCCAGCGACAGATACTTGAATATTATCTGGTTGACAGTAGGGGCCATATCCTTACTCCGATCAATTTCTGACAAGGCCCAATTCTTGACGCTGATGAGTTCTTTTCGCAGATCCTCCAAGGATATCACCTCTCCTTTCTTGTAGACGGAAGGCATTCCAACGGGTTTATCATCATCTAATTCTTTTAAGTCTCTCCTCAGCGTATCCTCGAGTTTGACATGATTGTCCATATACGCGTTTCCTTCAGCCTTTTCCTCTGGTGACATGGTATCGACATTGCTCAGTACTTCCTGCAATCGTGCTCTTAACCGTTCATGCTCTGTTAGCACTTTTATCGTTCCATTGTAAACTGTCCAATATGGTTTGACCTGTAAGAGCATGGTGTTAAACCGATGTCCTATAATGTCATTGACCAATTTGTCCATCTTTTGTTGGACATTGTCTGCGTGTTTGTTGGCCTTTTCTGCCTGATACTTCCAGTACAGAGCATCAGAGACGTCATCCAAGCTGCGTCCTGCGGGGTATGAGGTGTATTCGTTGATAGGAGTCCCCGTCTCTAATTGCAATACCTTTGCCTACAACTTCTGATTTTCCTCCTTGTATTTTTCATATAGTCCCTTATATGTAACGTTCTCTCTGACCAAAAACTCTGTCTGGTCCAAGTTCAATCTTGCAACATCCAGGTTGAGCTTTGCAGTGACCCTAGGATCAGTCTTTCCAACCTGATGCACCATGAGATGCCCAAAGGTTTCTTCTATATCCACAATGATAGGCCTCTTCCCCTTTGGATATAGTGCCCACTGTAGGAGAGCTTTCTTGTCTGGATCATATCCAGAGCCTAGGAACAGTTTGTCTATCTCCTGGGGCAACACTTGTTGATTCAAATCTTGTTTTTTCAAGAAGCCATCAAATAAGAGTGTTGAATTGATATCCCAACCAGAGAAGATGATTACATCGGCCTCTTTTAATAATCTCCTCCCCTTTTCAGGAGTCATGTCTTTCATGAGGACATCAATTTCATCCTGTAATCTCTTCATCTGTTCCTCCTCTGGTCTTCCAGCCATGCTTCGTTTGACATGAGCCCCTTTGTATTGGTATAAAAATGAAAGGAATTCCCTAGAGGAGGCGAATCCATCATGAGCAACGAAGTCCTCATGCTCAGTCATTCTTATGTCAACAACATCCTTGATGTTGATTTCTCTTGTGTCCATGTTCATTTCTGTTTCGAAACCAGGAGGATAATCCTCTCTAGGAGAATCAGGTGGGATACTACTGGCGGTTGATTTTGGTGACATGTGAGCTAGGGGTTGACTGTCCTTCTCAGTATTAATGAAGTGAAGGAATTGTGAAGGAACCCTATGCATGACTTCTACTTCATGTTGAAGCAGCCTTTTAGCTATTTGTAGAGGGTCTTGGAGATCTCCAATTAGGTTCCCATCTATCATTCCTCTCACCCTCTTCCACTTGTAAGCCTCCCAAACCAATTCACTCTTTTCTCTCAAAGCTTTGGCCTCCTCTCTTTCAAGGTTCTTAATTAGGTCGTCTGACATTTTGGCCATATGTATCCCAGCTTTGAGTTTCTGTGAGGCTCTGGCAGCCCTTATATATCCTTCAGGATCAAAATTCTCCCTAGGCTCACCCAGAGTCATGCCATAGTAATCTAATTTATTCTGTAATAAATGATAACTATTTGAACTTTTGACAATGAAATCAGAGAAAACTAATAAACCTGGAACAATAGATTGTTTACCAAAATCAGTTAAATGTTTAGCACTGGCAATAGACAATTGCCTTATAATCTCCAAGCTAGCTACTCTGTTTGGTACCGTAATTGGAAGCATGTGGGGTCGTCCTTCAAATCCAAATACCCTTATTTCTATGTGATTATCATGGCAATACCAATCACCCCAATTATGTTCAATCTGTGATTCTGGAGAGAAATCCTTTGGCCTGAGGAACCTCTTGATTTCAGGGGACAAAGTATAATCCCTATGCTATCCAAAAGCCGCACTGAGAGGTTTCACAAAGTATTCTTGAAAATGCCAATATTGGTTATTCATAAACCTCTGGTCCCATGCTGATACCCACAACTGAACTGGCTTCTTCAGACCATTCTTATCATAAGACCTAATGCTGAAGTCTTCTGGCCAGAAGTTAATTTCTTGTCCACAATAGAGAAGAATATGCATTAACATGGAGTATAATGAAAAGTGAACATTCACAAGGTCTCCTTTCAATTTTTTCAGCCCATGATTCAAGGCATCTGCAACATAAGTGGCAAAATCAAATGACCTAGGGTCTTTTGATTGTATATCAGCACATAGAACCATAACCCCAATATCCATGAGTGGATGAGCCTCTAGGCCTAGTACTTGGGCTGCAGCATAATATGTATACTTGAAATATGGATGGAAGTGGTTGACATCAAATGGTACCTTTTCATTTTTGCCAAACTGAGCAAATGACCCACCCACTTTTGGCCTGTGAACAGGTAGCCTCCAAGTCCTGTAGATATTTTCCAAACTAAAGAATTCCTGTGAAAGTTTCTTCATATCGATAGTCTCCTCTACTTCCCAGTCCAAATCAAAAACCATATCAATAGTCTGCTTATTAATCACTAATAATGTATTCCCTCTGTAATCACATATGGTTTTGGTTCTTGGGTTGTAGCAATCTACTAGAGCTTTCATTAATTCTACATCTACAAACACATTTGGGACTACTAACTTGTCTAAATTCTTCTTCCATAGATTGCTTATGGGTTCAGGTGCATCCCTTCTTTTGTAACAAAACAAAAATAATTCATGCCCTCTTATCTCAGTCCAAATGTCTCCTAAATTTTCAAATCTGTCTTCTAATCCTTCTTCTTCACTTTTGATCTTTTTTGACCTTACACTAGACGATGGACATTGGTCTAATAAGTCCTGAGTCAGAGCTCTCCCTTCTTTCTTCTGTCTTTTGGGCTTCTCTTCAGGGTTCAACTCTTTTCCTTTCCTACTCTTTTTAGAAGAGGAAGATGAAGGTTCCATAGTCACAATAAAATAAGAGAGACAACACTTACTTGGTGAATGCTCAATTTCTCTGGTTATCGCTTGCAAGTCTCTGCAGGTTCTTCGCAGCTTTCAATCTTTTAGCATCGATCTGATTCTTACAAAAATTCACTCAGTTCAACTGTAATCGAATGGACAACTTGTGCATAGTTAATGTTCTGCATCTACAACGGCTACTCAAGTGTTTAAACTTAATTGCAGATGTGACACTTTTGAATTGGGCCTTTAACTCTTTCGCGGGAAGTACAGTTCGCTCAAAGTGCGCACATTTCAAGTCATCGATGAAACCCTTGTCTTCGGCCGAGTGTTTAAACCTTCCATCGAAAGCTCATTTTCTTCGATACAATTGTTTTGGTGAACAGCTCATGTCGAGAGGCCGCTTTTAAGACTCATCGAAATCACTCTTTCATCGATAGACCCCTTTTTCGATAAGTCGCTCGCAAGTTTCATCGATGTCATACTTTCGATGAGTTTCTTTCTTCGGTGTAGGCTTATGTGCGTTCATCGATATCCCTTTTTCATCGATATCCTTCTTTATCAATGAAACAGCCTTACTTTTGTTCGACACTACGTTCATCGATGAAAACTTGCATTTCAATGAATGCCTTTTGAGTTTCTTCGGTAATGACATTCCTTCGAAATCACCCTTTTGCCTTTATCGCTTTTTGCTTTTACCTTTTTGATGAAACTTGGAGTATCGATGAGCGGTTTCCTACGTTCATCGAAGGTAACTTTTTGCCGAAATACCTTTGCTTAGTGCTTTATATGCCCTGTGTCGATGAAAACACTCTTTCGATGAAACATCCTCTGCAATGCTTGATACAGTTTACTGGCCGAAATATCCATTAGTCTTCACGCTTATGGAAACATACATTATTTTTTTTTATATTTTTATTTTCAAAAATAGTGCTCAACAGCGGCTCTGACTGAGGATGGAGGCATATTGAATATGTCTTCAAGAATCTAGAATCTCTGGTTAGCGCAGATATGATGGTATTTACAATGGAAATGGATCCTAATCTACTGTACAGGTGATACAGAATGCTTCAGGAGAAGTTCTTTAAGAACTGCCCATGTACTGGCAATTCTTGGACCTCCCCTGTCGCATTTTGAAGCAAATAAGAATCCTCCCCCTTTTTGTCTATGATCACATATGGGCCAATCCACAAGGCTTCAAATTTACCATGCTTGCCTTTTTCTTGACTCCTGGCATTCCACATTAAAACCCAGTCTCCTACACAAAATTTTCTGTTTGATGTCCTCTTGTCATACAACCTCTTCATTTGATTTTGAATCCTGATATTCTGCCTTTGAGCTTCTGCCCTGACTTCATCAAGTTCCACTAACTGCATTATCCTTTCTTGTGATGGATCTTCAACATCTATCTCTTCTTGAATCATAAATCTATGTACAGGCAAGAGATTATCCAAAGGTAATCTGGCCCTTTTGCCATAAACCAATTCAAATGGAGACTTTCCTGTGGATTTTTTTACAGTTATCCTATCTGCCCATAGTGCAAGATTCAACTTCGAATCCCATGCTTTTTTGTTCTGTCCCAACATCTTTTTAATGATCTTTAGGATATTCTTGTTGCTTGATTCAGCTTGCCCATTCCCCTGGGGGTGGTAAGGAGAAGAATGTGATATCTTAATGCCATATTCTTCACAAAAAGTGTTGAATTCCTCTGATCTGAAGGACATGCCATTATCTGAGATGATCCTTGCAGGAACACCGAATCTAGTAATAATGTTCTCCATTAAGAATTTTATCACCACCTTGCTAGTGGCCTGTCTGGTAGGTATTGCCTCCACCCATTTGGTAAAATAGTCTGTAGCAACCAATATCCACCTGTGTCCTCCACTGGACTTTTCTGATATTTCCCCTATAAAGTCTATTCCCCACTGTTGAAATGGTTCCTCAGCCAACATTGGTCTCAATGGGAGCGATCCTTGATACTTTGTTTTGTTTGAAAACTTTTGACAAGCTTCACACTTTCTGACATATCTATAAGAATCATTGAAGACACATGGCCAATAATATCCAGCTCTCAATATTTTATGTGTTGTAGTCTTAGCTGAGAAATGGCCACCACAAACCCCATCATGCATTTCATGAAGAACTTTGTCTTCCTGGTAGCTATCTAGACATAATAACAATATCCCATCTCTATTTTTCCAATATAAGTCCCCATTGATAATCACATATCTTGCTGATTTTAGCTTCAAAGATCTCTTCTGACTATCGGTCATAGCATCTGGACATTTTAAGTGCTTAAGGTAATACATGATATCAGTGTACCATGCTGTTTTCTCAATACTGAAGTTAGCTTCTTCCCATCCAACCTGATTCACACCAGACTCTTCAATTTCAGTTCCTGTCATGAGTTTGGCCAGCCCTTGTCCTTTGATAACCTGTGAAATTTTAAGCTCAATGTTAAATTCTTGTATCTGATTGATCCATTTGCATCTTTTGCCCGTGACCTCAGTTTGTCTGAAGATATCTTTTACTGCTGCATTGGGGACATAAGCAATGACTTCAGCCCCTACTAAGTATGGTCTAAATTGTTTCACTGCTTTGACCAAAGCATAGGCCTACTTTTCATTCAATTCATATTTTACTTCTGAAGGGCTCAGAGACTTGCTAAAATATGCAATGGGCTGCTCATACCCTTCTGAATTTTTCTGTAACAACACTGCTGCTATAGTGTGACAAGAAGTGAATGAGAATATCATAAAAGGTTTACCAAAATCTGGGGAAATTAGTACTGGTGCCTCGGTAATTGCCCTTTTGATTGCCACAAAGGAATCAATTGCTTCTTCAGTCCAATCTATCTGGGCCTCTTTTTTTAACATCCTTACTATAGGCTTCACTATGTCTGCAAAATTCAAAATAAACCTTCTCACAAAATTAATTTGTCCCAAGAATGATTGAATGGCTTTGATAGTTCGGGGGATGGGAACCTCATTAATAGCTGCTACTCTTTCAGGGTCAATTCTTACTCCCTCCTTGGATACTATGTGTCCAAGTAACTTTCCCTCTTCAACACCAAAGTGGCATTTTTTAGGATTCAAGGAAATCCCATATTCTAAGGCCCTTTTAAATATCTTTTCAAGGTGTTCACAGTGATCATCAGCTTTCTTTGAGTACGCAGTCAGATCATCTTGGTATACTACCATGATTACATCAATCAATTCTGCAAAAGCCACATCCATTGCCCTCTGAAAAGTAGCTCCAGCATTGGTCAATCCAAATGGCATTCGTGCATAGACATAGGTGCCCCATGGAGTTGTGAAGGCTGTCTTATATTTTTCAGTTTCTCTAACTTTCACCTGGTTGTAACCTAAAAATCCATCCATCATAGATAGCAACTCACACCCTGTTACCTTCTGTAGCATGTTATCCATATTTGGCAATGGATAGTTATCCTTTAGAGATGATATGTTTAGATTCCTAAAGTCTACACATAATCTAATATCCCCATTTTTCTTCCTGACTGGTACCAAGTTAGAAACCCATGTGGAGTATCTGCATGGCTCAATTATTCCTGCATCTTTCATCTTTATAATTTCTTCCCTCATTTTTGGTAACAATGTAGGATTAATAGGTCTCTGCTTTTGCCTAAATGGCTTAGCCTCTGGCTTAAGTGGTATCTCATGTTGAAAGAGATCTTCCCTATAAGCTTTGAGATCTTCATAAGACCATGCAAACACATGTTTGTATCTTTTTAGCAACATTATCAGTTGTTGCCTCATAGCAGGAGTTAATTTTTTTCCAATAAAAACATTTCTAGGGGCTCCTTCATTTCCTAGGTTGATTTGTTCAACATCACTCTCTTTAATAGCTAACCCTTTGGTTTCAATCACATCTTGAGCATTAAAAGTTCTTTCTAATGCCACTAGGCCTCTTGGTAATTTATTTGACTTTAGTTGTATAATTTCATGTCCAAATAAAGTTTCCTTACCTTCAGTTTTTTCCACAAAGTCATTAAAATTTATAGCTTGAGCGATAATGATCAACACACTGTAAAAAGTTCAGCAGATCTGCATCATCTTGAAACACTTGCCAATTATACAAGTTATCAGGAACAGATGGTCTTACTTTCATCTCTACTTTAGATATCCCAGTTAGCGTTATATCATTGCCTTTTAGTGCAATATTTGCTAAAAAATCTGCCATGATGTTCTTTGATCTATCTATCCAGGTTATCTGAAAAGCATCAAAAAGCTCCATGGTATCCCATATAGCATTCCTGTATTGTTTCAGTCTTAAGTGTTTCGAGGCATATCTTTCCTTTACTTGTGAGACTATTAGTTCTGAATCACCAAAGACACTTAACAATTTGATTCCATGTTTGACTGCTATGTTAAGACCAGTGAGTAGAGCTTCATATTCAGCGATGTTATTTGTACATTCAAATAATAACTTGAAAGAGTATTTGTAAGTTTCCCCTGTGGGTGAAATAAAAAGGATTCCAGCCCCACTCCCTTCTTTGCTGCAAGACCCATCAAAGAACATTTTCCATATCTGACCATCCTTTTTAGTTAGACATGACTCAATGGGGATCCACTCTTTAAATTTAGGTTTTGTCAACTGTACCTGGAAGTTGTCCATATCAGTTTGCAAAAAACATACTTGGTTCACTGTTTCTTCCATGTCTTCTATGATATATGTGGACCGAGGTTCCCTATCAATTTTTATTTCCTATCCATTTATTGGAATTGTAGCATAGGACAAATCCAGCTGCACATATCCACCAATCATATTCGACCATTGTCTAGACAACAGCATTCCATAGTTCGGTGGAACATCCACCACTGTGATATCTGTTTTATATGATGCTTCTGGACAGGCTGCTAATCTGAACTCTACATCCTTCATGATACCAACCACTGGGACTGATCTATTGTCCATGGCATAGCACTTCCCAAAGGTAGTATCAACTTCCAATCCTAATTCTTTCATCACCCCAACAGGCATGACATTTATGGCTGCTTCTGAATCGATCATACAATTCTTCACCCTTTTGTTGTTTATCACCAAAGTGAGATAAAATGGGTCTACTTGTGTTGGGTTTTTAGTTATAGTGGACCCTAAGTATATAACTGGAGCCATTTGTTCATTGTTGTCACTTGTTGGGACCTCTTGTTTCTGTTCATTAATCTTTTCTTCTTGGACACCTGAAATCATCTCCAAAGTTTTTTCTCTATACTCAGGAAACCTCATTATTTCCATCAATGGAACAGAAACTTTTAATTGTGTTAATGCAGTTGAGATATCAAATGATGTAGAGTGTTGTGATGAAGGGAGTTTTACTGTTTCTTCCTTTTGAACATTAGGACCCTTCTTATTATTCTTCGATACAACCTCCTTAATCATAGCTCCTTTGTTTATTCGCTTGAGTGTCTCATTAGTTTCTTTCATAAAAAGACTAGTAGGTTTACCTTGCTCTGGATTCACTACCCTATTCCTTAAATCATAAGTTCTTTTTGCTTGTGCAACGGCATAAGCTGTAATTCTTCTTTTTTCTTCCTCAGTAGGGATTCTGAGCTTAACACTTTCATTTTTGCTGGTGGTCACAGGCAAGACAGAGCATTGATCAATATTGATAGAATCTGACCTTCCTTCCTGACTAAATGATATCATATTAACAGTTGAATCATCCACATGTTCTTCATAGCTATCCTCTTCCTCTTGCAATCCTTTTGCTACTGCACACAAAGAAGAAGTGTGTGGCATATTGCAAGCATAACACCACATGTCATCGTCTTGAGTATAATTCACTGTTCTTTTTAAAGGATCTGGAATTTGTTGATTGTCTCTGTGGTTCCTGTCTACTGGTTTTCCATCCTTCCATGTGGTGTTATAAGGCATGTCATGTAGTCTAGGTCTCTCAGGATGGTAGTATTGCTGCTTCTCTGTTTTGTTTACTCTTACAGATAAATCTTTCAGGGCATTTAAAACTTTGTCAAGCTTATCTTCATCTCTATTAGCCTTGGGTGCTCTAGGATTGTATACCCTTGCATCCTCTCTCTTTCCCACTTTACCAGCAGCCTTTCTATTGTTTTCTATAACAATAGCATCCTTCATAACATCCCGGAGGTCTCTAGGATTTCTGGTTCTTAGCTCATAGTTTGTTTTATTGTCAAAAGCATTGATATAATACAGAATGCTCACCTCAGGTACTGGTTTCATCCTATTGGGGATTTTGTTTAAAACCCTGTTAAATCTTTTGTTAAAATCTATCATTGATTCATTTTGCTCCTTTTTTATACTAATGATTTCGTGCAAAGCAAACTCAGGGCTGTTATGGTCTCCATACTGCTCAAGGAACAAATCTTTGAATCCTGCAAGATCTCTAATGGATGCGTCAGGCAACGTCCTAAACCAATCTCTTGCATCCTCTATTAATGATTGCATAAACAACCTGATCTTGACATCTTCATATGGTAACCCAAAATCCTCAATTACTGCGTCAAAGGCTTTACAGTGAGCCTCACCTGAAACTGCATTACTTCCTGTGAACCTTGGTATCGCTGTCCTGATTTCATTTGGGATAGGATATGGGTATACTATCATTCCTAAAAAATCAAACTGCCTCATTTGCTCCATATTTATCAGTCCGTGCCCTCCATGAGGATTCCCAAAGTTTTGGTTCATATTACCATACAAGGGTATTTGGTTTTGATAAGGAAGAGGGTATTGATTCTGGTGTTGATATTGAAACTGATTAGGGGGTGGATGTTGGTTATAAAATTGACCAGGGGGTGGGTACTGATTATGAGTATGTGAATTTTGCTGGACGGGTGGTGCACTTGATTGCACATGATCATTCCTTTTGCAACCAAACAAGGGATTCTCATAAGCTTTGAAATCATTACCTTTTGTTTTACCCACTCCCTGAGCATATGTTTTCTTGTAGTTGTTTACATCTTTATTAAAGTCATCCTCACCAACATTTATGCCCAACTTGGCACACAGCTCCAAACATTCCTGAGTCCTTCCTGAATCTCTCATCTCAGCAGCTGCCTCCATCATTTGTCTAGTTAAATCTGTGAATCTATCTGCAGGGTCTACCATACTTGATCCTGATGGAGGTGGTGTGTATTGTCTGGACCGTGCTTCATGATTTTCAAAACCAAGGGGAATTTGACATCGCCCCTTTTGAGCTTTATATGCTGCAACCAAATCTTCATTCACCGGGCTTGAAGTTGTTGTTCTATCTTGTTCTTTTAAGGGCGAATGTTGGCTACTTTCATGTTTATACTGGTTGTATCTTTCTCTCATGGAATCATTCATGGGTTCTTTATTTTTGTTCTTTCATTGAGGGAAATCTAATTGGGATAAAGATTGTCCTTTTCCAACCGATCTTGTTCCATGCATTGATATTCTTATTTCAGAGTCGCCACCTCTTTCCCAGAGGATATGTGTTATTTTTTCTTCTGAGTTTTCTTCCCTAGCAGAGTCTTAATAATTCTTCCCCAGCAGAGTCGCCAATCTGTTGGGTCTCAAATCAACAGATTGGATAGGTTCTAAGGAAATGCCAGTCCCTATGGTCAAACCCTCCAATTGACTTGGCCAACATGTAGAGTGAACCTGTTTGGTTGCTTACTCTCTCACTTTAGGCTCTGCAGGACCTAGGCGGGTATACCTATTCACTGAATGTCTCCAATAAACAGTGCTTTTTATAGCAGATATGTTATCCTAATCTGATATCTCCTGATCTTGAAATGGCATGAGTTCCTTGAATGGAGATATAGCAGATGAGTTCAAGATTGTTGTTATGATAATTGTTTGCTTTATGTTTCTTAATTACTTCTATAGCTGTCAAAATGAAGAAATGATGAGGGTAATTTGTAATTTAGCCAGTGCCTTCTTTGTTAATTGGGTTGCAGAGTCATTACAATTTTCTTCAGGACTTATGGTGCGAATCTGTGAGACAGTTTTTAATTCATCCCTTATGAACCTGTCAGTTACTATTTCTATTAAAACCAAATGAATGCTTATATTATATGCTGATTGAGTGAATTTAACCCTACCCTTAAGGGACCAGTCAATTAAGCTTTGCAAGGAACAATTACAATCCGCAAGCAAAACTTTTGTTGCAACATTATAACATAAAGCATAGATTTGATCTTAAGAACATGAATAACCTTATCTTTATCAGACAATATCACAGACGATTGCCAAAAGAAAATGAAATAATCCACAACACACATGCAGGGAAACAATTGATCAAGATTCGTATTCCATTATAGTTCGTACATAGAAGACTTACAGGCAGTCGTTCTTTCGCTCTTAATCCTATCTAATATCTATCACCTCATATTACAAAAATCATTCTCATATATATATGAGGATGAAAGCTTTTCACGAAGAGACACGACCCTTTACAATATTAATCATTAACTTTGGATATTTCTAAACTTAAGTAAAAAGAGATTTAAGAGCCCCAAATGATGAATGTAATCATCGTCTTTGAATGCTTTGATTCAAGGAGTTTGCTTCTTCAATTCATCCCCCAGCGACAGATACTTGAATATTATCTGGTTGATAGTAGGGGCCATATCCTTACTCCGATCAATTTCTGACAAGGCCCAATTCTTGACGTTGATGAGTTCTTTTCACAGATCCTCCAAGGATATCAACTCTCCTTCCTTGTAGACGGAAGGCATTCCAACGGGTTTATCATCATCTAATTCTTTTAAGTCTCTCCTCAGCGTATCCTCGAGTTTGACATGATTGTCCATATACGCGTTTCCTTTAGCCTTTTCCTCTGGTGACATGGTATCGACATTGCTCAGTACTTCCTGCAATCGTGCTCTTAACCGTTCATGCTCTGTTAGCGCTTTTATCGTTCCATTGTAAACTGTCCAATATGGTTCGACCTGTAAGAGCATGGTGTTAAACCGATGTCCTATAATGTCGTTGACCAATTTGTCCATCTTTTGTTGGACATTGTCTGCGCGTTTGTTGGCCTTTTCTGCCTGATACTTCCAGTACAGAGCATCAGAGACGTCATCCAAGCTGCGTCCTACGGGGTATGAGGTGTATTCGTTGATAGGAGTCCCCGTCTCTAATTGCAATACCTTTGCCTACAGCTTCTGATTTTCCTCCTTGGATTTTTCATATAGTCCCTTATATGTAACGTTCTCTCTGACCAAAAACTCTGTCTGGTCCAAGTTCAATCTTGCAACATCCAGGTTGAGCTTTGCAGTGACCCTAGGATCAGTCTTTCCAACTTGATGTACCATGAGATGCCCAAAGGTTTCTTCTATATCCACAATGATAGGCCTCTTCCCCTTTGGATATAGTGCCCACTGTAGGAGAGCATTCTTGTCTGGATCATATCCAGAGCCTAGGAACAGTTTGTCTATCTCCTGGGGCAACACTTGTTGATTCAAATCTTGTTTTTTCAAGAAGCCATCAAATAAGAGTGCTGAATTGATATCCCAACCAGAGAAGATGATTACACCAGCCTCTTTTAATAATCTCCTCCCCTTTTCAGGAGTCATGTCTTTCATGAGGACATCAATTTAATCCTGTAATCTCTTCATCTGTTCCTCCTCTAGTCTTCCAGTCATGCTTCATTTGACATGAGCCCCTTTGTATTGGTATAAAAATGAAAGGAATTCCCTAGAGGAGGCGAATCCATCATCAGCAACGAAGTCCTCATGCTCAGTCATTCTTATGTCAACAACATCCTTGATGTTGATTTCTCCTGTGTCCATGTTCATTTCTGTTTTGAAACCAGGAGGATAATCCTCTCTAGGAGAATTAGGTGGGATACTACTAGCGGTTGATTTTGGTGACATGTGAGCTAGGGGTTGACTGTCCTTCTCAGTATTAATGAAGTGAAGGAATTGTGAAGGAACCCTATGCATGACTTCTGCTTCATGTTGAAGCAGCCTTTTAGCTATTTCTAGAGGGTCTTGGAGATCTCCAATTAGGTTCCCATCTATCATTCCTCTCACCCTCTTCCACTTGTAAGCCTCCCAAAACAATTCACTCTTTTCTCTCAAAGCTTTGGCCTCCTCTCTTTCAAGGTTCTTAATTAGGTCGTCTGGCATTTTGGCCATATGTATCCCAGCTTTGAGTTTCTGTGAGGCTCTGGCAGCCCTTATATATCCTTCAGGATCAAAATTCTCCCTAGGCTCACCCAGAGTCATGCCATAGTAATCTAATTTATTCTGTAATAAATGATAACTCTTTGAACTTTTGACAATGAAATCAGAGAAAACTAATAAACCTGGAACAATAGATTGTTTACCAAAATCAGTTAAATGTTTAGCACTGGCAATAGACAATTGCCTTATAATCTCCAAGCTAGCTACTCTGTTTGGTACCGTAATTGGAAGCATGTGGGGTCGTCCTTCAAATCCAAATACCCTTATTTCTGTGTGATTATCATGGCAATACCAATCACCCCAATTATGTTCAATCTGTGATTCTGGAGAGAAATCCTTTGGCCTCAGGAACCTCTTGATTTCAGGGGACAAAGTATAATCCCTGTGCTGTCCAAAAGCCGCACTGAGAGGTTTCACAAAGTATTCTTGAAAATGCCAATATTGGTTATTCATAAACCTCTGGTCCCATGCTGATACCCACAACTGAACCGGCTTCTTCAGACCATTCTTATCATAAGACCTAATGCTGAAGTCTTCTGGCCAGAAGTTAATTTCTTGTCCACAATAGAGAAGAATATGCATTAACATGGAGTATAATGAAAAGTGAACATTCACAAGGTCTCCTTTCAATTTTTTCAGCCCATGATTCAAGGCATCTACAACATAAGTGGCAAAATCAAATGACCTAGGGTCTTTTGATTGTATACCAGCACATAGAACCATAACCCCAATATCCATGAGTGGATGAGCCTCTAGGCCTAGTACTTGGGCTGCAGCATAATACGTATACTTGAAATATGGATGGAAGTGGTTGACATCAAACGGTACCTTGTCATTTTTGCCAAACTGAACAAATGACCCACCCACTTTTGGCCTGTGAACAGGTAGCCTCCAAGTCCTGTAGATATTTTCCAAACTAAAGAATTCCTGTGAAAGTTTCTTCATATCGATAGTCTCCTCTACTTCCCAGTCCAAATCAAAAACCATATCAATAGTCTGCTTATTAATCACTACTAATGTATTCCCTCTGTAATCACATATGGTTTTGGTTCTTGGGTTGTAGCAATCTACCAGAGCTTTCATTAATTCTACATCTACAAACACATTTGGGACTACTAACTTGCGTAAATTCATCTTCCATAGATTGCTTATGGGTTCAGGTGCATCCCTTCTTTTGTAACAAAACAAAAATAATTCATGCCCTCTTATCTCAGTCCAAATGTCTCCTAAATTTTCAAATCTGTCTTCTAATCCTTCTTCTTCACTTTTGATCTTTTTTGACCTTACACTAGACGATGGACATTGGTCTAATAAGTCCTGAGTCAGAGCTCTCCCTTCTTTCTTCTGTCTTTTGGGCTTCTCTTCAGGGTTCAACTCTTTTCCTTTCCTACTCTTTTTAGAAGAGGAAGATGAAGGTTCCATAGTCACAGTAAAATAAGAGAGACAACACTTACTTGGTGAATGCTCAATTTCTCTGGTTATCGCTTGCAAGTCTCTGTAGGTTCTTCGCAGCTTTCAATCTTTTAGCATCGATCTGATTCTTACAAAAATTCACTCAGTTCAACTGTAATCGAATGGGCAACTTGTGCACAGTTAATGTTCTGCATCTACAATGGCTACTCAAGTGTTTTAACTTAATTGCAGATGTGACACTTTTCAATTGGGCCTTTAACTCTTTCGCAGGAAGTACAGTTCGCTCAAAGTGCGCACATTTCATGTCATCGATGAAACCCTTGTCTTCGGCCGAGTGTTTAAACCTTCCATTGAAAGCTCATTTTCTTTGATACAATTGTTTCGGTGAACAGCTCATGTCGAGAGGCCGCTTTTAAGACTCATCGAAATCACTCTTTCATCGATAGACCCCTTTTTCGATAAGTCGCTCGCAAGTTTCATCGATGTCATACTTTTGATGAGTTTCTTTCTTCGGTGTAGGCTTATGCACGTTCATCGATATCCCTTTTTCATCAATATCCTTCTTTATCGATGAAACAGCCTTACTTTTGTTCGACACTACGTTCATCGATGAAAACTTGCATTTCGATGAATGCCTTTTGAGTTTCTTCGGTAATGACATTCCTTCGAAATCACCCTTTTGCCTTTATCGCTTTTTGCTTTTACCTTTTCGATGAAACTTGGAGTATCGATGAGCGGTTTCCTGCGTTCATCGAAGGTAACTTTTTGCCGAAATACCTTTTCTTTGTGCTTTATATGCCCTGTGTCGATGAAAACACTCTTTCGATGAAACATCCTCTGCAGTGCTCGATACAGTTTACTGGCCGAAATATCCATTAGTCTTCACGCTTATGGAAACATACATTATTTTTTTTTATATTTTTATTTTCAAAAATAGTGCTCAACATGATGTTGATCCAAGGAAAAGTTGCTCACACCTTTTGGAGAGAAGTGGTGAGCACTGCAGTCTACACAATGAACTGGGTACTCATCAAAAAGGGATAGGATAAGACTCCTTATGAGTACTGGACCAGTAAAACACCAGTGGTAAGCTGCTTTAGAATGTTTGGTAACAAATGTTATATCAAGAGGAGTGAACATCAGAGCAAGTTCGATGCAAAATGTGATGAAGGAATATTCCTAGGATATTACACCAAGAGTAAAGCTCTCAAATGTTTCAACAATAAGACTCAGAGAATTGTTGAAAGCATCAATGTTAAGGTTGATGAAAACTCTGGGAAACTTGAGGAAACTGGCAGTGAGCAAGTAGGATATGAACTTGTGGTAAGCTTCTAGGAACCAGTTGCAAATCAGCCCAGTACCAGTAATTGTGTTCCTACACCAGTGGATGCTGATGTTGATGAAGATGAGGATGAAGGACAAAAGCAAGAAGAATCTATTAATAACATACCTAAGTATGTCAAACTCAATCATGACCCAAAGTAGATCATTGGAGACAAAGATGTAGGAATTCTTACAAGAAGAAAGGTTAAAGAAAGCTCATGTATGATCTCTGAATTTGAGCCTAAATCATTCAAAGAGGCACATAAAGATGAAGACTAGATCAAGGCAATGGAGGAGGAACTTGATCAGATAGAGAGGAATGGTACATGGTCTTTGGTACCCAGACCAAAGCATAAAAATGTCATTGGAACCAAATGGGTTTTTAGAAACAAGCTAAATGAGGATGGCACAATGGTAAGGAACAAAGCAAGACTAGTGTGTAAAGGATATGCGCAAGAAGAAGGAGAAGATTATGGAGAAACCTTTTCTCCAGTAGCAAGATTGGAAGGAGTGCATATGGTTCTTGCATATGCAGCTTTTAAAGGATTCAAGGTATATCAAATGGATGTAAAATTTTCATTCCTAAATGGAATACTTGAAGATGAGGTGTACATAGAACAACCAGATGGGTTTTCCCTATAAGAAGACAGTGACATGGTGTGTAGGCTACATAAAGCCTTGTATGGACTAAAGCAGGCACCTAGAGTATGGTATGAATGCTTACACTCCCATCTTGTGAAGATTGGATTTGAAAGAACAAGTGAAGATAGCAATATCTATTTGAAATCAGAAGGAGGTCAGATTCTAATCTATGAAGTATTTGTTGATGACATCATCTTTGGAGGAGATGACAAGATGAGTCATGATTTTGCAGATGAGATGAAAAAGGAGTTTGAGATGTCACTCATAGGAGAAATTCAGTTCTTCATTGGACTGCAGATTCAACAAATGAAAGAAGGAATCTTTATTACTTAGTCCAAGTATGTCTAAGAGGTGTTGAAGACCTTTGGCATGGAAGATAGTAAACCAGTTGGTACACCAATGGTGACCGGCTGTAAATTATCAAAAGAGGATGACTCGGCATTGGTAAATGAGAAGGATTACCAATCAATGATTGGTAAGTTGCATTATTAGTGCATAGCAGACCGAACATTGCACATGTAGTGTGTATTACCACTCAGTTTGAGAAAAGCCCAAGAGAATCCCACTTGGTAGCAGTCAAGCAGATTCTTAGATATCTGAAGGGAACAATTGACTATGGGTTATAGTATCCATACAATAATGATTTCAACCTGAAAGTGTTCACAGATGCTGATTGGGCTGGTAATGTAGATGAATGGAAGAGCACAACCGGTGGTGCATTCTTCCTTGGTGGTAGACTGGTCTCATGGATGAGTAAAAATCAGAGTTGTATCTCCCAGTCTATAGTAGAAGCAGAGTATGTTGCAGCTTTTATGAATTGCACCCAGACCATTTGGATGACGCATGTATTAAATGGCTTCAAAGTTCCTGTATTTGAACCGATAAGCATATTTTGTGACAATACAAGTGCAATTAACATTTCCAAGAATCCATTTTTGCATGCTAGAAACAAGCACTTTGAGCTCAGGTATCATTTCTTGAGGGAGAAGGTTCAGAACAAGGAGGTTATGTTGGAACATGTTTCCAGTAAGGAGCAGTTAGCAGACATATTCACCAAGCCTCTACCAAAGGCTATATTTACCTATTTGAGAGGTGAGTTAGGGGTGCTACCCCTTCAAGAGGTGAACTGAAAGTATGTGCTCCACATCAGTCAGGTATTGCAGTGTCCAATATTTTTTAGGATTGTTGTGTTGAAGGATGCTACTCCTCAGGGGGAGCAGCATAGTGGAAAAGGAAAACTTGTGCCTGCACTTTGGCATTGTTGTCAAAGGGGGAGAAGATGTCAAGCGGAGAAGATATCTGCAGTAGTAGATGTGATGCTAGGTAATATATCTGTATATTGCCATCAATGCCAAAGGGGGAGATTGTTGGCATTTGTGCAGAGTATGTTGACATGATGATATTATGTTGTCATTGATGTCAATATACAGGAGAGTGAACCGACAATATGCTGAAAAGTGAATCGGTATAATGTGGTGAGCCAGTATATGTGCAAAGGAGTGTACAGGTATATTGAAGCTAAGTAGCTAGCAAAGAGAATCGATATAGCGGTATAAACCAGTATATGAGCAATAGGTGAAGAGGTATGTTTGTCCAAGTGAGCCGGTATGATGGAATGTGAACCGGCATATGGAATGTTTTCTAGTAAGGCTTAATATGGTATGACTACCAGTTGGTAATCTTAGCTTAATGGTTTTCAATTGAAGTGTTCCAAGCCTGTGTGGTTCAATCGATGACATTGTGTGATGAGCTAGCATTGTAATCAAGATCAGATCATGTTGCCATCTTAGCCTTGTGCGCATGAAGGAGATTGATCCTATCTACCTCAGGAATGTGCGAAGTCCCTGTAAATGGTGGAGAACATGTGATGGGTTATCACCTCCAGGAAACAGTGAAGAACAAACGATGGAGAATATCTGGAGATCTGTTCAAGACCACTATATTCAAATGCAAAGTGTTCAATGGCTAGGATTGAACTGCCTAAATTGCTTAACCTAAATTTTTAGGGTTTAGGGTTTATGCTACTGACCTACCTATTTCCTATAAGGTCAATGTTGTGATTCATACTAAGGTTGTTAACAAATTGTGTGTGTGTATCTAAGTGCAGAGATACATGATTCTTGCCAGACCAGATGAGATAAGAGGATTGATTCCTGCATAGTGTGTGTGTAGAAGGAAGGAACTTAAGCGGATCTACATTAGGCATTGAGAGCTATTATCAGATCATTGTAATACCTGTTGATCTTTAACCACTTCAACAATTGGAAAATCCCTTAACTGGGTAGCTTTAACCAACTTGCTATAAATCCTTTAACAGTGTGACTCAAACTCATTGAGTTCTTGAAATCCTCTAACAAGGTAACCTCTAACAGGGTTTAACCCTTAACCAGGTATTTAACCATCCCTTAACCGGGTGATCTCTAACAGGATCGGTTCCTAGCAGAACCTGTTGTAACAATCTTTAACCGGACTAGGCTCCTAATAGAGTGGATTTGTAAAGAGTTCAAAAGCAGCTTGTGGGTATTCATCCCCACCGTGGATTTTCCCAGTTGGGTTTCCACGTGAAAAAACTGTGTGTCATGTTTAGTATTTTTCATGTGATAATTTAAGTGATTTGTGTCTTAAGGTAAATCATGCTGAGCTAGTTGTTATTATATTTCTGATGATAGATTACATATTCATGCATAAGGGTGAAATAGAAGTGTAGTATTAAGTTAAGTGGAAAGCTAAGTGATTAACCAGTTAATGCTTGTCACAGTCATTCTTAGCTTTACTGGTTGCACTTTGTTTCAGACCGGTGTTACTATCTTTCAGACATTTGCAGTGTTTGCAGTCAAACTGGTTCGGGAAATTTTTTGTGACTGTACTGATTCACCCCCCCTCTCAATACTAGTTTGGTACTTATTGTTCATCATTGAGTCATCAGTACTTAGCAGAGTTCATGGGGAGTTCTTTTGGCTAGATTCCATCCATAAGATTACAAAAGAAGTAGCTAGGGCAGTGACTGACTTACCTTCCATCGGTAGTAGACTAGAAAAAGGAAAGAAGGTCTCTAACAACACTGTGATGACCTTAACCAGTGCAACCCATGATAGCAGATCCTTGAGAGTAAATGATGTAAAGGATATTAATGTAAGATTTATTAGCATGATTCTAGGGTACAAGACTACACATGCCAATAGACTAAACTCTATTTCTAGTTTATGTATCAAGAGTGCTTATGACTTGGTTAACAATAATGCAAATATTGACATATGTGAATGGTTAAAAGATGAATTGATTGATAATTCAAATAAAATCAAAGGAGAAAAGAAAGGTACTTTTAGATTTGGTAACTTGTATGTTTATTGCTATACATCACTAAAGAAGTTCCTGATATTGGTAGAAAAGAATCTAGTTTTGACATACCGGTAGGAAAACAACTTTTGGATATCTTTACAACATGGGAGATGATAGGGAAAAGAACATAATTGAACACTTTCAGGCACTAAAGGCTAGAATGAAGATTAGGGAAAGACTATCTCAATCCATAGTTGACAAATACCAAAAGGAAATATGCTTTGTTATAAAGAAAGATGAAATATGGATGGAGGTAGTGGTTCCTAGAACAATTTGGGTAACTGAAATGGGTTATGAGGTAGATGAGAACATAATAAAAACATATGCTAAATCCCTCCTTGAATCCCCTAGAGAACCAGCAGAAGAAATATTTGGTAGTGCAAAAACTGTTGAAAGCAAAGTTCAATCGTAGAAACGAATAAAGAAAATAGAACAAACAATTAGAAAAGCAACAAGATAGGAAAAAGAGATTAAGGAAAACATACTAAATATGACTGGTATTAAAGAGAGTGACTTAGAAGGATTACAACTAGAAACACATCTTTCATTGGTTGGTACCTCCTCTGACAGTGAAATACCGGTAGAGTTTCAGAGAGTAGAAAGGAAAAAAAAACCTTCACCGGTACCCGCTCCTACACCCAAGAGAACAAGAAGGAAACAATAGGAAGTAAGGCCTCCAACAAAGAAAATAACACCAAGAAGAAGAAGGAAAAGTATGTTATCCCTCCACTTGATAATCTTTTGAATGAAATTACTGAAGATGGAAACTTGTCAAATGTTAGCAAGTTGTATAGTACTTTTACAAATGAGGAAAAGGAAAGCATAGAAAACAATGTTATTCTACACTTAGAAATTTACAAGAAATTTTTGATAGAATTTGTTGATGATCTACCAAATGACTTGTACAGAAGATTAGATGCAAAAAGGTTAGCAATTGTGGAACTGGACAAGAAGATAAAGGTAGAAAAATTACTTGTAGTTCACCCAGTAAAATCAATAGAAGAAATTGATGAACTGATAAGTGAGGCAAACTAGACAGTATTTTCCACTGGTCACTGACATGTAGCTTTAATGGCTGGCAGAGTGAATGAGATCACTAAAGAAACAACAAACAAATGGGATATTTTCTTTGTGGAAAAGGAAAGGCAAGAAGAACTTAAACGACCAAAGACTTTTAGAGTTTATCAAAAGGAAAAGGATAAAGGTAAAGGCAAGGTAGGTGGTCCTCCGAGCATAAAATTAACTGATAACTTGCCCCCACCTCCTTCTGATACTCCACAGATTGAAATTGTTGATACACCACCAATAATAGATAATGTTGAGAGTATGGAGACAATGCATGAAGACACCAATCCTGATTCAAAGGTATTATTTACAATGAATATTGACACACATGAAGTAAACATTGTGGTTGATAAGGAAACCACTGAGAAGAATGATGTGGCAACTGAGCCACTAGCTAAGGATATTACTGTTAAGACACATATCGAGGATACAGTTGGAAATGTTGAGATTGGGATTGAAACACACACTGAACAATCAACTAATCCCTTGGGTACTGGAAAGACAGATACCACTGATGTACACACTGAAAAACCTACTGAGTTAGAGAAACTGACTGATAACACAGAGAAATCTCTTTAGATACCGATAGTAGATAGTTCAGAGGTACATACAGAGAAACTAGTAGATAATACTAAGACACAATCAAAGAAATCGGCAATGGAAAGCACAAAAAAACTGACAAAGGTACATTTTGAGAAGCATGAAGAGAAAAAGGTTGAAATAGAGACAGTGCCACCAACAATAGCTGAGAAACCCAAACCTTTTCTAGTTGAGATGTAGACATAGACTGACCTACCAGAGGACAACTCAAGCAAAGAGGTTACTCACATTGGCAGATTGCAAATTGTTAAGGTATTTGGACAATCTTCTGGTTCTTCCATGATAGAATTCAAACCGACAAATGTAACAGAGGTATTATTGGATTCCATCAAGAAAATCACAAATTGCAATGCACTTGCATATAAGGCTATTGATTACACAATTCCTTTATTGAAATTGATTCCACCCAAGTGCAATGTGGAAAATAAAGATTCTTTGAGTCAACTTGACACATTGTCGAAATACATCACCGACAATCTTTTGACAGTTGATCAAATTAATGAGGAGACATTCAATGACAAAATGAACAAGGAAAAAGATAAACTCTTTGATGAGACTATAAAGAAGTGCATGGAACACATTGACACCCTCCTATTAGCACTAAACAAAACTTTAACGAAATTTAAGGGGTTGTACAAAGACACATGTAAGACAAATATTTTGACAACAAATATAGACAAGGAGATCAACACGGTACAGACAAAAATAAATGATATAGCTGACAATCTCATTGGTTCATCAGAACCCTTATCGGTAATAGAGCAAGAGATAGCAAGTTTTGAGGAAAAACTAGGAAAATTGGAAAAGAAAAAGGAAAGAATACAATACAAGGCTAAGGAACTAAAATGTAGACTTGGTCCGAAACTTGACATCCTCATCTCTTTGAGAAAAGAGATTTCAGAGGCACTTGTTCTAGGACTTAAGACATCGGAAGAGAAAATGCACATACTCACTGGTACCATCCAAAGGATAGAGGGTGCATTAAAAGATAGTGGAAGGTTCACTAACAACTTAAACTTTGTACTGGCAGACATATTTCAGATTGTAGCCCACTAGTTATAGGGATCTAGTTGATAACTACACTTAGTTGACATTTTTGACAACCTTTGCCATTGATGTTAAAGGGGGAGTAGAAGAGATGAGAAAAATCCAAATGAATTAAGAGATCATCTACTCAGGGGGAGCACATAGTTTTGGTAAGGCAGTTTTGGTAAGATTTTTGGACAACACATTTTTGGGTACAATTTTGACTTTTTCTCATGAGTGTTGCCATCAATGCCAATGGGGGAGATTGCTGGAAAATGCACACTCCAATGAGAAATTGTAGGTGATTGAATGTATTGTCATTGATGGCAACCTTACAATCCTAAGGCACTGGCACCGACGGACTCTACACCGATAGTTAGTTTACTGGCAGCGACAAAGATGATTACCGACACCCCAGCCGACGGGATTTTGTTTATTACATTTTGTATTTAATTGTAATATATTTTTGTAAGCCAACAAGGAGAATTGTAATAGGACTCATATATAAGTATGAGATCTTGTAGATCATTTAAGATGCGAACATGGCTAGATTATTGCAAAAGTAATATGCGAATATAAAGGCATATTTTGGAGTAAGGTTTATGGTTATTATATGAGCTTAAAGTGGTACTAAACCTAGCATAGCAGATGCTTAACTGAAGCAATACATGATATTGGATTTGTATAATTCATTTTTGTAAGTCAATGAGACTTCCCTTTTTGTAATTAAGCAGTGAGCTTTAAGCAGTTGGCTTTCCTGCATGTGCAGGCTCCTATTGTAAGTATTATTCATTTATTGGCCAGTAAGTAAATATTGTGGGTCACAAATCCCATCGAGGTTTTTCCCACACTAGGTTTTCTCATTAAAATATTGTGTTATGGTGTGCTTTCTATGTTGTGCTTATTGTTCTTATTTACTGCATTAATTCTGCTCTATCGGTACACTATTTTGGAATGCAATTTGTTTAATAAGATCAAAAAATCTATAAACCAATTAGATACCAATTCACCCCCCCCTCTTAGTATCTTTGGGAATCCTAATAGAAATAACAAGAGATGACACTAATCCAGAATGTTAAGTTTTTTTTACCATGAATGTGGACACACAGGACTTCAACATTGTCATGGACAAAGAGACTACAATGGTTAAGGCAGTTGATGCTACAAATATTGAGATCTTTGAGTCATTGGTCAACACTATTGACTCTCAGAACATTGAGATACCAGCAAAAGTTGAGAAACCTGATACCATCCCAGATACTACTCAACCTAACATTCAGAAACCGATAGAAGCACAAGAAGAAGCAGAGGTAAAAGAACAAACTGAACCTATAAATGTTGACACTCAACAGAAGGTAGAGAAACTGACAGAGAAAGAACTTGAACAAAGTATAGCTGAACCAAAAGTCAATAAGGCAAAAAGTAAGGATGACAATAAGGTTGAAAACAAAGTTGAAACACAGAGTGAGAAAAAGGTAGAAACAATGAATAAAGAAGAGTTCAATGATGAAAACAAGGAAGAAGTGGTTAAGGCAATTGGACAAGTATTTGAAGAAAAGAAAGTTATTGCTGAGCCTAGCACTTCCACCATGGATTACAGACCTACTAATGTGACTAATGTACTTTTGGATTCAATAAAGAGGATCACAAATTGCAATGCCTTAGCATTTAAGGCCATTGATGATACATTACCTATATTGAAAATGATTGCACCAACTTGTAAGATAGATCGTATTGATGAATCTTTAAGTAAATTGGATAGATTATCCAAATTCAATGCTTCAAATACTCTAACTATGGATAAGTTTAATGAGAAGACTGTTAAGGAAATGGTGAATAAGGAGAAAAGTGAATACTTTGATAAAACTATCAAGGACTGCATTGGGCATATTGATTCCTTATTACCGGTACTTAATTCCACTATTTTGGAATATAAAGAATTGTATAAGAAAGCACTCAAGCCTCACAAACTGACATAAGACATTCAGGAAGAGATAAAGAAAACACAAAAAGAGATTTGTCGTGCCCAAACTTTAGGGCAAAAACATAACAACAATTTTTTTTTTTTTTACAACATAAACTCATTATACAATCTACATTAAAATGAAATCAATTAAGTTTTGTCTTAACTAAGGGTAAATAGAATTGTTTACTAAAGTTGAAATAATTAACTGAATCAAGCATGCAAAATTAAACTCAATGCAGAAAATAACTCTCCAAAAAAATCATTATTATTATTTCATTTATTAATAAATTAATTTAAACAACAATCTCTAACTAAATTGACAAGAGATATTATTAATCTCAAATAATCTTTTAATTTCTCTAGGAATTAATTAAATTAATTCTAACATTTAGATTATTAAAATTTAATAATTAATTGAGCAATAAATAAAATGTCTCAAATTTGACTAAAGGGTTAAGTTAATCCTTAGTAAAATTTGCCCTATAAACTTTAATTAATGTTGGCCAAATAAATAGACCCCTAAGGTCTAATTATTAATTAAGCATTTATTAATATTTATTAATAAAAATAAAACCAAATAGATTTCAACTTAACCTCTTATATATATATTTTTATATACCTATATGTTTAAATATAGCATATATATATATATATATATAATTAGAAAAAAAATTGTACACATCTAAAAATGGTCAACGCTTGCAGAGTCATACTTTAACATTTGCGCATTGGCTTATTTTAGGGTTTTTACATCGCATTAACATTTCTTCTATGTTGCGTACTTGGTCTTTAACATTTGTGAGCATCGAGTCCTTCTTCTGCATTCCTCATTATTATCGCTTTTGAATTAGGGTTTTGTCCTCTTGTCAATCTTGTCATTTTGCGATTGATTCGTCATCGATCCTCGTCCTTGTCAATCTTGTCATTTTGCGATCGATTTGTCATCGATCCTTGTCCTCTTGTCAATCTCGTCAATTTTTTGATCGATTTGTCATCGATCGTTGTCCTTTTCAATCTTGTCAATTTGGATCAATTAGTCATTGTTCCTCATCAATTGGCGCCTATCAATTTGATCTCTTTGTCAATCTTGGTCAATTTGTCAACCAATCTCAATCATTTATCAGCATTGGTCCTTTGTTAATCAAAATTATGATCGAATCGACATTAATTTCTTGTTGTCTTGACCTAATTCCTTGTCCTCTTATTTCTAGGATTTTATGATTTATTCATTTAATCTTGATTGTCATTTTCCCTCTAGGTTAAATAATTTATTTATTTATCCTAAGTCTTCTTGTCACAATTAAATATTTATTTAATTGGCTAATTAATGAATGAAAAATTATTAGTTAATTCACCTAATTTTCTAATTCCATCAATTTCTAATTTCCTAATTTCCAATTCATCATTTCTAAACCTAATTTTCTATTTCTCCTATTTTTCTAATATTTCCCCTAATTTCATGGGAATGGCATTTCAATTTTGTCAATTTGTCATAATTTGTCAATCAATCAATCTTGCATAGAAAGTGTCAATTTTGTCATAATTTGTCATATTTGTCATTCTTGATTTGAAATTTCCTTTCAAATCTCTTCATGCTAATCTTGTCATCTCTCCAATTTGTTTATAAATTGGATGATTTTCTTCAATCAAGGGATCTACCCACATTTTTGAATTGAATCAATCACATTTTCGAGTAACCTTATGCTACAAAATTCATCAACAACTTGCTTTCCACTTGCAAATGCACTTTGTAGGTGAGAACAACATCAAATTGGAAGGTGAAAGAAGAACAATGGAACCACATGAAGGAGATATCTGCATTTGGTTTGCTTTGATTTCATTTTGAGTATCTTGTCTTCATGTTTTCATTGCAGTTTTAGGTTTCATGATTATCCTAATTTGTTATTGTTTTGATGAATCCTCAATTTCCTAGTCTACATTTTGGTGAACCCGATGTGAACTAACCCCTTAACCATGTTTTGAGTGCTTTTGAGCTATTTGCAGGTGAAAAACTCAAGAAACAGAGTGACTCGGAGCTTTCTGGGCACTTTTGTGCCTGTGTTGATGAGATTTGCACTTGTGTAAAAAAAATAAAAAATAAAAAAATTCATTCTCTTTCTTGCATTCCGTTTTTTCTTTGGTACTAATTCTCTATGCAGCATTTTGGCATTACTTGTGATGAAGACTAAAAATGCAACTACTAACGAATCTTATGTAGGACGCGGTCAAAGACTCTCATTAAAACATCTTGCTTGAGATTTTTAAAGTAGTTGCACATTTCATTTCTTAAAGGTTAATGAACACCATGCATGCTTTGTCTATTTTTAATTTGATTGCATGTTTTAACCCTTAGAACTAGGCCTACCTCCCAATTTGCCTAGCACTTCACATAGGCATTGGTGAGAGGGAACGACCCAAAGTGGTGACGGGCTAAAGCCAAGCTCTTCCGAACCACTCTAAATAACTGTAGATGCAACGAAAGTTGTAGACAACGGGTGCTAGAATGGTATTGCGATGATTTATTCGCCAGATCAATACCCACCTGAATGGATGCCCTTACTAGAATCTCTTGTTTTTAGATGCCAAAATCCTTCTATCTGTTGGCTCAGGCATTGTGATACATGCATGCCGAAGACACCTCTCATGTACTCCTCAATTAGAGATAGCAAGTTCTTGGGAAGTGATGCCCCTTGAACTCGAAGCTTGGTATGCCTGAGAAGTGAGTGCACTGTAAGAGGGAGCCAGTGCTACCAAGCGTCTAGCTATCCGACTGAGTGTTGTATTTTATGGTTAGAGGATTCAACAGATATTGCCCTTGCCAGCCATAGGATTTGTTGTGAATGTGCTTGATTGTCTTGAGTCAAAGTCCAACAAACATTTTGTCTTCTGTGATTGTCAAAAGTTAAATCAAAAACAAACTTTCAAAAGTGCTCATAATCAACTTGGGTTTTCAAAATCAACAACCTTCAATTCAAAACAAAATCCAAGCAAAAGTCCAAATTTGTCCAAGTATTCATCCAACATTTGAACATGGCTTGTCAAAACACTGAATATCTTTGTTTCAAAATTCATGTCACTTTAGGCTAGGTTTTGCATAGTCCAACTTAGGTCCTAGGGCATATTGTCATCTCCCTTCATTTTAGTCCTTTTCATTGCAAGCGTCCTCATTTTGCACTTAGGTTCAAAATCATTTCCCTAAGTTTGCATTTCATTGTCATATCCAAGCTAGATTTCCATTTAGGTGACATTCGTGCATTATCCTTGTCATGCTAAAATTAGGTCTTGCCTAGGTTGCATTTTGCATATTCCAAGTCATTGGTCTTTGCATATCCTTATCATTGTATTGTCATCTTGTCTTGGCTTCATCTTGTCATATCATATCCTTAGATCATTTTCATGTCATATCCTAAGTCATTGTCATAATCATTGCCTTCTTGCATTTAGTCTCAAAAATTTGGTTTGTCAAACTTGAAAAATCAAAACTTTGGATGATACCCTAAGTTGTTAAGGAGTCTTAACCTTGTCTAAAATTTGTCCTCTCATTAATATCATTTTTGTCAAACCTAGCTTAGTATCCAAGCATATAGGTGAGACATTGTCAGTTTGTCCTATTGTCATTTGGTCCTTTGTCCTTTAAGGTCTTGGCTTCATTTCGACTTCCCAAGGTTAAGTCTTTAGGTTTGCATTCTAAAAAGTTTGTCCAAATCTTGAAAAACAACAAAAACATAGGTTGCATTCTTTCCATAGGTTGCATTTTCATTTATTTAGGTTGCATTTAGTTGCATATCATACATCATCCTTTTAAAATAAAAAATCCCAAAAACATTGCATAGTGACATGTCTATTGAAACAAGGTTCCAAGCACCAATGATGCAATAAAGTTTGATGTATCAACCGACAATGCAATCAAATTTTAATCCAAGGCAATCACAATTATATCCAACCCAACAACAAGGCAATATCGGTCAAACTTTTTATGATGAAATAGGGCTCCAAATAAAAAAACTAGAGGAGACACTAGCTCAAGAAAAGGAGATTTTGGAACAAAAAGTGAAAAACATTGAGAAGAATAGATCACAAATGTCCAAAATGTTTCAAAAATTTCTAGGTCAAATCCAAAGATTGAGCCAATTGATGTAAGATCTCTTATCAAATGATCAGACATACCAGCTCTCATCTCACAAATAGAGATGATGAAACAATTTCAAGAAAAGAGACAACAACATTATGTGCCTTCACAACAAGAACAAGAAGGTGTTTACTATCAATCAGATTTTCAACCATCACAACCAATTGTTCAACAGTTCAAACATTTCCAATAGACACAACCAATGGTACAACATATACAACCAACACAACCAATGGTCCAATTTCAACAATATGTCCAACCAACTATACAATGTCCACAAATAGTTCAACCAATGGTGGAATATCAACAAGTTCAATCAACATATCAATGTCAACAACTACAATCACAAATTCAAAAACAAAACTTGCAACATGCACCAACCCAAGTTTCAAACATGTCAGAACAATTGAACCAACACCAATATCAAAACATGACATTAGACTAGAACCAACTCCTTGCCAAAATAATCCAATTCATGATGCACATCCTTGTCATGTTTCAGAAATACTAGACCCAATGTCACCATGCACTTTATTGCCATTACCTGTTTTAGAGGACCCCATTCGAAGTCCGTCTTCCTCATGTTCAAGCATTGATTCCTTGCTAGAATCCATCACAAATGTTCAAAGTGCATTTCCTTCATGCCAAAACATTGATTCCTTGTCAGAATCCCCCATGCATATCCAAAGTCCAACCCCATGTCAAGAGGATAATTTAGAGCATGAAGAAACAGATCAAGATCAAGATCCCGAAACCTTATCATCCCAGCCAATTGTTGACCAAGACCCCATGTTCCCAGACACTCATGACGATTCCCCTCTTCTTGTCCATCCTATCCAAATTCCTATTGACACTTCATTCCCCGAGAAAGATCAAGATATCCCAGTCCATCCAATCCCAAATGATCCCATTCCATTTCATGAAAAAAATGTCTTTTCAAATCCCATTGGCATTCCACTTCCTAAGAAAGATCAAGATATCCCTTCCATCCTTTCCGATGATCCCATTAAAAGTCAAGAGAAAAGCACCTTTAAAGAGGATTCCAATGATCTTCCTCCTCGTCAAGATCAAATTATTCCTTTAAATCCTCCACAAGATCCACTTGTTCCTCCATCTCCACGTCCTAATCCAGCATATCCACTCCAAGATCACATTTCTTTTGATGATCCCATTATTTCTCCCATTCCATCTCTTGAAGAGCCTATCATTGAACCATGTCCACTACACAATCATAGTCCTCCTCATGATCCTAATCCCCCTCATGATTCTAAAGTGTCAGTGCAAGATGTTCATGAACCCTTGACATGCATAATGGGTTCTTCCACTTTGGTGCAATCCGATCCACTTCAAGATCTCATTATTTCTCTCATATCATATCCACCTCATAATGGACTCGCGTCTTCTTCACAAAGAAAAGAGTATCCTACAAGTCAAGATATTCATAAAGGCAAAGGAGTAGATCTCCATAAGCAAGAACTCCTCAATATAAAAGAAAATGTTAAGGGTCATGTCTACACAACTCACTCTCAAGACATTGGTATCCCTCCATCAAAATCAAAACATACACCTTCCCCATCATCCCTTCCATCCATCTTAGGTCCTTATATCCCTTCCTCCTCTATGCAAGGTTAGAAAAGGCACACATCCTTGAGTAAATTTCATCCATCCAAAAGAACTCCATTTCATTCATATCCATCCATGCATTCCTTTTCCCCTCCAAGCAATTTGGATGCCAAGCATAAAAGTTATAAGTCTAAAAATCCACATGTATTCAAGGATCAACATGTCCAATATAATCAACATGTCAAAACAAAGAACAATATGATCTATAAAGAAAAAAAAATATCCAAAAGGTCACAAAGGCCCATTGCTCAAAAACAAAAGTCAAAATATATATGGATTCCTAAATCCCTTGTGCAACCAATGAACTCCAAGGAACCACAAAAGCATGAAAAATCAAAAACCATGTGGATCCCTAAGCAACTCCTTGAAGCACAAAAGCCTAAAGAAACATCCAACTTGGCATCCAAAATTGCTATTCCTCCATCCAAACCTCTCAAATTTGTTCCTCCATCACCTTCTTCATCCATTTTGGGCCCTTATGTCCCAAAATCCCAAGCTATTCCTCCATCCAAATCTCACAATCTGAGATCCATTTTTCCTCCATCAGTCCACCACCCATCAAGGTGTGTTCCAATGTTGATCTTGCCTTCATTTTCATCTAGTGAAACCCAATTCTTCCAATACCCTATCCATTATCCAATGCATATTTTCCATCCTTCGATCCCTTTGATCCCATCCTTTGCATAAATCCTTGCCTTAATTTCATCTCATTTTCCATGTCCTTATCCGACCAATGTCTTTGAGCATACTTTTAAAGGTCATGGTCCATTTTTTTTCAAGGCTACTATCCAAAGGGGATAGGTTTTATCCTATCATATCCTTTTGTCCTTCATTGTTCCTTTATCCTATCGAACCCCTGTCATTACCCTTCATATCCTATTGTCCCTCATGTCCAGTTTCCCTTTCCACCTTTGATCTTGACAAGGCTAAGGATCATCATGAGCATCATGCATCTTGTTTGTAGCTTTTAGTCCATCATAGCTTTTGGTCTTTATCCATTTGCTTATTATAACCTTTCATCCATATTCCCTAGCTTATTGCAACTTTCTGCCACTATCCCGTATCCTATCTCGACCTTCAATCCATGTCCCTTATCCATTCTTGGTCTTGCTTATCCTATCCATATCTTATCACTATCCATACACTCTTTTTCATTCCTTCATCTTGATCTGGCATAAGGACGCAAAATTTAAACATGGTTTCAAAAAAAAACAACCTCTTGACATGTCCCTCATGCCATGTTCCTGCTTTGCATTGTCATATCCAATTTCTTGTCCCATCACACAATAGCCCTTGAATATTGCATTCCATTGTCTCCATAATAAAAGGCCTTTGTCTTCCCTCTATCCACCATCATTTTAGAAAGCCTATTTATTCACCTGTCATATTCCTTGCCTTGCTAGACACTGGGGCAAAATCATAAAAATTAATTAAAGTCCTGAAATAATCCAAAAAAACCAAATAAAGTCCTGAAATAATCCAAAAAAAAATCAAATAAAGTCCTGAAATAATCCAAAAAAATCAAATAAAGTCCTGAAATAATCCAAAAAAATCAAATAATGTCCTGAAAAAATCTCTAAAAAGTCAAATAAGGTCCTGAAAAAAAATGACAAAAAAAAATCTTAAAACATCAAAATCCAAAAACAATCCCTTTGGAATTTTGCATTTTGTCAATAAATGGTCCCCTTTGTGCATAGATAGATCGCTAAGCATACATCCAATGACAAATCGATCAAACATTTGTGTAGACAACAAACAGATAACATGTTACAACATTGTGCTTTAACTGAAATCATGCGTTAACAGATGAACTTTTCAATCAAACCAGACATTCAAACTGATCAAAATTGTCATATCAATCAATCAACATCAATATCATTTGTCCTTGTCACTATTATCATGGGTCTTATACAGGGTGTGGTATGCTTGAAACTAGATTGTGTCTTGTCTTAGATGGGGTACTGCATTCCCTGAAACCAGACAGCATGATCATTCTTGTGTTCCACTTTTGACAATGACGATCAAAATGTTTGTTTGACTTGGTTGAATTTGTGTGTCTTATCTTTTTACTAATTTATCTTTGGTTTCGATCATGTTCCTATGTTGCTCGGGGATGTCACTGAGTGATTTAGAGTGACCGAGATAGTTCATGGTCCCTTTCCTTTTTTTGTTGTGTTTGTTGTTTGTGGAATGTTTGTCACAAACTGGGGCAACTATATCATTGGGTGTCTATGATAAGTACGTTCGCTTTGTGAACGCCGCACATACCTTGACCATTGATGTATGCACCCTAGGATGCTTCACTCATTCCTTGTGTGCAATGTGTCTGTCTTTTGCAAAAGGGGTTGCGTTTTAGCTCTAGCCTTCAATGCCATGATGCTCTGCATCCATCTTGCTACATTAAATAAAGGTTCTCACCTATTTCTGTGCAAAGAGTGAAAGCAAGTTTTGTCTTCATCTCTAACTGTCCCCTATCTAATTTCTTCTTACTAACATTTCTTCCATCAGTTTGGGCAGTCAGTTTGGTCTAGTTCTCCAATCTCCAAAAACATAAGCTACATCTTGCATTCATTGATTAGTAACTTTGCAATTATATCAAGTCCATACAAAAACATTTTATCCATTTCATATTATAAATGCATCAAAAACACATTAAAATATATTCATACATGTTCCACAATGATACATAAACAGTGCATAAGACATCAATACATGGAATGTAAACATGAGCCATAACACATTGCATCCCATCATATAGCTGCATATCATATCATATATCAAAACAATATCAAAGTACAAAATTGGATTGTCTGTCCTAAGTATGGCCCACAGGCTGTGTACATAATGTCACACTACATATGTCTCTGTCATAACGAGTACATGCCTCTATCACTAGGTGCTCCCTCTATCCTCCTCATCCCTGCCATATCTCATGGATGATGTCCCTCCTACCCTTGGTCCTGGTTGTGGTGGTCTCATAGGTCCACTCATCCCCATGCTACTCACTGACCTCTGAGAGCGTGGCCTGCTCTCTGTCCTCGATTGTGACTGATATGACACTGCTCTTTGCTCTAGTGGAACTGCACTCTCATATAGTGTCCTCCAATGGTGTATCTCATCTCTGGTCTCTACCAACATCTATGCCATCTCACGTGCACTGGTATCCCTAATCAACCCAATATACTCGGTCACTCTCTACCCTGCTTGCTGTGCCTGGGCTATTGATGTATCTCAAACCGCTGTCAGTCTGGCTATCTCTGCTCTGAACTGATCCTGCTCTATCCTCAAGATAGCATTCTGTCTCTCTAATATCACAATGTGATCATGCTGACTCACTATGGTGGCCCTACATATCTGCATCTCCTCTATGCTCATTGTCTCCTGCCCTATGGGTATATCCTGCAATGGCTCATGATTGGCTAGATCTGGCTCCTCCCTCTCGTCCTCATCATCCCCTTCATCCTCATCATCTCCCTCATCCTCATCTCTGTCCTCGTCATCCCCTCCATCCTCATCATTTCCCTCATCCTCATCTCTATCCTCATCATCTCCCTCCTCCTCTCGAGCAAGTGGGAAGTCCTCCTATCTCCTAGGTACCGGAATATTAGGATTTGTCAATGGCACAGGCCATCGTTGTGCAAACCATCGCTCATACTCCTCTGTCATCCCAACGTCCACCACATCTAATCTCCAATCCCACTATCTCCACTGTAGCTGTGTGAAGTCAGTATATGCTATGTGTGGCTAAATCATCCTCCCCCACTGACTCGTCTCTCTGTGAGATCGGGCAAAGTGTGCAGTCCCTATCGGTATATCCTGCCTCTCTCCAAATTGTCATCTAACTCTCTTTGGTAGATACATATCAATCACTCTTTGGTGATTCAGTGGTCGTCCAATCAGGTATCTCTCTTGTCTGCAATATGGTAACTCATCACTATCATCTGACCATCCAGGGCAATCAAGATATGGCCTCCATGTGAAATCTCTCAATCTGTCTAGCTCATGTCGCCAATACAGTATGTATCCAAATGGACCCTGTCTCAGCATACCCCCATAATAGTACACATATGGTTGGTGTGGTACTACCTATCTCTCTGTAATCAGTTGACATATGGCTATGTGCTCAAATGCCCATACCTATAATAGTGTGACCCCATAGCTCAAAGTCTGAACCCCCTGATATGCTATCTAATGCAACTGAAAATATAGAATGGCAAGCATGCATGGTCCCCATGCATAAATAGTCCCCTCTATTGCCTTCTGCTCTAGCACTCTTCCCCATCCAATAGGGAATCCATGTCCTCATCTGTCCCCTGCTAATAGGCATGCTATAACCATGGCTATCACCACATATCGTTGCCATGGTCTCCCAGTGGATCTCCCTCTCTACAATATCAAGGTCATCTACGTCGCACTCAAATAATCTGCACAATGAGTCTCTCCCTGTTGCTAGGTCATATACTATCATCTCTCCATGAATCAGAATGCGGAGGATACGCCACATGTCCTCTAGTATCACCGTTGCCTCTCTAGTCGACAGATGGAATGAGGAAGTCTCTAAATGCCATCACTCTGCCAATGCGGTGAGCAGTCCTATGTTTGCCCTAATCTCAGGCATGAATGTAATATAGTATAATCCAAGTCCTGCTAATGTATCTCTATCTCTACTCCTGAGTCTATATCGCAACATGAAGCAGTTGGGTCTATTCTCCCGCATAATCAATGGATACTGTCGACTCTGCATCACAATTGCGGTACACCCTTTGTCAGTTTTAGGGTTTTCTCTTACGGACTACATTTCCTTGTTTCATGCACCAATCTAGGTTTTTCTTATCTATTTTGACCTATTCTACCCTTATCCTTCTTTTCAAGATCATCTGTGCGCTGTTTTTGGTCAAATTAGGGTCCTAAGTGCATAACTGCGCCTGTGTACCCTGTCCTGCACCTGTGCAGCATCAAGTTGTGCCTGTGTACCCTACATAGGTGCAAAACATCCTCACACAGGCACAGAATACGCCCACATAGGTGCAGATGTCCATTTTTCCCTTCCCTGTGGGCCCCATAATGTCCCACAATCAAGCAAAATTCATGAAATTGACAATATGGGTTTTTGAGATACATATCACTGCTCCCACATCGTCCAGTCATCTGTAGGTGCGTACATGTTCCCCAAGGTGAACTACTGGAATGTTCACCATCTCTATGCAAGGGTCCTTTTCTAGAGCAACAATTCCTCCACTTTGGCTAGTGCAAATGAGCTCTTTTCTTTCTCCTTGTCTTATTTATAGCTCTTTGTCAGTCCCTAGATGGACATGCATCCTCTCCATCTTATGCTGGTTGTGGTCTTTTGCACCTTCCACTTCTTGTCATTTGTGCATCCGACCTTCAATTCTTGATCTATTCAAACCTATCATTTTCTATTATTCTTATCGACAAATTGGCCTCTTTTTTGGATATTTCTAGCCAATTCCTCGAGGGAGCATGCATATGTCATTGTTATTGTCTGGGGCAATTTCATTATTGTTCTTTGAAACAACGCTTAAAATCACATTGTCTCAAAGAGGGGCAAAATGTAGACATCTAAAAATGGTCAACGCTTGCGAAGTCATATTTTAACATTTGCACATTGCCTTATTTTAGGGTTTTTGCGTCGCATTAACATTTCTTCTATGTTGTGCACTTGGTCTTTATCATTTGCGAGCATTGAGTCCTTCTTCTGCATTCCTCATTGTTATCGCTTTCGAATTAGGGTTTTGTCCTCTTGTCAATCTTGTCATTTTGCGATCGATTCATCATCAATCCTCGTCCTTGTCAATCTTGTCATTTTGCGATTGATTCGTCATCGATCCTTGTCCTCTTGTCAATCTCATCAATTTTGTGATTTATTTGTCATTGATTGTTGTCCTTTGCAATCTTGTCATTTTGCGATCGATTCGTCATCGATCCTTGTCCTCTTGTAAATCTCATCAATTTTGCGATCGATTTGTCATCGATCGTTGTCCTTTTCAATCGTGTCAATTTGGATCAATTAGTCATTGTTCCTCGTCAATTAGCACCTATCAATTTGATCTCTTTGTCAATCTTGGTCAATTTGTCAACCAATCTCAATCGTTTATCAGCATTGGTCCTTTGTCAATCAAAATTATGATCGAATCGACATTAATTTCTTGTTGTCTTGACCTAATTCCTTGTCCTCTTATTTCTAGGATTTTATGATTTATTCATTCAATCTTGATTGTCATTTTCCCTCTAGGTTAAATAATTTATTTATTTATCCTAAGTCTTCTTGTCACAATTAAATATTTATTTAATTGGCTAATTAATTCCCCCTCTTTTTATGAATTAATTAATGAATGAAAAATTATTAGTTAATTCACCTAATTTTCTAATTTCCTAATTTCCAATTCATCATTTCTAAACCTAATTTTCTATTTCTCCTATTTTTCTAATATTTCCCCTAATTTCATGGGAATGGCATTTCAATTTTGTCAATTTGTCATAATCTGTCAATCAATCAATCTTGCATAGAAAGTGTCAATTTTGTCATAATTTGTCATATTTGTCATTCTTGATTTGAAATTTCCTTTCAAATCTCTTAATGCTAATCTTGTCATCTCTCCAATTTGTTTATAAATTGGATGATTTTCTTCAATCAAGGGATCTAACCACATTTTCAAATTGAATCAATCACATTTTTGAGTAACCTTATGCTACAGAATTCATCAACAACTTGCTTTCCACTTGCAAATGCACTTTGTAGGTGAGAACAACATCAAATTGGAAGGTGAAAGAAGAACAATGGAACCACATGAAGGAGATATCTGCATTTGGTTTGCTTTGATTTCATTTTGAGTATCTTGTCTTCATGTTTTCATTGATTAGATTAGGATTGTTTTCATTGCAGTTTTAGGTTTCGTGATTGTCCTAATTTGTTATTGTTTTAATCCTCAATTTCCTAGTCTACAAAAATTAATCTAAATTTATATATATATATATATATATATATATATATGAAGTCATATAACTTATTGATTTAAAATTTAATTAATGATTAAATATAATCATATAGGTACCAATTAAGCATGGGGATACCCCCCCACCCCCACCCCACCCCACCCCCCATTTTTTTTTTTTAAGCTTAACCCATTTAAAATTATCACCTGAAAACCTAACCCTAAAATCAATAAAACTAAACCTAAAGAGCCATACCTTTTTTAAAACTAGCTCATGAATACCCTAACCCAAAATCCGGGTAGGGTTTCATGTTATACAATAGGGGAGGAGCAAAAGAAATGGTGGAGGGCGTTTGAGGAAGGCCACGGGTTTCATTCTACACGTAGGGGGTGTGAGTGTTCAAAGGGGACCGTGGAGAGAGTGGCACCACCCACAGCGGTGCCGTGGGTGCCCCTGCGGGTCGCGATCTGTAGTGATGACATGGACATCCCTAGGGTGCATGGCCAGCAGTAGCGACCAAGGCCACCCCTGCGGGTCGCGGTTCGCAGCGGCATCGTAGCGCCCTTGTGTGTCTCGGCTCTAAGGTACCCTGGGGTCTAGGGTTTCGACGAGAATCCTTTTTTATATATATATTATTTTTCTGATTTTTTTACTACATCAAATATGTATATATATATATAGGTAAAATATATTTTAAATAAGCAGCATCAAATAATAAGGACAGTTAGATTTTATCCACCATGATAAATGTTTCAAATAGTCCATTTCTTCATTTAAAATAAACATAAATATATTTAGCATGTACTAGATTTATTTTTGTTGTATTTCCCCCTTTTTTTCAAAATACAGCATTAAAACAAATTAATGACTGACATAAAGGAAAATAGAATATAAATACAATAGTTATCTTTTTCTTTCATTTCTTTAATAGGTTTAAAGGCAAAACCTTTGTGATATGAAATTCATGCCTTACTGAAATTCATGCCTTACTGTTTCATTTATTTCCATTATGTTTTCTGCATTTTTTTTTTTGAATAACTGGCAGAGGTAAATAAATTACAACAACATTAATATAGTCTAGAAAACACTTAGAAATATTAAAAATGTAGAACTATTATTCCTCTAATATCTAGTTAACCATATTTTGCAATATCAACTTAACAAAAGAATGCATTTCTTATAAGAATACTTTGAATACAATATGTCAACTTTACAAATGGATGAAATACACAACTAGCTTCTCATTCCTAATAAGTGAGGACTTAAATAAATAAATACATTTCCTTTTTAAAAATAATACAACAGAAAACTCTTCTCTTTCATTTCTGCAACTAAGATACCACAATAGGAACAATTCCAAAGCTTTTCCTTCAATCCCTTCCCAAAGCAACCTGCAATACAAACTCTTAAGGTTGTGACCATAGAGGGCTCACCTCCCAACCTAGGCTTACTAGAAGCCACCCCTGAGCTTGAAGAACCAAGACCTAGATGGGTTATACTCAAACAATACACAAACAAGAATGGAAAAGTCACAACAAACACATTCCCATCCCAAGGCTGAACATCATCACATAATGTGATTTTTTCACATGGGTGGAAGTGGACTAAGTGCCTTGAGGAGAAACTGCAAAAATAGTAGATCACAAGCCATCTCATGGCAACCAAGAACACATCACAAGTCCAACTTGTCCCAACATCCTTATGACCCCCAAGGCACACATGCCATAATATCTCCCCTAATGACCTCCAAATGCATAAACAAAACTATGCAGCAAGGGTCACATAACAAACCCTTGAGATCACTCTCTTAAAGAGAGCCTCTACTCTAAGGTTGTCAAACAACCTTCCACCCCCAAGACCACTCTACCCTCCCAAGGGTAATATGGCCTTGGATACTCCCAAAACACAAGTAAATGCATAACCAAAAACAAGTGAAAGATCACATATATATCTTCACAAATAAAACACAAGGGAAGAAAATAACTACATTCAAGCAATCTTTCAAAAAAAAAGTTTCAACATACAAAGTAAGAGATTGAACTAGCCTTGAATCTGCCAAGGGTTTACAAGGGATAGTTTGGAGAAGAGCAGCCCAAATCCACACTTCTTTCCTTCAACACTTAGCCAAAAATTCTATCCTAAACTTGCTTCCAAAATTTCAAGAACTAGTCTCCAAAGAAGGAGAGTGGGTGATTAACTTCCTAAGTCTCAATCCTTTGCCTAAGAAGGCTTCTCTCACTCTTTCCAACCTCTTGGATAGAGTGAGAGCTCACATTGGTTGGTCTTCCCCAAGCCTTACACACTCCCTAACCAAGGCACCTCAAAAAGGGAAATGGAATGGGGAAAAGGAATGACACATACCAAGAAGGTTATCTAACCAAGGAAGGCTCTCCTAAAGATGAAATTCGGCCAACTTGGGAAACTCACTTTTTGGGGAGGTTAAACAAGTCCTAGGGAGTGGACACAAGGCCAAATTTGGCCTTCATCCATAGGTACACCATATGGCCCACTAAAACTGCTCCTAAACTGACTCTAGGAGTCGGTTTAACCCTTTCAAAGTCCACCCAAAGTTTACCTACGGGTCAACTTTGAGTTGACCCTCCTAATGGCTCACTATCCTAGGTTTACTTGGGACCTTCAAGGATAATTGGAAAATATAACATTGGTAAGATAAATTCCTCAAAAAGAGGCATGACAAATGCCAACTCAACATACAACACGTGTCAAGTGACACTACCAAAAATAATTCCACATCATAAATACACACATCGCAATTATCCCTATTGAAATTTATAAATTAAACAAATTACCAAATTGAACACTCATGCAAGCATAACATTTACAAATTAAAATACATTTACAAATGAGGGGTTGTCTCTCCAAATAGACAACCCTTGGCTTCACAATCGCACATAGACCTAGGCTTGATTCTCCATAATGTTTCCATGGTCACATGGATAATTTTTCCTTCGCATCTCAATTACACATTAGTAATTCCCAAATAGCCTCATATAATATTAAACACATAAATAAGGATACAAATCAATCACTCTACATACAATTGACATCATACAAATCAATTTACCATATATCAAAGCAATCCACATAAGCAATTATCATTATCCTCATAAATTTAATCCATTCATAAGATATGCATCATATTTCTAGCATCATAATAAAGTCCTGCAAATCAAATAAATGACATATACTATCTCAATGTTATCCTATCCTAGAATCATATAAAATTCTATATCCATAATGCATAGAAATGAAGCATCAATATATCAATGTTATCCAATCTTGGGATCATATAAAGTTCTATATCCATAATGCATAGAAATAAAGCATCCATAATAGTTCCAACATGAAAATCACTGAAATGCTAGGATGGGTCAGGGTAGGGCCTCACACCCTCCCCGTCTAGGCATGAACTTCCTCTTGGAGTTCATAAAAATGATGGGGGTACTATGATCTCATACATGTTGCGTCCTCCCATGAAGCTGTAACCTCATCATAGCAATCCCACTAGACCCTAACCTGGTCCAGCTCTCGACCTCAAAGGGCCAACATTTGGCAAGCCAAAATGTGAATGGGCTCCAAAGCTAGCTGCCTGTCGGACTCCACCTGCAAAGCATCCCAATCTAAAATATGAGACTCATCATAGATGTACTTCCTCAAAACTGATACATGAAACACATCGTGGATGCATGATAGGATAGTTGGCAAAGCTAGGCGATAAGCAGTTGGTCCTATCCTCTCAAGGACCTCAAATGGTCTGACAAAGCATGATGCAAGCTTAGAACCCTTTCCATAATAGATTGGACTCTTATGCGGTCGCACTCTCAGGAAAACTCTATCCCCTACCATGAAACTCCGGTCTATCCTCTTCGCATCTGCATACTTCTTCTACCTATCATATGCCTCTCTAAGGTGCTATCTAATCAAAATCACCTGTTGCTCCATATCATGAATCATCTAAGGACCTATGGCCATTCTATCCTCAATACGGTCCTAACTCAAAGGTGTCCTGCAAGGTCTACCGTACAAGGCCTGAAAAGGTAGCATCCCCAAAGAACTGTGATGCCCATTATTATAGGAAAACTCTACTAAAGGAAGGTACTCCTCCCATCTGGTTTGATGATCCATGATGTACATGTGGAGCATATCCTCTAACACTTGGTTAACCCTCTCTATCTGTCCATCCATTTCCGGATGATAGGCTATGCTGAAATTGATCTTGGTGGCCACTGCTGCCTATAATGCCTTCCAAAAGGAAGAAGTGAAGAGGGAATCCCTATCAGGGATAATCTTGCGTGGGATGCCATGAAGTTTGACAATGTCCCACAAGAACACCTGTGCCACTGCTGGTGCTGTGAAGGTAGTCTGAATTGGTGAGAAGTGGGCCACTTTGGTCAACTTGTCAACTATCACCAAGATGGCATCATGGCGATGAGATGACATGGGAAGACCAATGATGAAATCCATGGATATAGTATCCCACTTCCACTCTGGTATAGCTTGAGACTAGAGCAACCCACCTGGATGGCGGTGCTCTGCCTTGAATCTCTGACACTCAAGGCATCAAGCTACTAACTCAGCAATAAGCTGCCGCATACCTGGATAATGATATAACTGTCTCAAGTCTACATGCATCTTCTTAACTTTGGGATGTGCTGCATAAGGATCCCTATGAGCCTCCATTACAATGAACTCTCACAATCCCCCGGGAGAAGGTACATAGATGCACCCTCTATGGCATAATAGTCCATCAGACTCTAAGGAATAATCAACATACTTCCCTTCTAGTATCTCCTGTGATCGACTCACTTGACAAACCTCTAAATACCATCCATCCTCTAGCAACTGCTACAATATATGATCTCTCAAATCTGTGCTCATAGATATGGAGTATACCTCATGACGTATCCTACTCAAGGCATCTACAACTACATTCTCTTTCCCCTTGATGTAGTGGACATAAAAATCATACTCGCATAGAAATTTCATCCATCTCATTTGACGGGCATTAAGATTAGGCTAGGTGAAGATGTAGTGCAAGCTCTGATGATCTGAATGAAGCTCAAAATGGTGACCCAAAAGGAAGTGTCTCCACTTCACAAGTGCATGCAGATTCCTAGACTCATAAGCTATAACTCAACCCTCCTGCATAAGGACTCCTCCTAAAACATCCAAAGATGCATCTGTGCATGCCATGAAATTAGTCATGGGGTCTTGCACAATAAGAATAGGTGCACTAGTGAGTGCCCTTTTCAGATCTTGAAAATCCCTCTCACACCTTTATATCCACTTGAATTTCTTTCCCTTTCGTTGAAGGGATGTAATGGGATGTGCAACTCTGGAAAATCCCTCAATGAAGCATCTGTAGTACCCTGCTAGACCCATGAAGCTCTGGACCTCTATCACAATGGTTGGCACTAGCCAATCCATAATAGCTCTAATCTTTGATGGGTCAACTGAGATCCCATCACTGGATATAACATGCCCAAGGTACTTGACCTCTGATCTATGAAAAGCACACTTTGAAAAACTGTCGTACAACTGATTGTCCCTCAAACACTGCAAAACCTGCCTCATGCCCCTTCTCATTTCGAGAATATATCAATATGTCATCGAGGAACACAATCACAAACTGGTTAAGGAAACTTCAAAATACCCCATTCATGAGACTCATGAATACAGCTAGAGCATTCGTAAGACCGAATGGGACCACGGTGAACTCATGGTGGCCATATCTGGTACAAAATGTGGTCTTGTGGATATCACTCCACAATCCTCAACTGATGGTACCCTGACTTCAGATCTATTTTGGAAAACACTTTAGCATCCTGAAGTTGAACAAATAAATCATCGATCCTAGGCAAAGGATAATGGTTCTTGATGGTCACTTTGTTCAACTGCCTGTAATTCATGCATAATCGAAGGGATCTGTCCTTCTTCGTCACAAAGATGACTGGTGCGCCCCAAGGGGAGATGCTAGGATGAATGTGACCCTTCCCTAAGAGTTCCTCAAGTTGCATCTTGGTCTCATTAAGCTCATTCATGGTCATCCTATAAGGTGTTCTTGAAACCAGCTCAACTCCTGGTACAAGATCTATGTGGAAGTCAATCTCTCTACTAGGTGGCATACCAGGTAGCTCGGCTGGAAACACATCTGCAAAATCCTCAAGGATGGGATGATCATCTAAGGAAGGATCCTTCTCATTTTATTCCTCTCTATCACTGATGGTGATAGCAAACAATTGGCATCCCTTTCACATGCTCTACTTAAGCTACATAGTGGAAATCATACGAAGAGACACAAGCCTTTAAATCCCAGTGATTACTATGGGTGCACCATGATCATCCTCACACTCGATCTTTTTCTGGTGACAATCCATCTTGGCTCTATGGGTGTAAATCCAATCCATGCCAAATACGATGCCATAAGATCCAAGTGGTCTAACTCTAAGGTCTACTAAGGTGGTGGTATTACCAATCTAGAGCTGACATCCCCTAACCTTTGAATCCATTGACACTCTAGCCCCTAAAGCTAACTCCACTTCCCAACTAACACCTTGCCTAATTGCCACTAGCCCACAACGCTCCACAACCAATGGGGATATAAATGAGTTAGTAGCTCTTGAATCAAACAATATAGATACACTACTACCACTAATCATACCTGCAGCCTCAATAACTATGGCCTGATGCTTTTCCTAGTGGTTGTCTACCACTGCAAAGACTCCATGGGACTTGCCCATATCCCCAATCATAGGCTCTGATACTGCCATCCTCTGACTACCTGCCATCTAACCCTACAGACACTCTCTCGCCATGTGCCCCATGGCTCCACATATGAAACAAGCACTGCGTGCTTGAAACTGTATGCCCTGAGGCCTAGAGAAAGAATGTCCACCTGTCATGCTTGAACCACTATACCCACCCCTGGAGGACTACTGAGTCCATGCCGAAGGTGTGTAAGTACCCTGTGCTCTTTGGTCACTCCTAGGACCTTGTGAATGCCACTACTTCGGCTTAAAGGCCTACTATCATTGAGGGGGCCTCTAACTCTGATTCTACTATGATTGTTGCGGACGAGGGGGTTTAAAGGACCCCGATGTATTCCTATGGTTGCCTTTCTAGTGGGGTTTCTGAAATCCAAAAGACTAGGGTGTAGGGTTTCAGTTTTGAAACTGATCCCTCATGTCTTGAGGCCTGACATGAATTTCCTCTGCTATCAAGGCCTTCTCCATGGCAACCTGAAGGTTTCCTAGAGCGGCCATCCTCACCGGTCCTGCTATCTCGACATTTAGTCCCTTGATAAAATGGTTGACAAGAAGCTTCTCGTCCTTCAGGTAATCCACATATGGTAGGAGCTCGATGAGCTTACTCTCATACTAGGTCACTAAGAAACCCTTCTGCTAGAGATTGTGGAACTCATCTATCCTATGCTACCTAAAGTGCTCTAACGGGTATCTCTCCCTGAACCTCTCTGTAAAGATCTCCCATGTGAGGGTGTCTGCAACTAGGCCACACTTGTATTCCTCTTGTCTCCACCATGTGGAGGCCATTCCTCTCAAAAGGTTAACTACTACTCATTCCTATTAGGCCCAATATGGAAAGCTAATGTACTGAGAGGGGAGGGGTGAATCAGTACTTCAAATCCTTTTAACAACAATATCTTTACTATTATGCATAAACCAAAAATTGCTGCAACATAACATAAAGCTAAAACAAATAAATGACAATAATACATGATTCACTCCATAACGCATATATTTTGGTTACGCAGAAACTCTTGGTTAGAGAGAAAAAATGCGGTGGGGATGGCACCCACAACTTCACTACTACAATAATAAAGAGTGCTCGGTTAGAGCTACATGTTTAGCTATTTCTGATAGCTTACCTTGTTAGGAGTATCAAGATATATTAGATCTACCTTGCTAAAGGATTTTACAACACTTAAACTAAATGTTGTACCTAGTTAGAGGCTTTACAATTTATAGACTTGGTTAGAGTCTTTTACCTTGTTAAAGGTTTCTCTTACAACTTCAAAATATTTCAATAAAATCTTTACAAATATTTGCAACTTTACATCTGAAATGTTATAACAGATTCTATGTGCTCAAAATAAGATTACCTTGCTTATAGCATACCTTGGTAACCCATAAAGTAACTCAGTAAACCCTTCTGTTTACTCTTTTCTTTGACTGTTCTCTGAAATCCTTCTCGGTGACCTCTGTGTCTTTGTAACAGTCATAACACTTAGTGCTTTCTCATGTATCACACATGTCTTGCTTCATACACCTCTGTATATCTCTGTCTGTCACATTTTTATCCTTAATCCATGTTGTATAGATATATCTCTTATGTCAGTGATCTGATTCATTGCTTCGATCTTACAAACATGATTTATCGAATGAATAACTATACAAAATATTTCTTTGGATAAATGACCTCGAAATCATACACAATCTTTAAGTGCAATTTCCAATGTGATAATGATTCTATGTTCCTCGATCTTGTAACACGTTTTCCCATGTGTGTCTAGATTCAATAAATCTGGTAACACGTTTCACTCAGTGTACCATCTTTGCTGCTCGGTAGACATGGAATGATACTCAATAGACAGCTCAGTGCATACTGGGCATTGTGAATACTTTCTTCTTTAACCGACTGTACTGTGCATATCAACTAAATATTTTGGTAGTAGTAACCGACTAGAGTATATAGAATGACTTTGGATGTAAAACTAATGACAATTTGATAAGTGGTAACAATCTCCCCTTTTGACATTAGTTGAGATGTTTGACAAAACTACTTTCAAAGTCATAACTCAAAAATCTATATACTTACAAAATTTGACTAAACAAATAGTATATACATTAGTCAATGAAATAGTATATTTAGATATACTCCCCTTATCAATATACTATTGTAGACGTCTAAAACTGGTCAACGCTTGCGGATTCATACTTTAACATTTGTGCATTGCCTTATTTTAGGGTTTTTGTGTTGCATTAACATTTCTTCTATGTTGCGTACTTGGTCTTTATCATTTGCGAGCATCGAGTCATTCTTCTGCATTCTTCATTTGTCTCGCTTTCAAATTTGGTCTTGTCGATAACAATCTTCAGTCATGATTTTGGTCGATCTTATCCTGTCATATCAATACACGTGCTCATTTGTCATATTTTGGACATTGTCAATCCTAATTAGGGTTTTGTCCTCTTATCAATCTTGTCATTTTGAGATTGATTTGTCATCGATCCTCATCCTTGTCAATCTCATCAATTTTGCGATCGATTTGTCATTGATCCTTGTCCTCTTCAATCATGTCAATTAGCGCATATCAATTTGGTCTCTTTATCAATATTGGTCAATTTGTCAACCAATTTCAATTGTTTATCAATCAAATCATTTATCAAGTCAGAATCATGATTAAATCAAATCTACATCAATTATCTTTTGTCAAGACCTAATCTTCTAAGGTTTTATGATTTATTCATTTAATCTTGTTTGTCATTTTCCCTCTAGGTTAAATAATTTATTTATTTATCCTAAGTATTCTTGTCACAATTAAATATTTATTTAATTGGCTAATTAATTCCCCCTCTTTTTGTGAATTAATTAATGAATGAAAAATTATTAATTAATTCACCTAATTTTCTAATTTCATCAATTTCTAATTTCCTAATTTCCACATCATTTCTAATTTTCTAATTTCCTAATTTTCTAATTTTCCTAATTCCTAATTTCCACCTATTTTCTAATTTGTCAAAATTCAATTTCCACCTAATTAATTTCTCTCTAGTCTCTCCCTATTTTTGTGCTTCGGTGGAAGCATGAATTTCTCATGCATCATACTTTTGGCATAGCAAGATGTCAGAAGCTTCTAGTCCTCTAACCTTTGCATTGGCAATATGTCATAATTCATGACATCAAAGGTGTCATAACCTTCTTCCTTCAACTCAATTTTGCCATTTTGAAATCAATTGCCTCTAATATCAATTTAATGCTAATCTTGTCTTTTCTCCAATTTATCTATAAATTGGATGAATTTCTTCAATCAAAGCCCCTGATCGTATTCTTGCACTATTGTCTTGTCTACTTGCTTTCACATCATGCTTATGCACTAGTAGGTGAGATCCACAAACAAAGCTATTTGAAGGAGAAAGAAGGACAATGGAGCCACATGAAGGAGACATTCAAGTTTGCAATGGTTTGCGTTTGAATTGATGTCTTGTTTTCATGTCTTTATTGAGTGTTTTTAGGATTGTTATCACTGCATTTTAGTTTTTGTGATTGAGCTAGGATAATGTTTACATTGCTTTGATGATTTCCAGATTCCTATCTGCATTAATTGGTGAACTCGACATGAACTAGCCCCCTAACCATGCTTTTGAGTGCTTTTGAGTTGATTTGCAGGTGAAAAACCCAAGAAACAGGGTAATGCAGGGCTTTCTAGGCACTTCTGTGCCTATGTAGGAGAGTTCTGTGCCTGTGTCAAGCATTTTGTGCCTATGTCAAGGAGTTCTACACCAATGTCAAAGGGATCTGCACCTATGTTACTACATTCTACGCCTGTGTAAGGCCAAAAACAGAGGTAAAAGGCACTGTTTTTACTTGCAAATTGCTTTGTTTTGCATTCTGTTTCTGCATTTTGGTTTTTTTGGTACTGATTCTTTGTGCAGCACCTTGGCATTATGCATGGAAAAGACAAAGATGAAACTACTAATGAATTTTATGCAAGTTTTCTAGTCAAAGATCAAACAAATCAAACTTCTGACTTGGTGGTTTTGCAGGTTGCCTTGTGCTCCAACTAAACTTTGTGTTTGTAATTCATAGTTAGGCACCTAGTATGATTTCTAAATAAATGCAATGAATGTGTGTTTTCTTTGATTTTTGAGTTTGACATTGGAGTAGGAGAGTATGCTCTCATCCTTCTTAGGGTGATCAGAAATCCAGATCTTTGATACCATTCTCATGGCTTGAATTGTGTGTTACCTTTAGAGGGCCTGCCTTCCCGACCATTTTCTTTCTTTTGCAAGAAAGTGACAATCGTGAGAAGGGAATGACCCAAAGTGAGTACAGCTAGAAAACCTTGGCATTCTAACTCACTATAAATAAATACCTAATGGGTGAAAGCTTTGAAGGAGGGGTTACGTGGGAATTGTAGTTACTTGGGAAGTGATGACCCTTGAACTCTTTCTCATATCAACATCTAATTAGGACCTCATGGTCTAAATCATGCTTGCGCAACTACATTTGTTTGGTATCTTGGTGGGCTTAATGTCTCAATCATGCTTGCGTGACACCAAGGAGTAACGCTTAATAGAAATCCTTACTAAACACCTTGTATTTAGAGGCCAAAAATCCTTCTAGTTGCTTGAGAAGGACAAGTTCGGATACTTGGAAGAGATACTAAGTTCGCCATGGGGAGATTTCCATGGGGACTGATGCTTGGCTGCCCTGAGAAGTGAGTGCCATGGAGGGGAGCCTGTGGGGTCAAGCATCTATGTATTCTCCTTGAATCTCATAACGAGTCTACCTCTCAAGTACCTACTGCCCTTGCCATCCATAAGAAATGTGTGAATGAGCATGATTGTTCTGAGTCTAAGTTGAAATATCTTGTCTTATTTGCTTGTCAAAAGTTGAGTTGTGTGTCATTTCAAAAATAAGACAAATTGATTCAAAACAAGGTTAAACACAGGAGTATTTCATTCAACAAAGTTCAAAAACACCTTCAAACATGGTTGTCAAACATTTTTCAAAATCTTGTCTCAACATTCATGTCACTTAGATTTAGGTTCATCCTAGGTTTGCATTTCGCAAATTCATTTTCAACTACCAAGGTTAGGTTTCACCTAGGTCATACTCCTTTGCATATCAATAAGGGTCATCCATTTGCATGTGTCCTCTTGCATTAGAGTAATACCATTTCATAATTCAAACTTAGGTTGACATTGTCATACATTTGCATTTGCATACCATAGGTCTCTTCATCAAGCTTAGGTCATTATCATATCATATTAGGGTCATTTGCATAGTAATTGTCCCTTTGCATATAGTGTCAAAACTAGGTTTTGTCATACTTGAGTAATGCAAATCTTTGATAAACCCTAAGTTATTGTTAGGAAGTCTTGACCTTATCAAACTTTTGTCTTTTTGTCATCAATGTCATTTGGTCAAACCTAGCTTAGTATCTAAGCATATAGGTGAGACATTGTCATTTTGTCCTTTTGTCACTTGGTCCTTTTGTCCTTTGAGGTCTAGACATCATTTCAATTTCCTAAGGGTCTCATTTTTAGAATTGCATTCATAAGTTTGTCAGAATCTTGAAAAACAACAAAAACTTTAAGTTGCATTGTCATCCTTTTAGCTTGCATTTGTCAATCCCATTAGTTGCATTTCATAGTGACATGTTTGTTGAAATGAGGTCTCAACCTTCTTACGAAGCCATGTCATCACAATTGAGCAATCAATCATGTCAATCCAATCTCTACATGTCTCAGAACTTGGATCAAACTTATCATGATGATGTAAGTCTCCAAATACAAAAACTAGAGGAGAAACTAGCTCAAGAAAATGAGATTTTGGAACAAAGAGTGAAAAACATTGAGAAGAATAGATCACAAATGTCCCAAATGTTTCGAAAATTTCCAGGTCGAAATCCAAAAGATTAAGCCAATTGATGTAAGATCTCTTCTTGAATGATCAGACATACTAGCTCTCCTCTCCCAAATAGAGATGATGAAACAATTTCAAGAAAAGAGACAACATCAATTTCAACATTATGTGCCTCCACAACAAGAACAAGAAGGTGTTTACTATCAATCAGATTTTCAACCAATACAACCAATGGTCCAATTTCAACAATATGTCCAGCCAACTATACAATGTCAACAAATAATTCAACCAATGGTGGAATATCAACAAGTTCAATCAACATATCAATGTCAACAACCACAACCAAACATTCAAAAACAAAGGTTGCAGCCCACACCAAGCCAAGTTTCAAACATGTCAGAACAATTGAACCAAGTCCAATATCAAAACATGAAATCAAACCAAATCCTTGCCAAACAAGTTCAAATTCCAGATACAACCATGTCAAAACCTCAAAAGAAAGGTGGCTTTATTGCAATGATCTAAAGGAAACTACCAAGTGATTTCTTTGAGGAAGATCAAGATAATACAATTATGTCTAGCAATGCCTCCTCTCCCCACAAACAAATTGACTCTCCAGTGGCATCTATCCCTACACCTCTAGATGTTTCACAAGAACCTTCCATATTGTCCTCATCAAACAATACACCCAAGGATGAAATTACCCAAGGACTATCCATAATTGATTGCCATGATAATCCAATTCATGATGCACATCCTTGTCATGTTTCAGAAATACAAGACCCAATGCCACCATGCACTTTATTGCCATTACCTGTTTTAGAGGACCCCATTTTAAGTCCCTCTTCCTCATGTTCAAGCATTGATTCCTTGCCAGAATCCATCACAAATGTTCAAAGTGCATTTCCTTCATGCCAAACCATTGATCCCTTGCCAAAATCCTCCATGCATATCCAAAGTCCAACCCCATGTCAAGAGGATAATTTAGAGCATGAAGAAATGTGTCTTGAAATAGATCAAGATCAAGATCTCGAAACCTTATCATCCCATCCAATTGTTGACCAGGACCCCATGTTCCTAGACACTCACAATGATTCCCCTATTCTTGTCCATCCTATCCAAAGTCCTATTGACACTCCATTTCCTGAGCAAGATCAAGATATCCCAATCCATCCAATCCCAAACAATCCCCTTCCATTTCATGAACAAAATGTCCTTTCAAATCCCATTGACATTCCAGATATCCCTTCCATCCTTTCTGATGATCCCATTGAAAGTCAAGAGCAAAGCACCTTTGAAGAGGGTTCCAATGATATTCCTCCTTGTCAAGATCAAATTATTCCTTCAGATCCTCCACAAGATCCTTTTGTTCCTCCATCTCCTTGTCTTAATGCTCCATATACACTCCAAGATCATATTTCTTTTGATGATCCCATTATTTCTCCCATTCCATCTCTTGAAGAGCCTATCATTGAACCATGTCCACTACACAATCCTAGTCCCCCTCATGATCCTAATCCCCCTCATGATTCTAACGTGTCAGTGCAAGATGTTCATGAATCCTCGACAAGCATAATGGGTTCTTCCACTTTGGTGAAATCCTATCCACTTCAAGATCTCATTATTTCTCTCATATCATATCCACCTCATAATGGACTCGCATCTTCTTCCCAAAGAAAAGAGTATCCTACAAGTCAAGATATTCATAAAGGCAAAGGAGTAGATCTTCATAAGCAAGAATCCCTTCATGTTAAAGAAAATATTGAGGGTCATGGCCTCAGTGAAATTCCTCAAGACGTGGGTACCCCTGCTAAATCCAACATCCCTTCAAAATCCAAGCATACACCTTCCCCATCATACTTTCCATCCATCTTAGGTCCTTATATTCCTTCATTCTCTATGCAAGGTCAGCTAAGGAACACATCCTTGAGTAAATTTCATCAATCCAAATGAACTCCATTTCATTCATATCCATCCATGCATTCCTTTCCCCCTCCAAGCAATTTGAGTATAAAAGTCATAAGTCTAGAAATCCACATGTATTCAAGGATCAACATGTCCAATCTAATCAACATGTCAAAGCAAAGAAAAATATGAGCCAAAAAGAAAAGGAAAAATCCAAAAGGTCACAAAGGCCCATTGCTCAAAAACAAAATTCAAAATATATATGGGTTCCTAAATCCCTTGTGCAAGCAATGCACTCCAAGGAACCACAAAAGCATGAAAAATCAAAAACTATGTGGATCCCTAAGCGGCTCCTTGAAGCACAAAATCCTAAAGAAACATCCAACTTGGCATCCAAAATTTCTATTCCTCCATCCAAACCTCTCAAATTTGTTCCTCCATCACCTCCTTCATCCATTTTGGGCCCTTATGTCCCAAAATCCCAAGCTATTCCTCCATCCAAATCTCACAATCTGAGATTCATTTTTCCTCCATCAATCCATCACCCCTCAAGGTGTGTGCCAATGTCAATCTTGCCAAAATTTCTATCCACTCAAGCACAGTTCTTCCAATACCCTATCCATTATCCAATGCATATTTTCCATCCTTTGATCCCTTTGGTCCAATCCTTTGCATAAATCCTTGCCTTAGTTTCATCTCATTTTCCATGTCCTTATCCTACCAATGTCTTTGAGCATACTGTTAAAGATCATGGTCCAATTTTTTCAAGGCTACTATCTAAACAAATAGATGCTTGAGTCCTTCTTCCATCCCCTATCATGTGGCCATCTTCTATTGAAAAAGTCAAAATACAAAAAAAAACAAAAAAGTGAAAAAAAAAAAGAAAAAAGAAAAAAGTAAAGCAAAAATAATTCGTCCACTGGTGAAAACCTGGCAAACAGGCGCTTTGGGAAAGTACCATGATGAAAACCTGGCAAACAGGCATCATGCATAATCTATGAACTTCTTGCATACCGTACTTGGGGGCAGGTTTCCTCCTTCATATCTTATTGCCCTTCACTATCCTATGGAACCCCTGTCATTACCCTTCATATCCTATTGTCCCTCATGTCCATTTCCTCTTTCCACCTTTGATCTTGACAAGGCTAAGGATCTTCATGAGAATCATGCATCTTGCTTGTAGCTTTTAGTCCATCATAGCTTTTGGTCTTTATCCATTTGCTTATTACAAATTTTCATCCATATTCCCTATCTTATTGCAACTTTCTGCCACTATCCCTTAGCCAATCTTGACCTTCAGTCCATGTCTCTTATCCATTCTTGGTCTTGCATATCCTATCCATATCTTATCACTATCCATACACTCTTTTTTTTCATTCCTTGATCTTGATTTGACATAAGGACGCAACATTTAAACATGGTTTCCAAAACCTCTTGACATGTCCCTCATGCCATGTTCCTGCTTTACATTGTCATATCCAGTCTCTTGTCCCATCACACAATAGCCCTTGAAAATTGCATCCGTATTGTCTCCATGATCAAAGGCCTTTGTCTTCCCTCTATACACCATCATTTCAGAAAGCCTATTTATTCACCTGTCATATTCCTTTCCTTGCTAGACACTGGGGACAAAATCATAAAAATCCAAAATCATAAAAAATTGAAAAATGTCCTGAAATAATCCAAAAAAAATTGAAAAATGTCCTAAAATAAATTAAAAAAAATTGAAAAATGTCCTGAAATAATCCAAAAATAATTGAAAAATGTCCTGGAATAATCCAAAAAAATTGAAAACTGTCCTGAAATAATCCAAAAAAATTGAAAAATGTCCTGAAATAATCCAAAAAAATCATATAATGTCCTGAAATAATCCCTAAAAAGTCAAATAAAGTCCTGAAAAAATGAACACAAAAAAATTGTAAAAACTTGAAAAACAAAAAAAAACAATATCCCCTTTGTGCATACAACAGATCGCTGAGCATACCTCCAACGACACGCAATCAAACATTGTGCTTTAATGAAATCACACATTAAGAGATGAACTTTTCAATCAAACCAGACATTCAAACTGATCACAATTGTCATATCAATTAAACGTTAACATCAATATCATTTGACCTTGTCACCATTATCATGGGTCTTATATAGGGTGTGGTATACTCCAAACCAGACTGTGTCCTATCTTAGAGGGGGTACCGTATTCCCTGAAACTAGATAACATGATCGTCGTATCAACACTTTCAACTTTTGACAATGAAGGTCAAGATGTTTGTTTGACTTGGTTGAATTTGTGCATCCTATCTTTCTACTAATTTATCTTTGGCTTCAATCATGTTCCTATGTTGCTTGATGATGTCACTATGTGATTTAGAGTGACCGAGATGGTTCATGGTCCCTTTCCTTGTTTTGTTGTGTTTGTTGTTTGTGGAATGTTTGTCACAAACTGGGGCAACTATATCATTCGGTGTCTGTGATAAGTACATTCTCTTTGTGAACGCCGCACATACCTCGACCCTTGATGTATGCACCCTAGGATGCTTCACTCATTCCTTGTGTGCGATGTGTCTGTCTTTTGCAAAAAGGGTTGCGTTCTAGCTCTGGCCTTCATTGCCATGATGCTCTGCATCCACTTTGCTACATTAAATAAAGGTTCTCACCTACAAAGTGCATTACTGAAAGAAAGTTTTTCTTTGCCTCTAACTGTCCTCTGTCTCATTTTCTTCTTACTAACATTTCTTCCGTCAGTTCGGATAGTCAGTTCAGGATAGTGCTCCGATTTCCCCAAACACATATGCTACATCCTGCATTCATTGGTTAGTACATTTGCATTACATCAAGCATCATATCAAGCATTTTATCCATTTCATATTATAAATGCATCGAAAACACATAAAAAAATATATCCATACATGTTCCACAATGGTACATAAATAGTGCATATGCCATCCATACATGGAAAATAAACATACGTCATAACACATTGCATCCCATCATCTCAATGCATATCATATCATATATAAAAATAATATCAGAGTACAAAATTGGATTGTCTGTCCTAAGTATGGCCCGCAGGCTGACTACATAATATCACACTACATAATGTCAACTGTTTGTCGTAAGGAGCACGTGCCTCTGTCACTGGGTGCTCCCTCTATCCTCCTCATCCTTGCCATGTCTCAAGGCTGATGTCCCTCCTGTCCAAGGTCCTGGCTGTGGTGGTCTCATAGGTCCACTCACCCCCATGCTGCTCACTGACCTTTGAGAGCGTGCCCTACTCTCTGTCCTCGATCATGCCCTGCTCTCTACTCTGGTGGAACTACACTCTCATATAGTGTCCTCCAATGGTGTATCTCCTCTCTGTTCTCTACCAACATCTATGCTATCTCCCGTGCACTGGCATCCCTAATCGACCCAATATACTCAGTGACTCTCTGTTCTTCTCGCTGTGCCTGGGCTATTGCTGTATCTCGAGCCGCTGTAAGTCTGGCTATCTCTGCTCTGAACTGATCATGCTCTATCCTCAAGATGGCATTATGTCTTTCTAATGTTGCAATGTGATCATGCTAACTAGCTATGGTAGCCCTGCACATCTCCATCTCCTCTATCCTAGCTATCTCCAGCTTTATGGGTATATCCTGCAATGATTCCTGATCGGCTGAATCTGGCTCATAATCGTCATCCCCCTCATCATCTCTATCCTTGTCATCCTCCTCATCCTCATCCCCACCCTCATCCTCCTCTCCTGTGAGTGGGAAGTCCTCCTGTCTCCTCGGTACCGAAATATCATGATCTGTCAATGGCACTGGCTATCATCGTGCAAACCATCACTCATACTCCTTTGTCGTCCTAGCGTCCACCACATCTGATCTCCAATCCCACTGTCTCTGTTGTAGCTATGTGAAGTCAGTGTATGCAATGTGTGGCTGAATCATCCTCCCCCACTGACTCGTCTCTTTGTGAGATTGGGCAAAGTGTGCAGTCCCTCTAGGTACATCCTGTCTCTCTCCAAACTGTCGTCTGACTCTCTCTGGCAGGCACATCTCAATCACTCTCTAGTGATTCACTGGTCACCCAATCAGGTATCTCTCTTGTCTACAATACGATAGCTCATCACTATCATCTGACCATCCAGGGCAATCAAGATATGGCCTCCATGTGAACTCTCTCAATCTATCTAGCTCATGTCACCAATACAGTATGTATCCAAAAGGACCCTGTCTTAGTGCTCCCCCATAATAGTACCGTAGTCACATAAATCTGTCCACTTAATTAAATGAATATTTAATATTTATTTGATTATTTAACCATCAATTAATAATTAATTAAATTAATATATTTAATTAATTCATCTTAACCCTCTTCTCCTATTAATTAAATAAATTATTCAATTTATTTGATTTAATTCACTTAACTAAATTCAGACCATTAATTAAATAAATAAATCATATTTATTTAATTAAATCTTCTCTCACATTTAAATAAATTAATATTTATTTAATTCCCCCAAAATCCCACCTCTCACATTTAAATAAATTAACATTTATTTAAATCACCTTTATCCTCTACCCACTTGTATTTTCCTACAAAAGCAAGTTGCACAACTATTTTAAATTAATTATTTATTTAAAATCCTATTTATCCTCACCCACTTGAAACCTTTAATGGTTTCCCTTAAAGTCTTCAAACTTGATGGCTTTAAAGTCTTCAAACTTGATGGCTTCCTTCTATAGTCTTCTTAAGCCTTTAATGGTTTCCCTTAAAGTCTTCTTGAGACTTTAATTGCTTCCCTTAAAGTCTTCAAGCCTTTAATGGTTTCCCTCAAAGTCTTCAAGCATTTTAAGGCTTTATCTTCCTTTTTCTCATTTAAATAAATTAATATTTATTTGAATATTTATCCAAATGCAAATTACACCATTTAATTGAAATAAATGATTTTATTTTAATTGAAAATACCAAAATTCCTCCCACTTGCATTTTCCTACAAAATCCACTTGCATGCCTAAACCCCTTCTAGATTCTTCTAAACCTTTCCTAATTAACCTAATCCATCCCCTAAATATTGTCACATTCCTAAGCAAATTGGAGTCACTTCTCAAAGACTCTAAAGTCTTTGAAAAGCAATTAATGCTTTGTGTGTTCAACAAATTAACCTCTAAAGTCTTCCAAACCACTTATGGCTCTTACATGACCATTAATGGTTAATTCCACTTGCACCCATGGTTAAGGACTTTGACCCCTAACTTAACCCTCATGTAACCCATGTGTCTCTTCAAAGCATTTATTTCTTTGACTAGGGTAACCATCATGTCCCCTCAAGCATTTAATGCTCCTCATCTCTCCTCTCAAGCCTCCTCATGGTGACACTTGTCAACATGGGATTGGGTTGAAATTCTCACATGGATTGAATATCTTTCAATCCTAACCCTTGTTAAGATTACTCAATCTTAACCCTTCATTTCCCCATTTCTTCTATAAATAGAACCCTTCTCCTCAAGCAAAAAAGAAGCATTAGAGTATTGTTGTTATACTGGCATTAGCATAGAGCTTTTTCATAGCATCACTATCTACACTTGCATAGCATTTTCTTATCATATTCAACTATCTTGAATCTCCATATGGCATCCATGGCTAGTGCTAAAAGCTGAGAGCTACACTCATTTGGGACTTGGAGAGGAGAGGAACAAGGGAGGAGCAACTATGAGCATCTTGATTAGCTATTTTATTTTATGTTTATATGCTTTCTATTTCATGCTTAATATCTCTCTTGATATGCCTGTTTAGGATAATCTTTTGTTGCTAACACTAATGTTTGTTTCTTGTGCTCTTATGTGTGTTGCCATCAAATAGATTTTCTAATCCTTTTTGCAGAGCATCATTTGGTGAACCCGACGTGAATCCAAACACCAAAAAGATCAACTTTTTTTTTTTTAACCAATAACATGTTTGAATGTTGAAAATGTCACACAGGTTGCGCTTTTGACACTGTTTTGGCGCGTTTGACATTATTTTGGCGCTATTCACCCTGTTTCAGTGCTTTTGCCTTCTCTTGTCTTTCCCTTTCTTTTAGTGCGTTTGTTTTAAATAGTGCCTCTGTTCAAACGCAGACTAGCGCTATTGTAACAGAACATTGTACAAATCACCTTGTAACCAAAAAAGAAAAACCAAAAAAAAAATTAGGCTTGTAGAAGCCCACCAAATAGGCGGATTTTACTAACTATTTTTCTCTTTTGTGCAGATTTAAATTAGATTAAAAAGTAGATTTATATTTTTTACTAACTTGTTTTTGAAGTTGGTTTTAAAAATGAATTCACTTTTTATTTTGGTTTAAAATTAACTTCACATTTCAAATTTGGGCTTTTGAAAAAGAATCACACATTTGTTTGGGGCTCTTAAAAAGAATTTCATTGTTCCAAGGTAAAAAGAACCACAAACTTATACAAAACAACTTTATTTCTTGGAAGTTAGGAAACAAACTTCGTTTTGGTGCTTAAAATCAACAAAACAAAATTTATTTTCTTGCATCAACTTAAAAGAAATTTACAATCAACACTTTGTTTTGGGCGATCTAAAAAGAACAAGCCATTTTTCCTTCAAGCTCAAAAACAATTTTACTTCAAGCAAGACGTGTTTTCAATTTAGTTGACTAGGATTTCAAAGTTTCTAGTTTACAAAATATTTTGCCTTTGAAGTTAAAAAGAACACCATGACTGTTGGAGCAACATCTCCAAATAGTTAGATCACATTGCAATGACAGATTAAAAAGAACAAGTGTTTTTCATGCTTGGCACACTTGTGCAAAGAGTTGGTCGAGTGGTCCTACCTCTAACACACACTATCCTCTCCCTTGGCTTTCGTGGTCCTAGGTGCAAGAGAAAAGTGTTAGTAACACTCAAAATTTTATCTTTTAAGAGAGGCCTGCCAAGAGACACATCACTCTTGGGAATGACCTCGAGCAGTAAATCCTTCGAGCTGCTATAGAAATTAGGTGAGAGTGAAAGCTGTAACCTTGGGTATAGCTGTTCCTACAGTGTAACTGGCCGAAAGGACAAATGGGCCCCACCACCAGTTACAAGGCTCTTAAGTGAGTCACTGCAGAATGAACTTATGTCCAAAAACATCGAACATGACTAAACACCTTTAAGTAGTAGCCCACCTGTTCTATTGATTGAGGATATTTGTGATATAATTTAGTGCAAGAGCATAGATGGTTTTGCTCCCAAGATACTCACCATACATATTTCCTTGAGTAGAAACATAGCTTTTTGAAAAGTCACTTGTGGCTTGATAAAAGTGGTGACTCCCCCATCATAGAGATCATCTATTTGTTATGCTCATGCAAGACTTAGTATATCACATCCTTACCTGCCACGGCGGGATTCATAAGGTATGTAGTACCAAAGTCGAAGAAATATCAAGATGTGGGCTAAATTTATCACAACTGGCCATTTGACCTTAGGGATAAAAAGTGTTTGAAGTGTGTTCGTTTTAAAGACCAAGTGCAAATTGAGCCGACTTCAGGCTTTGGAAATACACCTTAAAATACATCTAAAGGAAGGGTCATATACAAGTCCAAGGATTGGGTTGATCTAGACCCATACTCATTTGTGCCTTTTAGGCAACATTCTTGTGTTTGTGTGCTTGCTTTGTTTTCTTGTCAAAGAAAAATCAGAAAATCACTTCCCAAAAACAAAGTATTCATCGAACCAAACATCTGTCAAAACAACCAAAAACATCAAAAACAAGGTACAAACAACAAAAAGTCAAATTTTATGACCATTCTTCACATCTTGCGAAAGAAGAAGCATCATCAGAATATCAACTTGAAAAGAAGACCATTGAGCTCAAAGGCTTTGATCAAAAGGAGGAAATTCTTCTATATAAATAGACAAATCTTTGTCTCACATAGAGTCTTTCTGCGTCACATGCGTTTCTACCTTCAAGGAAAAACAAACGAATTTAATTCTGAATCATTGAACCGCAGAGCTTTTATGCAATATAGAGCTCTAAGTTATCACAAAAACCAAGGAGGAAAGATTAATCCCAACTTCTTCCCAAACGTCTGTATCACATACAACACAGCTCGAGAAATACCACCAACACCCGAAAGGGAAGAGGTAGAGTTTGTCCCATTTGTAACACAAAGTTTTTATTGAAGTTGAAAACATTTCATCCATTATCTCACTCATACATCATCACTTCATCATCAATCCATTCCAACTCTCAAAACATTAAGAGGTTCTTGCTCCAAGTTCTCTTTTTAGATATTGCTTGAATCAAATGCATCACAGAACTTTTTAGATGGTCTCTACATCTAGGATAAGCTCATCCTAAGAGACACATCTACGCAGGTTAAAACTAGTTCACGAGTGAATCCTCTCATTACTAGGTAGTTAAATTCGTAACACATCTCATATTTCTCTACACCTTATCACATCCAACCTTATCAAAACAAGCAAGCAATTCAAAGAAGGAATTTCGGTTACATCTACCTTAAAAGTGCTAGAGATCTACATGCAACACAAATCACCAACCATCAATCTTTCATTTCATCAAACAACTCATCATCATCTTCAATCAACTTCAACAAAAGCCTGCAAGCAAAATGGCTCAAACCCGATCACAGTCCAGGCAACGAGAAATAGAAAGGGAAGAAGAAGAAGAGGAAAATCTCAATGAATTTCAAGAAGCACTTGGAGGAAATGCAGATGACGAAAACCCAAGTACTCCCACTCCTACAACAATAGAAAGGGCTCAGCATAACCCTCTCTTTAATAGACTTTTTGATGAAATACTCAGGAGCAATGTGGATGCTCACTTCTTAAGACTCGCTCAAGAAGGAGTAAAACTCCCCTCTGACTTTGATCTTGCCCAATTAAGACAAGAATCAGAAAGACAAAGTCATCGTGAAGAGGAAAGAGGTAGAGATCCCATCAGATATAACATTCCTCAAGGTAACCCACCACCTCCTCCTCCAAATGAAATGGAGATGTTGCGGCAACAAGTCGAGAATCTCGCCCAACAACTTCATAGTGGTGTCAAGACTAACCAATTCTCACTCAATGACATCTGTCCCTATCCTTTTGATAGGAATCTTTACATGCCACCATTTCCATGAGCATTCGAAACACCCAAATTTGAAAAATATAGAGGAAAGGGGGATCCCCGCGATCATGTCCGAGAATTTCATTCCGCTTGTCTCGAAGTAGCATATGAAGACACATACCTAATGCGCCTTTTTCCCCAAAGCTTGGGAGGAACAACCACATCATGGTTTTCCCAACTACCAGGTGGCATTAGAACATTTGAGGAACTTATCCAAAAATTCCTCACTCATTACTCTCATAACATTGAACGCGACATCACCATGGCTGATCTGTGCAACACCAAACAAAAACCAGGTGAACTATTCTTAGTATTCCTGCAATGATGGTGCCAAATGTCTAGCAGACGTTCTCTTCAGTTACCTGAACGAGAACTAGTGGAAATATTCATTTCTAACTTAAACGAAGAAATGGAATTTCACCTAGATGTCAAAGACACTGACTCTTTTAATGATATGATTACCAAGGGTTTGAAATGTGAATGGGCACTTATCAAGAAAGGACTCATCAAAATCTATAATGAACCAAAGGATGGTCCTCGCCCATGCTTCAATAGTGATAAACCAAGCTTTTGGAATAAAAACAAGAATATCGTCAACGATGGGGTTGTGGATGCCCGAACTATCCAAAATGCACAACCTGTGGTTCGGTTTGCAGGACAAAATCCTTCACCTCAGAACAACACAAATGTTCCTTCTAATCAAGGTCACATCACATCTCATGATGAACCTAGACCTCATCAGCAAAAACAAAAATGCACATACACTCCCTTAGGGGAACCCATTGAAACAGTATTGCGACAACTCATTTCTCAAAATTTGGTCACTCTACCTAAGCTATCAAACTATGAGCCTCAGGTCAAACCAGCATGGTGGAGAGATACTAAACACTATGAATTCCATCAAGGAAGAGGGCACAAGACAAGTAATTGTCACCGATTGAAAGATCTCATTCAGGATCTTATTGATCGAGGAGAAATTGAAATTGAAGGACATGACCCAAAAACAACAAATAATGATCATCTGATGTTCAAAAATCCACTTCCATCACAAGATCGAAGGGGTCCTTCCACTTCTAGGCGAGGCACTGATACCACTGATTATACACAGGCTGCGTATAATTACACTGTAAATCATCGGTATGATGCCAATGAACAAGTTGCAACTATAACCTTCAAAAATCCCAACTCAAATTGCAATGTTGTTATGCATCACGGCAAAGTTACCATAAAGGAAGCTCCACAAGGCACCACCTCCATCCCAAAGCAGTACAATCTTATGGAACAATTAGACAAAACCCCTGCGCTTATATCCATTTTAGAGCTTTTGCATCTATCACCATCTCATAAAACTATCTTGGATCAAGCACTCCAAGAGGCATCAGTCCCTGCAAACCTGAATACAGACCAATTTCAAGCAATGGTTGGAAGTCTAAAGTCATCACCTTGTCTCACTTTTTCTGAAAGTGACAACGCTTCCTTCCAGCAACCTCATAACGCTTCGCTACACATTGAAGGCTTTATCAACCAACACAGGATCAAGCGAGTCTTGATCGATAATGGAGCAGGCCTAAACATTTGTACACTACAGTTGGTCACAGCATTGGGCTATGTGGTAGAATTAGTGGATCCTTGTAAGAAAATCACAATCAAAGCCTATGACAATGCAGAGCGTTCATCCAAAGGAGCTGTGGTACTACCAATCCGTGTGGGCCCTGTGGTAAAGCACATCATCTGTCAGGTTCTGGACCTTCCTCTGCCATACAATCTATTATTAGGGAGACCTTGGATACATGCCATGCAAGCTGTTCCATCTACCTACCATCAATGTATCAAGTTCCCACATAACGGTGTAGAGATCACAATTCTGGGCGATGCAAACCCCTTTGCATTTTGCCATAATATCAGCCATCAACCAGAGATTACCGTTCCTAATAATAGAGAAGCCATTTCCTCCACATCATATATAAGTCCCGCCTCTCTTGCCCGTTCAAACACCACTATACCCAAGCAAGAAAAGCTTAAGATGAAGATAGAAGAGGAAGGTCCTGGGGAATACAACTTGAGTCAACTCTTTTGTGTGGGACAAATGCCCACTTCTCCTAGAACTCATGGTAAACCACAGCAGGTACTCCAGCAACCACTGATCATGTCGGCATGTGCTTTGACGCCTTTCGTTCTTGGAAAGAGTCAAGAGGAAGAAACACAAGATGAGGACTTAGCAGACTGGATCTATAAAGATCCCATCACCACTGATATACCACAAGTTAGACTTCCTACGGATCAGTATGGCAAAGGCCTCCTCATTATGCAAAGAATGGGGTATGATGGTCATAGTGCTTTAGGATATCGCAAACAAGGACGACATGAACCTCTGCTCCCGGAATTAAAGCCCAAAGGTAATACAGGCCTAGGCTTTGAAAAGGAGATCTTTCCTAAGCTCAGATTCAAAGGAAAACCCAACAAACCATTTTGTCCACCTACTGCAAAGAGGACACCTTTCATAATCAAAGCACCATCAAGCACCATCCCAACTGCCCCATCGAGGCTCAAAACCCCAACACAACTATCACCAATGCCTTTCATCCCACCAAACAAACTCATAATCCCATCAGCAGCAACTGTATCAGAACCCGCAGCAGCATCTATGGCACCAGCAATACCAACAGATGCAACTGAGTCAATATTACCGATACTCCCTGTATTGGATTCCTTTATCCCCATCAATCTTCCTGCAGCACCGATCACTACAAAGGTACATCAACCAATCACACCTGCAGTATTTAACTCAAAGGACATCCTAGTATGGTATAGTAATCGGATGCTGGAAAGTGATTCAGAGACTGACTCACATGAATGGGAATTTGATTCGGTACAGCTTAACACTTCAAATGAGGAAGACACATCACCACCTCCACCACATAAAGACATCCCTATTTACGGAGAAGCACAGATAAAGACCACTTGGGTTCCTGAACTGGAAAAATCTTCCACAGATCCTACGTCTCATCCTACGCCTGATTCTGATAGGGAGAGTACCATTAACGACCTTCACCATAACGTCTTAACCCTCACTGATACATCTAATGCACTTAACCTAATCGATGAAGTAATGCCCATTATCCACCCTGAACTCATCGAATGGAACCAACCAAATCCCCCATGTCTTGACTTCTTCCAAAACGATGAGGCCATCATTGACTTTTTGGAATTAAGGGATAACCTACCAAGCGGGGATCACAAAGCTAGATTCGCCATAGAACTAAATAGCGCAGCATACTTTGGGGCGGATGCCAAACCTTTCAGCTACAAAAATATAACAATAAAACATGGATCTTCTAGTGAAAACCACATTGTGGCACTGTTTGATCTGATAGAAGTAAAAAGAAAGAGCTTATCCAATGGTGAAAACCTCTCTGAGGCGCCTGAGGATGAAGGGTTTGACATTCTCCCTGCTAGTACACAACAGGAACGATCAACGATTCTCATCGAGGAAACCAAAGAATACAATGTGGGGACTCCTGAAAATCCTCATCTCATACATCTAGCATCTCTTCTCACTCCAGAAGAACAGCCTAAATTTATAGAGTTCTTCCAGAAGCGTCAGATCAACTTTGCATGGTCATATGCAGACATGCCTGGGCTTGATCCCGATTTAGTCATGCATCACCTCACTGTAGCAGAAGGAGCCAAACCTGTCAAGTAGAAGCTTCATAAGATGCATCCTCAAATTGCAATGCTAGTCAAAATAGAACTCAAGAAACTCCTAGATGTTGGTTTCATTAGACCAATTGATTATGCAGAATGGATCTCCAACATTGTGCCTGTTGGCAAACCAAAAGGGGGCATCCGCATTTGTACTGACTTCAGAGATCTGAATAAGGCATGTCCTAAGGATGACTTCCCCCTACCAAATATCGACATCATAGTGGATCTAATAGCAGGACACGCCATGCTTTCACTCATGGATGGCTTTTCAGGATACAATCAAATAAAGATCGCACCAGAAGATCAACATAAGACAGCCTTCACATGTCCATGGGGCACATATTGCTGGAATGTAATGCCTTTTGGTTTAAAGAATGCAGGAGCAACCTATCAAAGAGCAATGACCACCATCTTCCATGACATGATGCATACCATGACGGAAGATTATGTTGATGACTTACTAGCAAAATCACTCACCAGAGAAGGGCATCTCCACATCTTAGATAAAATCTTTGATAGACTGGAACAATACCATGTTCGACTCAACCCAAATAAATGTGTCTTTGGAGTGACCTCCGGGAAGCTTCTAGGATACATTGTCTCAAGCAAAGGTATTGAGGTCGACCCAGCAAAGGTAAAAGCAATCATGGACATGCCACCTCCAAAGAATATCAGTTAGCTAAGGACATTACAAGGACGGCTTCAATCCATCCGAAGATTCATTGCACAATTGGCTGATAAGTGTCACCCATTCACACACCTTATACAAGAACATCCACTTTTAGTGGGATGCCCGATGCCTTCAAGCATTTCAGACACTTAAAGACTATCTCATGAATCCACCATTGCTGATCCCACCAGATCCAAGTAGACCATTGTTACTCTATATCTCAGCAACAAGTACAGCATTGGGTGTACTACTGGCACAACATAATGCAGAAGGAAAAGAGTGTGCTGTTTACTACATCTCTCGCACACTGGTGGGCTATGAACTCAATTACACGCCTATTGAGCGAGCTTGCCTAGCAGTAATATTAGCAGCCACTAAACTGAGGCACTATCTGTTAACACACAAAGTACAACTCATTGCAAAGATTGATCCACTCAAGTATTTACTCAGCAAATCAGCATTGACAGGTTGCTTAGCCAAATGGGTGATGATTCTAAGTGAATTTGACATCGAGTATGTGGACCGTAAAGCTATCAAAGGGCAGGTCATTGCAGATCAGTTGGCCGATACACCACTCATAGGCGATCATCCTCTCATTTCCAATTTTCCAGATGAAGAGATATTCATGATCACAACAGCACAACCATGGAAACTATATTTTGATGGTTCATACACTAGGCACGGCTCGGGGGCAGGCATTCTGTTTATCACACCTCAGGGTGATAGCATCCCGAAGTCTTACAGGCTCACATTTCCATGCACAAACAACATAGCAGAGTATGAGGCCTTGATCACAGGACTCAGGTTAGCCATACAATGGAGATTACAAGAACTGCAAGTATATGGCGATTCCCAACTAGTCATTCGACAAGAAACAGATGAATATCAGACCAAAGATGATAAACTCATGCCATATAAGCAAATGGTGGACACTCTAAAGACATCATTTACTACTATCACTTTTGAGTAGATACCAAGAGATCAGAATCGAGCTGCTGACGCCATGGCTACCATCGCATCTCTACTAGATCTTCCACAGAATTCAACATGCTACGAGTTCTTGGTAGAACAGCTTTGGATCCCCGCTTATGATATCCTTGAATCTGAGATGATATGTCACCTTGTCGGTTCTGAATCCCCATGGTACGGTGAGTTCTATACCTATCTCCATGATCACACCCTTCCTCCCAACCAATCAAATAACCAACGTAAAACCTTCATTCGCCAAACTACTCGATATACCATTATTGCCGAAACCCTATACCGACGCGGTCTTGATGGTACTCTCCTTTGATGTTTGGAACAAGGTGAGATAACAAAGGCTTTGGAAGAGGTCCATGAAGGAATTTGTGGGACTCACTCAAGTGGTCCGTCACTATGACCTGATACATGCACCGGCCCAGGAACTACAACCAATCATGACACCATGGCCTTTCTATCAATGGGGCCTTGACCTTGTGGGTAAGATTCATCCATCTTCATCCAATGGCCATAAATTCATTATTACAGCCACCGAATATTTCATAAAGTGGATCGAAGCTGTTCCACTTACCCAAGTCACCGACAAGTAGATCGCCTCATTAATCCTCAATTACATCATCTGCCGGTATGGTGTACCCATGTCCATCATCATAGATAACGGTCTTCCTTTCAAAAATCAGGATGTCCGTGAACTTTGTGAGAAATTTCATATCCAACACCGCTTTTCCACTCCCTACTACCCACAAGGCAATGGTCAGGCCGAAGCATCCAATAAAAACATATTGAGGATCCTAAAGAAGACAGTCAATGATGATGGCCGTGATTGGCATGTTCAATTGAATCCAGCACTATGGGCATATCAAACTAGCATTCGAACCCCTATAGGCGCAACTCCCTACTCATTGGTCTATGGCACCGAAGCTATCTTACCTATTGAGGTTGAGATACCATCACTATGGGTTTCCTTGCATAATCTAATAGATGATGAAGCGTACAGAGTCTCACGCCTCCAGGACTTAGAATTACTTGATGAGAAGCAACAAGCTGCATACAATCATCTCAAAGCCTATCAGCAGCGCATGAGCAGAAGCTACAATCACCGAGTTAGACCTCGTACATTTGAGGTAGGTGATCTTGTTCTTCGAGAAAATCCTTACAACCAACCAAACAGAGAACATCAGGGCAAGTTTGAATCAAAATGGATGGGCCCATATGTTGTCACTGTTGTATTTGGGTCCGGGGCATATCAGTTGGCTACTTCAGAAGGAGAACCGCTCGCAGATCCAATTAACAGCATGCACCTCAAATGGTTTTATACCTAAGCTGAACAAAGCATTAGGCTCCCCTGCATACCAGAAAATACCAAAAACATTTAGAAAAATGTCCTGAAGAAAATACAAAAACATTCAAAAAAGTAAAGAAAAATCATGCATCCAAATGGTGAACAACCACTCCGGTGGCACCTTGGGTAAGTACGATGGTGAAAACCTGGAAAACAAGCGCCACTTGTAAAGGCTATGGCTCCATTGTCTTTCAGACTTGTTGCGATCACATCTACTTCATACATACATCCATCCATCCATCAACCATGGCTTTTTATTCCTCTACAACTATGATAGTACTCCATACATCTTGCATCCCGCTTTTTCATAGTCATGTCTAAAACTGGGGGCAATTCCCTTAAACTATTGATGGAAGTGGATTCTACATTGTCTTATGATTCATTAAAGTTCTTCATTTAAAACTATCTCACAAAATCCACAAACATTGAAAACAATTCAAAATCCAAAAACATCCAAAACACTTCAAAATCCAAAAACATTCAAAACAATTCAAAATCCAAAAAAATCAAAAATCACACAAAAACATGGCAACACATTGTACATACTCATCCACGCAGATACCAAACAAACATTGTGATATGCTCCACAAAATGACCACTTATCAATCGACCACAGAATCAACATCAACACTCAAAACTATCTTCAACAAGGATGCATCCTTCCTTACCAAAACAAAGACAAGATGACATTTTCTTTGACAAGAAAATTCTGTTTACACTATCAAATACTTGGTTGATTTATAGTCTAGTAATTTATATCAGGTTCCTACGGCATTGTTTGTGTATCTTCGACACATTATTCCGATGAAGTTCTGGGGCATGTACTAATGGTGTCTACGTGGGAAGTTCACCAAGCTACGTGATCTTATGCCAAATACAGTCATAGATCATTACGGCTTGTTGACTACAGCGTATACCTCGACCATATGAGCATGAACCATTACCAAGGATCCTTATTCTTTATTCTTTATGTATATATTGTTTGTTTGCAGGAACAATGCTCTTCCTTTGGTTCCTTCCCCCTCATCCAATTTGGATAAAGGTTTTTATCTCTTAGTACGGTATGCACTTGTCTCAGGATGTGATTAGCCTAAGATCAAGGAGGATGATCCAAGTCATGCATGAACTGAGATAATCCTTGTCTGTTCCGCAAGCAATACTCTGGTCAACTTGATCCATTATATCAAGTTGCTTGTATTAACTTGCTATATCAAAATCCATGTAAGGAATACACAGGTCATCTTGAATCTTTATGTCAAGTTGCTTGTATTTTCTTACAACATTTTAAAGCTCAATGATGAAAATAGAGCACTATGGATCGTCATCTCATCTCATCTGTATATATTGCATTTCGTTGCATTCAACCCATCCATACACTCATAATAGCTGCATATCATGCATACATAGTCATAATAATGCATACTCTATTTTCCTCTTCTTCCATAGGAATGAGTCATAGGTTCTCCATTTCTTCTATCTAACATCGAACCCCCCCCTCACCCTCCCCATCTCGATGATCAGTATCACATACCCTACATCATTTCTCAATCAACCTAATCAAGCCACGTTCATCACCATCCATCTCTAAATAGGAGGGATTGTGTTTCCTATGTTAAGTCATCCAATAAGCCAAGCAAGTTACTCTATCTGCAATAGGTACCTCGCCTCACACACACCTAGACTATCAACAGATACTCTGATCACGTATCTTCGGGTCTCAATAGGTAATCGATTATGGTAATCCTAGACTACATCAGGCATTTATCATAATGACCTAGTCTCAACGGGGCTGCCATGATTCCCCACAACCATCCATCACACACACACACTATCAATTGATCAACCAATCAAACACAATCCAACGAACAATTACATCAATTGTCTATGTCTCAACGAGTATTTTGCTTCATATACCTTGGCAATTACATCAATTGTCTAAGTCACATCAGGTCACTTTGATTCACTTACTCAAACTTTATCATGTCCAAGTGACCAACTGACATCAACTGTCACGCTTTGACTTGACCAGGGCAATTAAACCGATTGCACCAGATTGTCCAACCAATTTTGATCAATTATATAGCATCAATCCAAACCCCACACTACATCTACTATGTATCTCTTGCATGACCTCAGGGTACTCATTGGCTTGTTGTTTCTTCATATTCACTCCATTTTCTCCCATTCTTTCATCACCAGTTCTAATTTCTTCTATTCTACCTCCCCTCCACTTTTCATTCTTTTTCGAGAGATCGCCCGATTTTTCAAAAAAAATTCGGCCCATCTCTCGAGGGGGTATACCACCCATTAAATTTACATTTATGGGGCATATTTCTTCACACCTATTTTTCTTTCTTTGAAACGACGCGATAAAACTGCACCGTCTCAAAGAGGGGCAAATGTAGTCACATAAATCTGTCCACTTAATTAAATGAATATTTAATATTTATTTGATTATTTAACCATAAATTAATAATTAATTAAATTAATATATTTAATTAATTCATCTTAACCCTCTTCTCCTATTAATTAAATAAATTATTCAATTTATTTGATTTAATTCACTTAACTAAATTCAGACCATTAATTAAATAAATAAATCATATTTATTTAATTAAATCTTCTCTCACATTTAAATAAATTAATATTTATTTAAATCCCCCAAAATCCCACCTCTCACATTTAAATAAATTAACATTTATTTAAATCACCTTTATCCTCTACCCACTTGTATTTTCCTACAAAAGCAAGTTGCACAACTATTTTAAATAAATTATTTATTTAAAATCTTATTTATCGTCACCCACTTGAAACCTTTAATGGTTTCCCTTAAAGTCTTCAAACTTGATGGCTTTAAAGTCTTCAAACTTGATGGCTTCTTTCTATAGTCTTCTTAAGCCTTTAATGGTTTCCCTTAAAGTCTTCTCAAGACTTTAATTGCTTCCCTTAAAGTCTTCAAGCCTTTAATGGTTTCCCTCAAAGTCTTCAAGCATTTTAAGGCTTTATCTTCCTTTTTCTCATTTAAATAAATTAATATTTATTTGAATATTTATCCAAAGGCAAATTACACCATTTAATTGAAATAAATGATTTTATTTTAATTGAAAATACCAAAATTCCTCCCACTTGCATTTTCCTACAAAATCCACTTGCATGCCTAAACCCCTTCTAGATTCTTCTAAACCTTTCCTAATTAACCTAATCCATCCCCTAAATATTGTCACATTCCTAAGCAAATTGGAGTCACTTCTCAAAGACTCTAAAGTCTTTGAAAAGCAATTAATGCTTTGTGTGTTCAACAAATTAACCTCTAAAGTCTTCCAAACCACTTATGGCTCTTACATGACCATTAATGGTTAATTCCACTTGCACCCATGGTTAAGGACTTTGACCCCTAACTTAACCCTCATGTAACCCATGTGTCTCTTCAAAGCATTTATTTCTTTGACTAGGGTAACCATCATGTCCCCTCAAGCATTTAATGCTCCTCATCTCTCCTCTCAAGCCTCCTCATGGTGACACTTGTCAACATGGGATTGGGTTGAAATTCTCACATGGATTGAATATCTTTCAATCCTAACCCTTGTTAAGATTACTCAATCTTAACCCTTCATTTCCCCATTTCTTCTATAAATAGAACCCTTCTCCTCAAGCAAAAAAGAAGCATTAGAGTATTGTTGTTATACTGGCATTAGCATAGAGCTTTTTCATAGCATCACTATCTACACTTGCATAGCATTTGCTTATCATATTCAACTATCTTGAATCTCCATATGGCATCCATGGCTATTGCTAAAAGCTGAGAGCTACACTCATTTGGGACTTGGAGAGGAGAGGAACAAGGGAGGAGCAACTATGAGCATCTTGATTAGCTATTTTATTTTATGTTTATATGCTTTCTATTTCATGCTTAATATCTCTCTTGATATGCCTGTTTAGGATAATCTTTTGTTGCTAACACTAACGTTGTTTCTTGTGCTCTTGTGTGTGTTGCCATCAAACAGATTTTCTAATCCTTTTTGCAGAGCATCAAGTACACATATGGTCGATGTGGTACTACTTGTCTCTCTGCAATCGGTCGACATATGGCTATGTGCTCAAAGGCCCATACCTGTAACAATGTGACTCCATAGCTCAAAGTCTGCACTCCCTGATATGCTATCTAATGCAACTAAAAATATAACATAGCAAGCACACATGGTCCCCATGCGTACACCGTCCCCTTTGTTGCCATCTGCTCTAGTACTCTTCCCCATCCAATAGGGAATCCATGTCCTCGTCTGTCCCCTACTAGTAGGCATGCTATCGCCTCTGCTATCACCACATATCATCGATCATACTCTGATGCCATGGTCTCCCAGCCAATCTCCCTCTCTACAATATCCAGATCATCTACTTCGCACTCTAATAATCTGCACAAAGCATCTCTCCATGAATTAGAATGTGGAGGATACGCCATACATCCTCTAGTGTCATAGTCGCCTCTCCAGTCGCCAGATGGAATAAGGAAGTCTCTGAATGCCATCGCTCTGCCACTGCGGTAAGCAGTCCTGTGTTTGCCCTAATCTTGGGCATGAATGTGATATAGTATATTCCAAGTCCTACTAATGTATCTCTATCCATGCTTCTGAGTCTATGTCATAACATGAAGCAGTCAGGTCAGTTCTCCCGCGTGATCAATGGGTACTGTCGACTCTGCATCACAATTGGGGCACATTTTGTCAGTTTTAGGGTTTACTCCTACGGGCTGCATTTCCTTGTTTCATGTCCAAATCAAGGTGTTTCTAATCTATTTTGCCCTATCCTATTCTTATCCCCCTTTTCGGGATCGTTCGCATGCTGTTTTTGATCAAATTGGGGATCTCAGTGCACAATTGCGCCTGTGTGCTATGTCCTGCACCTGTGTTGCATCAACTTGCGCCTGTGTACCCTACACAAGCACAGGATACCCTACACAAGCGCAGGATGCACTCACACAGGCATAGGATGCGCTCACATAGGCGCAGAAGTCAGTTTCTGCATTCCCTGTGGGCCTTGCAATGTCCCGCAAGCAATCAAAATTCATAAAATTGACAATATGGGTTTTTGAGATACATACCGCTACTCCCACGTTGTTCGGTCATCTATAGGTGTGTACACATTCTCTGAGGTGATCTTCCATTGGAATGTTTGCCATCTCTCTGCAAGTGTCCTTTTCCAGAGTAACAAATCCTCCTCTTTGGCTAGTGTAAATGAGCCCTTTTCACTCTCTTTGTCTCATTTATAGATCTTTGTCAGTGCATAGATGGACGTGCACCCTCTCCATCTTATGCTGGTCATGGTCTTTTGTACCTTCAATTGCTTGTCCTTCGTGCATCCGGTCTCCGATTGTCAGTCTGGTTGCTCCTATCGTGTTCTATCATTCTTATTGATCAATTGGCCTCTTTTTTGGATGTTTCCGGCCAATTCCTCGAGGGGGCATGCATATATCATTGTTATTGTCTGGGGCATTTTCATTATTGTTCTTTGAAACAACGCTTGAAATCGCATTGTCTCAAAGAGGGGCAAAATGTAGACGTCTAAAACTGGTCAACGCTTGTGGATTCATACTTTAACATTTGCGCATTGCCTTATTTTAGGGTTTTTGCATTACATTAACATTTCTTCTATGTTGTGTACTTGGTCTTTATCATTTGCGAGCATCGAGTCATTCTTCTGCATTCTTCATTTGTCTCGCTTTCAAATTTGGTCTTGTCGATAACAATCTTCAGTCATGATTTTGGTCAATCTTATCCTGTCGTATCAATATGCGTGCTCATTTGTCATATTTTGGACATCGTCAATCCTAATTAGGGTTTTGTCCTCTTATCAATCTTGTCATTTTGAGATCAATTTGTCATCGATCCTCGTCCTTGTCAATCTCGTCAATTTTGCGATCGATTTGTCATCGATCCTTGTCCTCTTCAATCATGTCAATTGGCGCATATCAATTTGGTCTCTTTATCAATATTGGTCAATTTGTCAACCAATTTCAATTGTTTATCAATCAAATCATTTATCAAGTCAGAATCATGATTAAATCAAATCTACATCAATTATCTTTTGTCAAGACCTAATCTTCTAAGGTTTTATGATTTATTCATTTAATCTTGTTTGTCATTTTCCATCTAGGTTAAATAATTTATTTATTTATCCTAAGTATTCTTGTCACAATTAAATCATTATTTAATTGGCTAATTAATTCCCCCTCTTTTTGTGAATTAATTAATGAATGAAAAATTATTAATTAATTCACCTAATTTTCTAATTTCATCAATTTCTAATTTCCTAATTTCCACATCATTTCTAATTTTCTAATTTCCTAATTTTCTAATTTTCCTAATTCCTAATTTCCACCTATTTTCTAATTTGTCAAAATTCAATTTCCACCTAATTAATTTCTCTCTAGTCTCTCCCTATTTTTGTGCTTCGGTGGAAGCATGAATTTCTCATGCATCATACTTTTGGCATAGCAAGATGTCATAAGCTTCTAGTCCTCTAATCTTTGCATTGGCAATATGTCATAATTCATGACATAGAAGGTGTCATAACCTTCTTCCTTCAACTCAATTTTGCCATTTGAAATCAATTGCCTCTAATATCAATTTAATGCTAATCTTGTCTTTTCTCCAATTTATCTATAAATTGGATGAATTTCTTCAATCAAAGCCCCTGATCGTATTCTTGCGCTATCATCTTGTCTACTTGCTTTCACATCATGCTTATGCACTAGTAGGTGAGATCCACAAACAAAGCTATTTGAAGGAGAAAGAAGGACAATGGAGCCACATGAAGGAGACATTCAAGTTTGCAATGGTTTGCGTTTGAATTGATGTCTTGTTTTCATGTCTTTATTGAGTGTTTTTAGGATTGTTATGACTGCATTTTAGTTTTCATGATTGAGCTAGGCTAATGTTTACATTGCTTTGATGATTTCTAGATTCCTATCTACAACTGTACAAAATTCTAATTTTGCATGCTCGATGATCAATGTTTTGTGATAACTGGTCGGTTCACTGCTCTATCAAAATTGACTTTGTATTTGAATACTCTATTTTGCTCGGTATATACTCCCCCTATATACTACACTCCTTTTGTTTGATACTTTGATGCTTTGATACTATATCACTTTCCCTTTTTGACAAACATCAAAATTTAGTTACCATTCGGTGGTGGCAACTGGTCAAAAATGGATTTGTACTTTGTTCAGGCATTGGTGAGAGCGGCAGAGAGGGCATCTTTAACACTATCCATGAGTGAATTCTGAGTTGTAATGTCTGCTAACAGTGAAATGAGTCCATCTAATGTGCTTCCCTCTTGTTGAGTGGATAGGGATGTAGCCTTGTTAATCTGCTCTTGGATGGATGAAAGATGAGGAAGGAATAATGTCTGAACTGTCATTATGTCCATCCTTATCTTGTGTTCTTCATTCCTTAGTTCCAATTGTTGAGCCATGAGCTATTGTAGCTTGATATAAAAATTCTGAATGGAATTATGCTCAGTGGTCAACTTATTAGAGAGATCGGTGATCTCTTTCTCAATCACTTCAGTTTTATTCTTGATATCTTTAATAAATAAAGAGAATGTACAGAGTTTCTGAAATAAATAAAGAATGTGCTTGAGTTGAGGGGTCAACTCAGCAATAAATTTGACAAGTTTAACTTTGCCAATGGCAATATCTTTCTATACTTCTTCAATCATTTTTGTAGTGAGCTCCTTGTCCTTTAACTTGCTCAAATATTCTGATGCATCTACTCCAGATGTCTCTATCTTGGTTAGGAGTTCATCCAGTTGTACATGGATGGCTGCATCTATTATCACTGTAGCTTCAGGTAGCATGTCGGTTGAGAGTGCTTTCACCTTCTGAAGTACTTTATTTTTCTTTTGAATAGCCATTTGTTTCTCTTGTTTGGCTTTGGCTTTGCATAGTTCACCTAAATCACTGAGTGCTTACCCCTTTAATTTGGATATATCAACATTGGGCAACACTATTGGTTTTGACAAATCTACTTTGAAACTATGCATTTTCATCTTCTTTTCTTTACCTTTCATTGATTGAACTAAGACAATGGCTTGTGAGGCTTGATGACCCTTAGTAGGTTGCTCAGTAGAGGCAACACTTTGGTCGGTTTCTTTGGCCTCTGTAGTGTCCTTTGGTGTCTCGGTTGCAAAATTTTCAGTGCTAAAAGATGCTTGTGAGGTCTTTTCTTGTGAAGTACCTTCTCCTATTGTAGACTTGTGACCTTTGGTGCCTTGTTTCATATCCTGAGGGACCTCGGTTGAGATAGGTTGATTGACAGGAGGATAGGGTTGAACTTGTTCCAAAACTGACTCACTGGATACAAGTTGGGCATAGGCATTCCCTTCTATCATTTCCTGTTCAGGTGCCTTTGTATCCATGATATCTTCATCTACTTGTATGGTGTCAGTAGGGTCTTGCTCGGTGACATTAGTATCTTTCTCGGTGACATCAACTATTTCAACTTCAGCTTGCTCACCAGCATCCTTGATTCTAAAGATTTCTTGCCATTTTTCCTTGGTCTCTTTCTCTACTTCCAGATAAAGTCCATTCATCAATTTTAAAGCTTTTTGCTTGACTAGGAAGTTTTTGTGGTAGTTTGTCAGATTTTCTTTGATTTCATCTATCGACATGTTTGGAAAGAGATGTACGAGACTTATTTCTCTAATCTATTTTTCTGATTCCATTGCATATTTCCACCTATTATCAATATGCACATACAATTCTTTTGGAAGAGAATTAGATACTTCCAATGGGACCAATCAGAATTTCAGAAGTGTGCAAATGACAGCTTCTTCTATTTGTCTCTTTTTGGCATCATTTCTAGATTCATACTTAACATATCTGAATGATCCAAATCCACCATATTGTTTCAGATTAGCACAAAAATTTTCAACACTATGTACATTTACCTTCTTACTCTTGACAATCTGAAATTTGCTTGCATCTTCAGATTTGGTGTCACTAGACTCTTTTGCCAATATGAGTCTCCGAGTAGATTTCTTGTAAGTTTTTGTTACCTTGGGTGCAGTAACACTCTTTGTTTTCTTACTCGGTGAAGCTATAGATGCTCGTGTGTTAGGTCACTTTGTTGGAGGAGTCAGTGAGGCCTTTGATGTATCCTGTTTCTTTCTTTTCAGCACTTTTCCCTTAGGCAATTCAGTGCTCAGTATTATAGCTACCTCTCGGGCTTCAGATTCCTCTTTGGTAATGGCTATAGTGCCTTTGACAGGTGTGGAGGAAGAGTCTTCTCCAAATTTTTCCTTTAATGCCTATATCATCTTTGTTGCCTTCCTTGTAGCTTTGGGTACTACAATGCTCATTTTTACTTTTTCCTTCACTTCTTCATATATTCCATACCTCAGCTAGGTAGAATGCCTTGGTAAAGTGAGGAATGCATCAATTTGTTGTTGTGTGATGTCAAAATCAATCTTGTAACCCATAGGTGGAAAAGATTGAGTTCTTGGTTCCATAGTATTCACATAACAGTAATCAGTGTCCACTTCAAAACATTTGTCATCTTTGTATTTCTCCACTAGCTTGGGTGGAATCCAGTACCTGTTATGCATCCTTTCCTGAAACTTGCTAAAATAATCATCCATAATATCATTAAAATTATCACCTAGCTTCTTGATGAAGTCATTGATCTGATGGGTGATTGGTCGGTGTAGCTCCCAAACAACTTTACCGACTGATCGAAAGAATTTTTCAAAATAGAAAAACATGCATATTAACAGTGATCCAAACTTTAGTGTATTGGCCAAATTGTTCTTCTTTAGCTTCCTTATGGTGTTCAGATTCTCAAATAGGTTTTTCAGCAACACCTCACATAAATCAATTTGCATGCCTTTCTTCACAATTTTATATGATAAGTCTACTGCTACATAGGGCACACTATTTTCCCTTGTTGATTGGAAGAAACAGTAACCTATTACTCTAATGGCAAACTTTAGTTCTACATCAGTGACATTGTTCAATTTCAGTCCTCTCCAATCTGATTCTACTCCGGTTAAACTGATCAATTCCTTTTGTGATATCATTTTCTGAGCTCAGGCATCATCATAAATAGGGTAACTGATGATCAAATGAATGATTTCCTTGGTGATCTTAAATGGTTGCTCTTCTAGCCACATAAATTAATCATGAACTCTGCTCAGAACAAACTTGACACACTGGGGTTTGAATACACGAGGATAGGTTAGGGCTTTAGTCAATCCCTTGATCTTAATGTTCTCATACTTGCTATCCATTTTACCATTGGTGCACAATTCATCATATGTGTCTTTGATTTCAACATTACCTAGTTCTTCAACTCGACATTTGGTGAAGAATCTCACATCCTCGACTAATAAAACTCTATCTGGAATGAGTGAAAATATGGTTTTGTCATCTGGTTTAGATGCAATTTTGGGAGTTAAAGAGTATTTCAGTGAGGGCTTTTTGATGTTCAACAACAACGAGATTCTGGATCTTAGGTGCCATTGCAGATTTCAGATAAGAGTTAACAATAGATCCTTAGGGTTTGAAGATTTTCAAACGGCAAATGCTTCACACTTAGCAGATAATAACAACTTGATATGATCGGTAAACCAGCTTAACAATGCATTGAGATTGATGTAAATACCTTGAATTTTGCTTTGGAAGTGGTTTGATCGCCTTTGATTCGCTTTGCTCTACTTTCTTGAAAACTTGGTGAGTGAAAAATGACTGCGTAAATGCTTTAAGTACACAATATACCTTATCGGGCTCCATGCAGGTTAGGTCAACAACATTAAATACACTCGGTTCCACTAAATTTTCTTTCCTTTTTTTTGTGCTTTAACTGAGTAACCAGACTTCCTTCATTTACCAACTTGACAGGCTTCCTGTATTCACCGACTTGATAGTCATCCTGTATAGTGCTTTAAAAGGCTTTGATAGAATTTCAAGATTACGAATACATCTTAGCTATGCAGATTTTGAATTAAGTACATAACAAAATAGGAACTGTTAAGATTTGATCTTTGAGAGAATGCAGTCCCTTCATACCTTTACCGATTAATTTGGAATAGGTGCACCTAACTTGGTAGGTAAGGTGCTTTCTTCATTTGACACAATTTCCTTCTTTTTACAAATCATCTGTAATTTTTCTTTTATTTCTTCAGTGTCTCCTCTAGGTTGATCTCTACAATCTCTAGCCAAGTGTCCAACTTTGTGACAATGAAAACATGCCATACCAAGATTTCTCCATGATCTTCGGTTGTTCATTCCAAACCTTATAAAGCAGTTGGCACTTATATGTCCATTTCTTCCACAACATTCACACCATATCCTTGTATTGTAATCCCATGGAACTACAAAATATTGTCGGTAAGGATCTGTGTGAGTTTGGTAACCTCCAGTATTTGCTCGGTGTTCAGACCACATGTAGTTCTTTTGCTTAAGCCAACACTTCTCGGTACTATGTCCATATCTATTGCAGTTTTTTACAAAACCCTTTGAATTTTGCCTTCTGATAATTGTTAACAGACTTTGTCCTACATTGGTTAAATGTATGACAATAACCATTATACTTAGTGACATTTGGTTGCTTACCTTTTCTAATTTGGCACATGTTAGCAGTTAGACCTTGATTTCCATAGTAGTTGCAAATAGGCTTCTTTCTTTTGATGTGCTTCTTGTTTCTAGCTTGCTTTGATGATTCTCCTCTCTCGGTTGTATGAATTCCCTTCTCGGTAGAGTCTTTTCCTTTGTAACCGATCCTGCTTCTTTGTTGGGTCTTCTTGTATTCAGCTGCTCATCCAACATCTTTGATGCTTCAGAACTCTTCTTCAGTGTTTCCTTGGATTTCTTCTCTATCTCAAGTTCATTGGTCAACCTTGATATTTCAAGTTTCAATGCTTTATTCTCATCATCTTTCAAATTTGCTTCATGATGTGCATAACCTAATTGATCTGATAGATTTTGTTGAATCCCAGTCAACCTTGTGATTTCATCATTCTTTTTAGATACTAATGCTTTAAGCTATTGATTCTCTCTTTCTAGATCTCTTACTTTATCCTCAGTTGTCCTCAATGCATCAAGATTTTTAGTCATCTGTGTGCTGAAATGTTCATGTTCTCTTTTCATTTCTTTTAGTTGATCAGTCAGTGCTTTGTTCTTTTCTTTCAATACTCCAATCATTTCTTTAGTCTCTTTAGATATACTATTCTCAGATGATGTCTCAATTTGTTCCACCAACTCTTGAGAATCCTGCAACTCATCAGATAATCTTCTTCTCACTTTCAATGATTTTTGCATTTGTCTTTGCATGTCTGCAATCACTTGATTAGCATGATCCAACTCTTCTTGCAGATACACAATTCTCCAAGATTGTTTATAACCTTTCATTGATAAGATCTTTCTCTTTAGGTTGTTAAACCTTTTTCCAAGATTCAAGCTCTGATACCAATTGTTAGGCCCAATATGGAAAGCTAATGTACTAAGAGGGGAGGGGTGAATCAATACTTCAAATCCTTTTAACAAGAATATCTTTACTGTTATGCATAAACCAAAAATTGCTGCAACATAACATAAAGCTAAAACAAATAAATAACAATCATACATGATTCACTCCATAACACATATATTTTGGTTACGCAGAAACTCTTGGTTAGAGAGAAAAACTACAGTGGGGATGGCACCCACAACTTCACTACTGCAATAATAAAGAGTGCTCGGTTAGAGCTACATGTTTAGCTATTTCTGATAGCTTACCCTGTTAGGAGTATCAAGATCTGTTAGATCTACCTTGCTAAAGGATTTTACAACACTTAAACTAAATGTTGTACCTGGTTAGAGGCTTTACAATTTATAGACTTGGTTAAAGTCTTTTACCCTGTTAAAGGTTTCTCTTACAACTTCAAAATATTTCAATAAAATCTTTACAAATATCTGCAACTTTACATCTAAAATGTTATAGCAGATTCTATGTCCTCAAAATAAGATTACCTTGCTTCTAGCATACCTCGGTAACCCATAAAGTAACTTGGTAAACCCTTCTGTTTACTCTATTCTTTGACTATTCTCTGAAATCCTTCTCGGTGACCTCTGTGTCTCTGTAATAGTCATAAAACTTAGTGCTTTCTCATGTATCACACATGTCTTTCTTTATACACCTTTGTATATCTCTGTCTGTCACATTTTTATCCTTAATCCATGCTGTATAAATAGATCTCTTATGTTGGTGATCTGATTCATTGCTTGGATCTTACAAACATGATTTATCGAATGAATAACTATACAAAATATTTCATTGGATAAATGACCTCGAAATCATACACAATCTTTAAGTGCAATTTCCAATGTGATAATGATTCTATGTTCCTCAATCTTGTAACATGTTTTCCCATTTGTGTCTAGATTCAATGAATCTGGTAACACGTTTCACTCGGTGTATATCAACTCGGTGTACCATCTTTGCTACTCAATAGACATGGAATGATACTCAGTAGACATCTCAGTGCATACTGGGCTCTGTGAATACTTTCTTCTTTAACCGATTGTACTATGCATACTGACTGAATATTTCGGTAGTAGTAACCGACTAGAGTATATAGAATGACTTTGGATGTAAAACTAATGACAATTTGATAAGTAGTAATAGTGCCTTCAGATTGCTTTCATAGGAATGCAATGCAAAGCACTGATCTAGGCTCAAAAGCCAAGCCTCAGCTTCTACCCCATTGGTAGATCCCCCAGAAGATGGTGGCTGGAGGCACAAAGTCTCTCTGATGAGATCCCTTGGATCACAACGTGCTCTCTCAAAATATACAGGTGCTACTACTAGAGGTGGTTTGGGTAGATGAACAGACTCAGGCTCATGCTCATCCTAGCCCTCTAAGGGATTAGGAGGTGGACTCTTACTCCATTCCCTAACTGTTGATCTATGGCTCCCCGAGTTCTGGTTTTATGCATGATGGTCAACTGTTGGAAGCCTATCCTGTACTATCTCAATCAGGTTCTGAAGCGCTAATAAGATGTCTCGGTTTGGGTCAACCGGTCGTTCTGGAGGACCCTCTGGGTTCCCTTTCGGAACCAGTTCCTCCCTATCAACATCTTCACATGCCATATGTGTACGCCTAGGACCCCTACCGTGCTTGCAAGCTTGTCGCGTAGTCGGAGACATCCTTATGAGAAAATAAAATAAAATGAAATAAATAAATAATTTTTGGAGAAAAATTTAATTAATTAAATAATTAAAGTGAAACGTAATGGAGAAAGGTTCCTAGTGTTGGAAACCTTGCTTTGATACCAAAATGTCGTGCCCAAACTTTAGGGCAAAAATGGAACAACAATTTTTTTTTTTTGACAACATAAACTCATTATTTAATCTACATTAAAATGAAATCAATTAAGTTTTGTCTTAGCTAAGGGTAAATAGAATTGTTTACTAAAGTTGAAATAATTAACTCAATCAAGCATGCGAAATTAAACTCAATGCGGAAAATAACTCTCCAAAAAAATCATTATTATTATTTCATTTATTAATAAATTAATTTAAACAACAATCTCTAACTAAATTGACAAGAGATATTATTAATCTCAAATAATCTTTTAATTGCTCTAGGAATTAATTAAATTAATTCTAACATTTAGATTATTAAAATTTAATAATCAATTGAGCAATAAATATAATGTCTCAAATTTGACTAAAGGGTTAAGTTAATCCTTAATAAAATTTGCCCTATAAACTTTAATTAATGTTGGCCAAATAAATAGACCCCTAAGGTCTAATTATTAATTAAGCATTTATTAATATTTATTAATAAAAATAAAACCAAACAGATTTCAACTTAACCTCTTATATATATATTTTTATATACCTATATGTTTAAATATAGCATATATATATATATATATATATATATATATATATATATATATATATATATATATATATATATATATATATATATATATATATATATATATATATATATATATATATATATAAAATTAGAAAAAAAAACTAATCTAAATTTATACTTATACATTCGTATATATATATATATATATATATGAAGTCATATAACTTATTGATATAAAATTTAATTAATGATTAAATATAATCATATAGGTACCAATTAAGCATGGGGATACCCTATTCAAATTTCGAATAAGGTTTCCCCTCATTTTTTTAATTTTATTTTTTACTTAACCCATTTAAAATTATCACCTAAAAACCTAACCCTAAAATCTATAAAACTTAACCTAAAGAGCCATACCTCTTTTAAAACTAACTCACGAATACCCTAACTTGAAATCTGGGTTAGGGTTTCATGTTATGCAACAGGGGATGAGCAAAAAAAATGGTGGAGGGCATTTGAGGAAGGCTGCGGGTTTCATTCTACACGCAAGGGTTGTGAATGTTCAAAGGGGGCCGTGGAGAGAATGGCTCCACTGCGGGTCGCGGCCCGTAGTGACGCCATGGGCATCCCTGTGGGGCGCGGCCAGCAGTGGCGTCCAAGGCCACCCCTGCGGGTTGCAACCCGCAGTGGCACTGCGATGCTTCTATGGGCCTCAGCTCCGGGGTACCCTAGGGTCTAGGGTTTTGGCGAGAATCTTTTTTTTTTTGTATATTTTTTTTCTCTTTTTTTTACTACATCAAATATGTATAAATATATGTATATATATATATACATATATATATATATACATATATATATAAATATATGTATATATATATATATACATATACATATATGTATAAATATATGTATATATATATATATATACATATATGTATGTATATACATACATATATATATGTATATATATAGATATACATATATATATACATATATATATATATATATATGTATATACATATATATATATATGTATATACATATATATATATATATATATATATATATATGGGCAGTTAGATTTTATCCAGCATGATAAATGTTTCAAATAGTCCATTTCTTCATTTAAAATAAACATAAATCTATTTAGCATGTACTAGATTTATTTTTGTTGTATTTCCCTTCTTTTTTTAAATGGAGTATTAAAATAAATTAATGACTGACATAAAGCAAAATAGAACAGAAATACAATAGTTATCTTTTTCTTTCATTTATTTAATAGGTTTAAAGCAAAAACCTTTGTGATATGAATACAATAGGTTTTCCCTTTGATGCATTTTTGATACAAGGTATTTAAAACTAAATAGTTTTCTTTTTTTATTTTCTCTATCTGAATTTCTATATTTCTCTTCTATGTCTAAATCTGTACTTTTCTAATCACATAAAAGCAGATTTTCTAAAGCTAACAGATTTAAATAACTGCATTTCTTTTCATTTTTAATGCCATATAGTTAACTATAGGAAAAGATTAATATATCTACTTTTATTTTTCTGCATTTTTTTTAAATGAATGACAGAGATAATCAAATTACAGCAACATGATTATAGTCTAGAAAACACTTAGGAACATTAAAAATGCAAAACTATTATTCTCCTAACATCTATTTAACCATATTTTGCAATAGGAAATAAATAAATAGAACTAAATAATTACTTTTCTCTTACTAACATTCATGCCTTATTGTTTCATTTATTTCCATTATATTTTATGCATTTTTTTTTTTGAATAACTGACAGAGATAAATAAATTACAGTAGCATTAATATAGTCTAGAAAACACTTAGAAATATTAAAAATGCAAAACTATTATTCCTCTAATATCCAGTTAACTATATTTTGCAATATCAACTTAACAAAAGAATGTATTTCTTATAAGAATACTTTGAATACAATATGTCAACTTTACAAATGGATGAAATACCCAACTAGCCTCTCATTCCTAATAAGTAAGTAAGGACTTAAATAAATAATTGTTAGGATTCCTAAAGATACTGAGAGGGGGGGATGAATCAGTATCTAATCGATTATAAGATTTTCCTAACTCAAAACATGTAGAGCATATCAATAATGTATACCAGTAAACAAGAAATAATGCAATAAACAGAGATAACAACAACCACATGAAAAACACACCATAACACAGTAGTTTAACGAGGAACCCGGTGTGGGAAAAACCTCGGTGGGATTTGTGACCCACAATATTCACTTACTGGCCAATAAGAGAATATTATTGCTACAAGAGGAGCATACATATGTAGGAAGGCCAAGTGCCTAGAGCTCACTGCTCAATTACAAAATGGGAAGTCTCACTGACTTACAAAATGGATTATATAAATCCAATGTCTTGTACTACTTCAAAATAGCATCTACTATGCCAGATCCAATACCGGTTTATAGCTCTGCTTTATACATAAACCCTTAACCTATAATTTGCATAATAGGTCTTCCTTATTTCGCCTATCTTCTTCTTTTCTTCCATGCTAAAATGTTCTACAATGATCTCTTATATATATGAGTCATTTTACAACTTGCCAAGTCGGCTTACAATGATTTTACAATAATTTACAAAATATATTATAAACAAAATTTATGTCAGCTTCTGTGCTGGTATACTTCTTTTCACTACCAGTGGTTTGTGTGCCTGTGTAGAGTCTGACCTTGCCGGTGCCAATAAATTGTCTTGCCGGTGTCATAGGATTCTAAGGTTGCCATCAATGACAAAACCTTCAATCACCTACAATATCTCATTAGAGTGTGCATTTGCCAACAATCTCCCCCTTTGGCATTGATGGCAACACTCATGAGAAAAATCCAAAAATTCTCATCCAAAAAGAATCTGACAAAATTGTCTTGCCAAAAATTGTGTACCAAAAGAATATGTGCTCCCCCTGAGCTGATGAGTCATTTGCTGGTTATTTTTCTCATTCCACTACTCCCCCTTTGACATCAATGACAAAGGTTGTCAAAGTGTCAATTGAGTGTGGTTTCCTGTTTCATCCTTGTAACCGGTTGGTACAATCTGAAAAAGATCTGCCAGTACCAGATGCAGGCTCTTAATGAACTGTTTGCTAACTTTTAATGCAGCCTCTATCCTCTGAATTGTACCAGTGAGGTGTTGCATTTTCTCTGCCGGTGTTTTCTGTCCTTGAATTAAAGCATCGGATATTTCTTTTCTTAAGGAGGCAAGGTAATCCAATTTTGGACTAAGTCTCCATTTTAGATCTTTAGCCTTTCTTTTTATTCTCTCCTTTTCTCTTTCCAACTTTAGAAGTTCCTCCTCGAAACCTGTTATTTTCTGCTCAAAAACTAATAATGGTTCAGATGAATTAATGAAATTATTAGCTAGTTGACTTATTTCTTCCTATATCTTGTTGATCTTCTAGTCTATATCTACTGTCAAAAAGTTAGTTTTACATGTATCTCAATACAAGGTTTTAAATTCCTTCAATGTACTACATAGTTCTAGTAAAAGAGTGTCAAATTGTCTTGTACACTTCTTTATTTCTTCTTCAAAGAATTTGTGTTTTTCCTTCTCCAGTCTCTCCTTGAATGCTTCATCTTTTATTTGTTCAACTATCACAGTGTCGTCCGTAATATACTTAGACAATGTGTCAAGTTGATTCAAAGAATCTTTATTATCTACATTGCACTTAGGTGCTATCATTTTCAAAATTTGAATTGTGTCATCAATTGCTTTGTATGCTTGTGAACTACACTCTGTTATCTTCTTGATAGAATCCAAAAGAACTTCTATCACATTTGTTGATTTGAAATCTGCAGTGGAAGAACCAACAATCTATATACCGCCGGTGGGAGTAACTTCTTTGCTTGTAGTGACCTCTGGTAGGTCAGTTTGTGTTTGCATTTCTTTAAGCAAAGGTTTGGATTGCTCGACTGTTGTTGGTGGCACTGTCTCTGTATGAACCTGTTCTTGTGAAGGAGCCTGTTGCTCTGCCTGTTTCTCAGTGTTGTCACCTGTTGGTTTACCTTCTGAGCTATTTGTTACTAGTGGCTTATTTTCCACTTCTGTTTTTCCTATTGAATCCTTATCTGCCACAATATTGACTTTCTGAGTGTCAATATTCATTGTGTATAACACCTCAGAATCAGGATTTGTGTCCTCATGTGGTGTGTCCATACTCTCATTAGGTGGTTGATTATCTGTGGTAACTACCGGTGGAGTATCAAGAGGTGGTGGGGATAAGTTATTTGTTATTTTTATGCTGGGTGGTCCACCAACCTTACCTTTTCCCTTATCCTTATCTTTTTGGTATACTTTGATGGGTTTAGGATTTTGATATTCTTCCTACTTTTCCTTTTCTACAAGGAATATGTCCCATGCATTAGTCGTTTCCTCTGCAACCTCATTCACTCTACCAGCCATAAGTGCTACATGTCAGTGTGCAATTGAAAATACTGACCGGTTAGCCTCTGAGATTAGTTTATCTATCTCATTTGGTGAGTTGACTGGATATACATCAAGTAGTTGTAATGAGTCATATAATTTGTTGATGTTTTTCAGTTTTCCATCCTCTGTTATTTCATTGAGAAGTTTGTCAATTGGAGCAATGGTTTGTTGAATCTTCTTCTTGGGGGTTAACTTCTTCTTTGGAGTCAATTTCCTAGTTGTGGGCCTTACTGCCTATTGTTTCTATCTGGTTCTTCTAGGAGAAGGTGTAGATACTGGTGAAGGTTTCCTTTTTCTCACAACTCTTTTGAATGCAACTGGTATATCACTTTCTGAAGAGTTTCCAATCGGTGAAAGGTGAGTTTCTGGTTGAAGTGCTTCTAACTCATTTTCAGTAATACCAGTTTGTTTGAGTACATCATCCTTAATAGCTTTCGCTTGCCTGTATCCTCTTCTAACTGTTGCTTCAACCTTCTTAACCCTTTTCTCTAATTGAATTTGGTTTTCAATAGTCTCTGCACTGCCAAATACCTCTTCTTTAAGTTCCTTAGGTGCTTCCAGGAGGGTTTTTGCATATGTTTCTATTATGTGGTCATCAGTTTCATACCCCATTTCAGTAACCCAAATGGTTCTTGGGATAACTACCTCCATCCAAATTTCATCCTTCTTTATAACAAAACAAATTTCATCCTTATACTTGCTTACAATTTCTTGTGACAATTTGACTCTGGTCTTCATCCGAGCCTTCAATTCCTGAAAAATACTCATCTATGTTCTTTTCTCTATTCTCTCCCATGTTGTTTAGTAAATCTGACAATTGTTTGCCTACTAGTATGTCAAAACCAAGATTTTTGTTACCTATGCTAGGTACTTGTTTGGTTATGTGTAGCATTAGACAGACAAGTAGATTTCCAAATCTGAATGTCCCCTTTTGTCTTTCTTAATCTTTCCCAAATTGTCAATTAGCTCATCTTTAAGCCATTCACACACATCTATTTTTGCATTATCATTGATCATGTCATAGGCACTCTTTATGCATAGGCTAGAGACTGAGTTTAACCTATTTGCATGTGTGGTTTTGTAGCCTAAGATCATACTGATGAATCTGACATTGATATCTGTTACATCATTTACCCTTAAAGATCTCTTGTTAGATGTTGTGTCGGTTAGGTTAATCACTAGGTCATTTGAGACCTTTGTTTTATCAGGTCTGTTACCGGTGGAGGGTAACCCTGTCATAGCGTTTACTCCTTCTTTAGTGATTTTGTGAACTAAGTCCAACCAAAAGAATGCACCATGTACCCTACTTAGTACTATCATTATAACATCCTTGGGAAAATCCAGAATATTGAGAATTTTAGTGAAACCTAGTGTTTCTACTATCTTGTGTTCAGGTTTAACATTACCAAATTCGTCACAAATTACAAACTTATACATATTCTTGATTTCCTCATCACCTAATTCTTCTATATGATAGTGAATATACATTCTAGGGTCTTCAACAAAAACTACTCCTTTAGGAATTTGAGAAAAAGCACCAACATTATCATCTTTCTTGGCAATTTCAGGAACTAACTGAAATACAAGTCTAGGGCATTTAATCACTTCGACAATAGTAGGGTTTGCTATGAATTCAGGAACAAATGAAGAAGCCATGATTATAAATAACTTTATCTACTTTAGGAATGATTTCTTGATGAGTTGCTTCACTTCTTTGCTCAAAATGCCTTTGCTCTTGAATTTTCATGCTCTCAAAGGTTTGAATGCTCGGTGAAATGAAAATGGAGCCAAAACACTGTTTTATAATGTTATTTTTGCCAACCACCACATTTAATGCTTGACGGTTAAGTAATGACTTAATTTATCTGCCGATATAGAAGTAATTTCAACTTCTCACCATCAACCAAGGGAATAATAGCATGTTTCACATTTGATTGCCAAACCCTCAAAGGAATTTTCTTCAGTTGGATGAAGAGTCTCCTGCCAGTGGAGTGTTACTTTGTTCTATCGGTGGAGGAGTATTTCTATCACCATTTAGTTCTGATTTCCTGATCCATTGTTTTGAGAATTCCTACGTTACCTCTTCAACTTTTTCTTTACCTTTCAAACTAGGACCTTTTATATTTACCGTTGAGGACTTGCTTCTACAAAATTTAGCAATATGTCCAATCTTGTTACAGGCATAACAAGTCACATTATTTTTCTGAATAGCTTTTCCATAACCTATGCCGGTTTGTGCTCTACATTGATTAGATAAGTGTCCAAATCTTCCACAAACATAACATCTTACATTCATTATGTAATTTTCTAATTTATGACCAATTTTGTTGCATTTTGAACATTGACCGGTGGGTGTATTGGTATTCTGATAATTTCTAGATCTACATTGATTTTCTCTATCACCATACTTGTTACAGTTAAAGCATTTGCCATTAAATTTATAAGCAGTAGGTTGTCTTACCGATTTGCCTTGATCTTGTGTGTTTGCAGTACCAGAGCTTTCACCAGCTTCAAATCCAAGACCATTAGTATCACCATTAGGTTTCTAATTCTTCAACATGTCACCAAGTTCTTCTGAGCTTTTCTTGAATTTTTCTTTGTGCTGAGCAGTATCTAGTTCTCTTTCCAAGATACCTTTCTGTCTCATGAGTTCATTTGAGTTATTCTGTGCATGCATCATATCTATCTTCAACATATAATTTTCATAACTAAGTCTTGTGTTTTCATTTGCAGCATCATTCAGTCTTCTAGTCAAGTCTTCTTCATTCTTCTTTCTATCTTCAATTTCTTTACAAAATCTCATAGTAATATCCTGCATCTCATTCTTTGTTGTCATGTTTTCTTGTTTCATCTTATTCATTAGATCACTAAGAGTTTTCTTTTCATCATTCTCATTTTGCATCTTTTCACAAAGTTCTCCTCTTGTTCCTTGCAATGGTAAGATTTTATTGAAGTGCTTGAATAATATCCTGTGCAGCCTTTAGATCATCTTCAAGTTTGATATTTTTTAACTTTTCTTCATCATAGTCTGAGAGAGCTACTTCTAATTGCTTTATCAAGTTTTCCATCTCTACTTGTGTCAAGATCTTCCTCAAGCTGTTAGGCTTCTGAAAATAGAGTACCAAGCTCTGATACCAATTGTTAGGATTCCCAAAGATATTGAGAGGGGGGGGGGGGTTAATCAGTATCTAACCAATTATAAGATTTTCTTAACTCAAAGCATGTAGAGCATATCAATACTGTATACCGATAAACAAGAAATAATGCAATAAATAGAGATAACAACAACCATGTGAAAAACACACCATAACACAGTAGTTTAATGAGGAAACCCGGAGTGGGAAAAACATTGGTGGGATTTGTTGGCATATGCACACTCCAATGAGACATTGTATGTGATTGAAGGTTTTTTCATTGATGGCAACCTTGAAATCCTATGGCACTAGCAAGACATTATACCGGAAAAGCATTACACCGACAAGATAGTGCATCGGCATTAGCAAATCACACTCTACACCGGCACCGACACAGAAGGAAGAAAGTATACCGGCACTGAGGCCAACAGGATTTTTGTTATACAATATTTTTTTTATTATTGTAAGCCGACTTGGCAAATTGTAAAATGACTCTTATATATAAAGGAGATCATTGTAGACATTTGTAATAATGATGTAGGAGCATAAAAGAAAATATTAGGCAGACCTAATGTGCAAAATATAGGTCAAGGGGTATATGTAAAGAACAGAGCAGGAACCGGTACTGAATCTTGCATTGAAGATGCTATTGTAAAGTAGTACAAGTTATTGGATTTGTATAATCCTTATTGTAAGTCAGTGTGACTTCCCATTGAGCAGTGAGCTCTAGGCAGTTGGCCTTCCTGCATGTGCAGGCCCCTATTGTAAGTAATATTCTCTTATTGGCCAGTGAGTGAATATTGTGGGTCACAAATCCCACCGAGGTTTTTTCCACACCGGGTTTCCTCGTTAACATCTTGTGTTATGGTGTACTTTTCATGTGGATATTCTTGATTCTGTTTATTGTATTATTTCTTGCATACCAGTACACTGTTATATTATGTTCTGCATATTTTAAGTTAAGAAATTCTTATTACCAGTTAGATACTGATTCACCCCCCCCCCTCAGTATCTGTGGGACCCCTAACAATTGGTATCAGAGCTTGGTCCTCTATTTTCAGAAGCCTAATAGCTTGAGGAAGATCTTGACATCGGTAAAGATGGAAAATCTGATGAAGCAACTTGAAGGAGCTCTTACAAACTATGATGCAGAGAAATTGAAAAATATCAAATTAGAAGATGATTTAAGGGCAGCTCAGGATATCATTCAGGCACTTCAAGAAAATTTTACTGTTGCAAGAAATAAGAGAAGAGAACTTTGTGAAAAACTAAAAAATGAGAATGATGAAAAGGAATCACTTAATGATATGATAAGCAAGTTGAAACAAGAGATCATGACAACAAAAAATGAAATGTAGGATATGACTATGAGATTTGGAAAGAGATTGAGGATAGGAAGAAGAATGAAGAAGAATTCACTAGAAGACTAAGTGATGCAGGAAATGAGAATACAAGACTTAGCTATGAAAATGACATGTTGAAGATAGATCTGATGCATACTCAGAATGACTCAAATAGAACTAGAAATTGCAAATCAACACAAAGAAAAATTCAAGAAAATCTCAGAGGAACTTGGCACCTTGCTAAAGAATCAAAAACCTAAAGGTGACACTTCTGGAATTGGCTTTGAAGTTGGTGAAAGCTCCAGTACTGCAAATACTTAGGATCATAGAAAACCGGTAAGACAACCTAATGCTTATAAATTCAATGGAAAATGCTTTAACTATAATAAGTATGGTCATAGAGAAAATGAATGTAGATCTAGAAATTATTAGAGTATCAACACACCCACCGGTCAATGTTCAAAATGCAACAAAGTTGGTCACAACTCTGAAAACTACAGGATGAATGTAAGATGTTATGTTTGTGGAAGATTTGGACATTTATCAAATCAATGCAGAACACAAACCAACATAATAGAGGATGAGTTGGCAGCTCCACAACCTGAAACTCATCTATCACCAGTAGGTACTTCTTCGGAAGGTGACATGCCAACAACTTTTAAAAGAGTTGTAAGAAAAAGAGATACCTCACTGGAAACCACACCTTCACTTAGAAGAACAAGGAAAAAGCAACAAGCAATGAGATCTCCGGTTAGAAAGGCCACTCCAAAGAAGAAACTAACACCTAAGAAGAAGAAAAGGACAAATAGAGACTTGGCCCCTCTTGATGTACTGCTAAATGAAATCATAGAGGAAGGAAAACTGAAGAACATAGAGAAAATTTATGACACTCTAACAGCTGATGAGAAAGAGCAAGTTGAGAACAGTGTTATATTGCGTATGGACATGTACAAGAAGTTCTTGATGGAAGTAGTAAATGAAATTCTCGATGAACTATTTAAAAGACTTGAGGCCAGAAGGCAAGCAGTGATAGAATTAGATAAGAAAATAAAAATTGAGAAGCTACTTGTTGTATATCCAGTAAACTCTCAAAAAGAAATTGATGATTTGATTGCTCAAGCAAACCGGTCAGTATTCTCTACTGCACACTGGCATATTTCACTAATGGTAGGATGAGTTAATGAAGTAACAAAGGAAATAGAAGATGGATGGGATATATTCCTGGTTGACAAAGAAAAACAAGAAGAGTATAGGAACCCTAAACCTATAAAGGTATATCAGAAAGACAGAGACAAGGGGAAAGGTAAAGTTGGTGGACCACCAAGCATCAAAGTTAAAGACAACCTATCCCCATCGGTCAAAATAACAACTACTGAAGAAAAAACGGCAGTAGAAAGTATGGATGTAGAGGATAATAATCCTAATTCTGAAGTCCTATACACTGTGAATGTTGATACTCAGAAGATCAACATAGTAGTAGATAAAGATACAACTGAAAAGTCAGATATGGCTAATGAGCCTCCGGTAGTAGGGGAAACAGAGAAACTGGTAGAAGATATAGAGAAAAAGGTAGAGACTGAGTCACAGACAGAGACAACACAACATACAAAGAAACCAATAGAGCTAAAGGCTCCGGAACAACATCAACCAGAATAGGTACATAAGGAAATAGTGCCACCGGTAACTAGTGAAGTAGGAAAACTAGTTCTTAAAGAAATGCAGACACAAACTGACCTACCAGAGGTCAATACAAGCTTGGTAACTTCCACCAGTACTCAGATTGTTGGATCATCATCAACATTCAAATCAACAAATGTGACTAAGGTATTACTTGATTCTATCAAGAAAATAACTGACTACGACTCATAGGCTTACAAAGCAATTGATGATTCTATACCAATTTTGAAGGTAATTGCACCTAACTGTAATACAGATAATAAATATTATTTAGGACAATTGGATACATTGTGTAAATATATCTCAAAAAATATTGAAAAAATAAAGGAAGATTCAATGAAGGATAAGGTAGAGATTGAAAAGCAGAAATTCTTTGATGAGGAAATAAAGAAGTGTAATAGAGATTTTGACACACTTCTACCGGACCTATGTAATTTGTTGAAAGAATACAAAAATTTGTATAAAGATACATGTAAAACAAAATTTTTGACTGTAGATATTGACAAGAAAATAAGCAAGGCATAGGATGAGATAAATAGACTTGCAGACAACTTTGTCAACTCACGTGATACACTATCAGTTTTTGAAGAGAAGATAGAAAATTTTGAGGAAGAACTACTCAAATTGGAAAGAGAGAAAGAGAGGATAATAAATAAGGCAAAACATTTGAGATCTAAACTAAGTCCAAGATTGGACTATTTAGCATCTCTACGGAAGGAAATTTCTGAGGCATTAACACAGGGAAGCAAAACACTGACAGAGCATTTGCAGCATCTCACTGGTACAGTGAAGAGAACTGAGACATCAATAAAAGATAGTTAGAAGTTTATGGATAGTATAAACTAAATTTTGGGAGATCTTTTTCAGATTATAACCACCCAACTACAAGGTTGAGGTTATGGATAGATGAAATTACAAACTCTACTAACATCTTGACAATCTTTGTCATTGATGCCAAAGGGGGAGTAGTGGGATGAGAAAGTTAAAAACATAGGAATCATATGCTCAAGGGGAGCTCTTAGATTTTTGGTAACATTTTTTGGACTACACACTTTTGAACACTTTTTGAAATTTCTCATGAGTGTTGCCATCAATGCCAAAGGGGGAGATTGTTGGCATATGCACACTCCAATGAGACATTGTATGTGATTGAAGGTTTTGTCATTGATGGCAACCTTGCAATCCTATGGCACCGGAAAGACATTATACTAGCAAAGCATTACACCAACAAGATAGTGCACCGGCATCAGTAGATCACACTCTACACTAGCACCGACATAGAAGGAAGAAAGTATACCGGCACTGAGGGCAACAGGATTTTTGTTATACAATATTTTGTTTATTATTGTAAGCCAACTTGGCAAATTGTAAAATGACTCTTATATATAAAGGATATCATTTTAGACATTTGTAATAATAATGTAGGAGCATAAAAGAAAATATTAGGCAGACCTAATGTGCGAAATATAGGTCAAGGGGTATATGTAAAGAATAGAGCAGGAACTGGTACTGAATCTGGCATTGAAGATGCTATTGTAAAGTAGTACAAGTTATTGGATTTGTATAATCCTTGTTGTAAGTCAGTGTGACTTCCCATTGAGCAGTGAGCTCTAGGCAGTTGGCCTTCCTGCATGTGCAGGCCCCTATTGTAAGTAATATTCTCTTATTGGCCAGTGAGTGAATATTGTGGGTCACAAATCCCACTGAGGTTTTTACCACACCGGGTTTCCTTGTTAACATCCTGTGTTATGGTGTACTTTTCATGTGGATATTCTTGATTCTGTTTATTGCATTATTTCTTGCATACCGGTACACTGTTATATTATGTTCTACATATTTTAAGTTAAGAAATTCTTATTACCGGTTAGATATTGATTCACCCCCCCCTCTCAGTATCTGTGGGACCCCTAAAAGGATTTGTGACCCATAATATTCACTTACTAGCCAATAAGAGAATATTACTGCTACAAGAGGGGCCTGCACATGTAGGAAGGCCAAGTGACTAGAGCTCACTGCTCAATTACAAAATGGGAAGTCTCACTGACTTCCAAAATGGATTATATAAATCCAATGTCTTGTACTGCTTCAAAATAGCATCTACTATGCCAGATCCAGTACCGGTTTATAGCTCTGCTTTATACATAAACCCTTAACCTATAATTCGCATAATAGGTCTACCTTGTTTCGCCTATCTTCTTCTTTTCTTCCATGGTAAAATATTCTACAATGGTCTCTTATATATATGAGTCATTTTACAATTTGCCAAGTCAACTTACAATGATTTTACAATAATTTACAAAATATATTATAAACAAAATTCCTGTCAGCTTCTGTGCCAGTTGTGGGGCCCATATACAATTTTCATTCCATATGTGTCCCTGTATGAAGTCATGCTTGTCTAGTTCATCGGTCAAGAACTTGCTTAAATTTTGCACTTGTCATTCGGTCCTTGTTAGGTTTCACTGCGTTGAACTTGAACCTTTTTGGTTCAAGGTTCAAAGTTCAACGGGCACTGTTTTGAGCGTCTTTCTTCTTCGTGCAACTTTAAGCTTTGCTAGTCCTGTCAGTATTTCGCATTCTTTGAACCTTGAACTTGAACCTTCTGGTTCAAGGTTCAAGTTCAACATTCATCAGGTTAATGTCTTTTTGTGATGGTTGTGCAAGGCTCTGAGTTTTATGTTTAGGTTCTTTGGAAGGCATGTGACTTGCCACGTGGCGATGGCCCAGACTTTCAGAACACGATAGACAACCGCCGAGGGAAGGAATATTATTTTTCTAATAATTTGAAATCTTCCATTTATGGCAAGTATGTGTGAAGATCGGTTGTGTCAGAAGAGAAGTGACTTAACAGTTAAGGCGTACCTCAGTGTAATCATTTCAAAGTAACTTCACACGAACAAGGAGTAATGATGGGTAAGATTTTCTCTACTTTAAAACTGAGTAGTCGTCTCATTGGAATTATTATTTTTGTGAGAAGATTTTGAGGAGTTTTCAGAGCAAGAAAATTAGGCAGCGATAGAGGGTTACAGAGAGCAGAGGAAGGTATGTTCAACAATTTTCTAAATTGCTGCAGTTTTTTTTAAAAGATCTGTGTGTTCTTTAGCTGCTTGTTTTTGTTTTCAATTTCCTTCTTCGCCTGGGATTGATTTGGGAAAAATCACGAACCAAAATATGACGCTTGTTTTACCCAAATTGGTGAGCTCATCTTCCCTTGTAAGCTCTTTACCGAATTGGGTGACACAACCCTGGTTCAACTAGATTTAGAGGTTTTTCTGGAGAGTGTAAAGAATTCAGCCACAAACATGATGAAAGATGTGGCTCAGAGCAGATTATTAGAAGTCGCTGCCTTCCCCACTACTGCTCCTTGCCCAGAGTTAGTCTTAGAATGCATGAATCATTACGACAAGGGTAATAGGTGCATAAGGAGAAATGATGGTGAAGTCTTGTTGTCTATTGACAGACAAACGGTAATGGCAGCTATGGGTATTCCACACTGGGAACCCTACGAAGACTAGACCATTGGTAAATCTTACGGGATCTTCTCTGAGAAGAATCAATATCATAGAATAGTGATTGCCTAGAATTGGCTTGTAAAATTCCAAAAAGGGGGCTCGAGGCTACCGCGACCTTTAACTCATGAACATTTAATTCTAGCAATCCAGGATTTAGTCATACTGCTGAGCAGGGTGTAGGGTAATTCTCACTCTTTTTACTAGGAAGACTAGATGTATTTCTTCATCCAGGTTACTCTGGATAGAAATCGGTTCATTGATTGGGGAACTGTTATTGCAGAAAGACTACATGAGGGTCTGAGTAATTATCTTAGAATGTCCAATTTTTATATGTCATCCTATCTGCTATACATGCTTGCCTATGTTAGAGAGTGGTTGGGGTTGTCACATGTAAAATGGGTTCAAGGCATGAGGATTTATGATTATCATCCTAGTTTAACTTTGAAAGGGCATGTTGATGATTATCTTCGTTGGAATGATATTTTTGCTGGAAGGCTGACCTTTGAGTTATAGGGAAATTTGCATAGAAGAATGTCCACAGAAGCGGTTGAACTCGTCAACATATATGGCAGTTTCTTCATAGAGTTCAGCCATTTCACTTATTTAAGAGTTGGAGGATTTAAGGGTGAACCCTTTAGACTTCCTAGGTACGTCTCAAACTCTTGCATATTGCTCGAAGTATCTAGATAGCTTGCTTACATTGCCAAAGATTATGGTGAGGACTCTGACACAAGTGGAATTTTCCCCATTGATTTAGGACATTATAGCTATAGATCAGTTTTTGATGCATTAAACCTTGAACTTGAATTTAAAAGGTTCCATTTGAAGTCCTTTGTAAAGAGGGATAACTTTGACAGTAGGGATTTTATTGCTCAGTATGTAAAGAAAGGGGTACTTGATCAGCATGTTTCTCAGTTGGAAGATTATTGGGAGGGTTGTTGAGATGAATTTGAAGTACAGAGAAGGAGTTGGTCAAGACTAACTTTGAAGCAAATTCATGATATGAAGTTACCCATGGATATCTCAGGTGTCACCGACGATGATGAGGACACACTTGACTCTAAGTTTATGAAGCGGGTTCATGATGAACCTCTTCTGGAAATAGATTGGAACAAGAAGATGGGTGATAGTGTTCAGACACGCACTTTCGGTGTAATTCGAAGGATAGAAAATTGGCTTAGGGGTCACCATTTTTGCCCAGCACAAGCCACCAACTCAAGAAGAAAAAATGGGAAGAGGAGTACTACAAATAAAATTTATGTTATGACTAACATTCCCATTTCTGATGCTGGAAAAGCATAGGGAAGGATTAAGGAGGAGAAACTTAATATCGGGGTTGAGCTTTCTGTTGCTGGTTGAGTTACTAGATCGAGATCTAAGAAGGGTTTCAAACTGCCGGTTTCTCACCTCATTCTAGATCTGGACCTAGAGGAAACACTGAGCAAGATGACATCCCCTATTTTCGAAGCGGACAAGCTTTCAATTGACATAGACACTATTTTTCAGGACTCAAGAACACTTGAGATCCAGTCTCATATAGACCATACCACGCCTCCCTCCTCAGCAGGGCTTCCATCCATGCCTTCAAAAGAGCTAACCCTAGCACCAAAATGGCTAAATGATTCCATCACCAGGAAAAGGAATGTAGTTCCAATTTTAGTATCAATGGAGGATGTCGTAAGTAAATGTCTAGGAAGGTCTACAAAGCCCAAAAATTTAAAAACAAAGGCAATGATTGACTTTGACAAAAATACAAAGCATTGGACTGCAGATATTGCTAGACCCGAGCCTAACAAAGATGCCACTATGGCTTCAGAGGTAGATTATGTTGTTGAATGAATAGTTTTGGGAATCAGAACTAGAGCTATGGATGTTAAGCACTTGAAGACTTCCACCAAATGAATCATCTCCTGTACCTGGAAGGATGAGAGGGACAAGGCTGAGTTGAAACAAAGTTTAACACAAATGGCTCAATATATCCATGCTTTGCAGAATAGCCCATTGCCATTATCCCAACATTCAGGCCCTTTTAGTCCAAAGTCACCTAGCAATCAAAAAAATTTGGATGAGGTTCAACAAAACAAGATGATCGTTGAAGTTTTCTCAGAATGGCTCACCACAATCATGTGCCAGGCAACCAATTACATAACTGACTTGGTCCAGATTTTTAAGGATGCTAATGAGGTTACCAAAGCCTTAGATTTTGACTTGGTCTCATGGCAGAAGGAGAAGTATAAATGGGCTGTGATTTCAAAGCAAATGTGGGATATTCAACGTTATGGGCTAATGAAATTTCTAGCTAAAAACCAAGTGTCAGGTTTGAATGAAGATGTCATGTTCATTTGCAAGGAGAGTATTGAGTGGCACAATCAGATTATTGAGTAGGGTTATAACGAGTCAGCCAGCCTACGTGGTGAATTAACAGCCTTGAGGGTGACCATGCAGAAGGACTTACGCTGTGTGGATGTTCAACTACTTAAGGAAGACGGTGAAACTCTAGAGGACACCATGGAGATGATTAACCAGTTCGGTAGCCACATCAGACAGATCAAGATGGAGAAATCCTTGTCTGTGGAAGATTTTATAGGGATCTCTAAGGTGGAATCAATGCTCACCATTTTCCTCGATCATCTGGATTCTCACAGAGATAAAGTGCAAATGGTGAAGAGGAAGAAGGAGCTTTGGAAACAGAGGGTTATTCATATCAGTTTGTCGCACGTAATGGTAATCGAGGAGTTTTCAAAAGTACACCGAGAGTGGAGCACAACCAAGGTGGTGATGGTGTCTGTTCAAGACACTAAATTGAGGGATCACACCAAAATAGACCAGACTGCATGACTAGTGTAGCTAGCAGTTGTTTGCCAGCAAGCCTAGTTATTTTCTTTAAAATTCGGTTATTGCAGTTAGGGTTGATTTCCATTAACTCTTATGAGTTAATTTTACTTTGGTTTAAAAGACTATTGGGTCTGGTGACCTATAAGTATCTGATGTAATAAATTTGAAGGGGTTGGCTAAGTTTTTGAAAAAGACTATCTTTAAAACTAGCTAAATACATTTTTTTGTGTATGAAGAAAGTTGAGGATCATCTGTGAATGTGAATCTTTTTAACAACTATTTTCAGTCTCAAATTTGTGTGTTTGATTTCAAAGTTTGATTTCTGTGTGAGTCTATTTTGAAGAAGGGGCTATTATACTTTCTATATGTGCAGGAAAACTATTGGCTAAGTTCATCTTTGAAGGCTTTTTCATTTTGTTTTAGTGACCATATGAAGTCAGTCGGCTTTATATAAAAGCTTATATATGAATTAGTACTTGCATTCATTGTGTATTGACTGGTGTATGAAATTGCCTTTAAGTGCTTTCTGGTGAAAATCATTCCATTGATTGTATGTAATTTGGAGCCGAATGAATATTTACTAGAGGGAGTTGTACCTAAATTCAGAGGTTAATCAATTAAATGATTTTCCAACTGATTGGTAGAAGAATTTTTCTTCTTTCTTGTGTTTCACACTACTATAATTTAATTAGATAATGAAAGACAAATCTATTTACCAACACCAGTATACTTCCTTTCACTATCAGTGGTTTGTGTGTCGGTGTAGAGTCTGACCTTGCTAGTGTTGGTAAATTGTCTTGCTGGTGTCATAGGATTGTAAGGTTTCCATCAATGACAAAACCTTCAATCACCTATAATATCTCATTGGAGTGTGCATTTGCCAACAATAAATACATTTCCTTTTAAAAAATAATACAACAGAAAACTCTTCTCTTTCATTTTTGCAACTAAGATACGACAATAGGAACAATTCCAAAGATTTTCCTTTAATCCCTTCCCAAAGCAACCTACAATACAAACTCTTGAGGTTGTGACCATGGAGGGTTGACCTCCCAACCTAGGCCTACTAGAAGCCACCCCCGAGCTTTGAGAACCAAGACCTAGACAGGTTACACTCAAACAATACACAAACAAGCATGGAAAACTCACAACAAACACATTCCCATCCCAAGGCTGAACATCATCACATAATGTGATTTCATGGGTGGAAGTGGACTAAGTACCTTGAGGAGAAACTGCAAAATAGTCGATCACAAGCCATCTCATGGAAACCAAGAACACATCACAAGTCCAACTTGTCCCAACATCCTTATGATCCCCAAGGCACACATGCCATAATATCTCCCCTTATGACCCCCAAATGCAAAAACAAAACTATGCAGCAAGGGTCACATAACAAACCCTTGAGATCACTCTCTTAAAGAGAGCCTCTTACTCTAAGGCTGGTAAACAACCTTCCACCCCAAATACCACTCTACCCTCCCAGGGGTAATATGGTCTTGGATACTCCTAAAACACAATTAAATGCATAACCAAAAACAAGTGAAAGATCACATATATATCTTCACAAATAAAACACAAGGGAAGAAAACAACTACATTCAAGCAATCTTTCAAAAACAAAGTTTCAACATACAAAGTAAGAGATTGAACCAACCTTGAATCTGTTAGGTCTCGGAAACAACTGAGAGTGGCGGGGGGGGGGTGTGAATCAGTTGTCTAATAAATTCAAACCAAAAACCACTTAACCAACTTAATGCTTAATACCGGTAAACCAATTAAGTGTGCCAATAGATAGTGTTAACAGTAAATTGCTATACCGGTAAAGATTAATGCATGAAACATAAACATAAAGTCATCCACAACACATAACACCAATATTTGTACATAGAAACCTTGTAAGGGGAAAAACCATGGTGGGAAACCTTACCCACAATCAAATGATACTAGTGTAGATAGTAAGTGTACATAAATGGGGTCTGCACATGCAGAAAGGCCAACAGCCTAGAGCTCACTACTCAATCACAAAAATGGGAGTCACACTGACTACAGTTGGATGGTTAAATCCAATAAGAATGTACTGCACAGAATAGCATCTTTATATGCTAGATTCAGTATCGGTGTAATGCTGATATGCTTTCATAAAAACTTAGCTTCACCTTCAAATGATATCTTCGTGTATACCTCTGCTTAATCTTACATATACCTTCACACAATTCTTTTTCGCATTCTACATTCGATCTTACAAATAAGATCTTACATTTATACCATAACCTAAGACCAATTTTAGTAGGTCGGCTCTACAAGATATTACAATAAAACATTTTACAAACAATATAATATCTAATGCAATAATCGATTAAACATGTCGGCTTAATGCATTTACACCAATATTAAATCATCTCCATAGCGTGTCATGCTGATCTGGAAAAGATAAACCTACCGGTGTAACCCTAGGTAACCCTGGACCTATTTGTCGGTAAAGGCAAATATGCAAATATGAATATACCAATGATTAATTCTTCAAAACAAAGTGTCCACATGATGCCTTCGATATTACCAAGTGTTTTCCATATCATTCCAAGTGTCGGTGAACATTATATCCTATCGGTGAACCATATACCAGTAATTGTGCAATAGTTACTTGCTTGCCAGTAAATGCTGCTAGATCACCAAAGTGCTAGTGTTTTAGTAGGTGTTGACATCAATAACAAAACCATACCAAAATACCAATAGAACCTGCCAAGGGTTTACAAGGGATAGTTTGGAGAAGAGAAGCCCAAATCCACACTTCTTTCCTTCAACACTTAGCCAAATATTCTATCCTAAACTTGCTTCCAAAATTTCAAGAACTAGTCTGCAAAGAATGAGAGTGGGTGATTAACTTCCTAAGTTTCAATCCTTTGCCTAAGAAGGCTTCTCTCACTCTTTCCAACCTCTTGGATATAGTGAGAGCTCACATTGGTTGGTCTTCCCCAAGCCTTACACACTCCCTAACCAAGGCACCTCAAAAAGGGAAATGGAATGGGGAAAAGGAATGACACATACCAAGAAGGTTATCTAACCAAGGAAGGCTCTCCTAAAGATGAAATTCGGCCAGCTTGGGAAACTCACTTTTTGGGGAGGTTATACAAGTTCTAGGGAGTGGACACATGGCCAAATTTGGCCTTCATCCATAGATACACCATATGGCCCACTAAAATTGCTCCTAAACTGACTCTAGAAGTTGGTTTAACCCTTTGAAAGTCCACCCAAAGTTTACCTACGGGTCAACTCTGAGTTGACCCTCCTAATGGCTCACTATCCTAGGTTTACTTGGGTCCTTCAAGAATAATTGGAAAATATAACATTGGTAAGATAAATTCCTCAAAAAGAGGCATGACAATGCCAACTCAACATACAACACATGTGTCAATTGACACTACCAAAAAGAATTCCACATCACAAATACACACATGGCAATTGTCCCTATTGAAATTTATAAATTAAACAAATTACCAAATTGAACACTCATGCAAGCATAACATTTACAAATTAAAATGCATTTAGAAATGAGGGGTTGTCTCTCCAAATAGACAACCCCTGGCTTCACAATCACACATACACCTAGGCTTGATTCTCCATAATGTTTCCATGGTCACATGGATAATTTTTCCTGCGCATCTCAATTACACATTAGTAATTCCCAAATAGCCTCATATAATATTAAACATATAAATAAGGATACAAATCAATCACTCTGCATACAATTGACATCATACAAATCAATTTACCATATATCAAAGCAATCCACATAAGCAATTATCATAATCCTCATAAATTTAATCCATTCATAAGATATACATCATATTTATAGCATCATAATAAAGTCCTGCAAATCAAATAAATGACATACACCATCTCAATGTTTTCCTATCCTAGAATCATATAAAATTCTATATCCATAGTGCATAGAAATGAAGAATCAATATATCAATGTTATCCAATCCTGGGGTCATATAAAGTTCTATATCCATAATGCATAGAAATAAAACATCCATAATAGTTCCAACATGAAAATCACTAAAATGCTAGGATGGGTCGGGCTAGGGCCTCACAAGATTGGTGATATAGAAGACAACATGATAGGTTCTTCAGAACTTACCTCAATTTTTTATCAAGAAATGGCAGTTTTTGAAGAAAAGATTGAAAAACTAGAAAAAGAAAAAGCAAGGATAAGAATGAAGGCACGTGAGCTGAAAAAAAAACTTGGTCCTAGATTGGACAACCTTATAACTTAGCGGATTGAGCTGTCTAAAGAAACAATTGAAGGAGAAAGATTAGTGGAGAAATAGATGCATTATCTAACCAGTATGATCCAGCAGACTGAAACCATTATCTCTGACAACACCAAATTCATGCAGAGTCTTAATCTGATTTTGGCGGATATCTTTCAAATTGTACATAACCAGATACAGGCTATGAGGTAGAATTTTGAATTCTTTGATTCTTTTTGATATCCTTTGTCATTGATGCCAAAGGGGGAGTAGTAGTATGGAGAAAAATGTACAGATGAGATCATTTTCTCAAGGGGAGTGCTCCTATTTTTGGATATGAATTTTTGGATTTTTCTCATGAGTGTTGCCATCAATGCCAAAGGGGGAGATTGTTGGCATTCTACACTTAGATGAGAATTGTTGATGTTGTCATTGATGAAAACCAACTAGTAATATGGTTCATAGGTTACACCGACAATAGACTTCGCATACCAACACTGACAGCTACACAAAGTTAATTCACACAAGCATCCACTTTACACCGGCAATGAATCATACCGACACCTAGGCCGACATAAGATAAATTTTTGTTTATGCGAATTATATTGTAATGTAATTAATTATTTGTAGTCAACATGATGTATTATACAGACTCATATATGTATGAGATCTTATAGGTCATTTTGTAAGTATGAAAAAGTATGTAAAGTATGTAAGAAAAAGGAGAAGATTATGTAATTAGGTAATGATTATGAGAGAAAATATCTGTATATGCATTTTGATATAATAATTGTGATGAGCGAATAAGAGAAGAGCAAAGTGAAGAAAGGTTTATGGAAGAGGTATTTGATGGAGCTTAAACCAGTACTGAATCCAGCATTGTAGATGCTATTTTGAGCAATACATTGTCATTGGATTTAATCATCCAATTTTGTAGTCAGTGGGACTCCTATTTTGTATTAAGCAGTGAGCTCTAGGCTGTTGGCCTTCCTACATGTGCAGGCCCCTATTGTATCAGTAATATTTATTTATATTGGCCAGTGAGTAAATATTGTGGGTCACAAATCCCACCAAGGGTTTTCCCCTACTGGGTTTCCTCACCAAAAAATCTGTGTTATGGTGTGCATTGATGGGTATAATTTTATTTCTCTTTATTTCTTTATTGCTTATTTACTGGTACATTAATTTGGGTTGTAGAGTTGCAAACAAGTTTAAATATTTCATTTACTAGTTAGACATTGATTCCCCCCCCTCTCAATGTCTTTGGGACTGATCAAGTATCGAACACAACAATTTCCCCCTTTGGCATTGATGGCAACACTAGATGCAAAAAACATCTAAGCACCAAGAAGTTCCAAACAAGTCTCCCCCTTTGGAAGACAACCAACAATCTCCTGAGTATCAATAGCTCTCGCCCTATGAATGATATCTCTGTAAGGTTATGAATGATTTTTCACATTACTATCACTCCCCCTTTGACATCAATGCCAGAAATCTGACAAAAATATCAAAGCAATAATGTAAATCTCTGAATCTCAAAGCTGACTACTCCACCTGAGTAGTAGCACCACTCATCAGTGCCTGAATGAATAATGTCTCTGATAATGCATGTCGGACTATTGACAAACTTCATCAATCAAGTGTCTGTCAGAGGGGCAGAAACCCCTAACCTATCTCTCAAATACTCAAATGATTCCTTAGATAGTGGTTTAGTGAATATATCTACAATATGTTCTTTAGTGATCACATAAACCAATTTGACTTCCTTTGCTTCTACCTTGTCCTTCAGAAAGTTCTACTTTATTGAAATATGCTTAGTCTTAAAGTGAAATACCAGATTCTTAGACATGTCAATAGCTACAGATTTATCATAGTAGATAGCTATCGGTTCACTACAATTTACCCTGATATCCTTCAACATTTGCTTCATCCACAAGACTTGAGTGCAATTAGTTACTGGTGCAACATACTCATCTTTTTCTATAGATAAAGAAATACATGACTATGTTTTTCTGATCCATGAAACCAGCTTCTTTCCAAGAAGAAAGCTCCACCACAAGCGCTCTTCCTGTCATCAGTATCTCCTTCCCAATCTGAGTCAATATATGCACATAAAGTGAAATCATCATTTTTAGAATACCATAAACCATATTCTGTTGTTCCTTGCAAATACCGGAATATCAACTTTACTACACATTTATGATTTTCTTTAGGATTAATTTGATATCTTGAAACAATACTTACTGCATTCATAATTTCAGGTCTAGTTTGAGTTAGATATAACAGACCACCAATCATAGACTTATACCTTGTCAGATTTACCAATGTAGAAGTATCCTTGATATATAGTTTCTCACTTGTCACCATAGGATTACTTACTGGTTTCAAATTTTCCATACCAAACTTCTTCAACAATTCCCTCAGATACTTAGTTTGATAGATAAAAATGCCTTTGCCAGTTTGAGTAATCTACAAACCTAAGAAAAATTTCATCTCAGCAATCATGGACATTTCAAATTCATTCTTCATGTTGTTAGCAAATTCCATGCATAATTTATCTTCTCCTCCAAAAATGATATCATCAACAAATACTTCAATAATTAGAATATCATTGTCAGTGATCTTATAATATAAATCACTATTAGCACTACCTTTAGTAAAACCAAGCTTCAAAAGATATTTATCCAACCTAGCATACCAAGCTCTAGGAGCCTGTTTTAAACCATATAAAGCTTTCTTCAATATGCAAACCATATCTTTATCATTTGTTAGTGAAAATCCATCAGTTTGTTCAATTTAAACTTCTTCCTCAAGATCACTATTCAAAAATGCACATTTAACATCCATTTGATAAACCTTATAGTTCTTATAAACTGCATAGACAAGAAATAGTCTAACAACTTCAATTCTAGCTACAGGTGCAAATGTCTCACCATAATCAATTCCTTCCATTTGAGAATATCCTTTACAAACCAATCTAGCCTTGTTCCTTACAACTTGACCATCCTCATTCAGTTTATTCTTAAAAACCCATTTAGTTCCAATAACATTCTTATTTTTAGGTCAGGGAACTAAAGACCAAGTCTCATTCTTCTCTATCTGATCTAATTCATCTTCCATGGCCTTTAACCAATGTTTATCCTTACAAGCTTCAATAACAGTTGTTGGTTCAACTTGAGAAATAAGACATACCTTTTCATTTTCCATTTTTCATCTTGCAATAACTCCCTTTTTCCTATCTCCAATAATTTGATTTTCAGAATGATTTAATCTTGCATACCTTGGTGTCTTTTGAACTTTAGGTTCACTACTCTAATCATCAATCACAGTTGAATTTTCTGATTGTGTCAGTGTAACTATCTCAGCTTCCTATACTGGTTGAGTCATTGTCGGTTCAGTTATGATCATTTCCACTGCCGGTTCCCTGTCATATGATATACAATGACTTATGTACTGTTCATCCACTTTCACATTATCACTCTCCACAATTTTCTGCAATCTTTTGTTATAACATCTATATGCTTTGTTTTGAATTGAATAACCAAGAAATATCTGTTCATCACATTTAGGATCAAACTTTCCAATTGAATCATCTCTTTTGATATAACATTTACTTCCAAAAATTTTGAAATATTTAACAGTAGGTGTATGTCCAAACCATAGTTCATAAGGGGTCTTACCGGTTTCACCTTTGATGTGAACTCTGTTGAATGTGTAAACTGATGTACTTACTGCTTCTCTCCAGTAGATATGAGGCAATTTAGCTTCCATCATCATAGATCTAGCTGCATCCAAAATGGTTTTGTTCTTTCTTTCCACTACTCCATTTTGCTGAGGAGTCCTAGGTGTAGATAGTTGTCTCCTTATTCCATTTGTCTCACAATAACTATTAAATTCATGAGAAGTGAACTCACCTCCATGATTTGATCTTAGACATTTGATTTTCAATCCAATTTCAGTTTCAGCCTTTGCTTTAAAGATCTTGAATTTCTCAAAAGCTTCAAACTTCTCCCTTAGAAAGGTCACCCACATCATTCTAGAATAGTCATCAATAATCAATATGAAATACCTATCACCTTGAAATCTTCTAGTCCTTGCTGGACCACATAAGTCAGTGTGAATCAAATCAAGTACATCATTAGATTTATCATGTATGCTTTTAAAAGAACTTCTAACTTGCTTACCCAATTGACATTCCTTACATACTAGATTATGAGGCTTCATAATCTTAGGTATATCTCTAATTGCCTTAGTTGAACTGATCTTAACAATACAATCAAAATTAACATGACACAACCTCTTATGCCATAGCCAACTCTCATCAATATGAGCAATTAAGCATGTCTTATTACCAGTCTTCAAGTTGAAGATATTACTTCTTGTCTCAATACCGGTTGCAATCTCCAAACCAGCCTTGTTAATGATTTTGCACTTTCTATCTTTAAACTGAAGTTGAAAACCCTTATCAACCAATTAACCAACACTCAAAAGATTATGCTTTAAACCTTCTACATAATAGACATTATCAGTATTATTCTTTACATCCAAAGAAATAATATCTCTACTTTTGATCATACATGCCTTGTCATCTCCAAATCTGATTTGACCAGCATTGTATTCTTGTAGGGATAGAAATTTCCCTTTATCTCCAGTCATATGATGTGAGCATCCACTATCAATTATCCATTCATCCTTATCTTCAACTTTTTCTACCAAGGCCTTTTCTTCATTTTTGATAGCCGGTTATGGTTCATCTTCCTTCAAAGCATAGAACACCCATTCTTTTTCATTGCCAAATCCACTAGTAGAGTCTTCTGTCGGTTCATCTCCAGAGTCATAAGTTACTCCTTCCTCATTTTCTATGTAGCATTGTTTACGTTTCTTGAATATATATCTATTCTGGTTAGGCTTAAAATATTTCTTAACTATTTCCTCAAATCTTGCATTCCTTTCAAGACATGTAGACGCAAAATGACCAATCTTATTATATGCAAAACATTTAAAAGGTGCTTTTCCTTCATACTTACTTCCAGTTGGTCCTTTAGGTACTCTTCTAGCAAATAAGGCTTCAAGTTTCTCAAGTTATTCATCTTATTTCCTCATGTCTTCCAATTCTTTTGCATATAGGGCTTTCCAATCACTTTTGCTGATAGATGTTGATGCTGATGCATGAAAAGAAGGTTTAGACTTTACAGCTCCAGAAGATCCAAATTCTTCAAGCTCAAAAGCAGATAATTTCCCAATTAGAATGTATTTGTCAACTGAAGTGTTTGTCATTGTTCTTAACTCATTAATTGTAGTTGCCTTCATCTTGTAAGACGGTGGAAGGGCTCTCAAGACTTTGGAAACTATTTCATCTTCACTTAGAAATCCTCCACAACATTGAATTCTCACAACAATCTCATTTACTCTTTCCATAAATACAACAATTCTTTCATTATCTTCCATTTTCAAGTTCTCATATCTTACCTGGTAACCATCAAGTTTAGCAATTTTGATAGTATGGTCACCTTCATTCAAAGTTTTCAATTTGTCCCACATAACCTTAGCCGATAATTTATTAGTCAATCCCATGATCTGCTGATTAGTAAGTGCACACAAGAGGGCTTCTCTAGCTTTGCAATCATTTTCAATATTCTTATCCAAGTCTGTAGGAGCAGGATTGCCAGATACTGGATCATAAGGTGTGTATCCTTTCTTAGTGATCTCCCAAATATCCTTGCCAAGACATCTAAGATGAGTCTCCATTCAAATTTTCCATATCCCATAATTTGTTCCATCAAGCTTAGGGATTTATCTTCTGAAAATAGTTGTGAGTGGATTAGAAGTGTTAGTAGCCATAGGATCTACCTCAAGCTATTAAGCTTCTACAAAAGAGGACCAAAGCTCTGATACCAATTTTTAGGATAACCGATGAGCAACTGGGAGGGGGGGTGAATCAGTTGTTAATAGATTATAACTTTTAATCCACAATACAACCTTAAAAAAATCAACCTTAAAAAAATATCGATAAACAATACAACTTAATAATTAAATAGATAATCAATGCAAATAAACCATACCACATAAAACCATGATTTGTACGTAGAAAACCAGGAAAGGGAAAAACCATGGTGGGAAGCCTACCCACAATCAGATGATACTTCTGCAGAAAGTATGTGATACAATGAGGGGCCTGCACATGTAGGAAGGCACATTGCCTAGAGTGTACTACTCATTACAAAAGAGTCTCACTAACTATAGAGAGGCTACAACCATCTCAAGATAAATGGACAACAATCCAAGAGAGTGAACTTGCAGAAATAACATCTACCATGTCTGATTACATCCCAAGTTAAGCTCGGTGTCGGAGGACTAAATCCTCTTTTGAATCCAATTCAATCACCAATGATCGACCAACTCCTCTGCCTGAATGATATTACAATATTCACACATTACATTCCTTGACCATGACCTTTCCACTAACCATGATACATTACAAAGAGTTTCTACCTTTTATTTATACAAACCCTAAGGCCTAAACCAATTAGGTTGGCCACCTAAAAGATATTACAATAAGATCATTACATAATTCCTTACTACAATGATATGACATGTTGGCTTAAGACCAAAACAACAATAACAAATCCATAAATCATCTCGAAACATCCCAATAACATGTAGAGTACATGTTAGCATGATACCGGTCCATAACCTAGGTAGGTACCAGAGCTACTCTGGGTCCACCATGCCAAAGCAATTTCTTAAATAAATTGAAGTATGATCAAAGAACATCTTTAGCATCCTGAAATCCATGAAGAAACTGCACCAACACCAATTATGCATCCTGTCACAATTCCTCAATGAAAGCTTTATTGGTAAAGCCCTAAACCAGTGCTAGTAAGGGTTTACCAGAGTGTATGATAGCATCTGATTAGCAAGCCAATACCAACCAAAACATGCTCATGGAGAATATACCACATGAAATCAAACATGCTTCACTAATCCAAACATGTTGGAAGTGTCCAATAGATAGTCTCTTCTATTGGTAACACTAGATCGTCTACCGGTAACCAAAACCTGTCTATCGGTAATCAACCATAACAGCTAGTATTGACATCAATGACAGAACATCAATGCAACACATAATCAATTCATCCATAATGCCAATAGTTTAGTGGTGACAGAGTGTCAGTATTTTGATCTACATTGCTTCATATTGTAATATCTTGATCTACGGATTTGGAGAAATGTTTGGTATGTTGTTATGTATCCTCAATTCAAGTGGTTCATGTAAATTTACAGCTCTACAAGTATTATTTCAAGGTTGACAGTCATTGTAGTTAGTATTCTTGAGGTTCAGTGTATTGATGATGTGAATCTAGTAATTTGTGTTGGTGTGGATGTTATTACTGTAGTTTATGATGCTTGTGGAAGTTTTTGGATCATTTGACTTTTGTGTTGGTTGTCCACATTGATCGTTGAGCCTACAACTGATGATTTTCTTTGGTGCATTAGTGTTCTTCATGTTTTTGACTGACCGAATGCTTTTAGCATGTTGTGAATGTTCAATGCATAATTCTTGGAGGTGTTTCACATTTGAGGAATGTGATATGGGTTTGTGTTATGTCTTGGCCAATATTTCTTGGTCCACATGTGATATTATAGTGTGTGTGGTTATATTTTTGTAATTAGGTGGTAAGTGTTGAGCTGACCTTGTTCATCTTTCCAAGGTTGATGTCATGTATAAATAAATGTAATATCTTTGTTATTGAGAATGTTGTGAGTGTGTGGTGTTGTGGATGTGCGAATAATGTATTAATTTTTTAGAAGCAAAGAAGAAGTCTGAGAAAGGTGGAAGTTATGTGCTTAACCAGAACTGTAACCAACCATTAAGGAGATGATATTTTCTAGTTCATTACTTCTAGATGTTATCTTAATCTATTTGTAAGTCAATGACTCTTCCCTGGGTTGTAGCCCTTGTTGTTTTTGACTAGTGAGATCTAGGTAGTGTGCCTAAATGCATGTGTGTTCCCCATTGTAATACTTCTATACTTCTAACAGAGTATAATCATATTGTGGGTAGGTTCCCACCATGGTTTTTTTATTGACCGGGTTTTCCACATCAAAAATCTTGATGCTATGTGTGTTTATGTTGTGTTGTCAATTTGTGTAAGTTTTTGTGACAACTAATTCATCCCCTCTCTTTGTTGTCTACCCTATTTCCATCAATTGGTATCAAAGCAAGTTCCTCCAAAGAATCTTAATCACTTGAGGTGATCCAGGATGGCATCTTACAAGAAGGGCAATCTAAGATTTGATGGTACTAACTACTCTCTTTGGAAGAGTTGCATGGAGTGTCATTAGAGATGGATTGAAAAATCTTATTGGACTATTACTAAGAACAAGTATACCATTCCTACAAATGGACCTTCAACTCTAGATGAGATAAAGGAAGTTGAATACAATATTAGGGCTAAGGAATCAGTATTGAGTGCTCAGACCTACTTTGAGATGACAAATGTTATGGAATTGCAGACTGCTCATGAGATATAGAAGAAGTTGGAAATTGTGTATGAAGGAGATAGTTATGTGAAGATTTCCAAGTTGCAAAGCCTAAAAGGAAAGTATGAGATGTTGAGGATGTTGGAATCCAAGAACACTGAGAGGAGGGGTGAATTAGTGTTCTCTTGGAATGATTAATTTTAACCTTATTAGCACAACAACTTAATAAACGGTATGCATAAAATTAGACAACAAGAAGTAATAATGCAACCACAAAGATGAACACCATAACACCACAGATTTATATGTGGAAAACCTCAATGAGGAAAAACCATGGTGGGATTGGAGACCCACAATATCTCTCCACTATTCAGATGAATAAATATTATATATAAGGGGCCTGCACATGTAGGAAGGCCAACATCCTAGAGTGCACTTCTCATCACAAAGGAGCCTCACTAACTACAGAAATCTTCGAACTACAATCCAGATTTAAGAATGAACTGCAGGAATAGCATCTCCTATGCCTAAGTAAATTTCCAATTAAGCTCAATACCGGAGGTCTTAAACCTCTTACACAAACCCAATTTGATCACCTATGATCGACCAAATCCTCTGCATATGATTACAACTTTATTCACACATAGATAATCCCATAACCCAAGACCACTAACCATGATCTATGAAGGAGATCTTACATCATATTTATACCAGCCTGGGAACTAAACAATTAGGTCAGACACCAAAAAGATAATACAATAAATCTATTACATAAAATCACAAACCAATGATAACACAAGCTGGCCTGAGACCGAAACAACATTAACCAAACAATAAATCCAACCAGTAACGCATCAGGAGCATCCACCAACACGTTACATAAACCAATCCATAACCTAATAGAATAGTATTAGGTCCGGTGCTAAATGCCACACCACCAATCAATTGGAACACAAACATGATAACCATCAGCATCCCAAAAACCTTCTAGAAGCCGCACCAACACTACTTATCGAATCCATTAAAAGATCTTCAACAAAGCTCTGTCGTTAAAACCCTTATTGGTAACCAAAAGGATTACTAGAACATATGATAGCTTCCAGATCACCAAATCCTGAACCAACTGAATGTGACACACATCTAAATAACATGAATAACCAAACCAAACCAATTCCACCAAACTGAACATACCAAATAATAGTGAAGATGAGCTCTAGATCAATATCACAATCCAACCACTCTACTGGAACCCGATAGATAACCAAACAAGCTAGTGTTGAGATCAATGAAAAACATCAATGCAACACATAATCAATTCCTCCAAATTGCCAACAATCTCCCCCTTTGGTATTGATGGCAACACTAGATGTGAAAAACATCCAAGTGCCAAGAAATGCCAAACAAGTCTCCCCCAATGGAAGACATCCAAGAAATGATATATCAATGAAGTTCTGAACCAATTATCTCTATACAATTTGACCATCCATAGACCTGAACCAAACTCCCCCAATGGGATACAACCAATGTGAAATTTTGTTCCTCCCCCTTTGATTGGTATCTCTGTTAAACTCTATTTTTCACATGTATATCTCTCCCCCTTTGACATCAATGCCAAAAATCTGATATAAACATCAACAAAAAAACCATAGATCCTCTAAACCACATAGATGACTACTCCCCTTGAGTAGTAGCACCAACTCATCAATCTAGAATGAATGATAGTTTTGATAATGAATACCAGACTGATGCCAATCACCATCACTCAAGTCTCTAGTGAAGGAGAAGAGACCCCCAATCTATCTCTAAAGTACTCAAGTCATTTCTTGGACAAAGGTTTAGTGAAGATATCTTTAATTTTCTCTCTAGTGTTCACATAAACCAATCTGACTTCATTTGTTTCTACCTTTTCCTTCAAAAAGTTATACTTGATTGATATGTGCTTTGTACTAGAGTGAAATATCAGATTCTTTGATACGTCAATAGCAACAGAGTTATCACAGTGAATAACTATAGGTTCATTACAATCTACCCTTATATCTTTCAACATTTTATTCATCTATAGGACTTGTGTATAGCTAGTAGTAGCAGCAACATACTCAGCTTCAACAGTAGATAAACAAGTACATGATTTTTTCTTGATGATCCTTGAAACAAGTTTCTTTCCAAGAAAGAAAGCTCCACCAGATGTGTTTTTCCAATTATCTATATCTCTTGCCCAATCTGCATCTATATATGCACATAGTGTAAAGTCATCACCAACCATAAATTATACCAGAAAATCCTTGCTACCAGAGAAAAAGATTCAACATAATCAATTCCTTCAATCTAAGAATATCCTTTATAGACCAATCTAGCCTTGTTCCTCACAAATTGTCCATCTTCATTCAATTTATTCCTAAAAACCCATTTAGTTCCAATAAGATTCTTATTTTTAGGTCGAGGAACTAAAGTCCATGTGTTGTTCTTTTCTATCTGATCTAATTCCTATTCCATAGCTTTCATCCAACATTCATCCTAACATGCTTCAACTACTGATGCAAGTTCAATTAGATAAATTAAGCATACCTCATTAGCTACCAACCTTCTCCTTGACATCACTCTTATGCTCTTGTCTCCAATGATCTGATCTTTTGAATGATTCAACCTTACATACCTAGAGTCTTCTGAATTTCTGTTTCTCTACTTTGATCTTCAGTTACTGTTGAATATTTTGATACTACTAGAGTAACTTGTTTAACATTCTGTTCTGGTACAGGTGTTACCGGATCAGTTATGATCATTTCTACTTTTGGTTCTTTTCCATAAGTTCTGATTTGACCTCTGTACTGCTAATCCACCTTGACATTAGCACTCTCCACAATTTTTTGCAATCTTTTGTTATAACATCTATATGCTTTTCTTTCATTTGAATAACCAAGAAATATTTCTTCATCACATCTAGGATCAAACTTTCCAATTCACTACCAAAGATTCTAAAAAGCTTAACTGTAGATGTATGACCAAACCATGACTCATAAGGTGTCTTACCGATAAACCAAACCAAATCCAAGATCCAACAAGTCTTTATTGGTTAACCTTCAAACTGACTTCTCCAAAGTCTGAAATAGGCTTTCATACAACTATCAGGGGAAATGCAAGATCTATCATCAATTTTCCTTCCCTTAAGGAAAATGCCTTAGTTACCAGATGAGTTTCTTGTAAGTGCAGGAACATAATGTTATGTCGATTGAGTAACTGGGGTATATGCTTCAGCCGATTAATCCTTAGACTTTTTGATCCACTTCTTCTCATGCTCCTTCCAAATATCATCAACCTTTTTCTTTCCCTTCTCATCATTGGATTTGTCATTCCCTGCCGATAGGTTCTTGCTTCTGCAAAATTTAGCAATGTATCCTCCTTTTTTGCATGCATAACAAGTGACATTGTTCTTCTCAATTTCCTTGTTGTAACCTTGATCATTTCTTGACCTTTATTGACTAGCCATATGCCCAAACTTTCTAGATGGATGATATTTTACATTCATTCTACAATCTTTTGTCCTATGACCATACCTTTTGCAATTGAAACACTGACCGGTACTTGAATTATTATTATGATTAACTCTATTTCTGCATTGACTTGCCATATGACCAAACTTATTTCAAACAAAGCATCTACCATTAAATTTATGTACATTGGGTTGTCTTACCAATGACCTCTGATTTCAGTTGACTGGTGGATTCTCTTGATTGTTCTTCTAACTAGATGCATCATCTCAATTTACAGTACTAGAGCTTTCTCCATGCTCAAATCCAAGACCTCTAGTGTCTCCACTATCCCTTTTATTCTTCAATAGTTCATCAAGATTTACAGAATTGACCTTGAACTTGTTTGTGTACTTATTTTCAACATCTAGATCACCTCTTAGAACTATTATCATTCTTTCCAACTCTTGCTCACTGTTCTAGGATTGCACCAATTCATTTCTCAATATATCATTCTCATGTGCCAACCTAATGCATTCTTCAGATCTATCTTTCAAAGATTTAGAAATATTTTCTTCTTTCTTCTTTCGGTCTTCAATCTCCTTGGACATCCTCATAGTTAGGGATTGCATTTCATTCTTCATGACACCATTTTCTTGACTCGGCTTCTGACATAGTTCCTTTAAAGCATTCTTCTCTTCATCATCCTGATTTTGTAATTGATCACATAGTTCTTTCCTTTTGGCTTGTGTGGATGACAACCTCTCTTGTAGAGTAAAGATGAATTCCTTTGCAGATATCAGCCCATCTTGCAGCTTCATGTTCTTCAATATTTCAGCATTATAGTCTTCAAGAGCTACTTAAAGTTCCTTCCTCAAACTCATCTCCATAGATTCCGGATATAGGATCTTCCTCAAGTGGTTAGACTTATTTCGAGGCACCAGCCTCTACTACCAATTATTGGAATCCAAGAACATTGAGAGGGGGAGAATCAATGTTCTTTCGAAATGATTAATTTTAACCTTATTAGCACAACAACTTAATAGTCGGTATGCATAAAATAAGATAACAAGAAGTAATAATGCAACCACAAAGATGAACACCATAACACCATATATTTATATGTGGAAAACCCCAATGAGGAAAAACCATGGTGGGATTGGAGACCCACAATATCTATCCATTGATCAGATGAAAATATTACATATAAAGGGCCTGCACATGCAAGAAGGCCAACATCTTAGAGTGCACTGCTCATCACAAAGGAGACTCACTGACTATAGAAATCTTTGGACTACAATATGGAAATAAGATTGAGCTGCAAGAATGACACCTCCTATGCCTAAGTACAGTTCTAGTTAAGCTCAATATCATAAGTCTTAAACCTCTTACACAAACCCGATTCGATCACCTATGATTGACTAAATCCTTTGCATATGATTACAAATTTATTTGCACATAGATAATCTATCCTTTGCATATGATTACAAATTTATTTGCACATAGATAATCCCATAACCCACAACCACTAACCATGATCTACAAAAGAGATCTTAGATCATATTTATACCAACTCAGGACCTAAATAATTAGGTCGGCCACTTAAAAGATAATACAATAAATCCATTACATAAATGCACAAACCAATGATAACACAAGTTGGCCTGAGACCAAAACAACATTAACCAAACAATAAATCCAACCGGTAACGCATCAGGAGCATCCACCAAAATGGTACATAAACTAGTCCTTAACCTAATAGAATAGCATTAGGTCTGGTGCTAAATGAAACACCATCGATTAACTAGAACATGAATATGATAACCATCAACATCCTGAAAACCTTCTAAAAGCCACACCAACACTACTTATCAAATCCATCAAAAGATCTACAATAAAGCTTTGTTGGTAAAACCCTTACCGGTAACCAAAAGGCTTACTAGAACATATGATAGCTTCCAAATCACCAAATCCCAAACCAACTGAATGTGACACACATCTAAATAACATGAATAACCTAACCAAACCAATTCCACCAAATTGAACATACTAGAGAATGTCAAAGATGATCTCTAGATCAACATCACAATCCAACCACTCTACCGGAACCCGGTAGAAAACCAAACAAGCTAGTGTTGACATCAATGTCAAACATCAATGCAACACATAATCAATTCCTCCAAATTGCCAACAAAGGATGGGTGAAGATAAGAACATAAATTCTTTCATGCAGAAGGTGAATGAACTAGTGTGCACTATCAGACATGCTGATGAAAAGTTGGAAGAATCAAAGATTGTTTCTAAAGTGCTCATATCTTTACCTGCATCCTACAAACAAAAAGAAATTGCTATTGAGGAGATCCAAACTATGACGGATGTAACTAGAGACATGTTGATTGGTAAGCTACCATCCTTTGAATTGAGTGAGTTTGGTGATTCTCTTCCTAAGGTAGAATCTGCATTCAAAGCCATTGTTTCCAGAAAGAATAAGAAAATATTGATCTAGGATAAATTTCTTCAAGGTGGATATCCAGATATGAGAAAGAGAGAAAGGAAATTGAAGGAGAAGAGTGAGAGCTTGAGGAGATTGAAGCACTTATTTGCCAAGAGATTACCAAAAGGAGATGGTATGTATGAAGGAAAATTGCCTCTTAAATGTTTTTGTTGCAATAAGATAGGTCATTTTGCCTCAAGGTGTCTAGAAAGAGTTACTACAAAACATTTTAAGCCTAAATTTCAAAAGAGATATTATTATGTTGCTGATGAAGGTGTGTCAGATGATGAATCAGATAAAGGAAATACAAGTGATAATGAATGGGTGTTTATTACTATTAAGGAAGATGATCCAATGCCTACTAATTTTGCTAGCTCCATGAATGTGTAAAAAGCTTTGGCTGCAAAAGTTGAAGAGAAAGATGAAAGGGTGATAGAGAACAGATGCTCTCATCATATGTCAGGTGATAATAGTAAGCTTGTGATGTTGGAGAAGTATGAAGGTGGAGTTGTGAAATTTGGTGATGATAAAGATGGTATAATCTGTGGTAGAGGATCCATTTCTCTTGATGGTAAGCATAATATTGATGGTGTATTTTATGTAGAAGGACTAAAGAATAATATTTGAGTGTTGGAAAGATGGTTGACAAGGGATATGATCTTAAATTCAAGAATGGCAAGTGCAGAATCTTGGGTAGCTCTAGAATTGAGATTGCATTAGGTTCAAAGACTAAAGGTAATATCTTTCACTTAAATAGTGCTAGTAAAATATGTTTGATTGCTTAGATTTATGAAAGTTGTTTGTGGCATAGAAGGATGTGTCATGTGAATTTTGATAACATTATCAAGATAAGTTCTACTTAGGCTGTGAGAGATCTTCTTAAGTTGATGAAACCTACTAACCCTATGTGAAAAGAATGTCAGTTAGAAAACAAAACCAAAGGTACTTTCAAGAGTAAGAAGCATTTTTCAAATGGATTATTGGATCTTGTGTATATTGTGTATATTAATTTGTGTGGACCTTATAGAGTTAGAATCTTTCAAGGGGACAAATTGATGGTATGATGAATTAATAAGGATCCAAACAACTACTGAGAGCTGGGGGGAGGGGGGGTGAATCAGTAGATAGAAAGCTGACTAAACTTTCACCAAACTCAAAAAACAACCTCTCAAGTCAAAATCAGAACTGACTGGTTCAAATATTGAACTATAAATTGCAATATCACTATCAGGTATATCGGTTGACTGTCATAACAGAATAATAGTATAACAACTCTGAAACTCTCAAACCATTTAACCAAAACATCCAAGTACTTTATTGACAAAAATAAAAGCACATTTCAGATTACTATCAGTCATCTTATCATATCTAAGTAGATTTAGCAGTTAAGAAAATTAACTATAGAAAACATTCACCACTTGACACAATGATTTTGACATGGAAACCCAAATGGGAGAAACCATGGTGGGGATGAATAGAAACAAGTGTTCTAAACTCTTCTGAAGTTTGCCCTATTAGGATCCAATCTTGTTAAAGCTTTACAAAAAGTCTTGTTAATAATAGATCCTGTTAGGGACCACCCAGTTAAGGGATTGACTATAATGCCCTATTAGAAGAAATACCCTATTAGGAGTAACCTTGGTAGAGGACTTGAAATTAGAAATGTTGACTTCACATCCATCTGATATACTTTGAATCCCTTATATGCTGCAAATGCAAGTAGAGTCCTAACACCTTCCAATCTAACAACTAGTGCAAATGTCTCACCATAGTCTTCTCCTTCTTCCTGTGCATAGCCTTTGCATACCAGTCTTGCTTTGTTTCTAACTACTACTCCATCTTCATTTAGTTTATTCCTAATTACCCATTTAGTGCCTATCACATTTTTATTCACCGGTTTGGGTACTAGGGTCCATGTATTGTTCTTCTCAATCTAGTCAAGCTATTCTTCCATAGCTTTAATCTAGTGATCATCTCCAAATGCTTCCTTAGCAGTGCTCAACAGTGGAGATCATACAAGAATTTTCTCTAATTCTTCTTCTAGTTAACACTCCAACATCTTTATCTCCAATAATTTGGTCAGGATTATGATTGACTCTCACATACCTTGAATGACATGATCATTATCTTCAAGTTCTTCTTCCTCACTATCATCATCTTCTTCTCAATCAACCTATTCCAGTTGAACTGGAACTACAACATTTACTTCACTAACTTCTGGCTTCACCAATTTCGGTTCCAAAATCAGAATGTAAGGTTCATCTTCCTTCTTTTCCTCACTGGTTTCTCCTAAAACTTCAAGACACTCTCAATGATTCTCTATGTCCAGTTGTTGTAATATTTGTAGGCCTTACTCTTGGTGGAGTAACCAAGAAATATGCCTTCATCACTCTTAGCCTCAAACTTACTAACATAGTCACCTCTCTTGATAAAACATTTACTGCCAAAAATCTTAAAATAACTGACATTAGATTATCTACCATACCAGTATTCATAAGGAGTTTTATCCTTACCTCTCTTTACCAATATTCGGTTCATAGTGTAGACAGTTGTGCTGATAGCTTCTCTCCAGAAATTTTTTGCTACACCTCCTTGTATTAGCATCATTCTAGCAGCTTCAACAACTGACTAGTTGTTCCTCTTTGCAATACCATTCTGTTGAGGTGTCCTTGGTGCAAAAAGTTGCCTCTTGCTTCCATTTTTTTCACAATATCTTGTGAATTCCTCTGAAGTAAATTCACCACCTTGATCAGTCCTCAGACACTTTATCTTCTTACCACTTTCCTTTTCAACTAAGACCCTGAATGCCTTGAACTTACTAAAATATTTTGTTTTCTCTTTAAAGAATGTGACCCACATCATTCTTGAGAAATCATCAGTGAAGATCATAAAATATCTATCACCTTGAATAATTTTAGTCCTTATTGGTCCACAGAGATTTGTATGAACCAAATCTAACAAATGTTCTGCTGAGATAGATTTGCTCTTAAAATTTGAGGATGTCATCTTACCTAACTGACATTCTTTGCACAAAGCATTCATCAATTTGTCCAACTGAAGCAAACCTCTTACCGACTTGGACTTACTGACTTTGACAATGTTATCAAAATTTATATGACAAAATCTTCGATGCCAAAGCCAACTATCATCTACTTTAGCAATTAAATAGTTGCTGACTTTAGGATTCAGGTGAAATGGGTTACCTTTTGTCTTCTTTTCGGTTGCAAACAGTTCACCTTTTCTCCCATAGATTTTGCACATTCCATTTTAAAATTCCAATGGATAACCTCTGTCATTGAGTTGAGCTACACTCAAAATATTATGCTTTAATCCTTCAGCCCAGTAGACATCATTTGCACTACTCTTTCCATTAAGAGAAATGGTTCCCTTTCCTTTTACTATGCAAGGTGAGTCATTTCCAAATCTCACAACTCCTCCATCAAATTCCTTCAAAGTAAGAAATTTACTCCGGTCACCAGTCATGTGGTGTGAACAACCACTATCTATGATCTAATCATCAAAAATATCCATGTGAGAAACTAATGCCTTCTAATGAAATGTCTCCTCTTTAATGGCAACAAAGACAATGTCTTCATTAGCATCTCCCTCAGATTCCTCATCAGTAATACCACCATCAAATGCAATGAGACAATCTCTTTTGCCTTTTCCTTTGTACTTCTTGTACTTCTCACACTTGTTCTCATTGTCACCATTAGGACAGTTAGCTACAATGTGTCCAATCTTGTTACATGCAAATCACTTCAAAGGCAATTTACCTCTATACTTACTGGTACCTCTGGGCATCCTCTTGGCCAACAATGCTTCAAGCTCAATGAGACTGTCTTCATCATCAACTTCTCTATTGGATCTAGACTCATAACTGTGACTAACATCTTTTCTTTTCCTCATAGATGGGATAGAAATTGAAACTCTAAATGTAGATTCAGATTTCTGAGCACTACCATCATAACCATTTAATTCAAATGTAGTAAGTTTACCAATGAAGGAGTGAAGAGTTATCTTAGTTTTATCAATATACTTAGCTCCTAAATGGCTGCAGCTCAAATAGCGTAGACTGGTAGAAGGGTTCTTAACAACTTACTAACCACTGTGGCATCCTCCACTTTACCACCAACACTCTTGATCTCACCAACTATCCCCTTGATCCTCTAACCATACTATTGAATTTTATCACCTTTAGCCATCCGCATGTCATCAAATTTACTTCTTAGACTCTCTTCTTTGGCAATCTTCACATGCTCATCACCGCTATAGATTTTCCTCAAGTTTCTTCCACACACCATAAGAAATCTCTAGACCATGGAAATAAACATACTCTGAATCAGACAAAGAACTCATAATGGCATCCAATGCTTGATTATTTTCTTGTTTCTCTTTCTTTTGATCATCAGACATAGGCCCACTAGGTGCAACATATTGAGTAACAACATGTTCCCAATATTGACTTTCTCAAGTCTTGATATAGATTTTCATTCTATCACTCCATATTCGGTAGATTTCCCTATTAAACTTTGGACCTTATTTCTTCATCATGATCTTCAAGATCTTTCCCTCAAGTTGTTAGGCTTAGACAGTAGAGGACCTTAAATGCTCTGATACCAATTGATGGTATGATGAATTAATAAGGATTTAAATAGATAATGAGAGGGGGGTGAATCAGTAGATAGAAAACTAACTAAACTTTCACCAAACTCAAAAATAACCTCTCAAGTCAAACTTAGAACTGATTGGTTCAAATACTGAACTACAAATTTCAATATCATAGTCAAGTATTCCGACTTTCACCAAACTCAAAAATAACCTCTCAAGTCAAACTTAGAACTGATTGGTTCAAATATTGAACTACAAATTTCAATATCATAGTCAAGTATACCGATTGACTGTCATAACAGAATAATAGTATAACAGCTCTGAAACTCTCAAACCATTTAACCAAAACATCCAAATACTTTACTGACAAAAATAAAAGCACATTTCAGATTATTGTCACTCATCTTATCATATCTAAGTGGATTTAGCAGTTAAGCAAATTAACCATAGCAAACATAACCACAAAAACATTCACCACTTGACACAATGATTTTGATGTGGAAATCCAAATGGGAAAAACCATGGTGGGGATGAATACCCACAAGTATTCTGAACTCTTCTGAAGTTTGCCCTATTAGGAGCCAAGCCTATTAAATCTTTACAAAAAGTCTTGTTAAGAACAGATCCTATTAGGGACCACCCGGTTAAGGGATTGACTATAATGCCCTATTAGAAGCAATACTCTGTTAGGAGTAACCTTGGTAGAGGATTTGAAATCCAAGCTAATGGATCACCTGGTTAGAGGATTTAAATAGCACTAAGCCTATTAGAGCTTACCCTATTAATGGATTAGATTGTTGTAATTGTTAGAGAACAATAAGGGATTGTTGATCTGGTGAATAGCACTACTTTGCATGATCAGATCATTTTCATGCTCCTATCTACCTTCACACATACTACAGATACACCTTCTAGTTTGGCAACCAATTGCACTTACACTTAACCAAAATTTCCAACACTACAATAAAACAACTCATCAACCTTATAAGAAAAAAAATAGGTTGGTAACACATTACAAACCTAAGATCTCATAGAGATTACAAACAAATCACTTCAAGTATGAACGTTGGATTACATAGCAATCATTGCACATTGTTCAAGACAAAATCGACTGCTCCTTAATCACCGCTTCATTGATCTCTATAACTCATCACACGGTTTCCACTTCATGCAATGTACTCGCTCATTCCCAAGATAAAATCATTATCTCTACGCACCAAAAACCATTTGAAACTCTTCACATACAACATGCATATGTGGCATAATCATTACCACTCATCATTTGATCATAAACCAATACAACCAATTCACCAAGCTCCATCAGTTAGGGTTTAGAACATCAACAGGTAGGGTTACTAGCTGATCTCACTGCTTCTCAAGTAATATCGATTTCCTTCACTAGCTCACCTATCAGTTGCAAAACAACATAACAACATCATTATCAGTTATAATTAACATCAATGACAACATAATAGTTCATCAATGCAATCTTCATGCAAATTCCAACACAAATATTTCATGTTGTTGATTGATGACTATTCAAGGATGATGTGGGTTACCATCTTGAGGGAGAAGTTTTAAGCTCTAGAGAAGTTCAAGATTTTCATGGCTATGGTTGAGACTGTTACAGGTTTGAAGCTAAAGTGTCTAAGATCCAACAGAGGTAGTGAATTCATTTTTGGTGAGTTTAATGCATTTTGTGAAGAACATGGGATAAGAAGACAATTGTCTGCTCTGAGAATCCCTCAGCAAAATGGAGTTGTGGAAAGAAAGAACATAATCATTCAAGAAGCTGCTAGGACAATGATGTTGTAGGGAAATGTTTTTCATGTCTATTGGAGAGAAGCTCCGAGTATTGTTGTTTTGACGCAACCACGACAGGGAGGGTCCTAAAAGAGAATTGTCTGAACCATGCAACAAGATCAACATAATTGAAACAACAACATAGAATAGAGATAATGCTAGATCGGTCCTTGATTATATTATGAATTCAAGTACAACTAGCTGGCAACATCTAGGCTACAAACAGGCTAACAGGCCTGATTATAAAAGATATAATTCAAAACTTGAGAGATGTTTAAAATTCAATCTATATCTATATGATCATCATCTACTATCTCTAACTACTCATCTAGGATCCAATACATTAATATATAGCATCCAAAACACATCTAGGTTGGCTAAATAAAGAATACAATCCCCAGGGCAGGAAAATGTAATGTCCAAATAGGTCAGCCCCAAGCATGAAAAAAATCCTCCAAAAACGATGAAATGAAATGTAGACCAAAAGGAAGGTTGATCAAACATATGAGAATGCCGTATGAGTTTCCAATCAACTCTCCAAGGTAAGGAAACACCATCTAGCCATTAAGGTTCAAACTGGTCTGGAAACTAAGAACTTCTAGACATTTCAGAAGTGAAATCCTACCAGAAAGAGATCCAAATGAGCTGAGATCCAGGATAAAAGTACAAGAACATATCTACACTCTTAACTAGGTGCATATCAAAGGTGATACCAGTAAGACTCGTTATGAACTATGGTTTGGTCATGCTCCTACTATTAAATATTTCAAAAAATTTGGAAGTAAGTGTTATATCAAGAGGGATGAAGATCTAGGGAAGTTTGATGCTAGATGTGATGAAGGAATATTTCTTGGTTATTCTACTAAAAGCAAGGCCTAATAGTGTTATAATAAGAGATTGTGGAAGATAGTTGAGAGTACAAATGTCAGGGTTGATGAATGAAATGAGAGATAGTATAGATCTTGTGGATATGATTCAGATGATTGTAATGACAATACAAGAAAAGGAAAGCAACCTCAAACCCATAATCAAGTTCAGATTGTTCTAGTGAATCCAGTGACTCAAGGAGAAGGGACTAGGGAAATTGCATAAGAAAGAACTCAAGAGTCTAAAAATCAAGAAAATCCTAAGACTCCCTAGTATGTAAGATTGAATCATTCTGAAAATCAGATTATAGGAGATAGAAATAAAGGTGTTCAAACAAGAAGAAGAATTGCTAAAGATCAAGTTGAATACTATTTAATTTCTAAGATTGAACCTAAAGATGTGAATGAAGCATGTAAAGATGAACATTGAGTAAAAGCAATGGAAGAAGAATTGATGTAGATTGAGAAGAACAATACATGGATTCTTATTCCCAGACCTAAAAAACAAAAATATAATTGGAAGCAAATGGGTCTTCCATAATAAATTGAATGAGCAAGGTGAAGTTGTTAGAAACAAATCAAGACTTGTTTGCAAAGAATATTCACAAATGGAAGGAATTGATTTTGAAGAGACTTTTGCTCCGGTGGCAAGAATTGAAGCTGTTAGATTGTTTCATGCTTATGTTGCTTACATGGATTTTAAAGTCTATCAGATGGATGTCAAGTCAACATTCCTAAATGGTTAATTGGAAGAAGAGGCGTACATAGAGAAACAGATAGATTCCAATTGATTGATCAAGGAGATATGGTTTGTCGATTGAAGAAAGGATTGTATGGATTGAAGCAAGTGCCAAGAGCATGGTATGCCATATTGGATAAGTATGTGTTGAAGCTTGGATTTAACAAAGGTATTACTGATAGTAATCTGTATTTTAAAATTTATCTTGATAACATTTTGATTGTTGAAGTTCTTGTTGATGATATTATCTTTGGAGGGAATGATAGTTTGTGCAAAGAATTTGCTAATGAAATGTAGAATGAATTTTAAATGTCTATGATTAGAGAGATGAAATTATTTTGGGGATTTCAAATCACACAATCAGAAAAAGGAATCTTTATATCTCAGTCCAAGTATGTGAAATAATTATTGAAGAAGTTTGGTTTAGAAGATACAAATCCAGTTGGAACTCCTATGGTGACCAGATGTAAGTTGACTAAGGATGATGATTCCCATAAAGCAATTCAGGATAGATATAGATCTATGATTGGTGGATTGCTACATTTGACTCAGACTAGACCTGATATCATGAATGTCATTCGTCTTGTTGCTAGATTTCAATCTGATCCTAAGGAATCTCATGTTGTAGTTGTTAAAATAATTTTCAGATATTTGTAAGTGTATACACATAAAAATGGCTATGAGCAATTAAAGAAATATTTTATATTTATTTAATAATTATTCTTCTATTAAATAGTTAATTTGAAAAGATTAATTAATTTAATTAATTTCATGTCCTTCTATTAATTAATTAAATTGAAACATTTTACTAATTAATTCGTTATATCCTTTTCTTCTAATCAATTAATTAAATATCTAATATTTAATTATGTTAGGAAACTCACAGCTATTGAGAGGGTGGGGGGGGTGTGAATCAGTATCTAACCGGTAATTAGAATTTCTCAACTTAAACATGCAGAACATATTGTAACAGTGTGCCGGTATGCAAGAAATAATGCAATAAACAGAAATGAAAGAAACCACATGAAAATCACACCATAACACAATGATTTAACGAGGAAACCTAGTGTGGGAAAAATGTCGATGGGATTTTTGACCCACAATATTCACTTACTGGCCAATAAGAGAATATTACTTACAATAAAGGCCTGCACATGCATGAAGGCCAAGTGCCTAGAGCTCACTGCTCAAATGGGAAGTCTCACTGACTTACAATGTGGATTATACAAATCCAGTAACTTGTACTACTTTACAATAGCATCTTCAATGCCAGATTCAGTACCGGTTTATGCTCTATTCTTTACATATACCCCTTAACCTATATTTCACGTAATAGGTCTGCCTAATCTTTTTCTCCTTTCTTCACTTACATCACTTACTTACAAAATGTCTACAATGATCTCTTTTATATATAAGAGTCATTTTACAACTTGCCAAGTCAGCTTATGAGGTTTTTACTATAATAAACAAAATGTAATATAACAAAAATCCTATTAGCCTCTGTGCCTATATGCTTCCTTTCTCTGTGCCAATGTCGGTGTTCTGAGTGCCGATGTAGAGTGTGTTTTGTTGATGCTAGTGTAATGCCTTGCTGGTGTAATGCCTTGCTGGTGCCATAGGATTGCAAGGTTGCCATCAATGACAAAACCTTCAATCACATACAATGTCTCATTAGAGTGTGCATATGCCAACAATCTCCTGCTTTGGCATTGATGGCAACACTCATGAGAAATTTCAAAAGTGTATCCAAAAATGTTACCAAAAATGTGTGCTCCCCCTGAGCATATGATTCCTGTGATATTTTGAATTTTCTCATACCACTACTCCCCCTTTGGCATCAATGACAAAGGTTGTCAAGATGTCAGTAGAGTTTTGTAGCTTCAACCTTGTAACTGGGTAGTTACAATTTGAAATAGATCTACCAAAATCAAGTTTATACTCTCCATAAATTTTTTACTGTCTCTTATTGTTGTCTCTATCCTTTTAGCTATACTAGCGAGGTGTTGCAAATGCTTTGCCAGTGTTTTCTATCCCTGTATCAGTGCCTCAGATATTTCCTTCCGTAATGATGCTAGATAGTCCAATCTTGGACTTAGTTTTAATCTCAGATGCTTTGCCTTATTCACTATTCTCTCCTTTTCTCTTTCTAATGTAAGTAATTCTTCCTCAAAATTTATTATCTTTTGCTCAAAAACTGATAATGTATCAGGCAAGTTAACAAAATTATCAGCAAGTTTATTGATTTCATCCTGTACCTTGCTTATTTTCTTATCTATGTCTACAGTCAAAAAGTTTGTCTTACAGGTGTCTTTGTACAAAGTTTTGTACTCTTTCAATAAGTTACACAGTTCCGGTAGAAGTGTGTCAAAATCCCTAGTACACTTCTTTATTTGATCTTCAAAGAATTTTTGCTTTTCAATTTCTACTTTGTCCTTCAATGTCTCTTCCTTTATTTTCTCAATGTTTTCTGTGATATATTTACACAAGGTATCAAGTTGTCCTAAAGAATCTTTATTGTCTATATTACAGTTAGGAGCAATTACCTTCAAAATTGGGATTGTGTCATCTATAGCTTTATAAGCTTGTGAGCTGCAATCTGTTATCCTTTTAATTGAATCTAAGAGTACTTCAGTCACATTAGTTGATTTGTAGCCTAATGATGAGGAACCTACATTCTGAATTCTGTCGGTGGAAGAAGTAACCAAGCTTGTTGTGACCTCTGGTAGGTCTGTTTGTGTTTGCATTTCTTTAAGCAATGGTTTGTGTACTTCTCCAGTTTCTGGTGGCACTGTTTCCTCATGAGCTTGTTCCTGTACTTGTTGTTGTTCCTATTCCAGAGCCTTTTGCTTTATTTGTTTCTCTATTTGTTGCATTGTCTCAGTCTGATTCTGAGTTTCTACCTATTGCTCTTTGACATCTATCGGTTTCTCTTGTGTGTTTTTAGTTTGCTCATCTACCTGAGGCTCACTAGCCATGTCAGTCTTATCAGCTGTATCTTTGTCTACCACAATGTTGATCTTTTGAGTATCAACATCCACTGTATATAAGACTTCAGGATTAGGATTGACATCCTCTACATCCATACTTTCAATTGTCGATTGATCTTTTGTAGCTGTTGTTGTTATTGGTGGAGTAATCAAAGGAGGTGGGGGTAAGTTGTCTTTAACCTTGATACTAGGTGGTCCACCAACTTTACCTTTACCCTTGTCTCTTTCTTTCTGATATACCTTTATAGGTTTTTGGCTCATGTATTCTTCTTGTTTTTCTTTTTCCACTAGGAAAATGTCCCATGCATTTTCTATTTCTTCAGTCACCTCATTAACTCTTCCAACCATTAAAGCAATGTGTCGGTGTGCAGTAGAAAATACTGACCGGTTGGCTTCAAAAATTAAGTCATCAATTTCTTTGGGTGAATTCACTGGGTATATAGCAAGTAGCTTTTCTATCTTTATTTTCTTGTCAAGTTCTACTACTACTTGTCTCCTTGATTCCAGCCTTTTGAACAGTTCATCTGGTACTTCATCTACAACTTCCATCAAAAATTTCTTATACATATCCATATGTAATATAACACTATTTTCTACTTGTTCTTTTTCATCAGCTATCAGAGTGTCATATAATTTCTCTATATTCTTCAGTTTCCCTTCCTCTGTAATTTCATTCAATAGTATGTTAAGAGGGGCCATGTCCTTATTTGTCCTCTTCTTCTTCTTGGGTGTCAGTTTCTTCTTTGGTGTAGCCTTTCTTACTGGAGATCTCACTGCTTGTTGTTTTTGTCTCGTCCTCCTAGGTGAGGGTGTGATTGCCGGTGAGGGATCTCTTTTCCTTACAACTCTCTTGAAAGTTGCAGGCATGTCACTCTCCAAAGAAGTGCCTACCAGTGATAGATGAGTCTCAGGCTATAGAGATGCTAGCTCATCCTCTATTATACCGGTTTGTTCCATTACTTTATCCTTGATTTCCTTTTCTTGCCTAGAACCTCTTCTTACTACTTCTTCAACCCTTTTTACTCTTTTATGGGATTGTATTTGGCTTTCAATAGTTTCTGCACTACCAAATACTTCTTCCTTAGGTTCTTTAGGGGCTTCCAGAAGTGCTTTAGCATATGTTTCAATGATAAGGTCATATATTTCATAACCCATTTCTATTACCCAAACTGTCCTAGGGATGACTGCTTCCATCTAGATCTCATCCTTCTTAATTACAAAGCATATGTTATCCTTATATTTATCAACAATCTTTTGTGATAATTTGATTCTTTTCTTCATTTTGGCTTTAAGTGCTTGAAAATAGTCTTGGATATTCTGATCCTTATCTTCTCCCATATTGTTGAATAGTTCTTTTAGTTGTTTACCTATCGGTATATCATATCCAAGTTCTTTGTAGCCTATACCGGGAACCTGTTTGGTTATATGTAGCATAAGACATACAAGCAGATTTCCAAACCTAAAAGTTCCTTTCTTGTCCTTCTTAATCTTGCCTAAGTTATCAATTAATTCATCCTTCAACCACTCACATACATCAATCTTTGCATTATCTGTGACCATATCATAAGAACTCTTAATGCACAGACTTGACACTGAATTGAGTCTATTTGCATGAGTTGCCTTATATCCTAATATCATGCTGATAAATCTTACATTAGTATCTTTTACATCATTGACTCTTAAGGACCTTCTATCGGATGTTGCACCAGTTAGGTTCATAACTAGGTCATTGGAGACCTTCTTAGTTTTGTCTGGCCTTTTATCGGTGGTCAATAACCCTGTGACAGCTTTCACAGCTTCCTTGGTGATTTTGTGAATTGCATCTAACCAGAAAAATTCACCATGTACCCTACTTAAGTCTATCCTAATCACATCCTTGGGGAATTCAGGAATGCTAAGGATCTTTGTAAATCCTAGGGTTTCAATGATCTTATGTTCATCTTTTACATTACCGGATTCATCACATATGACAAATTTAAACATGGTTTTAATCTCTTCATCTCCTAGTTCCTCAATGTTGTAGTGAATGTAAATTATGGGGTCTTCAGCATAAACAACTCCTTTAGGAATTTGAGAAAAAGCACCTAAAGTGTCATCTTTCTTTGCTACCTCAGGAACTAATTGAAATATGGGCCTAGGTCTTTTTACAACTTCGACAATAGTAGGGTTTCCTATATATTCAAGTGTAGAGGTGGATGCCATGATAAAATACCTTTTTCTGCCTTTGGATGGATTGATTGCTTGAAGTGCTTTGCCTCTTTGCTCGAAATCCCTTAGCTCTATAAATTTTGCGCTCTACGAATGCTTGAAATCATGATGAAATGAAATGGAGCCAAAACCACAAATTTATAGTGTTAATTTGCCATCTACCACATTAAATGCATGCCGGTTAAGTATTCACTTAACATTGTTTGCCGGTAATGAAGTAATTTCCAACTTCTCATCTCTAACCAAGGGAATAATAGCACATGTGTCATTAGATTGCCAAACCCTCAAGGAAACTTTCTTCATTTTGATGAAGAACTTCCTATTGGTGGAGCATCACTCTATCTTGCCGATGAAGCATCACTCTGTCCTACCGGTGAATCATTGACTGGTTCTACTGGTGGAGGAGTATTCCCAATATTTAGATCAGCTTTTTTAATCCAATATTTTGAGAATTCTTGCTTAACCTCTTCAACTTTTTCTTTACCTTTCATGCTAGAACCTTTGTTGTTTGCTAGTGATCCTTTACTTCTATAGAATTTTGTAATATGCCCAATCTTGTTACATGCATAACAAGTTACATTATTCTTCTGAATAGCTTTCCCATAACCTATGCCGGTTTGTGTTCTGCATTGATTAGATAAATGTCCAAATCTTTGTTGCATTTAGAACATTGATCGGTGGGTGTGTTGATATTCTGATAATTTCTAGATCTACATTCATTTCCTCTATGACCATACTTATTATAGTTAAAGCATTTTCCATTGAATTTATAAGCATTAGGTTGCCTTACCGGTTTGCTGTGATCTTGTGTGTTTGCAGTACCAGAGCTTTCACCAACTTCAAAGCCAATTCCAGAAGTGTCACCTTTAGGTTTTTGATTCTTCAGCAAGGTGCCAAGTTCCTCTGAGCTTTTCTTGAATTTTTCTTTATGTTGATTTGCAGTTTCTAGTTCTCTTTCTAAGACTTCTTTCTGTCTCATCAGTTCATTGGAGTCATTCTGAGTGTGCATTAGATCTATCTTTAATAGATCATTTTCATAGCTAAGTCTTGTGTTCTCATTTGCTACATCACTTAGTCTTCTGGTCAATTCTTCTTCATTCTTCTTCCTATCTTTAATCTCTTTACAAAGTCTCATAGTCATATCTTGCATCTCATTCTTTGTAGTTATGTTCTCTAGTTTCAGCTTACTTAACATATCGTTAAGTGATTCCTTTTCATCATTCTCATTTTGCATCTTTTCACAAAGTTCTCTTCTCTTATTTCTTGCAATAGTAAGATTCTCTTGAAGTGCCTAAATGATATCCTGAACTGCTTTTAGATCATCTTCTAGTTTTATATTTTTCAATTTTTCTGTATCGTAGTCTGAGAGAGCTGCTTCAAGTTGCTTGATCAGATTTTCCATCTTTACCGGTGTCAAGATCTTCCTCAAGCTGTTAGGCTTTTGAAAATAGAGGACCAAGCTCTGATACCAATTGTTAGGAAACTCACAGATACTAAGAGGGGGGGTGAATCAGTATCTAGCTAGTAATTAGAATTTCTCAACTTAAAGTATGCAGAACATATTGTAACAATGTATCGGTATGCAAGAAATAATGCAACAAGTAGAAATGAAAGAAACCACATGAAAATCACACCATAACATAATGATTTAACGAGGAAACCTGGTGTGGTAAAAACCTTGGTGGGATTTGTGACCCACAAAATTCACTTACTGGCCAATAAGAGAATATTACTTACAATAGGGGCCTACACATGCAGGAAGGCCAAGTGCCTAGAGCTCACTGCTCAAATAGGAAGTCTCACTGACTTACAATGTGGATTATACAAATCCAATAACTTGTACTACTTTACAATAGCATCTTCAAAGCCAGATTCAGTACTGGTTTCTGCTCTGTTCTTTACATATACACCTAAACCTATATTTCGCATAATAGGTCTGCCTATTCTTTTTCTCCTTTCTTCACTTACATCACTTACTTACAAAATGTCTGCAATGATCTCTTTTATATATAAGAGTCATTTTACAACTTGCCAAGTCGGCTTACAAGGTTTTTACAATAAAACAAAATGTAATATAACAAAAATCTTGTCGGCCTCTGTGCCGGTATGCTTCCTTTCTCTATGTCGGTGCTGGTGTTCTGAGTGCTGGTGTAGAGTGTGTTTTGTTGATGCTGGTGTAATGCCTTGTCAGTGTAATGCCTTGCTAGTTCCATAGGATTGTAAGGTTGCCATCAATGATAAAACCTTCAATCACATACAATGTCTCATTGGAGTGTGCATATGCAAACAAATTATTCCTTTATCTATTATCCTATAGTCTCATTAATTAAATAATTTCTTAATTATTTAATCCCTTTTCCAATTCACCTTTCCATCTCCACTTCATCTTTCCTTTGCCAACTCATCCATCATGTGGCTAAATTAATTCCACAAAATAAATTAAAATAAAATAATTTATTAGCCACTTATCTCCAACTTCCAAAATAAATGAAAAATTGTGTACGTACACATATTTCCTAACCTTCTTCTATATTCTCTCCAACATCCCTATATCTTAGGAGGACTTGAGTCCACTTGTCCTCTCATTCCTGCATCTTCTCCAACTATCCTATATCCTCTCAAGTCTTCAACTCAGTCAAGGTGAGATGAGTGACACTTGTCTTCTCCTTCCCCCTTTCTCTCAACCTTCAACTTCTTGCTCATAGCCATCCAATTCGCAAGATTCGATCATGACCATTGATCTGTACAACCTAATCTCATGTACTAAAAAATCTATAAAAAGAGGTCTCCTAAGCCATTTTGAAACTAATTAAAAAATAGATAATCATATAGTCATTCTAGGAGTTTTCATCTTGCATCCATGAGTTTTGAAGTAATTAGCAATTTTAGAATTCTTATCATAGCTTAATATCATGTTACATAAAATCATTTGCATATGCATATCATAGTATCAATTAACTATTAGTCCATTCTTCATATGCCATCTTGGAAGCTACCAGTGCTTATCTGAGAGCAAATTATCTGCAAATAGGAACAGTGGAGTTAGGACACAATGAGACATAAATCATGAAGATATAATCTCTTTTATTTACTTTTATTTCTTGTTGTTTCATTGGTTGAAGTTAAGTTTCCTGTAGCTTTTTTTTATATTACATGATGGACTAACAAGTTTCTAGACATTTCTTTGGAGTTCAACTTTAACCTCAACATTTTTGGTGCCCACTATGGGGCATATCCTAAAGAAAATAGTCAATGAAGTTGGTAAAGACTGGCATATTCAGCTAAATCCTGCTCTTTGGGCATATCAAACCAACATTCACACACCAATGGGGGAAACCCCATATTTCTTAGTATATGGATCAAAAGTCATATTACTAGTAGAAGTAGAGATACCTTCTCTACGAGTGTCCTTGAAAGGTCTTATACCAGAAGAAGAACAATGAGTCTCTAGACTTCAAGAAGTTGAACTGATTCAAGAACGTCACCAAAATGCTATAGATTATTTAAAGGCATATCAATAGAGAATGGTGAGAAGTTATAATCACAGAGTTAAGCCACACATTTTTTTAGATTGGAGATCTAGTTCTAAGGGAGAATCCAAGAAATTAGCAAGACCGAGAAAAGAAGGGAAAGTTTGAACCAAACTAGTTAGGTCCTTTTGTTATAGTAGTAGGCTCAGGAGAATACAAGTTATCTACCCCTGAAGGTGATTGGTTTGATGAGCCCATCAATTTCATCCATCTCAAGAAGTTCTATACTTGAGATATAAAGTCCTAAAAAAAAATCAATAAAAATCATATAAAGTCCTAAAAAAATCAGTAAAAGCATATAAAATCTTGAAAAAATCAATAAAAAGCATATAAAGTCCTAAAAAAATAAGGAAAAATCAGAAAAGCAGAAAATCCCTAAAAAGCATAAAACAACAAAAAACAGAAAAAAAAAATCAAATATGAAAAAAATGCAATAAATTTAGATAGTGAAAACCTAGTAAATAGACGCTATCTACAAGTGAGTTTTTCCATCTATGAGATCACTTTGCACATATATCTATCCAAATGCATATATCCATTTTATTTGCATCTATTGCTTCCATCTATCCTAGTATATCCATTTCTTTGAACCATCTAGTAGGAGATATGCAGCTTACCAACAATTATCAATCTTTGGCATACTTAGCATAGTCACTATCTTGGATTTTATCGATCATATCTGCATTATATCCCACCATGGTTTGGATCTTGATCAATTTGTACATCTGAAATAAAGTTTGTTTCCACTAGGGGAAAAATCCTAATTCCTTTTGCTAAGGTGATCTTTTAAATATTTGAAAATCCAAAATATTCGGAAAACTTAAAAAAAACCAAAACACCTAGGGTTTTGAAATAAATAATGAGCAACAAAGCAATAGAGATCAAGGCAGTTTGTAGCAACTGAATCGTGAAACTCATAAAACAAAGAATTAACTAGCAAGTAATGAAGGATTATCAATGATCATTCATTAAAATGATTATATCAGTTAATGACCATGAGAACATGTGTATGACATACAAGATTCAATATTTATATCTTGATTTATTGCTAATCATGTACTCTATGCGACTCAAGGATGTCCATGACTAGAGAAGCTATGATGGGGCATGATAATTTTCTTTGTTTGATGTCTGTGGTTTATCTCTTATTAAGGTATGAACTTGTCTAAGGATATGATCGAAAAAAGATCAAGGAGGATGTTTCGAGTCATGCTTGAAAGGAGATAATCCTTATTTGTTCTGCAAGAAATACTCAGGTCAGCTTGATTCATCATATCAAGTTGCTTGTATAAACTTGCTGTATCAAAATCCATGTAAGAAATACTTAGGTCAGCATGAATCATAATGTCAAGTTGCTTGTATTTTCTTATAATATTTTAAAAACTTAATAATGAAATCAAGCACTATTAGAAGATAGCATATGAAGAATGGAAGTATCATTTTAGTTAGATCATTTCTATATTAGCTCATTATTCATCTACATTATAAGTATTCATTTTCAGTTGCATTATAAGAATTTCATTTTATTAAGAGATCAACGGTCAAAATAAGGATTGAGTATACTTGGACAAAACAAAAACAATTTGCATTTTATCATATTAGGGTCATTTATCTTTAGGATCATTACGTTTGCATATTAGTTATTATCTTGTATTTCATTAGTTTCATTCAATCATAATCATTTGCATTTCATTAGTTTGCATTAGGTGCATTTCATTAATCATTTGTATTATATCATTAATAATTGCACTAGGTTCATTAACATTTTGCATTTAATTGCTCCATTTCATTCATTAAGGTAATTTTAATTGCATCTTTTGCACTTAGATTTATTTATCATATTATTATAAGCATCTTATTATGATCATCTCATCACATCTATAAACATCACAATGTCATTTTATTAATATAAGCTTATGCATCATCATATATGTACTCATCACATGAGTTTAATCAATCATATCGGTTACTATTATTATTTTTTACATCAATAACCATCAAAGTGCATTCGAAATATAAAAAAATAAAAATAAATTTCACAAAATCATTTCATCATATGCATACACATCAAGAGTAAATAAATCAACATTGATACATCATCATTAGAAGCATTTTCATATAGATCATTGCATTTGCATCATTTAAGTAAAGCATTATAGAATCATTTTAATTTGCATCCATGATCATCAAAATCAAAAATCAAATGAATTTTTATTTCATAATCATCACATCATATAGATCAGTATCATCAAGGCATATTGAACATCATCATCATGAAAATAAAGGAAAGATAAGATCATCAAATCTGCATCCATCTAATCACTGCATATATGAATCATGAAGTATATAGATCATCATCATCAAAGTAACATACATAGAATCATCATCATCATATAAATTCCATGTCTACATATAGATCATCATAAAACAATAAAAAGTCCAAGTATACAACGATATCAAATAAATAATAAAATATAGTGCCTCATCAATATAAATCATGTCTACAAGTTAAGGTTGTCGTGTGCCACTACCACCTGACTCTGTCCATCTTTGTGGTTGTGGGTGAGAACATCTTCCAAATGGTTGTCCCCCCCCCATCTCCACTCCTCTGAGGAGGTCCCATGACCCCACCACTACTGGTAGCCATCCTCACGGTAGTCTAATAGCTCCCTTCTTTCTGGCTCTCTGAGACTAAATCCTCATATAGTCGTTGCCAGTGTGTTGTCTCCTCCCTAGGCCAAAATAATGCTCTGACAGTATTGCTGAGAGAGTGCCAGATCCAACTTGCTGAATGTGATCAAGTATGGCCTGGGTATCCTGCTCTCTCCTAACAACCTTATCTCTCTCTATCATAAGTGTCTGCACCTATGCCCTAAGTTGATCTATTTGTGCTCTGAGATCATCCAGGGTCTCCTTCTCTAGCACATCCTATTGAGGTGCATCCTGCACCCCCTCATCTCTACCTCCCTCTTCACCTGCAGGAGTCTCAAACTGGGTAACCCTCAAGACCCATCATCTAATGAGAGGAACATGATCTTATGAGTCCTCCTCCCCCTCATCCCCTTCACCCTAAGCTACAATAACCATGGGTTCTAGATGAATCTGACCAAAATTAATGCCTCTCCCTTGGCCGCTATCCAATCTAGTACTCTTGCCTCCTCCTGGAGAGGGAAATCCTCTTGCTGCTCTCATCCCTGCTTTACTTGTATCCCTCCCAATCCATCCTGCATCTCTCCCTCCCATGGGAAGTGGTCTCCCAACCCTTATAATCAATCCAAACATTCCTCCATGGACTCTCAGTCGACCTCCTTTCTACCCAGGTCTCCTACCGCCTCCATCTCCTCCCTCATCCCCCTCATCCCCTTCGACCTCTCGAGCATCTCTAAGCTCTCACCTCCCTCTCCATCTCCTAATGATGGGATCATTAGAATAATCCTCCTCATCTCTTGAGTGGGGAGGAGGGTCTACTAGATCAGTGATACAAGGAAAAGGGTGTGCAAGCATGTACTGAGCGTAATCCGTAGTGACCCCCGGATCTAAAATGTGTAATCTCAAATCATAAGAAACAATAGGAGCAGCCAAAAACTTTGCACATGCTATCTTGAAAGACAAAGAAGGTCCCCAATGTCACCTATCCTTGTATCACCTTGCATACATGGCAACACCAGTAGGAATGTGTTGAATAATCCCAAACTGTCTCAAAATGCGATCAATCAATTGTCACTCAACAATGTATGGAGTGCGACCAATCAAATATCTACTCTGCAAAATATATGGTAATGTCTATGCATCATCCATCCATTGATCATAGTCGATATTGGGTCTCCAAATAATGCTATCCAATGAATCAAGAACCCAATGCCAATACTCCATCTTACCTAGCTTAGGCTAAGTAAGGATACCTGCGTATAAATAGACATATGGTTGCCTATCACCATGAACTCTATGATGAATAGGTCGGGTATAGCAATGTGCTCCCAGCAAAGTGTGCATCCTATAGACAGACTAGCACTATCATTATAGACAACCTGATGAAGACCATGATATAAATGAGAAAGCATACAAACATCCCAAGCATATTGAGTCTGATGTTGCATCATGCTCTGTAAGATCCCACCCCAACCAACAATGAAACCTTGAGATCTCCTATCTGGACAGATGAATCTGCCAAATTAATCCTGCAAGAATAATTGGGAGAGTCTCGTAGTACATAATCATATCCTCCCATCGAATCTCTCCTCTATAAATGCTCTCATCACCGAACACAGCTCTACAAGCCTCTATCCCTCCAAGATCCTGAAAATCATACTGGACTAACTCGCTAGTCATGGGGATGTGTATAATCCTGTAGACATCCTCAAGTGTAACACTGATCTCACTAGTGGGTAGGTGGAAAGTGTTATTATCGCTATGCCATCTCTCTGCTAAGGCAGTTAACAAACCCCTATTATGGGTAATATCAAGTATGTATAACAAATGGCATAATCCACAGGCATCTATGTGTCTAGTCTCATCCTGTGTAAGCTCTAGCAATAAATGGTGCATGGCCAGGAATTTCTCCTGACACTAGAGAACATAGAGTTTCTCCTATTTAACAAGAGAATTTGATCTCTATCAATCATCTATCTATCAAATCTAAAAGATCACTAATCTATCAATCTATGAAACAAACGATCAATCAAATCAACAATCGGTAAATCTTTTCTACAAAGTAAATCAAGCTATCAAATCAAATTTTAAATCATCAAATATGGTTTTCTATCAATCACTAAGTTTAGTTAACTCTATCAAGTTCTTTATTAGAGACTGACTTGATCTCTTAGAGCTAATCTATTAATCTATCAATCTACCAATCAAATCATCAATCAATCATTTATCTTATTAATCAAAATTTTCAAAATCCCTATCAATCAGACATTAATTGAATACTTATCAATCAAATTCATACATTAGAATGTCTAAATCACATCATCTAACTAAATTTTAACATAGTCAAAATCAAACAAATTCAAACAAATTAATCTTAATGAAAAGCGCTATCCCTCGAAACAAATGCGCTATTCTATTAAGAAAATATGAGAAATCAAACAAAAGCACTAACCTTTTTGACAAACGTACTATTCTATTAAGCAAATGCGAGAAATCAAACAAAAGAGTGAACACACCAAACAAAAGTGATAAACTATCGTATGCATTAACATTTACAATGAAAGTATGAACATACAAGGTAAAAATGCTAAACTAGTATAAGCGCTAACATACGATGGATATGTGCTAAACTACAAGGCAAAAGCACTAAAATGCAATGACGAAAAATAGTAAAAATTCCAAAATAGCCTAACATGTGCCGAAAAACATGGAAATTTGTACGGAAAACTACAACCAAGCTTGGGATAATGCACATACCAGTGGGCCATACTTAGGAGGTCGCTAATATCATCGTACACTCTCAAATCGATGGCTCTTGAATGAAATCACCATTTTGATAGCTCAACAACAAAATTCTTTTCACTCCACAAGCTGACAAGGATGCTGTAATGTCATAAAATTGTGACCCTAGCAATTTTAACCACATTTGAGGTCCTCACCTTGGCAATGACATCATCCTTCCTAACCAAGACCCCTTTCCTACATTTTCACCCTTGAAACACTCCTTTTCTAGGCTCTGTTTCTGGCTTAGACCCTATCTAGGCCCCAAAATAGGGTAGGATAGGGGCGTGGTGCCCCTACCCCCAATCCTTAGGGTGGCCCTATGATGGGTCTAACTGGTACCCTATGCATAATTTGACCTTCAGGGTTTGTACTCCTTTTTGTTGGCCTTCGGTGAATGAAAATTAATCCTCTAGGCATGCATAAAAGGGAGTTTCTTTTCTCATATGCAAGGGAGGAAAAGAGGAAAACATACATGAGATACACTATAGGCAAAGTTCAAGCTAGGCAACCTCCATCATCATTATCAAGCATTCAAGTATTCAAGTCTTCTTCATTCATCCATTGGAGAAATATTACAACATTCATTTGTAGGTGTGCGTGTGTGTTAGGGTTTTGTCATGTTACATGCCATTTCATGCAACACTTGTGATTACATTCAAGAAGCAAAGCAATCATCATCGACAAATTGCAAATCTACAAGGTATACAATTCCATTATTTACATTTCAGCATTTGCAATTAATTTCTTTCAAGGTTGATTCCTCAACTGAGGTTTGACTAAGGCAAAGCCCTATCCACAACCTTTCTCCCCTTCTTTTTTGTGTGTAGGTTATAGGTGTGCAACTGTATTTTCAGATTTGGACTCCACTTACAGAGGCGGAAAACCCCTTTTCATTTCATGGATTTTTTGGAGGACCATGTACACTTTCGCCATGGTCCTGACAACTTTTCTCCAAATTTGCAAGGCAGATTCTAATCAATCTAATTAGCTCAGATCCAAAGTTACAGCATGATCCCAAACTGGTAGCTCCTCATTTCACTCATTTTCTCTCTTTGTTCCACATAGTCAACAAGTCAACTTTCCTATTTACAAAAGAGGGTAAAACACACTTCAACCCTTGTAATCCACTTGGAATTCACATCCTTGCCTCCCTTGGATTTGGATCTAGTGGATTCAAGCCCCTCTTTTGAATGTAAAGTTTCCCCCCAAGTGAAAATCATCCTAGTGACTTCCTTTCTCTCTCCTAGGTGGGGAGTCGCTAGGGTTCAATTTTTCACTTTACATTTTGGTGAACCCCACATCTTACACATTCATTCTCATTTCTCATTATTAGACCTCATTAATTAAAATTTGAATTTTAAGTTTTCATTTTCAAGTTTGATCTATTTGCAAATTTTAGAGGTTAATGGCATAAAAAACCCTAATTTTTCATTTTGATAAAATTAAGCTTTTGAAGTATAAAATTTTAATTACTTGTTTCAAATCTGATTTCTATTTCAAAATTGCAATTCAAATATGTCTCTTTAATCTGAAAATTCAGTGGTTAAATAATAAACCCCTAATTTTTAAGATTCTTCTATTTTTGACTTTTGACTGCAAATTTGACTAATCTAGACATCTCCAAATTAGTTGTTTTTTTGGATTTCGCAATGATATCATAATACCTATAATGTCTTAAAAAATTGAAAAAAATTGTTGGGTCGTGTGCACTTTTGCCACGGTCCTCGGCTTTTTTCCCAAAATTTTGAGAGACGGAATTGACTATATGTTTTTGCTCAAATCCATAAAATTGGCATACTTTATCAATTTTAACACCTCCTAAGGTCGAACACAAATTGAAAATTCTTTTCCAGCAAATTCAGATTATAATTAAGATACTTTCAATGGAAATTAATAAATTGGATTTACTTGCTCTTTCGTATATGATTACATTGCTTTTTGCATATAGTTACTACAATCATGTGCTAGATAAGAGTTTCTTTCATTTCATGTTGCTCCTCTTTATTCATATCACTTGGTCATATTGTGTTGTTAGGATTTCCAAATTCTTTTCTTTTCAAATTAATCTCAAAGCTTTCATGTATCATTTTTGTTGTATTATGGTGATGTTGTTAACATAATGCATTTCATATGTTAATCACTTTAAAGCTTTTGTAGACCCTAAACTTAGAGATCCTAACCCTTGTACCTCTCCTAGGGTATCTTGTGTGGATTAGATGAGATCTAATTGTTTAACCAATGATCTTTCTTAAAAAGAGAAAGCATTGGAAAGTATTATGGACTTATCTTCTTCTCATACACATACCCTTGAGCAAGGGGGACAAAATAAAAATATCAACATTCTTACATCTTAGATCCTCCTTATTCTCCTCAAACCTATCTTAAACATCAAAGTATATGTAGGGAGGATGATGTCATGCAATTTATTCATGACCTTTCCCCTTGCATAGAAATAACTAAAAATAACTTTTCGATGATGAAGATGTTCCTCTCCAATCTTCCAAAAAGGATAAGCTTGATAAAGGAAAAGAGATTGTCATTTCACATGATAGTCCTTCTTCATCTACAAATCCTTTTATTCCTACTTACGCATTAGATTTGAAACAAATGCATGATCTTGTTCCTCCACCTAGTCAATTGCAACATTCTTATAGTTGTGGCTTTCATATAATTACAAAACAAGGTTTTAAAGGACAAGGAATTGGGAAATTTGAACATGGAATTCATGTCCCTACAAATCCTCCTACAAAAACTACTACAAAAGGCCTAGGAAGTGGTACCCCTCTTTCTATGGACAAACACCTTAGGCTTCAAAAATTTAAAAACCATCTTCACAGACAACAAATCAAAAGAGCCCATAAGAATGCTTCTTCTTCAAAGCGCCCTTTTTATTCATTTCACCAAACCCATGATCACAATGCTGATGATTGCCCTAATTTTTAAAAATCTATTCAGGATGGCATAGGTAGTGGCAAAATTAGAATTGTGGATAATGAAACTTCTTCTCCTAACAAACCTTCTCCTTTATGTTCAAGGTGATATTTACCATCCTGACAAATTAGTTGCAAGAATCTATTGGAGTTGAAATATGATAAGGACATTTCCTTTCCTCCTCAAAATAAAAACAAAAATATTAAGCAAGTGAAAGGTATTGAATATTGCATTTTTCATGATTCATATTCACATTCTCTTGGAAAAAGTTATGCATTTAAGAAATTTTTTCAACTACAATATGATCTTACACAAATTTGTCTCACAATAGATCTAGCTATATTTCTTGGTAAAAACATAGTGCCTTAGCACTTCTTTTCCCTTCATGTTGCTCTTCACCCTATGACATAACTAGCCTATTTAATGGGAGCTCTTTATCATTTGTGGTGGTATTGTTTCAATTTTACATACTTTGGGGCAGCAACATGAAGTCCATTTTCCTTCTTCTTTCTATACACTTGTCTTTGTATTTGTACATTATTCATTATTAGATCTCCTTTCTTGTATTGGGTTATTCTTATGTGAGTAGGTAATTGTTCTTTGGTTTTCCACTTTGCTTAGAGAGGATTTTCTTTAATAGTTAATGCACCTCTTCAATTTCTTTCATTATCTTGGAAAATATATCTTTTCTATGGTTGCGATTATTCTTAAGCATGATATGCCTCCTTTCATGGAATGATCTCTTGAGAAGTGTGTTGGTTCCCAAAAATGAACGGGCTTACACTACCACAGGGCAGAGACCAAGCCGATTCCTCCAAATACCTATGGAAAGCCACCTCCAACTATCAATATTTGTTAGGCTTGGACCAACTCAATAAGGATACAAGATCCTTCTACACTTCAGGCTCTGCATGACCTGGGAGGGTGATCCCTTCAGTGAACTTCCTGCTCTCTGCAACAATACTTGGGAATTTACTAAAAAAAAGTAGATTATCTCATAAAAGGACTCAACAGAAAGGGAGGATTCTTAAGGATGGAAATTCCTTCAATGATCCTCAACCTTAAGCTGGAGTATGAGATAGGTGGGACAACTTTCAGAAAATACGTAAAAACTTAACAGATGATATTCTGATATTTTAAAAGATTTGTTCTGAGAAATCACAAAGAACATAGACCAGAAATTGAAAACCTAATGACAATTGCTAGCAAATACCAGTTCTTTGTTCATTTGGGTTACAGAGTCTTTGAAAATGTTACTGAAATCTGACAAAAACTTGTCTAATAGCTAGTCTAGCCTTGGACAATAGTGACTTACAATATTGTCTTGCCTATAATCCCCTACCTGAACTGCTTATCAAATCCTGTTACAAGTCTTATTTCTCTGTAATCTCATTCAAACATTTTAATTAACCCCTTGGACTAAAGAATTGAATGGAAAATCACATGCATTATAACAATGCAACAAACAAATGAAACCCTTGATCCCATTTTCTCAAAAGAAGATAAAATCGCACACAGGAGAGTAAAGATTAGAAAATATATTTGCATTAAAATCATAAGCTATCTTCTATCAGATAACGGTCAACAATTTTGATTATAGAATAACCACCTTAAAAAGGAAACTCGCAACTGTTTTATTACTTTTGCTCTGCAAAATGACATTACAGTTCCTGCTATTTTCCATGACTCTCTAGAACTATATGGAACCTACCCCTATAGAATAGACCTATTTTATAGAGATCCTTCTGAGAAAATTCAGAACCCTAACTAATGGCCTTGATTTCCCTTTTATAGAAAATAAGGGAGTGAAAAGCTTTAGGCCAAAAGAAACTTGTCACCAAAACCAAGCCCTAGAGGCTATACACAATTTTGTTACAAAATATTCCCTATCCACATGCTGGTGCCCGTGATGAGGTAGAACCAAAATTTTCAACTGATTATCGGTAGAAATAAAAACACTTGAGCCATGTCGATATCACCCAAATACTTCCAGATGGACCCTTAGATGCTCAGTTTACTCCATAACATTTCTCTTTTTGAAAAGGAAAATAGGCCTCAACACGAAACAAGACTTTCCCACCAAATTAGAGGAAAATATCCAACCTTTATGCCTCGGATCAGAGAAAATGGAAAGAGGATCTTGGGGGTAAATAGAATTTGTTGAGAAGGCTTTGCAGCTTCTATGTCGTTGCAGAGATGATTGGATGCCAATCCTCACTCGAACAAATCCTTCTTTCAGCTCCCTATGAGCTCCCTCTTGAAACACTCTACCAACGAAATGCAGAGTAAGGACAAAGGAGATGTCCTGGGTGGCTTTTCTTGACAAGAAAAGGCTTTCACGCCCCCTCTGACAATCCTATGATCTTTCACAACCCCTCTTACAATGCGTAACCTCATACAAGAGAAAAAACATCCATCCAGTGTCACAAAATATGCAATGACTCCATACATAATTCTACTTGAACACCATCTTCTCACTGATGAAAAATTGTTCTTAGAAAAATGAAGAAGTTTGTATCTGTTTCTACCGATACTATCACCTACCTAGTGAATTTATAATCAGAACTCCCTTCAAAGTGGTGGTGCTAATCCATGTGAAGAATCATCATCCTGATATCTTCTGCTCATCTTGTCAGCTATGGATTCTAGCAATCATGCCTATAACTCAAGTCACCATCATTTTCTAGGCCATCACTCCATTGCCACCTGCATATGTTCACCTCGTATGAATGATTTTGTTCTGATCTTGTTCCTTTCTTAGTGTATAGTCCCCTGCTTTAGGATTCCTATCAACAAGCGAATCTCTGAATTTATCAAAGAACTCATGATCCATCATATCAAAACCTGAAGCTTTTCTCAATCCTTTCACATCTTTGAGATATCATCTTTAATTGTCTATTCAGTCCTTTACCCAACAAGGATTTCTCATAAGCTTCCTCTGGGTGAGTCAATATTCAAAACTTAAACTCGCTACCATCAATCCTAAGTTGACAAGTCTGCATCCAATTTACCCTATTTCTCTCGTGCAAGCTATGACCGGTGCCTCCAATGATACCTCCTAATTTCACATTTTTAACCATATTTGAGGTCCTCGCCTTGGCAATGAAATCCTCCTTCCTAACCAAGACCCCTTTCCTGTATTTTCACCCTTGAAACCCTCCTTGTCTAGGCTCTGTTATTGCCTTATACCCTATCCTAGCCCCAAAATAGGGTAGGACAGGGGCATGGTGCCCCTGTCCCTACTCTTTAGGGTGGCCCTAAGATGGGTCTGCCCGGTCCCCTATGCATAATTTGACCTTCTAGGTTTGCACTCCTATTTGTCGGCCTTCGGTGAATGAAAATTAATCCTCTAGAAATGTATAAAAGAGAGTTTATTTTCTCATTTGCAAGGGAGGAAAAGAGGAAAACATACATGAGATACACTATAGGCAAAGTTCAAGCTAGACAACCTCCATCATCATTAACAAGCATTCAAGCATTCAAGTCTTCTCCATTCATCCATTGGAGCAATATTACAACATTTATTTGAAATCATGTGTGTGTGTGTGTGTTAGGGTTTTGTCATGTTACATGCAATTTCATGCAACACTTGTGATTACATTCAAGAAGCAAAGCAATCATCATCGATAAATTGCAGATCTACAGGGTATACAATTCAATTATTTATATTTCAGCATTTGCAATTACTTTCTTTCAAGGTTGATTCCTCAACTGGGGGTTTGACTAAGGAAAACCCCTATCCACAACCTTTCTCCCCTTCTTTTAAGTGTGTAGGTTGCAAGTGTGCAGCTATATTTTCAGATTTGGACTCCACTTACAGAGGAGGAAAACCCCTTTTCATTTTGCGAACTTTTCGAAGGACCATGTACACTTTCGCCATGGTCCCGACAACTTTTCTCCAAATTTGCAAGGTACATTCTTATCAATCTAATTAGCTTAGATCCAAAGTTACAACGCGATCCTGAACCAGTAGCTCCCCATTTCACTCATTTTCTCTCTTTGTTCCACATAATCAACAAGTCAACTTTCCTATTTACAAATGAGGGCAAAACACACTTCAACCTTTGCAATCCACTTGGAATTCACATCCTTGATTCCTTTGGATTTAGATCTAGTGGATTCAAGCCCCTCTTTTGAATGTAAAGTTTCCCCCCAAGTGAAAATCATCATAGTGACTTCTTTTCCGTCTCCTAGGTGGGGAGTCGCTAGGGTTCAATTTTCCACTTTACAGATGCAAATGAGGATAAAATTTACGTAGGTTAATTTTATAATTACCATTTGAAAGGGTAATTAATGCTTTTAAGGGGAAATTTAATTTATTATTCAAAAATGAATTTAATTGAGGGACCTTTTTAATTATCATGAGATTAATCATTCAAATTTTTCAAACAATTTCACGATCAATCTCCTAAGGGGGCACACAATCAGGATTTTTATCTCCATCAAGCGCATTATCGAGACTTGATTTAACCTTTGAAACACTATTGTCTCAACATCATTTCAAAGAGGGGAAAAATGTATACACATAAAAATGGCTATGAGCAATTAAATAAATATTTAATATTTATTTAATAATTCTTCTTCTATTAAATAGTTAATTTGATAAGATTAATTTATTTAATTCATTTCGTGTCCTTCTATTAATTAATTTAATTGAAACATTTTATTAATTAATTCGTTATATCCTTTTCTTCTAATCAATTAATTAAATATCTAATATTTAATAATTCCTCTATCTATTATCTTATAGTCTCATTATTAAAATAATTTCTTAATTATTTAATCCCTTTTCCAGCCCATCTTTCCATCTCCACTTCATCTTTCCTTTGCCAACTCATCCATCATGTGGCTAAATTAATTCAACAAAATAAAATAAAATAAAATAAAATCATTTATTAGCCACTTATCTCCAACTTCCAAAATAAATGAAATATTGTGTACGTACACATATTTCCTAACCTTCTTCTATATTCTCTCCAACATCCCCATTTCTTAGGAGGACTTGAGTCCACTTGTCCTCTCATTCCTACATCTTCTCCAACTATCCTATATCCTCTCAAGTCTTCAACTCAGTCAAGGTGATATGAGTGACACTTGTCTTCTCCTTCCCCCCTTCTCTCAACCTTCAACTTCTTTCTCATAGCCATCCAATTTGCAAGATTTGATCATGACCATTGATCTCTGCCACCTAAGCTCATGCACTCAAAAATATATAAAAAGAGTTCTCCTAACCCATTTTGAAACTAATAAAAAAATAGCTAATCATATAGTCATTCTAGGAGTTTTTATCTTGCATCTGTGAGTTTAAGTTTGAAGCAATTAGCAATTTTAGAATTCTTATCATAGTATCAGTTAACTATCAGTCCATTCTTTATATGCCATCTTCGAAGCTACCAGTACTTGTCTAAGAGCAAATTATCTGCAACCAAGAATAGTGGAGTTTGGACACAATGAGACATAAATCATGAAGGTATAATCTCTTTTTTTTAGTTTTATTTCATGTTGTTTCTTTGGTTGAAGTTAAGTTTCCTATAGATTTCTTTTATATTACATGATGGACTAACAAGTTGTAGGATATTTCTTTGGAGTTCAACTTTAACCTCAACAGTAAGGAACAATTGATTTTTGGTTTATGGTATCCTAAAGATGATGGTTTTACTTTGGGTTCTTTTACTGATGTTGATTGGGAGGAGATGTAGATGACCAAAAGAGTACTAGTGGTGGTGCATTTTTCTTGGGAAAAAATATTGGTTTCCTGGTTGAGCAAAATGCAGAATTCTATTTCTCTATGTATTGTAGAGGCACAGTATAAATTTTTGTTGCTAACAACTGTACTCAGGTGATATGGATGAAGCAGATGTTGAAAGATACCAGAGTAGTGTGTGATGAGCCTATTTCTATCTATTGTGACAATTCATGTGCAATTAACATTTCTAATAATCTAGTGTTGCATTCAAAGACTAAACATATGCCAATCAAGTTTCACTTTTTGAGAGACAAGGTAAATGAGAAAGAAAAAAATTGGAGTATGTGCCTACAAAGGAACAGATTGCAGACATCTTCATGAAGATTTTTCCTAAAGATACTTTTGAGTATCTCAGAGGGAAGTTAGGGGTGATTGTCATTCCTGATCAAAACTAAGATGCATTGGCATACATTAGTTCAATGCACTTCACAGTCATATCTTGTGATCTGGATTGATGAGTGGAGGTTGCTACTCAGGTGGAGTAGTCACTAAGTGAGATTTTTGGTTTGAATTGCAAATGTGTCTTTTCCATTGATGTTAAAGGGGAAGAGAGTCATGTAAAAAACTATGTTGGGAGAGAGTCATTTAAGAGAGAGAGTTGTTAATTTCTTTGTCATTGATTGTTTTTCACATCATATGTTGCCATCAATGCCAAAGGGGGAGATTGTTGTATGTATGATACAAAAATGTGCTTGAAAGATATATGAGAGATGTGTTGTCATTGATGTCAACATATTTCTCTATCTGTGACAATATTGTAGTGAAATTCAGTGAGTTAGTTTGTTCAATATGTTGATGATTAGAGTTTGTGTATTAAAGGGTTTGTAAAGGATTGTCTATAGTTGATTCAATGCAATTTTCAGAGGTCCACATAAGATTTGATTGAGTTATGGGTATCTATGTTGTGGCTCATTTTTCAGTTGTTTAATAATGACATAGTGTCAGTATTTTGATCTACATTGATCCGTATTGTAATAACTTGATCTATGGATTTGAAGGAATGTTTGGAACGTCGATGTGTATCCTTAATTCAAGTGGTTCATAGTTTCGATCTCTATAAGTGATTTTTCAACATTGACAATCATTGCAGTTAGTATTCTAGAGGTTCGGTATAATGATAATGTGATTCTAGTAATTTGTGTTGGTGTGGATGTTATTATAATTCATGATGCTTGTGGAATTTTTGGGATTGTGTGAATTTTGTGTTGGTGGTCTGCATTGATCGTTGAGTCTGCAATTGATGATTTTCTTTGGTGCATTAGTGTTATTCACATTTTTGGCTGACTAGATGCTTGTAGTGTGTTGTGGATATTCAATGGTTAATTCTTGGAGGTGTTTCTCATTCAAGGCGTGTGATATGGGTCCCTGCTATGTCTTGGCTGACATTGCTTGGTCTGCATGTGATATTGTAATGTGTGTGGTTATATTTTTGTAATTAGGTGGTGAGTGTTGAGCCGACCTTGTTGATATTTCCAAGGTTGATGTCATATATAAATAAATGTAATATATTTGTAATTGAGTGTGTTGTGAGTGAGTGGTGTTGTGGATGTACGAAAAATATATTAATCTTTCGAAAGTAGAGAAGAAGTGTGAAAAAGGTGGAAGTTGTTATGTTCTTAACTGGAACTATAACCAGGCATTAAGAAGATTGTATTTTCTAGTTCATTACTTCCAGATGTGATCCAATCTATTTATAAGTCAGTGAGCCTTCCCTGGGTTGTAGCCCTTATTTTTTTTGAGCAGTGAGCTCTAGGTAGTGTGCCTAAATGCATGTGCATTTCCCATTGTAATACTTATATACTTCTAACAGAGTATAAACATATTGTGGGTAGGTTCCCACCTTGGTTTTTCCCTTGATCTTTTTTCCACATCAAAAATCTTGGTGTTATGTGTGTTTATGTTGTGTTGTTGATTTATGCTTTCATGGTTAATTATCATTTCTGAGAATAAGTTCAATTTGTGTAAGTTTTTGTGACAGCTGATTCACCCCCCCTCTTAGTTGTCTTCCCTATTTCCATCACATAGAACACAACCATCCAATCTTTTTTTATTATCCACTAAAACCGTACAACACCATTACAATCACGTATGCATTCCAGCTGCTTATAACATGCAGTTTTAGGGAAACATACAAAATTGACTAACAAAGAATAACCATAACCCTAAAGGAATATTATCGTAATATTTTCATCATACTCGTATTCTGATATTATTTTACACATATGAGAATTGTATAAGCTTTCTGGTGTGTGAAAGTAAGATAAAAGAAGAGCAGAGTGTGAATCAATAGAGTATGTGTTGTGTGGTAGAGTAAGGAGCATGCAGAGTTGTGGTTAGTGTTGAAATAACCCTTTACCAGATTTGTTGCAAGTATTTGTGGATAGTGGTATAGTAATGCTTTACCAGATTTACTATAAAGTTTTATGAGTTGTGATTTAAGCTTAATTTGGAACCAATCTCATGCATTTGGAGATGCAATTTTCCCCAGTGTATTTGAATCTATTGTAGTGAGCATTTTGGTAGTGAGTTGCTTTTATAATTTGGCAGTGAGCCACCTGATAGTGAGCTACCCATTTTGTAAACACCATATTACTAGTTAATTATCTTGAGAGATAACACTCTCTATGGTTTTTCCCATTTGGGTTTTCCACATATAAAATTTGGTGTTCCATTTGTGGTTGTGTTTCTTGTTTCATGTTGATGAATTTGGTATTTTAGTAAAAGGTATAGAAATTGTGAGAAAGTTTTAGGATTTGTGGGAATACCGATTCACCCCCCTCTCAGTATTCTGGTCCTTTCAACCAATCCAACAATTGGTATTAGAGCTTTGGTCCCTTGCTTGAAAGCTTAATAACTTGAGGGAGATCCTTGTTGGTTTAATCATGGCACCGATGAGTATGACTAGATAATTTTAGTTGGATAAGGAATTGCAGACAACTCTTGAAGATTTAGAAAGTGTTGAATCTAAGAATGAGGAAAAAAAAGAGAATGTGAAGGTAGTGAATGAATGTGTGCAGAAGCTGAGAGAGTGAATCTGGAAGCTCAAATTGAGACATAAGGAAGTTAACAATCAGTTGAAGCAAGAAAATGAACTTGTTAAAGATCTGATGCAAAAAATTGAGGAGAAGAACAAGATAGAGGCAACCCTAAAAGAATCAATCAAGTTGAAGACTAAAGAATGTGAGAAGCTCGAACAAGAAGTGAATAAGTTGAAGGAAAAGAGTAAGGGTCTTGATAACCATAAGATCTTGGAAGAATTGATCAATGTGTAGAAAGCTCATTTAGACAAGATTTGACTTGGATTTCAACCCGGTGAATGTTCAAATAAAAATGACAAAGACAAAAGAAAAAAGGTAGATGCGGAGAAGAAAATAGAAGAAGTGCGAAAGAATTGTAATTAGAATACCAACGCAAGAAGACTACCAGTTCGTCAACCAAATGCACAAAGATGCCCGTAATTTAATGGCTATTGTTTTCAATGCAATAAATTTGGTCATAAGGTTACAAACTGTAGAAGCATTTAGTGTTACAATTGCAAGAGATTTGGTCATAAGGAAAATTACTATAGAAATATCGCTATGAGTCAGAATTACAATCTGGTTGAAGGAAATAAAGTAAATAATAACTTTAATGGATATTTGATGAGGGAACAACTTGAGAGACAAAAAAACACAACAAATTGCAATAAAAGACACAAAAGATTTTATTAATACTAACTGCAAATCATGCAATTATAATCATGCAAACATGCAATTACAATCTAGAGGAATAAATCCTCACAGGTTGCAACACACAACTTATAGAGTTTTCTGGAAAACTCTTACAATGCAAATTATCCAACCCAAAACTTAACTCCCCAAAAACTCACATACAATAACTAACTTCCAATTTTCTACATATGAGTCTTAAATAGACTTTCTTCTGTTTTGGAGCTGAAATTACAATTTGGAAATTATCAATTGGCGAACAAATGCCTAAACATGAAATTGGAAATATGAAAATACAGCCAAATTTGAAAATTGAAACTTTTTAAAAAATTGTCCAACTTCCGACAGCCATAACTTTTGATCCGAGAATCCGATTGACGCACTGTTTGAAGCGTCAGAAAGATCTCTAAGTGTAGAATATGGTAAGAATCCACTTCATTGATTCCCTCCCTTTTCAGGCCTAGTCGACATTGTTTAATGTCTCAAATCTGACTCGAAAGAATTATTTTTTTGGTTTTTTGGGAAACTAAAAATTTAATAACTTTCAAACCGTTAATGCTTTTGACCTGATTCTTTTTCCGATGTAATTATTTTTCCTTCCTTAATCTTCCTGCAAATTTTGGGCTCCATCTACCTTCAAATAAAAACATGCTTTTTGGGTAGTTAGCAAGAAAAAGCAGCTTGACAATTTTGAGAGTTGGAATCTCTTATTTGTCCAAATGGGTATCCAGAAATGCAAAAAAATAAAATAAAAACTAACTGAAATAAAATGTTTTTGGGTGATGTAGGATTGCCCTTACACCACCGGATGATCCTGGATCAATATTGTCATACATACAATGGTCATGGTCACAATGCTAATCAGTGTAGATCTAGATCACATCCAGTGAACTTAGTGAAAAGGAACATTAATTGTTACAAGTGCAAGCAATCAAGACATTATGCTAATCAATGCAGAAATAGAAATTTGAAGGAGTCTACTGAGAAGAATGTAGTGAAGGCTAGTGAACCAAAGAAAAGGAAATTTTGGTTTGGAGAAAGAAGGTGAATAATGAAAGCATGCTTGGTGTATGGGAATTTGGTGTTGGAACCTCTTTCTCCACTAACTGAGCATATTGCTTCATCTCAAGGGAAGTTCTTGAAGAAAAATATTTTTTCCCCCTTCTGAGTGGGTCATGTTGTCGATCCAACATGACTATTTTGGAGAAGCTATTTAGTAATTCAATATGTTTTGCTGACATTATCGACAAGACATTGTTTGGTAGCAAAACCCTAGAAGAATTTGGTGAGTTAAAATTGGGAATTCAAGATTATTTGTGTTGTTATGCGAAGTAGAGCAACAATCATGGAAGCCAAGATGATCATCAAAGAATTGAGTAGCGGAGACTTTAAGATTGTAGAGAAGGTATTTGTAGATAAATTTGACCTTGAAAAGATCAAAAAGGTGGAAAATACTTTTAGTGATGTAAACACAAAAGATTAAGGAATTCAAGCATAAAATATTGAATTTGTGGATTGAATTTCCTTGGTTTGATGATGAGGAGGTGATTAGAGTAGTTCTTATTCATGTGTAGGATGATTGCATCATGTTGGATAAGCCCTATCCAATCATGAAGGAAATCATTTTAGTCATTACTAGTTTGTGCGAAAGTGGATCTTTTTTGGTTAAGAAATCAATAAAGAATAAAGAAGTTGAAACCCTAACTAGTGTAATGGGTGATTAGAGAGTGTTGAATATAAACAAAATTATCAATCTCATGGTGAGGTATGTTACATATGTAATCTTACATTATTATTTTTAAATGGGGAAGGTTCCACTTTGGCTATTGTTGTATACATGGCGCATATGCTTTTTATGGAAGAGAGTGTTCGACTTGTGTGAATTGTTTAAGGGATCTATTACTAGAGAATATCAATATGTCAAAAGAGCAAGGTTACCTCTTCTAGTTTGGATCACTGCTTGTATTCTTAGCTATGTATTATCTGGGATCCCTTCTGGCTAAGGAGAATGTGATATGAGAATCTAGAGTCCCATTTTCAAGACAAATCTTTAGATAATTGAATGGATTGGATAAGAGAGAGGATGCATATAATGTTTATTTCAAATATTTTCTAGATATGCGAAGAATTGGTCCAGTATCCCCTGCTACCGGTTCTGCTAGAGGAAGTTATTCCTCCGATAAGAGAAAAATGGGAGTCTATACCTTCTAGTGCCCCAGAATCCAAGAATAGCAAGAAGGATCAAAAGGAGAAAAACATTGTTATAATTGAAGATCCATAATCTCTTGTGGCTAAGGGAGAGTTGGTTGTTGCATAGTAGGAAGTAAAAGAATCAGATGATGAGTCACACTGAGAGGGGGGGTGAATCAGTGTTTTGTCAGTAACACAAGATTTTAACCTTTTATAATATACACATATAAACTGGTAAATGAAGAAATATATAACATGAAGTAAACAAAGCAGCCACATAAATGAACACCATAACATACTGAATTTATACATGGAAAACCTCAAAGAGGAAAAACCATAGTGGGATTTGTGACCCACAATATCAATTCAGTAGCCATATGAAATATATTACATAGCATGGGGGCCTGCACATGTAGGAACACACACTTCCTGGAGCACATTGCTCAACACAAAAGAGTCTCACTGACTACAAGCTTCTGCTGAAATAAAACAATACTGGTGAACTCACAAAATGCATCTACAATGCCAAAAAGAGTTTTGGTTAAAGATTTGTTCTGTACCAGTTCATAAACCTTGAACCTTCTACCAGTATCTCCTCTTCCTCCAAGAATGCTTTACAAACTATCTACTGATCATAGCATGATATTACATTCGCATACAAAATGACCTTCATACATATCCTTCACATCACACAGTTCTGCGACCATGTCATATACATTGTCCTATATCAAAATGACCTAACAGACTGACTTATATACCCTTTACAAACAATATGCCTTATGTCTTCTTAGAATACAAAAGATATTCAATGTCAACCCAATACAATAATTACAAAATGATTTTACAATGAAACCTTTTGGATCCAAGCTGATGTCGGCTTCACTGAAATGTTGGATGTCGGTGCCAATGATGACCTTGAATACTTAATGCTAGTATCCGTCGGTGTATGCCTCCAAATGCTAATATATTTCAGTATATGCCTTCAATATAATATTGTTTCCATCAATGACAACATATAATTCCAATGAGTGTCAATTGCCAAAAATCTCCCCCTTTGGCATTGATGGCAACACTCATGTGAAAAATGGATTCACTATCGGTTCAAGTGAAAAATGAATCATGCTCCCCCTGAGTTGATTGACACTGTCAGCAATATACTCTACCTATCCTCCCCTTAGGATTACATACATATTTTTCACATACATATACTTCCCCTTTGGCATCAATGCCAAAGACTGGCGAAAGAATTGAAAGAATAATTACAGATTACTTTACCAGAGCTTGAACAATCTCAAAATTTTCGGGTAATCTTTCTCTAGCAACTGTACATAGGTATCCCAACTAGTTTTGAATGTTCCAGATATGGATACAAGAACACTCAATAAATGTGCTAGTGTTTCTTTCTCAGTGACTTCTACCGGTGTGGGCTTTGCAAGCATATTCATGCATTCCCTCTTATGTAGACCAAGTGAATCCAATCTTGGACTCACCAAACCTCTAAGACTCCTTTCTCTCCAAATGATCTTGTCTCTTTCCTTTTCAAAAGAAAAAACTTGGTTCTCCAAGGTCAAAATTTGTCCATCAATGGAAGTTGTAAGTGAAGTTAGCCCATCAAAAGAATTAGCAATATTAGCTATCTTTTCATGTAATTCCTTTATCCTCTGATCTACATTAGCTGTAAGAATTTGTATATTACAATAGACCCTATAGATGTTAGTACATTGTTTCAAAGAATTTTTTAAGAGTACAAGTTTCTCTTCAACCTTCCTCTTCTTTGTCTCAATAATCTGGTCAAAAGCAACTTTCTTGGCCAGAGTAAATCTTTCAAGTGCTTTCTTGTTTGAAATCTATTGCAATGATTGAAAGTTTTTAGATATGTGTTTTGTTAATACCTTAAGCTTGTCAGAAGGGCTTGCTTCATTTTCAATCATACAATCAAGAATCAATCTATGCAAAACTATTATTGATTGATCTATTATTCCCTTGTCTACAGATCCCTCCTTCATTAGCTTTTGATTAGCCATCATCATTAGCTCTGCGTGACTCATCTCTATAATTGATTTCTTCTCAACTTGAGAAGTGTCAATTGCCAAAGGTTTTGTTGGGAAATCAACTATCGGTTCAGTCTCCTTTTCCTTATATTCCTTATCCTCTGGTGGTGAATCTCTTTTCTCCTCGTCTAATGTAGTGGTGGCTTTGCCACTTGGTGCAGTATCAGTTACTACCAGTGGAGTATTATCCACAATATTATCCATGACCTATACATTATCTATATTACCTTACCTAGACTATACAAATGTAGTCTCTGTCAGTTTAGTCTGTACACTCTCATCAGTTTTGGGTTTAACTATCGGTTCACTCAAAATTTGAACTGAACTTTCCAAAATTCCTTTCCCTTTAGATTTGTCCGGAATGGTGGGAGCAATTGCCTTAGCAAATTATTCTTGAGAGGTGAGAAAATCAGGATTCTTTTGGAAGAATTTGGTCCAACCATCTTTGGTCTCATCTACTATCTCATTGACTCTACCCATCATTAGGCCTATTTGTTGGGTTTTGCTGCTAAAGACTGTTCTATTAGCAATATCTATACATCTTTTAATTTCCTCATTATCTTCTAAATCTTCATAGAAATTTGACACATTTTTCAACCTTCCATCTTTAGTGATCTTATCAATCAATTCTACACAAGTCATTGGGGGGATGATGGTAACATTACCAGATTCAATTGCTTCATCTATCATACTCTTTTTCTTCTTATTGGGGGTTGCAAGAGCAGATGGAGTAGGCCGCCTCTTCTTTGTCAGAGGTGTGGGTGTAGTTTTTACCTTTCTAACTAGCTTCCTCCTAGGTTCCACCTTCTTCTCCTCTACTGGAGGCTTGTCAGCTTTCTTCCTTTATACCCTTCTGATTGCAAGTGGTTGATTATCTTTTGGATAAGAATCAGAAGTGATAGAAGAAATGAAAGTCTCAGACCTCTTCACCTCAGGAGCACTTGCTGTTGCCGGTTGATCTACCGGTTTAGATCCAGAACCTAGTTCTGTATCTATCATGTGCATTACATCCTGAACAAATGCAAACATTTTGTCTATCTTCTTTTCTCTTCTTTTCCTATTGAAACTAGTTTTAACTTCAAAATCCTTTTCCTCTGCAGTGCCAAAGTGTTCAGCCTTATCATCCAAAGTAGCATCAATCAACATTTTAGCATATAACTCCAAAATGTTGTCATCTGCTTCATAACCTAATTCAATGACCCATATAGTTCTAGGTTCCACTGCTTCCATCAGTGTCTCATCTATTTTTACCATAAAGAAAATATCAGTGGAGTATTTCTGCACAATATGTTTCAAAATTCTTTCCCTCAATCTCATGTTCTCTTGAAAAAGTTTTGAAGTAGGCCCAAAGCTTCTCATCCTTGTTACTACCAAGACCAGTGATTGCTTCTTTGATTTCCATACCTACCGGTATGTCATGAGCCCAATGCCTCTTTCCCAAACCTGATAACTCATTCATGAAGTATAACATCAAGCAAACAATAAGATTCCCAAACCTAAAAGTTCCTTTCTTAACCCCTTTTATCTTGCCAAGATTTATCATTAACTCACTTCTCAACCATTCACACAAATCATACTTTTCATTATTCTTTATCATCTGATATGCAACATGTTAGGATTAGTGATAGTCCCAAAGATACTGAGTGGGGGGGGTGAATCAGTATCTAACCAATTAACATAATATTTAACCTTTTTAAGTATTTTTCATTCTGAAATAGTGTACCGGTAAATAAGAATTAATGCAGTAAATGGGAACAATAAAGACAACATAGAAAACACACCATAACACAAGATGTTTAATGAGGAAACCCGGTGTGAGAAAAACCTTGGTGGGATTTGTGACCCACAATATTCACTCACTAGCCAATGAATAAATATTACTTACAATGAGGGGCCTGCACATGTAGGAAGGCCAACTGCCTAGAGCTCACTGCTCAATCTACAAAGTAGAAGTCTCACTGACTTACAAAATGGATTATGAGAATACAATACAATGTACTACTTCAAATAAGCATCAACTATGCCAGGTTCAGTACCGGTTTAAGCTCATACTATAACCATAAACCTTATACAGAATCTGCCTTATGCATTCACATATATCTTCCTTATTATTCACTCATTCCTATTCTATCTCCTATCTCAAAATGATTTACAAGATCTCATACATATATGAGTCTATTACAATATGCCTTGTCGGCTTTACAAAAGATAATTACATAAAATACAATAAACAAAAGTTTATTCTTGTCGGCTAGGGTGCTGGTATGCATTGTTGCCATTGTCGGTGAAGTTTCTGCTGGTGCTGGTGCCTGCCGGTGATTTACCAGATGAATTCCAAAAGGTTTCCTAAAGGTTGCCATCAATGACAACACCATCAATTCTCATTAGAGTGTATAATCCCAACAATCTCCCCCTTTGGCATTGATGGCAACACTCATGAGAAAAATCCAAAAACTGTTCCAAATAGTGAAGTCCAAAAATTTACCAAAAATATGTGCTTCCCCTGAGCAGATGATCTCCTTTGAATAGCCATTTTTCTCTGTCCACTACTCCCCCTTTGCCATCAATGACAAAGGTTATCAAAAATTGTCAAACGAGTGCAAAATTTCACCTTAAGGTTTGTAACTGGTTGGTTACAATCTGAAATATATCAACCAAACCAAATTTAAACTTTGCATGAATCTGTTGCTATCATTCATGGTTGCCTCAGTTTGTTGGATCATGCTGGTGAGATGATGCATATGCTCCTCTGGTGATCTTTCCCCTTGAATTAATGCCTTAGAGATCTCATTTCTCAGAGAGATAAGGTTATCTAATTTAGGACTAAGTTTATACTTAAGCTCTCTAGCATTTGCCTTGATCCTTTCTTTTTCCTTCTCAAATTTCTCCAACTTTTCCTCAAAACCTTCTATTTCTTGCTCAATAACTGATATAGGTTCAGATGAACCAATAATGTTATCAGCTATATCATCTATCTCCTTTTGTACTCTGCTTATTTCCTTTTCAATGTCCTGTGTCAATAGATGTGGCTTGCATGTTTCTATGTACAGTTCCTTACACTCCAAAATTGTTGTATTTAGTGCCAATAAAAGTGTGTTAATATGTTCAGTGCACTTCTTTATTATCTCCTCAAAGAATTTTTCCTTTTCTTTTTCCATTTTCTCTTTGAATGTATCCTCATTTACCTTATCAACTGTTATTATATTTCTAGCAATAAATTTAGACAATGTGTCCAACTTTCCTAAAGAATCCTTTACATGATCTAAATTACATTTTGGTGCAATCATCTTAAGAATAGGTATTGTATCATCAATTGCCTTGTAGGCTAATGCATTACAATCAGTTATCTTCTTAATAGAGTCCATAAGTACCTCTGTCACATTAGTAGGTCTGAATCTGGATGTCTGACCAACTGCCTTTATTATTTCAGTGTTTCCAGTATTAGTAACCAATTTTCTTATATCAACCTCTAGTGGATCAGTCTGAGTTTCCATTTCAGCTAGCAATGGTTTGGGTTTCTCAGTGATTACCAGCTTCACTGTCTCAGTATGTACCTGTACCTCTATCGGTTTCTCTATTGGTTTCTTTGTGTTAGCATCTATACTACTTGTATTCATTCCACTATCCAAAGGTTGCTCTGTATGCTTTATTTTCTCTGTTTGTATTTCAACCTCAACATTTTCTGTCAGTTGCTCAACAATGTTTCCACTACCAGCAATATCATTTTGTACCTCTATGTTGTCCTTGTCCACAACAATGTTCACTTCCTGAGTATCAACATTCATGGTAAATAGAATTTCTGATTCAGGGTTAGTGTCATCATGTGTTATGTCCACATTTTTAGTAGCCGGTGTATCATCAGTATGTACTAGTGTAGTATCCAAGGGTGCTGGTAAGTTGTTAGTTATTTTGATTTTTGGTATTCCACCAAATTTACCTTTCCCTTTGTCCTTGTCCTTTTGATATACTTTGAATTTTTTCTTAGATCACTTTAATTCTTCCTATTTTTCCTTTTCTACAAAAAAGATATCCCATTTATTAGTTGTTTCCTCTGCAATTTCATTAACTCTACCAGCCATTAATCTCACTTGTCAGTGACCACTAGCAAAACTGATATGTTAGCTTCATAGATTAGGTCATCAATTTCCTCTTTCAAGTTAACTGGATGTATAGCTAGAAGTTTTTCAACCTTAAGTTTCTTGTCCAACTCCATTACTGCAATCCTCTTTGCATCTAACCTTCTATACAGATCATTTGGTAAGTCATCTACAACTTCAATTAACACTTTCTTGTATATGTCCAAATGTAGAATTATATTGTTTTCAATACTTTCCTTTTCTGAATCAGTGAATGTGTTATACAATTTGCTCACATTTGCCAAGTTACCGTCATCAGTGATTTCATTCAATAAATTATCCAAAGGTAGTATAACCTATTTTTGTTTCTTCTTGGGTGTTAACTTCTTTGTTGGTTGTCTTATTGCTTGTTGCTTCTTTCTCAGAGTTCTTGTTTTCTTGGGTGGAGGAGAGGGTACCAGTGAGGGTTTTCTCTTCCTATCAACTCTCTTAAATTCAGCAAGTATCTCACTATCAAATGATGTGCCAACCGATGAGATATGTGCCTCCGGTTGCAATCCTTCCAGTTCACTTTCCTTTATTCCAGTAAGATTCATAACACTTTCTTTTATTTCCTTTATTTGTTTTGATGCACTCCTTATGTACTTTTCTCTTTTCTTTGTTTGTTTCACTATTTGTACACCACTCTCAATTGTTTCTGCACTACCAAAAACTATTTTTGTTGGTTCTCTAGGTGCTTCTAACAGGGCTTTAGCATAAGTCTCAATAATATTCACATCAGCCTCATACCCCATTTTAGTTACCCATACAGTTCTAGGAAGAACTACTTCCACCCATATTTCATCTTTCTTAACCACAAAACATATTTCCTTATCATATTTATCTACTATACTCTGTGGTAGTCTCACTCTAGTTTTCATTTTGGCTTGGAAGGCCTTGAAATATTTAGTTATATTGTTTTCCTTAGCAGTACCCATGCCAGTGAAAGCTTCTTGCAATTGTTTGCCTACTAGTATGTCATATCCAAAATCTTTCTGTCCAATACCGAGAATTTGTTTTGAGAAATACAACATAAGGCATAACAAAAGATTACCAAAAGGAAGTGTTCCTTTCTTTTCACCTTTTATCTTTTTCAAGTTATCTACTAGTTCATCATTCAGCCATTCACACACATCTATTTTTGCATTATTATTTACCATATCATAAGCACTTGTAATGCAAAGACTAGAAACTGAATTAAGTCAGTTTGCATGTGTAGTCTTGTAACCTAAAATCATACTTATGAGTCTCACATTGATATCCTTGATGTCATTTACTCTCAGAGCTCTACTATCAGATGTTGCTTTGGTTAAGCTCATGATTGTGTTGTTAGGTACCTTCTTTGTCTTATCTAGTCTACTACTGGTTGAGGGTAAACCTGTCACTACCCTAATTGCTTGTCGGGTGAATTTGTAGATTGAATCTAAACAAAGAAATTCTCCATGTGCCCTACTTAGGACAATTCTCACTACTTCCTTCGGAAATTCAAGGGTGTTCAAGATTTCCACAAAACCTAAAGTCTCAATAACCTTGTGCTCGGGTTTGACATTACCATTTTCATCACAAATTACAGTTTTAAACATCTTTAACACTTCCTCATAACCTAATTCTTCAATATTGCAGTGAATATAAATCCGAGGGTCTTCAGCATAAGCTACACCTTTAGGAATTTTTGAAAATGCACCTATGGAATTATCTTGCTTAGCTATCTTGGGAATAATTTTGAAAATGGGCCTAGGGCGTTTTACAATTTCCATAATAGTAGGGTTTGCAATAAATTTGGGAGTAGAAAAGGAAGCCATTTGAAAAATACCTTAAGCTACTTGATAATGTTTGAGTGCTTGAAAGAAATAGCTTCACTTCTTCGCCTTGAATGTCTTCACTTGAATTTCATGCTATCTGCTAATTTGAATGCTTGGTGAATCGAAAAAGAGGGAAAATTGATGATTTATAATAAAATTTCTTTCAACAACTACATTAAATGCTCATCGTTTAAGTGAAAACTTAACAGATATGCCGGTAAAGAAGAAATCTATCTTCTCACCATCTACCGAGGGTAATCTGCATGATATTCAACTTGTTGCAATACCCCCAAATGGTTACTTCTTAGTTGGATGAAGAATTTCCTACCGGTGGAGTAATACTTTGTTCTACCAGTGAAGAAATAGTCTCACCAACATTCTGATTTGTCTTTCTAATCCATTGTTTTGAAAATTCTTGCTTTACCTCATCAACCTTTTCTTTGCCTTTCAAACTGGGTCCTTTATTATTTGTTGGTGAAGTCTTACTTCTACAAAATTTTGCAATATGTCCAATCTTGTTACAAGCATAACAAGTCACATTATTCTTTTGAATAGCCTTTCCATATCCTATGTCAGTTTGTGTTCTAAATTGATTAGATAAGTGCCCAAATCTTCCACAAACATAACATCTTACATTCATTCTGCAGTTTTATTAATTATGACTAACTTTGTTGCATTTGAAACATTGACCGGTGGGTGCATTAATGTTCCGATTGTTTCTAGATCTACACTGATTTTCTCTATGACCAAACTTGTTATAGTTAAATCATTTCCCATTAAATTTGTAAGCATTAGGTTGTCTTACCGGTTTACTATGATCATGATTGTTTCCAATACCATAACTTTCTTCAAATTCAAATCCAAGTCCATTTGTATCTCCATTAGGTTTCTGACTTTTCAGCATATCATCAAGTTCTTCTGAACTTTTCTTGAATTTCTCTTTGTGTTGATTTGTAGTAGCCAACTCATTTTCCAGAATTCCCATTTGTCTCATAGGTTCAGTTTTATCATGTTGCATGTGAATCAGATTTGTCTTTAACATATCATTTTCATGACCGAGTCTTAGATTTTCATTTCCAGCATCATTGAGTCTCCTAGTCAAGTCATCTTCATTCTTCTTCCTGTCTTCAATGTCTTTACAAAATCTCATAGTCATATCTTACATTTCATTCCTCATAGTCATGTTTTCTTGTCTCATCTTGTTCACAAGCTCATTAAGAGTTTCCTTTTCATCATTATCATTTTGCATCTTCTCATGAAGTTCGTTTCTTTTATTTCTAGCAATAGTAAGATTCTCCTGAAGTCCTTGAATGAATTCCTATGCAGTCCTTAGATCATCTTCAAGTTTGATATTCTTCAACTTCTCTAAGTCATAGTCTACAAGAGCTCCTTCCAATAGCTTTCTTAAGTTCTCCATCTATACCGATGTCACAATCTTTCTCAGGCTGTTAGGCTTTTGAAAATGGAGGACTAGGCTCTGATACCAATTGTTAGGATTAATGATAGTCCTAAAGATATTGAGAAGGGGGGGGGGGTGAATCAGTATCTAACTGGTTAACAGAATATTTAACCTTGTTAAGTATTTTGCATTCCAAAATAGTGTACCGGTAAATAAGAATTAATGCAATAAACAGGAACAATAAAGACAGCATAGAAAACACACCATAACACAAGATGTTTAACGAGGAAACCCAGTGTGGGAAAAACCTCGGTGGGATTTGTGACCCACAATATTCACTTACTAGCCAATGAATAAATATTACTTACAATGATGGGCCTACACATGCAAGAAGGCCAACTGCCTAGAGCTCACTTCTCAATCTACAAAGTAGAAGTCTCACTGACTTACAAAATAGATTATGAGAATCCAATACAATGTACTCCTTCAAATAAGCATCAACTATGCCAGGTTTAGTACTGGTTTGAGCTCATACTATAACCATAAACCTTATACAAAATCTGCCTTATGCATTCACATATATCTTCCTTATTATTCGCTCATTCCTATTCCATCTCCTATCTAAAAATGATTTACAAAATCTCATACATATATGAGTCTATTACAATATGCCTTGTCGGCTTTACAAATGATAATTACATTAAATACAATAAACAAAAGTTTATTCCTATAAAATGGGGTGCCGATATGTATTGTTGCCACTATCAGTGAAGTGTCTACCAGTGATTTACCAGATGAATGCCACAAGGTTTCCTGAAGGTTGCCATCAATGACAACACCATCAATTCTCATTAGAGTGTATAATGCCAACACAACATGGATGCAAGAACTGGCAATAGAGTTCAATTGACTTGATTGAGTTAGCTTGTAGCTGATGATCATGCTGGAAAATTTCACATCAGTGTCTTTGATGGTGCTAACCCTCATAGATCTTCCATCATGGGTTGTGTCGGTGAGCTTCTCAATCATCGTGGTGGAAATCTTCTTTCTCGGTTCCTGTCCAACTTTAGGTAAGTCAGTGACCGCTTGAATAGCTTCTTTGGTAATCATGTGGGGTCGGTCCAGCCAGATGAATTCATTATGGACCTTGCTCAGAACATATATGATCACTTCATCCTTGAATTCCAGAATTTATAGGATTCTGATTAACCCTAGATCCTCAATGATTTGATATTTTGATTTGATTGTAGCAGAGATGCCTAGTATCATAGATTAATACATCCCATTGATTTCCTCAGTGCCTAAATCCTCCAAGGTGCAATGAATATAGGCACTAACATCTTCTACATAAACCACGCCATCGGGAACCCTCAAAAATGTGCCAGTAGAATCTTTCTTCATAGCAATTTGGGGAACTTCCTTGAAAACAGGCCTAAGCCTATCCTTGACCTCAACAACAGTGGGATTTTCAATAAAAGTAGAAGTAGATGATGATCTAGATGCCATTTTAAAGAAATACCTGGATAATAGCCATTGATTCAAGGGTTTTGATTGCTTCTTAGATGACTACTGGAAATTCTTTGGAATGCCTTTACTTTCTCTTGATCGCCTATAATTCACCTTTGCTTCGCTTTGGTTTTCTCAAGTGTTGGGTGAGTGAAAATGAGTCCATTTTCCCTTTCTATCAGTGAGTAAACCCTAATTCATCATTGTCATAAATGCTTAGTGATGTGCCCTACCAGATATTGGTTTCACAATTTTATGTCAGATAAACTTTCATCAATGATTAATACCACTCTCCAGATCTCTTCTAGATCTCTTCTAGGGAATATGCAAGATTTGTAATGAATTTTCCAACCCCTAAGGCATATGCCTCAGTTACCAGTTGAATTTCCTTCCGGTGCAGGAGTGCTTTGGTCTACCAGTGGAGTTATAGGTAAAGTTAACAGTGTAGTTGCATCTCCACTTGGTTCTTTAGGTTTTCTAACCCATCTCTTGGTGTGATCTTGTTGTATTTCATCTACCTTTTGCTTTCCTTTCTCATTTTCTTTATCATTCCAAACCGATGTAGACTTGCTTCTGCAGTACTTAGCAATATGACCTATTTTGTTGCATGCATACCATGTAACATTGTTCTTTTGAATTTCTTTGACATATCTGGTGTCATTCCTTGACCTACATTGATTAGCCAAATGACCAAACTTTCCACATGCATGACATTTAACATTCATTCTACAATATTCTGACTTATGACCATATTTCTTGCAATTTGTGCATTGACTAGGAACTGAATTGTAGTTTTGATTTGCTCTATTTCTACATTGTCTAGCCATATGCCCAATTTTATTACAAACAAAACATCTACCATTGAATTTGTAAGCATTATATTGCCTTACTGGTTTCCTCTAGTCTGATGAGTTCTGCATACCGGTTGACTGATCTTCATTTGCAGTACCAGAGCTTTCACCTTGTACAAATCCAAGTCCTCTAGAATCTTCACTCTGCCTTTGTCTTTTCAATAAATCATCCAATTGTGCAACACTAATCCTGAATTTTTCTTTATACTCACTTGCAGTAGTCAGATCATCTCTCAGAGTTGTTATTTATCTTTCAAGATCTTGTTCATTATTCTGGGAGTGTACCAAATTATTTCTCAATAGATTATTCTCATGAGTCAATCAACCACATTCATCAAATTTGTTCTTCAAAGATATAACAAGATTTTCTTCCTTGTTTTTTTTGCCCTTAATAACTTTTGATAACCTCATAGTCAGGTCTTGCATTTCATTCTTTATGAGCATATTTTCTTGGCTCAACTTCTGAGATTGTTCCTTAAGTGCATTTTTCTCTTCATCATCCTAGTTTGGCAAAAGTTCCTTTCTCTTAGCTTGAGTTGATGATAACCTTTCTTGTAGAATAAGAATGAATTCATTAGCAGAATTTAATTCATCTTGCAGTTTCAAGTTCTTCATCCTTTTAGTATCATAATCCTCAAGTGTCATCTCAAGTTGCTTCTCCATAGCCATGTTCAATGATTCTGGTTTCAGGATCTTCCTCAAGCTGTTAAACTTCCTCCGAGGTACCAAGCTCTTATACCAATTTTTGTAATACAATGAACCCAAGAACACTGAGAGGGGGGGTGAATTAGTGTGATGTCTGTAACACAAGATTTTAACCTTTTATAACATACACATATAAACCTGTAAATGAAGAAACATATAACATGAAGTAAATAAACCAGCCACATGAATGAACACTATAACACACTAAATTTATACGTGGAAAACCTTAAAGAGGAAAAACCACAGTAGGATTTATGACCCACAATATCAATTCACTGACCATATGAAAGATATTACATAGCATGGGGGCTTGCACATGCAGGAAGGCACACTGCTTAGAGCACACTACTCAACACAAAAGAGTCTCACTGACTACAAGCTTTTGTTGAAATAAAACAATACTGGTGAACTCACAAAATGCATCTACAATGCCAAAAAGAGTTCTGGTTAAAGCTGTGTTCTGTATCGGTTCATAAACCCTGAACCTTCTACTGGTATCTCCTCTTCCTCCAAGAATGATTTAAAAACTATCTACTGATCATAGCATGATATTACATATGCATACAAAATGACCTTCATACATATCCTTTGAATCACATAGTTCTTCTACCATGTCATATACATTGTCCTATATCAAAATTACCTAACAGATCAACTTATATACCCTTTACAAACAATATTCCTTATGTTGTCTTACAATACAAAAGATATTCAATGTTGGCGCAATACAATAATTACAAAATCATTTTACAATAAAACCTTTTGGATCCAGACTAATGTCGGCTTCACTGAAATGTTGGATGTCGATGCCGATGCCGATGCCGGTGATGACCCTGAATACTCAATGTCGGTATCCACCAGTGTATGCCTCCGAATGCTCGTATATGCTGGTATATGCCTTCAATACAATCTTGTTGCCATCAATGACAACATATGATTCCAATGAGTGTCAATTGTCAACAAGAGGATCCTAGATTTTCTAAGAGTGTCAAAGACAAAGTTGAAAAGTCTTTAGGGACAAAACCTAAAGAGGAAGAAAGATGGCATAAGGTACTTAATACCTTTTAGGATTTGAAATTAACTATGGCAAAAAATGACAAGGCATATGTACCAGAAAAGTCACAGTTTAATAAATTTAATAGACCACCAAGATTGCAGGATTATCCTTACAACACAAATTGGAAGGATGGAAAACCTTTTCAGTAGAAAAGGGGAAAATAGGAATAGACAACTCTTGACCCATTGCTAAAACATACAGTGAATATGGTGGAGGACACACCTTGGTGTGTTGCATGTCAATCACCCCATTCATTTGAATATTGCATTGTAGCACAATTTATTTCTGCCAAGGATGAGCTACATAAAGAAGAGGAAGAACCTTTTGAAGGTGATAATGTCGATTTTCACATAATTAATTCTTATCTTGGAGAAGTAGAATATTCTTCTGACATTGAAACCTAGGACTTTGATATAGATCATCAAAGGAAAATAAATTAATCATATCATCAGAAAGTTTTTTTCTGATGAAGAGTTATCTGTTGATGCCCGAATGTGTAATGCTAAACAAGGTGAGAGTTGATAACTCAATGATGAACAGATAGTACCAAACCAGTACTGAGAGGGGGGGGGGGGTGAATCAGTATAGACAAAAACACACTCTTAAACAGGTTTGTCAGCAGACACTATGCATTGATAGACAAACAGTAACATCGGTGCTTAAACAGAGTACAACCAGCAAAACCTAGAATAACTAAGACAAGCATAAACCAGTTGACACTTATATTCTCATACAATCTAACACTTCATTTCCATTTCACCCTAATGCATGAATAGGTAATCTATCATCAAAGATATACATATAAGCAACTAGAACAACATGATTCACCGCTTGACAAAAAACAACATAGCATCACATGAAGAGGACATCACACATGACACACCTATTTTTCATGTGGAAACCCAACTGGGAAATACCATGGTGGGGATGAATACCCACAAGCTTGTTTTTGAACTCTTTAGAAGTTCACTCTATTAGGAGCCTTGTTCGGTTAAAGACTGATACAATAGGTTCTATTAGGAACCGATCCTGTTAGGGATCACCCAGTTAAGGGATGGCTAGAATACCCAGTTAAGGGTTAAACCCTATTAAAGGTTACCTTGTTAGAGGATTTTGAGAACTCAATGGTTTTGAGTCACCCTGTTAAAGGATTTACAACAAGCCAATTAAAGGTATCCTGTTAAGGGATTTCTCAACTATTGAAGTAGTTAGAGATCAACATGTATTACAATGATCTAGTAACAACACTCAATGCCAATGCATACCCGCTTAAGCTCCTCTTCTCCTTCTGCACTCACACTCTACAGGTATCACTTCTCTCCTCTGGTCTAGCAAGAATCATGTATCGCTTCTCTTGGATACGCACACACAACTTTTTCCAACAACCTTAGAAAGAATCACAACATGGACCTTATAGGAAAATAGATAGGCGGTAGCATAAACCCTAAACCCTAAACCTGTTAGGTTAAGGAATTCAAACGGTTCAATCCTGACCATTGAGCACACTTCATTAAATGTAACAGTCTTGATCCAATCTCAAGACATTCTCCATCCTTTGTTTTCCATCGATTTCATGGCGGCTAATAACCCATCACATGTTATCACCATTTACAGACTTTGTACATTCCTGAGGTAGATAGGAACAGTCTCCTTCATGCAAGATCCTTCATGCACACAAGGCTTATGTGGCAACATAATCTATTCTTCATTATCATGTTAACTCATCACACAAAGTCACCGGTTGAGCCACATAGGCTTGAAGCACTCCAACTAGAAACCCTGAAGTTGAGACTACCAACCGGTAGTCATACAAAGCTTCCATGTGCCGGTTCCCATAACCATATGCTGGTTCACCTTGAACAAACACACCACTTCACTTTGGCACAAATGTCGGTTCATAGTGTTATACCGGTTCTCTTCTCTTCATCATATTAACATCAATGACAACACACAATGTCATTATGTCCTCATATCGGTTCACATAATGCCAACAATCTCCCCTATGGCATTGATGGCAATATACAAAGATATCTCTCCACTTCACATCTTCTCCCCCAATTTCTACAGATATCTTCTCCACTTCACATCTTCTCCCCCTTTGACAACAATGCCAAAGTGGAGGCACAAGCTGCCCTATTCCATTATGTTGTTCCCCTTGAGGAGTAACATCCTTCAACACATCAATCCAAAAAAAATTTAACTATGCAATACCTGACTGATGTGGAGCATATGCCTTTAGTTTACCTCCTGAAGGGGCAACACCTCTAGTTCACCTCTTAAGTACATAAATGTAGCCTTTGGGAGAGGCTTGGTGAATATGTATGCTAACTACTCCTTACTGGAAACATGTTCTAGTGCAATCTCTTTGTTCTGAACCTTTTCCCTTAAGAAATGATACTTAAGCTCAAAGTGCTTGATTCTAGAGTGTAAAACCAGATTATTGGAGATAATAATTGCACTAGTATTGTCACAAAATATACTTACCGGTTTAGATATAGAAACTTTCAAGCCATTTAATACATGCTTCATCCAAATTGTCTGAGTGCAGTTCATGAAAGCTGAAACATACTCTACTTTCATTGTGGACTGAGAGATACAACTCTAACTATTACTCATCCATGAGACCAGTCTACCACCAAGAAACAATGCACCACCGGTTGTGCTTTTCTGGTCATCTAAATTACCTACCCAATCAACATCTGTGAAAACTTTCAAGTTAAAATCATTATTGTATGGATATCATAACTCATAGTCAATAGTTCCTTTCAGATACCTAAGAATCCACTTGACTGCAACCAAGTGGGATTCTCTTAGACTTTTCTGGAACCTTGTAGTAATACCAACTACATGTGCAATATCTGGTCTGCTATGCACTACATAATGCAACTTACCAATCATTGATCGATATTCCTTCTCATCAACCAATGTTGAGTCATCCTCTTTGGATAGTTTACAACCGGTCACCATCGGTGTACCAACTCATTTGCTATCTTCCATGCCAAAGGTCTTCAACACCTCTTTGACATACTTGGACTGAGTGATAAAGATTCCATCTTTCATCTACTAGATCTGCAGTCCAATGAAGAACTTAATCTCCCCTATGAGTGACATCTCAAACTCTTTCTTCATCTCATCTGTAATCTCATGACTCATCTTGTCATCTCCACCAAAGATGATGTCATCAACAAATACCTCACAGATCAGGATCTGATCTCCTTCAGACTTCAAGTAGATATTGCTATCTTCACTTGTTCTCTCAAATCCAATCTTCACAAGATGGGAATGTAGATGTTCATACCAAGCTCTAGGTGCCTGCTTTAGACCGTATGAGGCTTTATGTAGCCTACATACCATGTCACTATCTTCAGATAGGGCAAACCCATCCGGTTTCTCTATATACACCTCCTCTTCAAGTACACCATTTAGGAATGTAGATTTTACATCCATTTGATATACTTTGAAACCTTTAAAAGCTGCATATGCAAGAAGCATACGAACTCCTTCCAATCTAGCTATAGGAGCAAAGGTTTCTCCATAGTCTTCTCCTTCTTCTTGAGCATATCCTTTGCACACCAATCTGGCTTTGTTCCTAATCACTGTGCCATCCTCATTCAACTTATTTCTGAAAACCCATTTAGTACCAATGACATTTTTATGCTTCGGTCTGGGTACCAAAGACCATGTACCATTTTTCTCTATCTAGTCAAGTTCCTCTTCCATTGCCCTGATCTAGTCTTCATCTTTATGTGCCTCTTTGAATGTTTTAGGCTCAAATTCAGAGATCATACATGAGTTTTCTCTGACCTTTCTTCTTGTAAGGATTCCCACATCCTTATCTCCTGTGATCTGCTTAGGATCATGATTCAACTTAACATACCGAGGAATGGTCTTGATAGATTCCTCTTGCTTTTCTTCTTCATCCTCATCTCCATTAGTATCAGCATCTATATCTACCAGTGTAGGAACATTGTTACTGGTACTTGGTTGACTGACAACCGGTTCATTTACCACTTGCTTACTATCGGTTTCCTCAGTTTTCTCAGAGGTTTCATCATCTTTTACATTGATGCTTTCCATAATTCTCTAAGTCCTATTATTGAAACACTTGAGAGCTTTACTCTCGGTGGAATACCCTAGGAATATTCCCTCATCACATTTCGCATCAAATTTGTTCTGGTGTTCACTCCTCTTGATGTAACATTTGCTACCAAATACTCTAAAGTAGCTAACCACAAGTGTCTTACCGGTCCAATACTCATAAGGAGTTTTATCCTTACCTTTCTTGATGAGTACTCGGTTCATTATATAGACTGCAGTGCTCACCACTTCTCTCCAAAAGGTGTGGGCTACCTTTCCATGAATCAACATGGTTCTAGCTACTTCAACCTCAGTCCGGTTATTCCTCTCTACTAGGCCATTCTACTATGGAGTCCAGGGGGCAGATAGTTGCCTCTTGATGCCATGTTCTTCACAGTACTTGTTGAATTCACCGGAAGTGAATTCCCCTCCTTGATCAGTTCTCAGACACTTGATCATTTTACTGCTTTCCTTCTCCACTAATACTCTGAAAGCTTTGAACTTTACAAAATCTTCAGACTTATCTTTCAAAAATGTGACCCACATCATTCTTGAGCAGTCATCAGTGAGAATCATGAAGTACCTATCACCTTGCACACTCCTAGTTTTCATAGGACCACACAAATCAGTATGCACAAGATTAAGAAAATTGTCAGCAGTGAAAGATTTACCTTTAATGGTTGAGGAAGAAATTTTCCCCAATTGACACTCTCTGCACAAAGTATTATCCAGTTTTCTTAGCACTGACAACCCTCTAACTGCCTTGATCTTACTAGCCTTCACAATGTTATCAAAGTTTACATGGGAGAGTCTCCTATGCCATATCCAACTATCATCAAATTTAGCCATAAGACATGTACTTATATTAGCATTCAGCTGAAATAGGTTACCTTTGGTTTGCATGCCAGTGGCCACCAATTCACCATTCTTTCCTTTGATTCTGCACACCCCATTCTTGAATTCCAGACTGAGACCACTGTCATTCAGTTGGGCAACACTCAAAAGGTTGTGTCTGAGACCATCAACCCAATACATATTGTTAGCACTACTCTTTCCATTCAGAGAGATGGACCCTCTATCTTTGACCATGCATGATGCATCGTTACCAAAGCAAACCACACCACCATCATACTCTTCCAAGGATAGAAACTTTCTCTGGTCACCAGTCATATGGTGAGAGCAGCCACTGTCAATAATCCACTCATTGGAATTATCAAATTGGGAGACAAGAGCCTTCTTGTCTGACACATCTTCCTTGACAACAACAAACACAATATCTTCATTTTCTTCATCTTCTGATTCCTCATCTGTGACACCTTCATTAACTGCCACAAAATAGTTTCTTTGATTTCCTCCTTTGAATTTCTTGAACCTTTCCAGTTTGTCCTTGTTTTCGCCATTAGGACAGTTTGCAACAATATGTCCTATCTGGTTACAAAAAATCATTTCAAAGGAAGCTTACCTCTGTATTTGTCGATTCCTTTAGGAAGTTTCCTGGCAAGGAGAGCTTCAAATGCCATCAAAATCTCCTCATCATCCATTTCTCTGCTCTGTCTTGGTTCACCACTAGTACTAGCTTCTTTTCCTTTTCTAGATGGTACAGTAGAAGCTTTAAAAGCTGATTCAGTCTTTTGAACACTGCCATCAAAACTATTTAGCTCATAGGCTGTCAACTTTGCAATGATGGAGTCTAGGAATACCTTAGTCTTGTCTATTGATCTCAACTCCTGAATAGAATCAACCCTTATTACATAGACCAGTAATAAGGATCTCAGGACTTTGCTTACCATAGTGGAATCTTCCATTTTACCACCTGCACTCTTCATATCTCCAAAAATGATTTTGATTCTTATTCCATACTATTTAATGGTCTCACCTTCAACCATCTGCATGTCTTCAAACTTTCCTCTAAGGCTTTCTTCCTTAGCTTGTTTTACATGCTCATCACCGCCATAGATATTTTCAAGAGTATCCCATACCTCTTTGGGATTTACCTTATCTTGGACATCAATAAACTCAATGTCAGATAAACTACTAATTAGGGCTTCCATGACTTGGCCATTCTCCTGCATCTCTCTCTTTTGGTCATCCGTGAGAGTACCGGTAGAGACAACATAGGCATTCTCAACATAGCTCCAATGTTGAGCACCCATGCTTCTAATGTATATCTTCATTCTGTCTTTCCATATACTAAAATTTTCTCTATTAAACTTTGGACCTTCCCTCTTCATCATTAGATTGGGATCTTTACCTCAAGTGGTTAAGCTTATAACATAGAGGACCTGGAGGACACTCTGATACCAATTGATAACTCAATGATGAACGGATAGTACCAAACTGGTACTAAGAGGGGGGGTGAATCAGTACAGACAAAAACACACTCTTAAACCGGTTTGTCAGTAGGCACTGTGCATTGACAGACAAATAGTAACATCGGTCCTTAAACAAAGTACAACTAGCAAAACCTAGAATAACTGAGACAAGCATAAACCAGTTGACACTTATCTTCTCATACAATCTAACACTTCATTTCCATTTCACCCTAATGCATGAATAGGTAATCTATCATCAAAGATATACATATAAGAAACTAGATCAACATGATTCACCACTTGACAGAAAACAACATAGCATCACATGAAGAGGACATCAAACATGACACACATATTTTTCATGTGGAAACCCAACTAGGAAAAACCACGGTGGGGATGAATACCCACAAGCTTGTTTTTGAACTCTTTAGAAGTTCGCTCTGTTAGGAGCCTTGTTCGGTTAAAGATAGATACAATAGGTTCTGTTAGGAACCGATAGTGTTAGGGATCACCTAGTTAAGGGATGGCTAAAATACCCAGTTAAGGGTTAAACCTTGTTAAAGGTTACCCTGTTAGAGGATTTTGAGAACTCAATGGTTTTGAGTCACCTTGTTAAAGGATTTACATCAAGCTGGTTAAAGCTACCCTATTAAGGGATTTCTCAACTGTTGAAGTGGTTAGAGATCAACAAGCATTACAATGATCTGGTAAGAACACTCAATGCCAATGCAGACCCGCTTAATCTCCTCTTCTCCTTCTGCACTCACACTCTATAGGTATCACTTCTCTCCTCTAGTCTAGCAAGAATCACGTATCTCTTCTCTTGGATACACACACACAACTTTTTCCAACAACCTCAAAAAGAATCACAACATTGACCTTATAGGAAAATAGATAGGTCGGTAGCATAAACTTTAAACCCTAAACCTATTAGGTTAAGGAATTCAAATGGTTCAATCATGACCGTTGAGCACACTGCATTAAATACAATAGTCTTGATCAAATCTCAAGACATTCTCCATCATTCATTTTCCACTGATTTCATGGCAGCTGATAACCCATCACACGTTATCACCATTTGCAGACTTCGCACATTGCTGAGGTAGATAGGAATAGTCTCCTTCATGCACACAATGCTTACATGGCAACATGATTTGTTCTTTGTTATCATGCTAGCTCATCACACAAAGTCACCGTTTGAGCCACACAAGCTTGAAGCACCCCAACCAAAAACCTTGAAGTTGAGACTACCAACCGGTAGTCATACAAAGCTTCCATGTGCCGGTTCCCATAACCATATGTCGGTTCACCTTGAACAAACACACCGCTTCACTTTGGCACAAATGCTGGTTCACAGTGTTATACCAGTTCTCTTCTCTTCATCATATTGACATCAATGACAATACACAATGTCATTATGTCCTCATACCAATTCACATAATGCCAACAGTTTTTCCCATTTGGGTCTCCATGTCAAAATCTCTTGTGTTATGGTGTTTGTGCTTCTGTGGGTGAATGCATTATTTGCTATTTGGTTTGCATGTGTGCTAACCGGTTTATCTACTAAACCGTTTTACCGGTTTACTATTAGTCTAGAAAAGTGTTTAAGTGCAAAGATTTTTGGCATACTAATTCACCCTCCAGAAAAGCCTTTGTTTAATAAATTTAATAGACCACCAAGATTGCAGGATTATCCTTACAGCACAAATTGGAAGGACGAAAAACCTTTTCAGTAGAAAAGGGGAAAATAGGAATAGACAACTCCTGACCCATTGCTAAAACATACAATGAATATGGTGGAGGACACACCTTGGTGTGTTGCATGTCAATCACCCCATTCATCTGAATATTGTGTTGTAGCACAATTTATTTCTACCAAGGATGAGCTACATAAAGAAGAGGAAGAACCTTTTGAAGGTGATAATGTCGATTGTCGCATAATTAATTCTTATCTTAGAGAAGCAGAATATTCTTCTGACATTGAAACCCAAGACTTTGATATAGATCATCAAAGGAAAATAAATTAATCATATCATCAGAAAGTTTTTTTCTGATGAAGAGTTATCTATTGATGCCCGAATGTGTAATGCTAAACAAGGAGAGAGTTTCATATCCTTGAGAAGACCCTCAGATGAAGAAATTGCCAGGATAATAGCTACTATGATAGCTCGGGTAAAAAGTAATTATCAATTGAGAAATAGAGCAGTGGGTGAAGACTAGGGCAAGCCATCTAGTTTATTTGTCAAAGAATTAAAAAATAAAGGCAAAGAGGTCAAGGAGGATAAGTCAAGAAAGGATGCAATCAAAATTAAGGAGGTCAAGAGAAAGGAGTGGGCTAAGAAAGCTAAGGTTATAAAACCTAATGAGAAAACTTCTTCACCTAAGGTGAAGGAAAAGATGGTTGAAAAATCTACTTCACTTGTTGAAGAAGACTGGAAGAAAACACAAAATATTGGAGGCAACAAACCAAGAAAGCATGGAGAACAATCAGGTATGTCTCTTGAATCACCAAATTACACAACTATGGATATGATTCAATTGCTTTCTCAAATCATAGTTAAAGTTCCTTTGCAAGAAATGCTAATAATTGAAGAGCATAGAGAGAAAGCCATGGCCTGGATCAAAGGTGTTTCTCATTTTGTTGAAATTGAAAATGAGAATGTGTCTCATAATGTAAAGGAATGAATGATTAAAAATGAGACAAAGGACAAAGAGTTAGAGGGAATGGTTTCTTAGATTCCCCAAATTTATCTTGAAGATATAGTAGGCGAGAGCCCTGATAATGCAGACCTTTTCTTTTTGAGTGTTATTATAAATGGAGGAGTTCTAAAGAATTGTTTGATTGATTTTGGAGCTTCAAACAATTTCATGCCAGTAAGGATAATTCAGTCCATGGGTTTAAAAGTAGATACTCCTCAAGGAAGATGTTGTGCTATGGATTCAAGAGAAGTGTCTGTGATAGGTACTATAAAGGAACTACCTTATAAACTTGATGCTTTCCCTGAGAAGGAATTAACCATGAGTGTCCTAGTTGTAGGCATCCCGCCGCATTATGGGAAGTTATTATCAAAAAAGTGGAGTTCATCTCTGGGTGGAAGTTTGCAGAGCGACTTGTCTTATGCTACCTTTTGCATTGATGGTAAAAATGTAAAGGTTAAAATAAAATCCAGGGTACCATATATGATGGTGCATGCAACAAAATCTGATGAGGACATGACTTGTTTGTAGACATGGGAATAAATGCATTTAGGGTTGAATATTCTCCACAGAAGAAAAAGGAACAACTTGCACTATTGGATGAAGAAGTAGAAAAATCATCAAGAGATTATCATTTGTGGACTATGTATTTTGATGGATCCAGTTCTAAAGAGGGCTCGGGTGTAGGTGTGTTATTCATATCACCCCTTGGAGAAACTTTTAAATTTTCTTTTACTCTGACCTTTACATGTACAAATAATGTGGCAGAGTATGAAGCCTTGTTGCTTGGGTTGAGACTATCTGAAAAACATGGGATAAAGAATCTTAAGGTTGTTGGAGACTCTCAGTTACTCATATCCCAAATCTGATCTAAATATGCATCAAAAAATAAAAGGTTGAAGTAGTATATAAATGCTATATGGGATCAAATTGAGAATTTTGATGCATTTGGTATTGAATGGAAACAAAGAAGCCATAACAGAATGGCAGATCTCCTAGCAAATATAGCTCTAAGGCCAAAAGACATCACTTTTCTTGGAATCTCAAAAATTGAGATTCAAAGGAGGCCTTCAGTTCTTGAGAACATTGAAAGCTAGAAAATTTTGAATGTTGATGATGATATTTTAAGGTTTCTACATTGTGTAGATGAATATGAAAATCAAGAGATTGATTTTAGTGCCTTTGTACAGACAGAGGATGATAAAGAAACAATATTTGGGAAGGAAGTGATTCAATTGAAAACAAACAAAATTCCCAAAGGTCTGGTAGTCTTAGAGAGGCTTTTTGATAGTCAAGACAAGGCTAAGGTTGTTACTACTTCCCCAGACCCTGAGGATTTAGAAGAGGTTAACCTTGGGGTAGAAGAAGCCCTAAGGAAGGTTTATATTGGAAAGAAGATGACACCTAGGATTAGGAAAATGCTGATTGATTTGTTGAGAAAGTATAAGCATGTTTTTGCTTGGTCATATGATGACCTAAAGGCTTATAGGGAAGATTTATTTCAACATGAGATTCCTTTGAAGGAAAATGCTAAGCCTTTTAGACAAAAGCAGATACCTATTAATCCAACATTAGCACCTAAAAAGCAAGAGAAGCTTGTCAAGTTAAGAGATGCTGGGATTATAAAACCTATCAGACATTCACCATGGGTGTCTAACTTGGTACCTATAAGAAAAAAGAATGGAGATATCGGATTGTGTGTTGATTTCAGAAATCTGAATATATCCTTAGTAAAAGACAATTATCCATTGCCCAATATGGAAGAAATGCTATAAAGGGTAACAAGGTGTGAGCTCTTGTCTATGATGGATGGATTTTTGGGTTACAATCAAGTAATGGTCAAAGAATTAGAAAAAATACAAAACAACATTTACTACACCTTGGGGAACTTATGTTTATATAAGAATGCCTTTTGGTTTAACAAATGTAGGAGTGACATTTCAAAGAGCCATGGATGTCACATTTTTTGACATTATAAATGTGTTCTTAGTGGTATATCAGGATGATTTAACAGCTTATTCCAAGAAGGAAAGTGATCACTATGATCACCTTGAAATAAAATTTGACAGGGTTGTCGAATATGGGATATCTTTAAACCCCAAAAAGTGTGCTTTTGGGGTAACTGAAGGTAATTTGCTGGGTCACGTCATTTCAAAAGATGATGTAACAATTGACCCAGAGAGGGTAGTAGCAATTGACAAAGTCCCTCAACCTTGAATAGTGAGAGGTATCCAATCTTTCTTTGGGCAAATTAATTTTCTAAGAAGGTTTGTCACTAATTTCGCTAAAATTAGTAGAATGGGATGAGGAGCCAGTCAAGGCGTTCCAGGAAATCAAGTAGGATATTAAAAATGCACCTTTTCTGAACACACCTGATTACAACAAACCTATGCATATTTTTTTCATTCGCATCTTTTCATATTGTTGTTGTTGTAATGTTGCAAAAGAATTCAGAAGGTTTTGAACAACCTATAGCATTTTTTAGTAAATCTTTGCAAGCTGCAAACCTGGAGTATGATTTAAATGAGAACCAAGCCTATGGACTAGTGAAGGCGGTTAAAGCTTTTAGGAGTTACTTGATGGGAGCAACAGTGGTTGCATATGTGCCTAGTGCTAAAATTAGAGATATTTTCACAAAACATGAAGTATCTAGAAAAATATGCAGATGCATCAACAGGATCCAAGAGTTTAACATTGATATCCAAATCACTAAGTTAGTGAGAGGACAAGGATTGGCAAAATTAATGGCCTAGAGTAATTTGGATGCCAATCAAATAAATATTATGGAAGAAGAACATAGATCTTATATCTATGATATTGATGGCTATGAATGGATGATGATATCATATACTATTTGCAAAGGATGAAATGTCTTGAAGACATGAGTGATAATAAAAGAAGGACATAAAATTACATGCTATCAAATATGCCATTGTTAATGAGAAACTTTGGTGGAAGAACAATGATGATGTCATGCTAAAATGTGTTGACCAGGATCAAGCTCAGAAGTTATTGTCTCCATTGCATAGTGGAGTTTGTGGAGGGAATTATATGGCCAAGACAATTGCACACAAGGTATTAAGGCCTAGGTTTTGGTGGCCAAAAATTTTCAAGGATGCACATCAACTAGTCAAGAAATGTGATCCATGCCAAATATTTTTAGGAAATCTGCCATTAAGACCTGTAAATGTGCAAGCTCCATTCCAGCAATGGGGTATAGATTTCATTGGAGAGATAGAATGAAAATATAATAGAGGTCATTCTTAGATTTTAGTGGCCACTGATTATTTCACTAAGTGGGTTGAAGCCATACCTACTAGAAAAGCAACAAGTAAGGTGGTAATTGATTTTCTCACAGATAATATATTGACTAGATTTGGATGTCCAAAGAGGATAGTTTCTGATAATGCCATGATTTTTAGGTCAGAAGAATATGAAAACTTATACAACAAATATGGTATCCAAATCTCATATTCATCACCTTACCACCCACAAGGAAATGGGCAAGCTGAATCAAGTAATAAAAGTTTGATAAAGATCATTCAAAGAATCCTGGAGAAAAAAAAGAAGGCTTGGGATTCAAAGCTAAGATTAGCAGTCTGGACAGACTGGGTAACAATTAAGAAAGCAATTGGATGTGCATCTTTTGATTTGGTGTATGGTATGCATGAAAGGTTACCCCAAAATAACCTGATGGAGATGTATAAGTTTGTACAAACTTGTGATAATGACATAGATGATGATATGCAGTTGAGGATTGAGGATTTAATGGAGCTAGATGAAACTACAAGAGAAGCCAGTACCAAAAGTACAAAGTTACAGCAGTAGGTTAAAAACCTATATGACAACAGAGCAATTGCAAGAACTTCTAAAATTGATGATTTGGTTCTGATGTGGAATGCCAGATTAGAAGACAAGGTAAAACATGGCAAGTTTGATGCCATTTGGCTGGGCCCATATCTGATCCAAAGAAAATGGGTAGAAGATTCATATATTCTTCAAGATACAAATGGTCTTGAATTGCTTATTCATGGACAATTCTTGAAGCTCTACTTTTCTTGAAAGTACTTATTATCCATGAGCATTAGTTAGGTTTTGTATATATTAGTGTAGTTTCCTTTTCTGTTGAAGTTACCCTATCTAGGTAATTTCTTTTTGGCCTTCTTTGCAATTGGTCTGCTTTACCTAAGATTTTGGTTTCTCACCTCATTTCTATGAAATGAGCATCCCCAACTAGAGCCACTAATAGGACCTAAAATTTTGTCTTGCAAAAAATTTGGTCATTCTGATTTTATTATGCCCTCTGTCAAGGTTTCAAGGTTTAGGGTTTTAGGGGTTGTGATTTCTAGTTAATTCTTGGTTTAAAAGAAAAATCTTTGAGCCTTTTATGTTTTATCATTACCTTTTTCCCACTTAAGGTTGAAGGTTGTATTTTGTTGGTGGGGCTATTTTATTTCCTAAGAGCTAAGTTGCGTTAGACCGGTCTACAAAATGATTTTCCTAGGTCAAATAAAATTTTCCCTATAGTCGATCTCCTTTTAATGTTTGTGCTTGTGCCCATAATTATCCTAATTTCAAAATTTTTAAATATTTTGGCCTATTGATAAAGAAATGACAGATCTGACGGTCCACACTTCCCATGGTCAAAAGTGCAAGGACGATAAATATCGTGGCATCACGAGATGATGCCACATGTTCTGAATGGAGAAAGGTGAGCTGACGATTTGACTTTTCAAATTTTTGATATTATCGATTCCCAGTGGTTAAAACCTGAGTTACTAGAAATGAATATTTCTCCATGTCCTTATATCAAGTGGTAATGTTTTAATTGTGGCATGAGAAATTCTCGGGAGTTAGCGGCCTTTCATAAGTGACTGGTGCAGATAGAAGGTAAACAAAGAGTAGATCCAATGGTTTTCATGATCCTACAATCAAGAGATACGAGGAGATTATGGATCGCGATGTCATGAGATGATGCCACATGGCCAGGGTAGGCCAAGGAAAGCCAATGGTGGGGTCACTGAAGGTGGTAAAACGGGTGATGAGTTGGATGTGCCAAATCATGCCAAGGATGGACCCGCTTGCCACATTGGAGAGTAACTATTAGATTGAATGGTTTGGTCCATAAGATTTGCCAACTTGAAAGATGATTGACGGTCAGGTTTTAAACTTTTCAAATGCAAGTTAAGATTCATCATTTTTCTCACGTGAGTAGTAATGGTGGATGAGACATTGGCATTTCATTCCAGGCAGTCATAAAAGTACTCTTAAAAGTTGTTCTTGATTCGTAAAGGATTTTCATAACAATCCAGAAGACATTCCTGCTACTGAAGAAGGTTGAAATGATTCCTTGCAACAAAAAATTCCTATCCCTTTGGTGTAATCAAAACAGTAAGTTTGTCTGAGCTCCTTCATCTGTTCTTGAAACAATTTGATGTTATAAATTGTGCTTGAAATTATAAGAAAAGAATTTCAATTGTTCTAGGGTTAGAAGCTAAATAGAGAAGAGTGAAATTTTCTTAAATTACTGTTGTAATTTAAATCTCGTGTTAGCCCTAGTCTTTTCTTTATCAATTTGAAGTTGTAGTAGAAAACCCTAGTTCAAAAGATGGCTCCCTCACAAAAACATTCAAGACAAATTGATAACATGAAAAGGAATCTTTATGATGATTTCTTGGACCAACTGAAGCCTTTGACAAATGATAGACAATAGGGGCTGAGATTTGTGAATGGAAAAACCCTAGGGGAAGGGTTAACCGATAAAGCATTCTGCTTGGCAAATGTTAGTATACCAATGAATGGATTCTAAATGTTCAAATTGTGGTATGGATAGAGGAACTTGCATTCCCCACTATCCAGTCCTTGGCAATATGATTTTGGTAAGTTAGTAGTGTTGGGTGTCTTTATGGATGTTGACCTACTCAAAGCTATTGCAAACAGATATGATCCTGTCTCGAGGGTATTAGGGAAAATGAAGGAGAGATTTTGTTGACCATCTGAAGGGAAGAATTCAAGGAGGTTTTTGACCTATATGGATCATCTGTAAGACTGATGCATGTAGACTTGAATGAGAAAAAACTAGAGTACTAAGATGAAGGAATTCATTAGAAATAGTTTCCTTCCAATGCATTTGGCTAGAGCAGGGAGCACAACATACCATATTGGCCCTAGCTCAGAGGAGCCATTCCCTATTGGTTCTTTCACTCCCTACATTAAGGCTACCTTTTTCTCTCTATGTCAGATATCAGGTTTCAATCCAATTACAGTGATGCCACCTAATTTTATGTACATGGTCATGCAAATTCAACATCCAAATTATACAGTGGTTTTTTACTTTGCCCCTTACCTTAAAGAAAAGATTCATGAGGGGTTACATGATATTAAAAATGAAGTGGCTAGTGCTAAATTCTTCTCGTATTCCTTACTCATGCATATGTTCCTATTTTGCAACGTATATTACTTTGAGGGTACCATGAACCTCAAAAGGACAATTGATAATAAGGAGATTCCAGTGTAGCTTTGGAGCACATATATTTCTTGGGATAGATAGGAGGTCAACTTTATAAGATTTGATAACAACTTTTCTTCTAAGTTGAGGCAAAGGTTTACAGTAAACCCGCCAAGAATTTGCAAAGAATTACATGATTTTGTAAGACCCAAAGAGAGGTTGGCACTTGTCAGGATTGAGCACAATTGGGGGGATTTTATCCCTTATCCTATAAGTACTGTTTATCAGAATCTATGGTTTCTCTAGACATCCACATGTACTGCCTTTAAATGTTCCTTTCAGAATGGGTTTTGCTAAGGTAATGTGGTAGATATGATGCATTCATGACAAATAATTAAAGGGAAGGGGTAAAGGAACAATTTTCCCAGATTACAGTATCATCCCTTATTTTGTGATTCTGAAGGGAGGATATGAACATTTTGATAAATTATTTGCTCCATATCATTTGGGGGTGAGTATAGTTAGACACAGTGATCCTGAGGGGTTCTAAAATATCTTCAAAACAACAATAAAAGGAAGTCTATTGCCTCATGAGCATAAATTTCCTGAGGACATAATCTCAAATGAATTTGACCTCATGACTCAGGAGTGGAGGAAAGAAAAATGGATAATCTTGAAAAAGTTATGCGCTGCAATTCAAAAGATGGATCCAAAATATGACGGAGTGAAGGATTTTACCCCATTTTGTGCTAAGGTCAATTTTTTTATGAATAAATTTGATGAATTAAAGATGATTTTAAAGGAGAAGATAGCCAAACTTGAAGAAGTTCATGGCCAACAACAGTCAAGATTACAACCTCCTTCGACTCAAAGAGCAAGTGGCATGGCAAAGAGGAGACCTATTTGTGAATCTTCTCATAAAAGAGAAAGAGAAGAAACAAGTGACGAAGAGGAGAGCATCAATGATAGTGGAGGGCTAGTAAGGAGAAAGGGTAAAAAGATAATCAGTACAGAGCCTTCCCCAAAAATGCAAATCAAGCCTTTTTGAGGAATCAAGATCATTGATCTCGAAGACTCAAATAGAAGTCCTTCACCATCACCTGTATCCTTTTCACCTGTAAGGTAGGATGAGGAACAAAAGGATGAAGATATGTTCATTGCAACAAATGCATAAATGAAACTCAGTGTTCCTCCTTTGCCCCCTAATCTGGAGTTGGACCTCACTCCTTTAGATATCTAGGGTAAAGCTTTTGGGGATGGAAGAAAAGAGGTGTGTTATAAGTTCCTTGGAGATGACACTTTTGTGAGGAGCCCAACCTTTTTGTAACTAGTATGGAAGATGAAGATTGAAGAATACAAAATAAGAGTCACTAAGAAAAAGGCCCAAAGACCAGATAGATTTGATCAAGAAAATCAAGAAGAAGTCAAGAATGAGATGATGAAAGAATTTAAGGAAATCATTGTTGATGAGGGCAGGAAGATTATAAGTCAGGATGGAGTCTTGATTTTACCAGAATGGGACATAACAGATGCAGTGGCTTTTGATACAATTAGGAAATTAAAAGGTCACCATTTCTATTCAGAGGAAGAAGCAAGGTTGACATTAAAGGATAAGATTTTGTTGATGATTATGCAACCTTGGCAATATGGGTGCTAGAGGAAGGACCTAGAAATCCTAACATAAGTGACTTAAACCCTGATTAGAGGGGAAGCCTTATAATAAAAATAGCATCTGACACATCAAGTGTAGAGGCTACAGAGTTGAATGTTGATGTTGCTAAGTTGGCACATGAGATTGCAAAAAGAGAAGCTTTGGAAAAGGCGGAACAGATTAAAAGGTTTGATAAACTTTTCAATGATTACAATGCATCTCAACAAAGGTGTGTGGAGTTGTAAATGAGAGTGAAACTCTTTGAGAAGGGACAAATAAAGGTTTCCTTTCCTGCACTTATAGGGCCATCTGAGCCATCAACATCTAGGTCATCACCTATGATCCAGGAGGAAAAAGCACCTCAACTTGATACAAGTGCTGGTATACCTGGTATGTCATTAGTCCCATATGATGATGATGATGAGCCTGAAGCTACAAGATCAACTGAACCAACTCAGTCTCAACTTCTAGAAAAGATTGTTGAATTATAAAATAAGATGAAAGAATCAAAAGATCAATCAGTTAGATAACAAAAGGATATAGTTAGCTCAGTGCTAACTCATTTGAATGAGAGAGTTGATAGTAGGATAAATAGTGTTCATGCCTCATATTCTTTGTTATTTAATGCTATTCAAAAATTTGACGATGATAAAGAAGTGGCAATTCCTCTATTTATAAAATCGCTGCAAAGAGGAAATGAGCTCAGAATAATGTTCATGGCCTCTAAGTATCGTGTCGAGAGACCACATGCACTCCAACCAACATACTTGTTTGTAAAATACATGTAGCAAGCCCAAATTTTGTTGGACAATATGGAAAGAAAGGTAAGGGAACTGATGAAAAGTTTCAGTGAGTTAAAACAAACTCTTTTTCCAGATATTGAAGATAAAGAAGGGGCAGTCAAGACTTTACAATCTTGGAAGGAGGAGGCAAAAAGAGTTATCAATACCCAGGTAGAGCTAATATGTGAAGGGCTAAACATGGATATGTTGGAGGATAGCATGGATAAAATAATTGTGACTGGATCATTTTTTGAAACTTTTGAAAGAGAGGAAAACAAAGTAGTCATTAAATATATTCCATACAAGGAAAAAGCTGATGAAGTCATGAGTTTTGATTGGTCATCCAATGAAAAATAAAGTGCGTGGAGTAGTATGTATCTGAATGATGAATAAAGGTTGCAAATAGTTTGATATAACTATTTTTGTCTTCTAGTGGCAGATATTTTTTGAACTGGTTTAACAGAAATGGTGGTAAAATTCATCATGAGTTTTAGAGAAGCGGCCATAGACTTTGATCTTGCATGAGCGAAATCAAGGATGGAATGTTTGTGTAACATAATGTAGTTGTATGTAATCATTTTGAGATGACAGGTGTCTCCTCTGGCCTGAAGCTTGTTTTCTCCCTTGTTTCTTATAAAAAGGAATTCAAGGCTATGAGATAGGGTTCGGATTTTTGGTCCCTTGAGTTTTCCAAATTTCTATTTCCAATAGAAAACTTTACGTGAAACAAAAAGTTGTAGAAAAGGTCATTTGCAGAGCAAAATAGAAAGAGTCTTATGTCTGTAATTTTGTAGGTTCTTGAAGGAGTTATGTATGAATTGTATTCTGACAAAGATAGTCGAATTATTCAATAGAAATATGATTTAAACCCATTTCTCTCCAGTGTATTGTTCTATCATGTTTTGAATGCATATCATCAAGGATTGTATCATTAATTGCACTATTGTAGTGTATGTATTTTCTATTCATGCTTTGGTCTAAGGGGCCAATTAAGGTTGAGTAGAATTGCAAAGTGGCAGGGGTAGGGATTTTGATAAGTAGCTTTGGGTTGGGGTTGCAAATATGATGTATTGCAAGGCAATATTATCTTAGGTTTATATGTTGTTAGATAAATTCTATCAGAATGCATTTTAAGCAAAATGAATTCATGTACCCAATAGAGTAAGGCACTAATCATAGCTAAGAAACTGACTTGGTGTTGAGTTTTGTTCAGAATCACCACTTATTTGCTATAATTTGTTGAGTATCAGAATATTTTTATTTACATGTATGCTGTCATATTTTTCAATCATCTCATGCTCCAAACTGGTTGAGGATCACTGAGGAATTTTCCATTCCTGAGCATTCTCCCTTTCTGTTGAGCCTTTATATGAGATTATCTACTTTGTTTCATGTATAATTTGTGAGTGTGGCATATTAATCACAAATTGGCATGGGGATCACCCTCCCGAGTTTTGTAGAGCCCAAAGTGTAGAAGGATCTTGTATCCTTGTTATTTTTGGTCCAAGTCTGAAGAATATTAATAATTGGAAGTATCTTTCCATAGATATTTAGAAGAAACAACTTGGTCTCTGCCTTGTGTCAATGCAAACCCATTTTCGAGCACCAACAAAAAATGGCGACTCTGTTGGGGAATGAACTATTGAGAATCTCTGGTTAGAAAAGATTTGCTTAATATATAGCTGATATTATCCCATCCGAGTCACCAACAAAAATGGCGACTCTGCTGAGGAAAATATTGTATAGAGTTTTTCATGTCTTCCTATAATTTGATGGTTGACCTTTGTTGTCGTGTCATAGGACCCAAATATTTTGCCTCATAGAGTTATGAGCTTGTTAAATCTGTCCCTTGTCAATTTGAGTCAATTCTCATGAATGTTGTCTGAGAATCTATTTTATTTCATCTTTCAAATCAAGTTTTTCTAAATTTGTCCCTATTTCATGATTATTTCAATACCTCACAAGTAGTGAGTGGCGACTCTGAGATCTTTGTACCAGTGTGCATTATTTGAAGAAGAACCAAAGAATTTGCAATAGAGATGAAGTAGATTTGAGCTCTTATGATGAAGTACCCTAACAAGTTGAGGATGGAATCCATATGAATGCCATATCATGATAAGGAGGTGATGTAGTTCTAGTTTTTGCACAAATTTGACTTGTGAAGAAATTCCATCTTTTCAAATATTTGTCTTCTGCAAAGAGGTGGCAACTCTACCAAAGAACCTAATGAAGATGTGGGGGTAGCTCCAAATCTACCAATATTTCCAACCAGAAAGCTTATTTGCAGCCACTACAACATTTCCAGGTATTTTGACTTTCATAAGTCAAATGATTTTCTATGAAAGTCATTTGTAGAAAATGTTTCCTTACCCAGTGTTGTAGCACTAAGTAAAAGGGAAAGTGTTAGTTTTTATATTTGCATACTTCTTAGTCTCATCTTTTAGTTATATTCTTATATTAGGAGAAGTATGGAATCTTTGTAATAGGTTTATTCAAAAGTCTTAAGTTTGATATTTCAGTCTTATGTATGTTATTCTTTTACTTAAGACTTTGTTGAAAAAGGGAGCTAAGAAATGTGTAATTGTGAAGTCTGAATGAGAAGCTTGTAAAGACAAGCAAGATGTATGGTTATAATGTTGTTCCTGGTATAATGAGTGATCAACAGCTTGAGGGAGGTCAGCCTAGAAGGGTTTTCATCCCTAAATAGTACCTTTAAATTTAGCAACATTGAAGGGTACCCACATCCCTTCCCCATTGAGATTAAGGATCATGTACCTTTGTTTCATGCACAAGAATCTGAATCAACACTCCACCATGTCAAGATATTCAGAAAGTTTGTTGAAGAATATCAACTTTGCAATGAAGATATAGTCATGAAGTTATTTGTGAGATCATTGAAAGATAGTGCAAAGGACTGGCATGAATGTTTAGCAGCACAAAGTGTGTCTTCATGGGATTTCTTCAAGAGGTTTTTTTTGGAGAGATTCAGCTATGATACAATCAGTTACGAGCAGCCTCTTAGTCCCTATAGTTTTCCAACATGTGAGTATGCCATGTATGCACAAGAGCAACATGTGTCAAGTAATAAATGTGCATCTCAAAGCATGTGTATCCCTGTTGTCCCAGCTTACACTTTTCAGTTGTATGAGCAAGTTTATCAGCCCCAAATAGCGCAAGAAGAAAGCTTCTATGTGGAGAACCCAATGGTGTATGTCAGTGCTCAACTAGACATAATAAAAAAAGTGGGTGAGCAACCTTATGCACTATTGTCCATATTTTTGAAGGCATTGCAAAATATTCCTATGAGTTATATGCTTCAAGATTCTAAGTGGGTGGACTTATTTTTGCAAGTCTATGAACCTAGTGTTGTTCATTGGCCAAAGAGAACAAAACTGACTAATATGGATAAGATGGTTGTATGGATTGACATATTTGAAGATGTTAAATCTATGATGCAGTAAGATGGTGAAAGTTTGTATGCTGATAATGACAAGGTTGAGAAAGAGTTTGATGATGTTGCACGAGTTAATAATGATGCTCCATATACTGTTGAAAATTGGTCACATGATCAACATGAAGGAGACAATGTGTGTGAACAATAGAGGGTTGAAGAGCATGAACCTAAAAATGAATGTCATGATAGCCTAAGTGAAGATGGATATACATATAAACAAGGTCAACATTCTTTTTTGGATGATAATTATGATTTTGAGAAAGTTGTTGTAGATGCAATTTCCCATAACATGACAAACACAAGCTCTCATGAATCCAATAGGTTTTCAGTTGAAGAGGATAGAAGTATGGAACATGTTAGTGAGCAAGAGGACACATGTTCTATCAACAGTGAAGGAATCTCAGACTTGCTAGCAGCAAAATACTTGAGATATGCACATGGAAAGAGTGATGAACTTATGCACCCTGTTGATTTGGTTTTTGATATTGAGGGTGTCTCTTATGATGCATTAAATAGTGCAACTACTGTCAATCTCCTTCACATGATGGAACTAGCTGATATGCAATAAGATAAAAATCTTGAATGCATGGGATTCTTTGATTTCAACTTTGACATGTGTGCTGATAATAAGGATTTACATGCTAATAAACACTCAGTTGATTCTTCTAGCATCATGTGTATGGATGCTAATGATAAAACTCTTTGTGAGAGTGCTAGTGCACATGAGGGGGAAGTGGTTCTTGGTGGCTATGATCAAAGCGGTGATAGGCTGGGAGGATGTGATACTCTAGCATGCACCCATGTTGCTGATATGAATGACATGAAATGAGACTAAGAGCCAAAGGCTGAATTTTTTTTTTAGCTTGATGATTGATAGTTGCATGAGAGGATTAGTTGTGATCCTTTCCCTTCTCTTGATAATAGTTTTCTTATTGTGTATAATGGGAAGGTGGATTCTTTTGAGGTTTCCTATTTTAATGAGAAAACTAATTATTTGAATGAAACGTATATTCTCAGTTGTGTGCCAGATCATCAGTCTTTGTTTTCTTAGCTAAGTGATGTTTTTACTGAGTGTGACAGTGATTTGAGCCATGATGCTTATTATGTTCAACATGGAAGTATGTTTTTCAGTGAACATGACTTGTTTTGGTCACACAATGTTTTTAATTTTTAATTATTGCATAAATTTCAGAAGTTCAACAGTGAGTGCAATGATAATTTTAAGCATAGTAGCTAGATAAAAAATGCCAGCATGTTTGACCAATGGAATTCTAGCTATGTTATCATGTTGGTTTCAATTCAATCAAAGGAAAATCATGTTTACGACAGAGGAAAGTGATGAATACTAAGAGGGGGAGGGTGAATTAGTATACCAAAAATTATTGTAATCAATCTTTTAAACAATTTAGAAGATAACCGGTGCAACAGATTCACTAATAAACCAGTTAAGATAAGTGCAAACCAAATAGCAAACAAAGCATTCACCCACAAAAGCACAATCACCATAACACAAGATATTTGATGTGGAAACCCAAATGGGAAAAACCACGGTGAGCAGAAACTCACAAGTAACTATCTGCAAAATATTAACCAGACCAGTTAAGGTCATACAATGTTCTTCACCAAAATAGATCCTATTAGGAATCTAGATCTCTGTTAGGAGATAAGTCCTGTTAAAGACTACCTTGTTAAAGGATTTCAGATCCACAGTTGTGAATCACCTTGTTAGAGGATTTACAAAGGCTTTGTTGGGCCTACCCAGTTAAGGGTTTCAGACTTGTTGAAGATATTAGTAATCAACAAGTGAATGATCTAGATAATAGCACATTATGCTTAATTGGATCCTTGACAACTCATTGTTAATGCATTTCAGCATTACTTCAGTCTTCAATATCTCCACACTCTATCTCACACAAACCTAATCTTCTCTTCAATGATTGCACATAACCTTTTCTATTCTATGTCTCACATATGCAAACCCTAGAGATGATGTCCTTATAAAGGAATCTAATTTCATGTCGGTCCAATAGAATTAGACTACAAGTTCCTAGGTACAGTGCATCTAGACACATTTGGTAACATGACACAAACACACCGCCAAAGTGTCGATGGATGATAACTCATCACACATTAGAGTAATACCGTTTGGTAACTCATCATAGATATATACTGGCTAATACAATATACTGATTACCGGTTGTCAAAAATGAAGACTGGAAGGTCGCAGTGTTCTAATCAAAAGTTAACTACCGCTTGGGTCCTTCGTACTGCTTGAGATCCTCAAACTGCTTGAGGTCTTCATTCAATTTGCGACCGGTAAACCATCTTCTACAAAATACCGATAGTCTAAAGACTATACATTCAATAATACACAATACCAGTTGGAACAATTACCGGTTGAGCATAACTCATACATCAAGAAAGTGTGTGTCCATCAATGACAATCAAAACATCATCAAAATGCCAACAATCTCCCCCTTTGGCATTAATGGCAACACTTAGGAAAATTTTGACATATAAGTGTTTTTACAACAATAACACAAAAGATGCTACAATAAAAATTACTCTCCCTAAGCATATACACTACCCCCTTCGCAAAAATTGCAAGTAAGTGCATAAAAATTCACAAAAATTTTAATGTATGTACACTACTACCCCTTTGCCAACAATGACAAAGTAATGCAAACTATCCTGTTTATAAAATAACATAGAGTAGATGTTCATGACAATAAGGAATGAAATTTCTCAAAAATAGATTTGAAGTTCTGCACAAAAATCTCCATGTTCAATGTCCATGACTCAAGTAATGAGGTAGCAACCTCACTTTTAGTCTTCATCTGGAATGCCAATTCTTCCATTGCATCGATGGTACTCATCTCTTGAGTTACCGTGATAGCTTCCAAGTTGAGAAAACATCTCTGAAGAACCTACAATTTTGGCAATAGGAGTAGTTGAATCTCCTGCAAATCTTGAGTTTGGTTGTTGATCTCTAAGTCCATCTTGGCAGTCTGATACTGAAAGTGATGAAAATTTGTCCATAGGCAGTGAATAAATCATAGGGCATCTTGAAGTTGCTGATATATTCCTGTAACTTCAATTGGAGTTTAGCTTTCTGTTTGAGCACGTCTTCACAAAATAGATGGGGTTGGCAGATTTTACTCAAAAGTAATTTACCCTCTCCCATAGCAACATTGATATCATTCTATTGCTTTAGTAGTTGTGTCCTGAGTTCATTCATTTGCTTGACTAAGGCAATATTGAGTGCCTTCTCATGATTCTTTCTTGCAGTTGCTTGAGAAACATCTTCCAAGCATTGTACCTAGTCCTCTAGTATTGTACAAAGAAGTTTGAGCTTGGATAGAGAGGAGTCAGTACTAGGGAGGTTACCGGGAATTAGACTGGTAAGGGTATCAACTGCAATTTGTATGACATCATGTTCTTTCTTCTTCCGCAATTCTTCATGTCTCTCCTATGCAAGTTTGATGCCTCAAAGTATCTCAAACTCATCTGTTGATTGAGTTAGACATGCAAGAGTTAGATCAATAGGACTGGTGGAGTCAACCTGCTTGGTTTGATCGCCAGTTGCCTTAGGAGTCTACCCTCCTTCTTTGTTCTTGATCTCTACTTGTTTTCTCTTCTCTGATTCCTTCTCCTCTTCCACTCTTTTCTTTTCTTCTTATTTCTTCTTCTCTGACTCTTTCTTTTTCTCCTCTTCTTGTTTCTTCTCCATTTTTTCCTTCTTCTTATCCTCTTCCTTCTTTTTCTTTTCTTCCTCCTTCTTCCTTTCTTCTTCCTTCCTCTTGTCTTCTTCTTTCTTCTTCTCTTCTTCTTTTCTTTTATCTTCTTCTTCTTTTCTCTTATCTTCTTCTTGCCTTGTTTTTTCCTCTTGTTATTTCTCTGCTTTCTCTTTGTCTTGTTTCTCTTTCTAAGCTTTTTCTTTGTCAAAAGTGACATCCTCATTATCTAATGCATCAACATCAATAGGGTCAATTTGTTATGTCACTCTTTCACCTTGACTATCAAATACCTCATCTGGTTTGCCTAAGGATAGGTCAGGTTGTTGATCAACCTTCCTAGTGGCTTTAGATACTCGGTGTATTTCGACAGTAGCTTTAACATGTACGTGTGTATCTTTTTCTACTTCAAAAGTTTTACCTTCTAGTAACCTGAGTCGCCTCCTTCTCATAAAGAAGATGTCTTGGTTCTTATCCATAATTTCAAATAACTCTGAATTCGAAGCATTAGGAAAGTATTGTGTAAAATTTTTCTCCCTAATCTCTTGTTCTCTTTCAATGGCAATGCACCATTTATTATCCAAAGAATTATACAAAGAATTTGGAGTAATAGATTTAATCTCAGAAGGCGACCGATCATTAACACATAAATATTTAATGACCTCTTGTTCTACCTCCTCTTTCTCACTATCATTAAAGTCATCAAGAAATTTCCTCCTAATATTCTTTATTGTCCTTTGACAGTGTGTCATTGGTTTATAAGAGGTAATATCTATATTTACCGGTGTAGAAGTTGCTAGTGCATTACCGGTAGACTTCATCTTTTTGCTTGATCACCTTGTCTTCTTTATTTGAATCTCTAGTTCAGTGTCTTCTGACTCCAGTGAGTGAGTCCTCGATTTCTGTTTCCTCTCAAATAATTTTGCTAGAATAATCTTAGGTTTCTTTTTGGCTAGTGACTGCTTGGTCCCTTTCAGACTGGCAGATGTAACCGGTGCAGATACCAATGGAACTACTTTGCCCTTTTTCTACTTCGGCTCCTCAATCGGTGTGACCCTCTCCAAGTAGGTACCGGTTTTTTTCTTCTTTTCATCTAGTGGTGAGGCAAGTAGGGTAGAAGCATACCCGATCAATATGTCATTCACCACTTCATACCCCATAGGGCCAACTACTTACTTTCTAGGTTCCACAGCTTCCATTATGTAGTCATCTATCCTTATTGTGAAGCAGATGTCATCTTTATACTTCTTCACTATATCACCAGATATCCTGTAACCAATCACCATGCAAGCATATTTTACCACATCATCAAAAATGGTGTTGACGGTCATTGCCCGTTGGTCACTCATAGAACTGGTGAGCTCTACCATTTTAGTTTTGGTGACCTTCCATAGAGCTAGTACTTCTCCAACATTGCAGAATCTAGTGACGACATGAATCGCTTCCGGTGTGATGTCATGGGTCTGCTCGAGATACATCTTGTCACCATGCACTCTTCTAAGGATAATGTGAATATGTTCTTCTATAAATTCTTCCAAAAAGTATACTGCATTGTGTAGTTTTATCTTCTTGAGGATGATATACTCTAGTTTGATCTTCTTGTCATCTCCACATAACAGACTTAGTTGGGAGAGTGAATCACTAGGGATCCTAGGTCTTCCAACTTATAGTCTATATACCCTGAAATATCTCCCTCGACAATAGCTCGGATAGGAATTTGAGATAGGGCATTATATCTCATTCTTTTGAAGAAAATTAGGTGTACTTCAGGTGCACTAGAACTAGAATGTGATGCAGAAGCCATAACCAAATGATAAGAAAGAATTTTGTAAAATACCTTCACAATCTAAAATTTAGGTTTTCCAATATTGCGCACAGTACACCACTTCAGTTGCTAGTTCACTGCTTAGTGTTCTTCACTGATTGCTTGAAGATGATTGCAAGATTTCGCACATGATTTCTCCAAATGCCAAATAAATTTCTCAAGTTGCTCTGCTCTTTTAAGATTCTTCTTTCAAAAATAGATAAGTCAAAATGACAATGAAAACCCTTTTAAATAAACTCTCACCGACCATAATAAATGCATCACTGCTAGGGTACAAACCCTAATTTTGCCTTTTACCACTTCAAATCTTCTGCCGACTAATAGGTAACATATACCGGTAAAGGTCTTTACTGATATAAACTGGAGGTTCAAAATATTTCACCGATATGTTCCCCCTAAGCTTTTCTGAAGCTGATTTTGTTAGTTCAGAGACTTTCACACTAGGTGCAGAAGCAGGTTCATCCTATGACTCTTCTTCTGATTTCTTTTTCCATGTTTTATTCATTTCCACCTGAACGGTTTCAACATCAATATTCCCTTCTAGAGTGATCGGTATATCACCCGATAGGTTCCTTCTCAGTCTGCAAGTTCTAGTAGTGTGTCCCGGTTTGTTGCAATGATAGCATACCATTCCAGGTGTTCTCCATGGTCCATTATTCATACTTCCATTCTTCCTTCTGCATGTTGCAGCAGTGTGACTGCTACCATGACAGATCAAACAAGTTTCTCTCCAACTAGTTGCCGCTTGATAACCACCTGACCGATGGTCATAGGTATTGTACCAGTTGGGATTCTGGTTCACAGGAAGTTCTGGAATAACTCCTTGAGTCCTTGGAGGATATCTCCCAGTGTTGTGCAAAACCGACCTACATTCAAATCCTCTATGCCCAAACTTATTGCATGCATAACAGTTTCCATTGAATCTATTGGATCTAGGCATATTGTTTTGAAAATAAGGAAAATTGTTGTAGGCCTTGCTTCTACACACATTGGCAGTATGTCCTTCTTTGAGACAATTAAAGCAAACAGGTTTAAATTTTTGCTTACCTTTATCCTTGGATGTCGGTTGCTTCTTTAATGCTTCAGCTTTTGTTCCAGAGGTCTCACCTTCCTCATATCTAGAGAGACCAAGTCTAGTGGTATTCTTTACTAGCTTTGTCGATTCTAGCTTTTGCTCTAGCTTAGCAGCACTTTGATTGAATTTGGCAAGTATTTCCTTTGACTCAATAAGTTCCTTGGAAATAGCCACATTGGATTCCATCAAGGTTGCATTCTCAAAAATAGCCATGTTTAGTTCACCTTGCATTTCTTCTTTTTCCACTTTACTCTCTTAGAGATGAGCAGTAAGGATACCGATTTCTTGCTTCAGCTTGAAGATCTCATGATCTATGTCTTTTACCAGATCTTTAGCTTTCCTTCTATTCTCAAGCTCTTGACACATTCTAATAGTCAGTCCTTCCAACTCCCTTCTTAGATTGACTTTAGATTTATTTAGTTTTTCAACTTCTTCAACTAGGGCATCCATGTTAGCTTCATCAGAAGAGCTATTTTTAGTGAGTTCCATCAGTTTCTCAGCATGCTCTCTTCTCTTGGCCAGAGAGGCTTTATACTTGACTTTGAGTTTATCATAGGCTCTCTCAGTCTGAGTGAGATGATGAGTAAGTTCCCTCACAATGTATTCCCCCATATCTCCTTCCAAGTGGTTAGACTTATAGAAAGGTTGGCTCTGATACCAATTGATGAATACTAAGAGGGGGGGTGAATTAGTATACCAAAAATTACTGTAATCAATCTTTTAAACAATTTAGCAGATAACCGATGTAACAGATTCACTAATAAACTGGTTAAGATAAGTGCAAACCAAATAGCAAACAAAGCATTCACCCACACAAGCACAATCACCATAACACAAGATATTTGACGTGGAAACCAAAATGGGAAAAACCACGGTGAGCTGAAACTCACAAGTAACTATTTGCAGAATAGTAACCAGACCGGTTAAGGTCATACAATATTCTTCACTAGAATAGATCCTATTAGGAATATAGATCTTTGTTAGGAGATAAGTCCTGTTAAAGACTACCTTGTTAAAGGATTTCAGATCCATAGTTGTGAATCACCTTGTTAGAGGAGTTACAAAGGCTTTGTTGGGCCTACCTGGTTAAGGGTTTCAGACTTGTCGAAGATATTAGTAATCAACAAGTGAATGATCTAGATAATAGCACAATATGCTTAATTAGATCTTTGACGGGTCATTGTTAATGCATTTCAACATTACTTCAGTCTTCAATATCTCCACACTTTATCTCTTCACACAGACTTAATCTTCTCTTCAATGATCGTACATAACCTTTTCTATTCTATGTCTCACATATGCAAACCCTAGACATGATGTCCTTATAAAGGAATCTAATTTCATGTCGGTCCAATAGAATTAGACTACAAGTTCCTAGGTACAGTGCATCTGGACACATTTGGTAACATGACACAAACACATCGCCAAAGTGTTGGTGGATGATAACTCATCACACATTACAGTAATACCAGTTGGTAACTCATCACAGATATACCAGTTAATACAATATACCGATTATCAGTTGTCAAAAATGAAGACTGGAAGATCGTAGTGTTCCGATCAAAAGTTAAGTACCGCTTGGGTACTTCGTACCACTTGAGATCCTTGAACCGCTTGAGGTCTTTAGTCAATCTATAACTGGTAAACCATCTTCTGCAAAATACTGATAGTCGAAAGACTATACATTCAATAATACACAATACCGGTTGGAATAATTACCGGTTGAGCATAACTCATACATCAAGAAAGTGTGTCCATCAATGACAATCAAAACATCATCAAAATGCCAACAGAAAGCATTGTCTGACCTTTTCAGATGGCCTTGAGCCATCACATGTGGTTTGACCTTCAAGCCACAAGCATCTTGGGATAGAGTTTACCTTTTTGACTCAATGCCCACTAAAGAGTTTCCTTTCTGTTTGAGTTACCCTATCCAAATAATTACCTGTTGGTTTGCTTTGCAATGGTTTGCTTCCCCAGAGATATGGAATCTTTCTATGGCTGCAAGAGACATAAATCCCTAATCAGAGCCACTGTTCGCACCTTCTAATTTTTGAAAAAAAATAGAGGTTTCCATATAAAATTTGCTAAGGTATGAAAAAGTACACCACTGAAAAGCTATTAGAGAAGGCCCTTTTGAGAGCTAATAAAATGGGATCCAGTAAACTTCATGAGAAATCACTTGGAGAATGTGTTGGACACATTGCATTAAGTCCATATATCCATCTAAAAGCTCCTACAATCAATTTTAACATGTTTTTGATGCTCCTACTTTTAGGTGTTTGCACAAATCTGCATGGTTCATATTTCCAGGAAGGCCCGAGTAGCCTACTTTGGAGGCCTATAACTTGCACCCTATTAATTGTCATGAGGAAATTATGTTCCTCTATGTTCCCTACAAAATTATGTAATACCCTACTCATTTTCAGAATACTATGATTTCATTTGACCTATTTTCCAAAGGCAAATCATTTGCAATTTGTTGTTTTCTGAAATTCAGACAATGTAAAACAGCAGTTCAGTACCCTTTTTGGAATTTTGTAATTCACACCCGATTGACCTGAAATAAAAAGTGGTAATACACCATGACTCTCTATAGGTTTGTCTACCATCTACCCAATTTGTAGCCCCCCATCTCTTCGTTTGGTCAGTTTTCAAGGCTCGTTCCATATGAACATTTCCAGTGTTTTAGAAACAACATATAAATGGGCCACTTTGAGCATTAATATCTTTCACATGGATGATTATTTTATCAAACCAATTGGTCCATGAGATTCCTTGTAGTTAAATGAGTATGTGTGCCAGTTTCCAGCTCCTCATGATTTCATCTGACATGTTTTCGAAATTGTTTTGAAACTGGGTTTGAAGAGGTTTTTGGCAGGTTTCAGTGCAGAAACAGCTAAGTAGTGATCTTTGCAGATTAATATATTGCATCTCAGGAATTGTCAAACAAAATGATTTTGTAGGGTGATTAACAATATATCACACTATGTTCATGTCAGATGGGATGGTCTCAAGCGGCCATTTGAGTAGTTTTCGAAGGCGGTTTCTGGGGTCTCGAGGTGGTTTTGGTCATTTTTGCAAAATGGTAAAAACCAAGTTTCAATGATTAATTTTTTGCAGATGGTTGTTCTAGTGGTTCTAGATCATTTTTAGGGCCCAGTTGTTTGAGAACAAAAAAAAAAATTAGCTAGGGGACCCAACTTGCCTTACCAAACAACGAAGTTATGCTTGCAAGGTTAGTTTTAATATTTTATTATTTAAATCATTGTTATGATTTAAATAATAATGCATAAGAGAAAGTGTCTTATCTCAGGAAATTATTTAATAATGTTTTAAAATAGCATTGTTAAGTATATTGTTTTGCAAGATAAATACCATTCAAATCATTTTATAATGATTTAAAATGAAGAAAGCATATAGCGTTTGGTGGGCCCGAAAGTAAAAAATCAAAATCAAATGCAGCAAATTAAAATTTTGAGAGTCGTGAAATATTAAATAGCAAATTAAATATTTTCTATTTCCTTTTGGAAGGTTAATGACCGTGCATGTTTTATTACATCCTTGCAATCTCGTGATCGCGTGATGGGAAGATGGGAGGCTGTTACTCGTCACGAGATTGCGAGGAGGAGAGTCTTTACCCTAAAAATGTAATGCAAAAGGGCAAATTATCAAACATTATTGGCTGTGTGTTTGCAAAACTGAGAAGGCATAGACAATGTATGTGAACCTTTTGAGTTTTAAGGAGGTGTGATTTCTGGAAGCTGTATTACTAGAGATAACAATGAAATAGAAAGTATTGACAGAGCTAGAGTGGATCCTTTGAGTGTTGTGCGGTAAATTGCCAAAGCATTATGAATTGATTTTTTTTTTATAATGACATTGCAAGTAAAATTTTTGAGCATAAATGTATACAAAATATGAAAGTATAGGTGAAAATGGTTACAGTGAGATTGTTCATTTGAAAAGATGTGCAGGATATATATTAGGCTGTGAAGGTAAAATAGCACAATGAATGTTAAAAGCCACATTGGAAATATTGTGTGAGTTGAAAAGAGGGGGGTAAAAGAAGAGATAAAATTTATGTTGTAAACATGAGAATCCCTTTTTCAAGGGCAGTAAAATGTTCTACTCAGAAAACATAGTGGTTAAAAATGAAAGTGAATACGGGAAAATTGTAATTGCAAATTAGTATTTTCACTTGTGTGAAAATATTATGGAGGGAGTTACAAATGAAGTGAAGTGTATTTTCTTACTTAAGGTAAAGTAAAAGGGCAGAGTAAAATTTTACTTAGAGAAGGAAATATTATATAAAGATATAGTGGTAATATGACATGAAGGGGAAAATGTAGCATACAATTTGTTTATAGTGTGAAATATTATTTCACATAGGCATAAGATAAAGGGAATATATGAGATACTCCAACTCAAATAATCAAGTGACTTTCTACCCAGGATTATTTCTTGTATGCCATAGAGGAGTATTTTTCATGAAGTATTGTTTAGAGTGGTCTTATTATGAAGGGTGAATATTTCTTTTTTCACCAAGGAAATAATATTTTTAGTCACTAGGCATTAGATTCATGAAAGTGAAAATGCTTTAATAATGAGTAAAAGGTTAGCATATTGATTGTGTGGTAAAGCATTTTCACTCAGATGTGAAAATGATCTTTTAACAAAGGAAAAAATAAAGTAAAGCATTTCACAGGATATGATTTGAAAAGGGATGGGTAAAAGTGAAATGCAGTTGCAAAATTACTTTTCAAAGATAAAGTATATTTCATAAAGGGCATTATCAAAAATATGAAATGAATGTGAAAGATAAATCATTTTGTTTTCATAAGGAATGCATTCACGAGAGAAGATATTTTTCAATCCAAGAATAAGGAGAGCCAAAATGAGAATATTTGCAGTTAGAAGATATTTTGGGAAAGTGAAGATCAGATTTTGAAAATGCAAGGATATTTTCATATGCAGAGAGATGAAAGAGATAGGACACATGGCATCAACAGGGCAAATTGAAGAAGACATGTGGCAAAGCAGGAGTAGATCTGAAGTCTTCTTCTCTTCTATTTATTCTTCCTTCTTCTCTGTTGTAAAGGTTCTAAATTTTTTCTCTTGTACAAGGTTTGTAGGTAGTTCTTGTTTAGAGGTTTTAGATCCATGTAGTAGACTCGTTATTTTGAGCAGCATGTAATGTATTTTGCAAAGAAAATTTTATATTTAGTCCAGTGTTCAAGTTTTTTGCAGGCATTTGAAAAATGGAATGTAAAGTGTTATGTGGCAGAAGTAGCATTTGAAATAAATGAAAATATGGTTCAGGTCTAGCTTCTCTCCATTTTATGTTTCTATCAGTTTTTGAGTGAAATCAATCAAGGGTTTATTTTATTTAGTGCATTATTAAATGTATGTGGTTTTCTGTTTATGCTTTGGCCCAAGGGGTCAATTAAATTGCTTAAATAGAGTTGTAGAATGATAGGGCTTATGCAAGGATTTAGGTAAGTAGTTCTAGATGTGAATTATTGATGAGATATACTGTAAGGCAGTGTTATCTTGGATCTAATAGCTGCTGGATAAAATCCTTTCATATGTCATTTTATGTTTTTTGTAGTTTCAAGTTGCCCAATGGAATGAGGCATTGATCACAGCTAGCAATTGTGTTTACGGTTAGTGTTGTTGTCAAAATCATTAACTCTTTCTACAAGCTCTGTTTGAATCAGAATCTTTTATTTTATGTTTGTGTTTATGAGCTGAAATGTTTCATGGCTCTAGGAAGTTGAGGAACATTCTACTTTTCTGTTGAGCCCATATGAGAACCATTAATTCTAATAGCTTGAAGAGTTGTTCGTTCTCATTGCTCCACTTTAAGTTGTAGATCAATGGATGATTAGCCATTATTTAGTATCTCCTTAAATTGTTGTTGAGCCTTTTGGTGAGATTATCTGCTTTATTTAATATTATTTACAAGTGTGGTAGAGAGATTGTAAATGCATTAAGGGATCACCCTCCCTGGTTTTGAAGAGCCTAAAGTGCAGAAGGATCTTATATCCTTGTTAATTTGGTCCAAGTCTTTGAATTGTTTTGATAATTGAGGCTGACAACCTCAAAGGAAGTGGAGAGATCACCTTGGTTGTTGCATAAGCGTAAAACCCATATTTGGGAACCAACAAAAATGGCGACTCTACTAGGGAAATTAAATATTGAGAATCTCTGGTTAAAAGGGTTTTATTTAAAATATAGTAGAGGTTTTCATAATATATTTGTGATTTGATGGTTGAGCCCGCGGTTTTGTGTTTCTGGTTCATGTTTTCCAATGAAAAGGGTATTTTATGTTTTTGTGAGAAAGATATTCTGGTTTGTGAACAAGGTTTACAAATTTCTTTCAAAGATTACCAAGTAGTGTATTATTTGATATCCCAAAGCAATTTGCATGGTGACTCTGAGGTTTCTATGCCAGTGCATACATTTTTAAATAATTCTAACAAATTTTTGAAGAATTTTGTTACTATGAGTAAAGCTAAGAACACCAGAGGTTACATGAGGGTGCATCCTGAATAAAAGTTGGAAGAGCTTCATGCAGCTCCATAGAGACAGGGGACAAGAAGAAATGCAAATACAAGCATCGCTCCCTCATCATGGAAGCCTAAGCACAAGAATGCAAGTAAGTCACGGTTAAATCTTGTTCCTAAGGTTCATGCATCATCTTCTAAAAATGCTAAATCAGATAGTTAAGGATTTTTCAATTCCTTATTTGATACACCTGTTCAAGAAGAGATGCAACCACATAGAAAACAATGTACGCAAGTTCAATATTCAGAAAAGAAAAGAGCTCGGAGTAGAAGTAGAAGTCACCAAAGTGAAAATGCTATTGGTGTACCTCATCCTCCAGGTCTCACACAGATTTTTCTCATGGTTATGAGTCAATACAAGAACAAGGTCATATGAACTTAATTGATTTAGATGATACTTCTGGATCTGAGATAACTCTACCAGATCTAGAGGAAGTTTTTGGAGACATGGACACATTGAGAAGAGAACTCCAAGAACAAATAGATTTGAGAAGTAAAAGAGAAAAGGAAAAGGAATCTGAATTTATTAGCGCCATAATAGAGAGAGATGGTTTAATACAACAATTAGCAACACTCAAAGATTTGGCTTGGGAAAATGATAGGCCTAATATTGAGGGCCCTGTTTTAAGAGAGATTTTAGATATAAAAAACTAAAATTATCACAAAGGAAAAGACTAAGACTAATATGGATAACTAGGGGTTAGTAGATCTTAGTCAGCCAAGTATTCAGATTCCTAAATTAGATCTAGATAAAGGAAAACATAAGGTATCTAGTGTTAAGATAGATGATAAAAAACCTTCAACTATCCCAAATCTAAATCGAAAGTTATCCCAAGTTGACATTGAGCTAGAAACACCTAGAATAGAAAATGAAACTCTTGCGAAAGAGTTAAAGAGGGTTCAAATGAAAGCCACAAATGCAGAGATGAAAAGGAAAATTGATTTCCTTAAGTTGTCAACATTGAATAGTGCTTCATTCATTGCTGGCCCATCCAAAACACAGGCTACTTCTGGTGTAATTTTTACAACAACACCAAATGTCAGTGCAAATACTGCAACCCAAAATGTTCAAAATACTTAGAACACTGAAATTCTAATTATTGGGCAGAGAATCCCGGTGCCTACTCAAAATAATAGTCAACCCCAACTTTCTAAAGATTTTAATATTGCTACCGGGGATAGCACTAGAACAGATGCTATTGTAGCTAATACCACAATAAATGTTGCAGGACGATTTGTAGTAGGGCAATTTTAAAGAGGACCTACTCACCTAGAAATATATAGGCAATTACAATTTGATGGGATCCCAGGATATCCTAATGCCATCCCAAATGACTTAAGGGATAAATTCAGTAAGTTTGCAGGCAATAATGCTATAACTAGCGAGGAACATATAAGGGAATTCACTAATAAGTTGAATGACTATGAGGTGAAGCATGAGGATGTTGTTATGAAATTATTTGTGCAATATCTCATAGAGGATGCTAGGGATTGATACAAAGGATTGCCAACTGCAAGTATTAGTTCCTGGGAAGAATTTGAGAGAGTTTTTAAAGGTTAGTATGGTGATAAAATGAATCCCAGCTTCATGTTAAATGAGTTTAATAACATTAAGAAGACATTAAATGAGGATGTGTTTGATTTCAATATCAGATTTTAGAAGGCTATGCATAAGTTGTTTCAGGTTTTAAGGTTGGATGATAATGTTTGTTTGACCACATATATGAATGCATTTGATACAAAAATGACATATATCCTTAGAGATAAAGATTGTCAAACTATAAGAGATGCATTTAGGATAGATATCAATGTTGAGAGAAATAGAAGACCTTCAGGTAAGCTTGGAAGGAGAGAGGATGCTATATTTTCTAAGAGTGTCAAAGACAAAGTTGAAAAGTCTTTAGGAACAAAACCTAAAGAGGAAGAAAGATGGAATAAGGTACTTAATGCCTTGAAGGATTTGAAATTAATTGTGGCAAAAAATGAAAAGGGTCCTGTACTAGAAAAGCCATAGTTTAATAAATTTAATAGACCACCAAGATTGCAGGATTATCCTTACAAGACTAATTGGAAGGATGGAAATCTTTTTCAGTAGAAAAAGGGAAAACGGGAACAACAAACTCTTGACCCATTGTAGAAACATACAGTGAATATGGTGAAGGACAGACCTTTGTGTGTTGCATGTCAATCACCCCATTAACCTGAATATTGTGTTGTAGCACAATTTATTTCTGCCAAGGATGAGCTACATGAAGAAGAGGAAGAACCTTTTGAAGGTGATAATGTTGATTGTCTCATGATTACTTCTTATCTTGGAGAAGAAAAATATTCTTTTGACATTGAAACCCAGAACTTTGATATAGATCATCAAAGGAAAATAAATGAATCATATCATCAGCAAGTTTTTTTTGATGAAGAGTTATCTGTTCATGACTGAATGTGTAATGTTGAATAAGGTGAGAGTTTTGTGTCATTAGGAAGACCCTCAGATGAAGAAATTTCCAGAATAATAGCTACTATGATAGCTTGAGTAAAAAGTAATTATTAATTGAGAAACAAAACTATGGGTGAAGATGAGGACAAGCCTTTTGGTTTATTTGTCAAAGAATTAAAAAATAAAGGCAGAGAGGTCAAGGAGGATAAGTTAGGAAAGGATGCAATCAAAATTAAGGAGGTCAAGAGAAAAGAGTGGGATAAGAAAGCCAAGGCTATAAAACCTAATGAGAAATGTTATCACTATTTTAAAAATGGATGTTTTCAATCCATAAATGGCTAAGTTTTTGAAAATTTTGTGTCTAGAACGCCCATGTTCTTTCAAATTGTTTTAGATCCTAAGGGGTTCAGGGTTTAGGTTTTAAGTCGCTTCACTATCTGAGAAAAACCCTTTTGGTTTCTAATTTGGTGTTACTTTATTCACTTAAGTGATGGGTCCCTTTATCATAAAAGTGTTCCCCCCTTGTCATTTACCTAGGCGGTCCCTTTTAAATATTTAATTTTTGTTCGCTTTTAATGTGCCTTTTCTAATGTCCGTCGGGCCTTGTAAGCATCATGCAACTTTCTATTGATCTGATGGCCCGTGTTGATTCGTGATAGAAAAGAGCATGAAAGTTAGCTTCCGTGAAGTAGCAAAAGGTGAAAGTGGACCCGGCATATAGGTTTGGACTGAAGCTAAACACCGATCAAGTTTCATCTGATCGAACAGACAGCGTGGTTTCATGAGATCAAGCTAAATGTGTTTTAACCTTCGCAAAATGGCAAAAGGTTTTGGTGGATCCCCGAGAAAAGTGATCTTCTTTGGTTAAAAAATGATCGGGTTGGAAAGAGATCAATGGCTCGCGTTGATTCATGGCCAAGAGATGCACGAGTTCTACCTTCAGGGAAATAGTGAAAAGGTGGCGGGTCCCACTAAAGGTGGCAGTGAATGTGGTAGGTCCAGCTGGCAATGATAGAGCAATGACAAGGCACTCAGTTGGTAGTCTGCAGTGGGCCCGAGCAAGATTGCCGTGGAAAGGAGTAAATAATGAGCAAGTTTTTGAGATCTAACGGCTCGCGTGAATTCGCGAAGATAAGATGCTAGCAGGTTAACCTTCGCAAAGTGGCAAAAAGGCTGGTGGGCCCAAGGGATAGGCAGGGTAGGAAGCTAAAAGTAGATCAGGTCTATTTTGATCTAACAGTTCTCGTAGTTTTGGGGGTGCAAGCCAAATGAAGAATAATGTTCATGAAGTCACGAAAGATGGGTGGAGATCACATGGAGGCGTGACGTGGCATAATAGCTGCCACTTTTTATGGAGCTCGATAGTGATGTGTCGGGTGACACATGGTTTTAAAAGTGGTTGAGGGCCCACCTAGGTGTAACAGGCAGTTATGTGGGAATAATAAAGATAGCACATGGCAGATCAAAGGTGGAACCCAGAGTAGTTTCTAGGGCTAATGACCAACTGCCATGTGGCATTTTTCAACCGGAGAACAAGTGGGGTAACTAATTCCTAGGTAAAGGGCCCACTTAAAAGGCATTCATCTCAAGATTGATCCAACGCTTCTCATTGTTTCATGGCCTGAAGATTCCCGTAGCTTAACTTCAGTGAAATGGGGAAAAACTATTAGCTGTCAAAATGAGGCGCGGTTAGTAAGTAAAATTGACCGTCCCAGTTGGAGTTAAAGGCCAGATGATTTGAGTTTGATCTAACGCTTGGCACAGCCTCGCGAAGGAAAAGTGAATGACTTTTAAAGTCCGCAAAGTGGCAAAAAGGAGTAGGCCCCAACACAATGGAACCATTCTCTCTCAACTTATTTACTCTAAGAGCTAAGGGCATGTATTGGATGTTATGCTAGATCTTTGGAGAGGATGCTAAAAAGAATATGCCAATCCATTATATGTTAATGATTGCACAAATTCTAAACCCCTCCCTAGCTGTAACATTTGATTATGCCTCATACCTTGCTAATGCAATTCATAAAGGGCTAGTAGGAATCAAGAATGGTAAGGTGGATAGGCCATTTGGATGGTATTCCATGTTAATACACATGTTCTTGTTCAAAGGTGGTGATTATTTTTCAAAGGAAATGGACTTGATCAAGATAAAGGATAAAGAGGAGATGCTAGTGCAATTGTGGAGTACTATTCTATCTTGGGATAGAGAGGATGCAAGTTATCTAAAATTTGATAGATGCTTTGCATCTAAAATTAGGATTCTTCTATGCAGAGAAAACCCTAGAATTCCTAAGGCTCTTTTGGAGTTTATCAAACCAAAGGAGTTTGCAGAGGATATCAAGATTGTTCACAATTGGGGAGACATATATTTGTACCTTGTGTCTACTATTTTTAGAGTGTTTGGATTTAGAGGCACCCCCTATTTACTACCCTATCAGTTCCCATTGAAGATAGGGATTACAAAAGTCTTGAGACAAATTGGGGGAATACAAGAAGAAGAGCTAACCAATAGAGGTAAAGGGACTATTTTCCCAACTATTACCATGGCTCACCATTTTGTGATCACTAAGGGTGGATAAATTTTTTTGAAGAATTCTTCAAGCCATATAGGCTGCCTACTGCAGTTTCAAGATGTGCAGATCCTGAGGATTTTTTCAATGGCATGTTCAGAAAAAGAGCAGTGTGTAGAGGTAGGCCACATCAATTTAAGTTCCCAGAAGATTTGATTAGAAATGAGTTCAGCCTAGATGAGTAGGAATTGAGGAAGGAGAAGTGGGTTGGATATAAGAAAGCCCTTGATTTTATACATCAATTTGTCACTAGCTATGATCCTCTCTCTAGCTTCAACCCATTTGAGGAGAAAATAAAGTTCCTGATTCTTTATTTTGAAGACCTCATGCAGACTTTAAAAGAAAAGAGGGAGGCCATAATGCAAAATGATCCTGATAAGGCTAAGATGGTATTGGCTAAGCCTGCCTTTGCTAGAGATATCCCACCTGGTGACTATGTAATGCACAAAAGGTCAAAGTACATTGTGATGATGCCAGTGACAGGTGAGCCTTCCACCTCAAAAGGGAAGAGGAAAATTGAAGATGTCATTGACATTCAGGATTCCCCTAAGAGGCAAAAAGTGGGAAAGGAAATTGAAACTGATGAGCCTCAATATTCTCCATCTCAGTCTCCTATCCACATTGGAGATGAACAAGTTGTGGCTAAACAATTATTGCAGCTAGGGATTCTTGGTGAGATTGCCTATACCTACGAGGAGACCCAAGAGGGGATGCTTGAAGAGCCGTCTATTGCTGAAATGGATTTGACTGATGGTGAGTTAAAGGGCCAAGAAATGGACCTTACTGTTAAGCAATCTAGTGAAGAATTCCTAGCTGATAGCAATTTTGTCACATCAGAAGCCTTTATGCAGTTTGTATGGAAGCAAAATATGGAGAAATTCAAAGTCAAATGTGAACAGAGGAAAAATGAATAGCCTCTCAAAAATACAACTCAGGTAGAAGAAGAAATAAAGCAAGAAATGATGGAAGAATTCAAAACAATCACCCCTGAGAAAGGAAGAGAGATGGTAACAAAGGCTGGTGTGTTGATTCTCCCTGAATGGGATATAGCTGATGCCTTAGTGCTTGATGTAGTGAGGAAAGAAACAAGGATAATGTTGCTCTTGTCATGTGGTCCCTAAAAAGAGATGAAAATAGAAAGAAAAGGGATACCTCAGATTCTAGCCTCTTAGGAGGCATGATAGTCAAAAGAGTCCAAGACACAAGGGTAGTCGAAGCTGCTAGCACAGTACTAGAGACAACAAAGTTTAATGTGGTAGTAGCAGAGAGAGAGGCACAAGAAAAGGCTAATCTCCAACTGAAGTTGGAGACTGTTTTAAAAGCTTACAATGATGCTAAAGAAGGAATAGCCAATACAGACAACATAATTGCTAGACTCCAAAGTCAATTGGCATGTCAACATCACCCAGGTGAGTCTTCTACACTCATGATAGCCTCCTCTCCAGCAAGGCCCCCTCCTACTAGTCCCATTATTGAATACCCCCCTTCACCTATTCCTTCTAGTTCCCAATTACCTGAAAATGTCCAATATGAGTTGGAAAACTTGAAACAAGCTCAGACCTTGTATGCAAACAAATATGAGGAGAAGGTAAAAGCCACCATTTTGAAGTTTGTTGACTCAGTCAGAACCTCCAACGTGTATAGAAATATGAAGAGGATTCTTGAGATTTTGATCAAATTCAAAGAAGAAGAAGCCACTTTGGAACCAATCCTAAATAAGTGGGTACCTAGAGGTAAGGAGTTAGAGCTCATGTGTTCCACCCATGCAAATCCAAAAGAGAATGACAATCTTAGGTCCACATGTGAGTTTATAAAAGAGATGAATATTCTTTCAGTGGAAGGAAAAGGTATAAAAAGAAAGCCCAACTTTATAGAAAAGAATATTCAAATCATAAATTTGAAATATTTCCAGGAGGTTTCATTGGTCATGTTCAGCTGAAGAAAGAGAAGACTTGGTTAAAGGAGGTGGACCACAATTTGTCCCTAAGGATCAATCAGATTATTAGTACTGATGACACATCCTTATTTGTCCAAACAATTGAGGAAATTGAAAAAGTGAAATCTCATTATGGGTTCATAGAAACAGAGATTGGGCTGTACGAGTCACTTGGAATCGGCTAGAAGATATGAAACAGAAGGTTGCTAGTTTTACTTGGCCTAGTGATGATGTATTAGAGTGAAAAGATAAGTATATGGGACAGAAAGAAGATTCTCAAGAGTAGTTACAAGAGGGTGCAACAGAACAACAAGCAGAAGAAGTTACAGATGCTGAAAAGGACCTATAACTGCTTCTTGGAAAAGGCTGTTGTTTGTAACAAACTTTCTTTTGAAAGGTCCAAAGCTTGTATGCATCCATGATATTATAGATGGATACTAGGACCTTCTAAAAAATGATCGCAAGAATTTGTAAGAGAACTCTGCAAAAATATATCTAGGATTTTCTAGTCTTATAGAGAATACTCTGAGTTTTGTAATATTTTCTCAAAATTAATATCAAATATACAGACTATCAACTTTCGAGCCTAAATTTTGTGTTGTCTTCTAGTCTACTTGCAAATATTTACTATTTTCAAATATGAGTAATCTAGGGTTATTCATTTGAGGATTGGATTGTAAGGCAGTCTTAATAGAGGCATTTCTTATCTTTTCTCTCTAGGAGGGAAATTAAATATGCATGAAGCATTTCTATCAGTGAATTCTTTGTGGGAGATTTTGAATTTGATGAATGCAGTCTAGTTTCATAAGGATAAACTCTTATGTATGTCAGGCATATGTGGGGTTTTATAGAAGCCGAGGTGATGGGATGTGTGGATATATTTGATTGTGGGAGTATTGTTTAAATTTTAGATGACTCTGTGGCCTGGATAAGGCACTGGTATCAATTGTGGTCATCTTTTACATATCTTGTAGGTTAATACTGAACATGATTATAAGCTTTCTTTCTTTATTTCAGTTAGTTTTGAGGCGATAGGATTCATTGGTTTTCAGACTGGTTTACTGTGGATCTATCTTTTAAAAGTGTGAATCCAATTCATATAAGGTATACCCACCTGAACTTTGGATAAGTTCAAAGTGTAGAAGGTTGTAAAACCTTGTCATATGTTTCTCTAAAGTTTCCTTCTCTTTGATCTCTCTTCTGTAGACAGAGTTTATCATTTTATTATAAGGGTTTTAAGGGGAATCAGATTTTGAGAACAACAAGAAAACTTCTTCACCTAAGGTGAAGGCAAAGATGGTTGAAAAATCTAATTTGCTTGCTGAAGAAGACTTGAAGTAAACATAAAATATTGGAGGCAAAAAACCAAGGAAGCATGAAGAACAATCAGGTATGTCTCTTGAATTACCATAGTACGTGAGAGCCCTGATAATATAGACCCTTTCTTTCTAAGAGTTATTATAAATGAAGTTCTAAAGAATTGTATGATCGATTCCAGAGCTTCAAACAATGTCATGCCAGTAAGGATAATGCAATCCATGGGTTTAAAAGTAGATACTCCTTAGGGAAGATGTTGTGGTATGGATTCAATAGAAGTGCTTGTGATAGGTACTATAAAGGCACTACCTTATAAACTTGCTTCTTTCCCTCAGAAGGAATTAACCACGAGTGTCCTAGTTGTAGGCATCCCACTGCATTATGGGATGTTATTGTCAAGAAAGTGGAGTGCATCTATGGGTGGAAGTTTGTAGTGCGACTTGTCTTATGCTACCTTTTGCATTGATGGTAAAAATGTAAAGGTTAAAAGAGAATCCAGGTTACCATATAGGATGGTGCATGCAGCAAAATATGATGAAGACATGACTTGTTTTGTAGACACGGGAATAAATGCATTCAGGGTTGAAGATTCTCCATAGAAGAAAAAGGAACAACCTGCACTATTGGATGAAGAAGTAGAAAAATCATCAAGAGATGATAATTTGTTGACTATTTATTTCAATGGAGCCAGTTCTAAAGAGGGATTGGGTGCAGGTGTATTATTCATATCACCCCATGGAGAAACTTTTAAATTTTCTTCTACTCTAGCCTTTACATGTATAAATAATGTGGCAGATATGAATATATCCTCATTAAAAGACAATTATCCATTGCCCAATATGGAATAAATGCTACAAAGGGTAACAAGGTGTGAGTTCTTGTCTATGATGGATGGAATTTTTAGGTTACAACCAAGTAATGGTCAAAGAATAAGAATAGTACAAAACAACATTCACTACACCTTGGGGAACCTATGTTTATATAAGAATGCCTTTTAGTTTAATAAATGCAGGAGTGACATTTCAAAGAGCCATGGATGTCACATTTTTTGACATTATAAATGTGTTCTTAGTGGTATATCGATATGATTTAACAACTTATTCCAAGAAGAAAAGTGATCACTGTGGTCTTCTTGAAAAAAATATTGATAGGACTGTTGAATATGGGATATCTTTAAACCCAAAAAAGTATGCTTTTGGGGTAACTTAAGGTAAGTTGCTGGTTCACATCGTTTCAAAAGATGGTGTAAGAATTGACCTAGAGAGGGTAGTAGTAATTGACAAACTCCCTCAACCCAGAACAATGAAAGGTATCCAATCTTTCTTTGGGCAGATTAATTTTCTAAGAAGGTTTGTCACTAATTTCGTTGACATTAGTAGACCTATATCCAAGATGTTGAAGAAAGGTGCAAAGATAGAATGGGACAAGGAGCCAGTCATAGCATTCCAAGAAATCAAGCAGGCTATTAACAATGAACCTATTCCTGAAGAAACTTGATTACAACAAACCTATGTAGATTTTTTTGTTCGCATCTTTTCATACTATTGTTGATGTATTGTTGCAAAAGAATTCAGAAGGTTTTGAACAACCTTTAGCATTTTTTAGTAAATATTTGCAAGCTGCAAACCTAAAGTATGATTTAAATGAGAAGCAGGCCTATTCACTAGTGAAGGCGGTTAAAGCTTTTAGGAGTTACTTGATGGGAGCAACAGTGGTTGCATATGTGCCTAGTGTTGCAATTAAAGATACTTTCACACAACAGGAAGTATCTAAAAGAAGATGCAGATGGATCAACATGATCTAAGAGTTTAACATTGATATCCAAATCACTAAGTTAGTGAGAGGACACGGATTGGCAGAATTAATAGCCCAGATTAATTTGGATGCCAACCAAATAAATATTATGGAAGAAGAACATAGATCTTATATCTGTGATATGGATGGCTATGAATGGATGATAATATCATATACTATTTGCAAAGGATGAAATGTCCTGAAGACATGAGTGATAATAAAAGGACATTAAAATTACATGCTATCAAATATGCCACTGTTAATGGGAAACTTTGGTGGAAGAACAGTGATGGTGTCATGCTAAAGTGTGTTGACCAAGATCAAGCTCAGAAGTTATTCTTTGAATTGCATAGTGGAGTTTGTGGAGGGCATTATATGGCCAAGAAAAATGCACACAAGGTATTAATGGCTAGGTTTGGGTGGCCAACAATTTGCAAGGATGCACATCAACTAGTCAAGAAATTTGATCCATGCAAGGAATTTTTTAGGAAAATTGAAATTTTTCAGGAAATCTACCATTAAGACCTTTAAATGTACAGGCTCCATTCCAGGAATGGGGTATATATTTCATTGGATAGATAGCATGAAAATCAAGTAGTGGTCATTATTGGATTTTAGTGGCCACTGATTATTTCACTAAGTGGGTTGAAGCTAGACCAACTAAAAAAGCAACAAGTAAGGTGGTAATTAATTTCTCATAGATAATATATTGACTAGATTTGGATGTCTAGAGAGGATAGTTTCTGATAATGCCATGAGTTTTAGGTTAGAAGAATATGAAAACTATTGGTATTTTGATGATGTTTAGTTGTGATTGTCATTAATGGACACACACTTATTTTATGTATGAGTTATTCTGAACCGGTAATATATGTTGTGTTGTTCACACTGGTACTTTATGCCATTAAATGTATAGTCTTTGTTTGTAGAAGACTATCGGTGTTTTATAGAAGATGCTTACTGGTCTAAGCATGATTGAAGACCTCAAGCGGTATGAAGTCACCAAGCGGTATGAGGACCCCTAGCAGTAGTTAGTTTTTTGATCGGAACACTATGTTCCAGTTTACCAGTCTTCGTTAACCGGTAATCAGTATACCATGTTAAACTGGTATAATTGTAAAGTGTGACAAGTTATCATCCACCAACACTTTGGCTGTGTTTCTGTATCATGTTGCCAAATGTGTCTAGATGCACTGTACCTAAGAAATTGTAGTCTAATCTTATTGGACCGACATGAAATCAGATTCCTATATGAGGACATCATGTCTAGGGTTTTAGGAGATTTGATGTGTGTGAGTGTTGGAAAGAAGATTAGGTCTGTGCGAAAAGGGTATCTCACTTCAGAGATTGTGAGTGCAAAGGTTTGAAAACTCAAGTAATGTTGCAATGCATTAACAGAGAATTGTCAAGGATCTAATCAAGCATTTTGTGCTACTTTATAGATCATTCACTTGTTAATTACTAATCTCTTCGACAAATTTGAAACCCTTAACTGGGTAGGCCCAGCCAAGCCTATTGTAAATCCTCTAACAAGATGGTTCATAGTTGTGGATCTGAAATCCTTTAACAGGGTAGTCTTTAACAGGACTTATCTCCTAACAAAGACCTAGATTCCTAACAGGATTTGTTCTAGTGAAGAACATTGTAAGACCTTAACCGGCCTAGTTACTATTCTACAGATAGTTGACTTGTGAGTTTTACTCACCGTGGTTTTTCCCATTTGGGTTTCCACATCAAAATATCTTGTGTTATGGTGATTGTTCTTCTGTGGGTGAATGCTCTATTTTCTATTTGTCTTGTTTATGTTTTAACCAGTTTGTTGTTTAAACTACTACACCGGTCTACAGTAAAATTGTTTAAGAGTTTGGTTAAATTGTTAGGCATACTAATTCACCTCCCCCTCTTAGTATTCATCAATTGGTATCAAAGCCAACCATTCTATAAGTCTAACCACTTGGAAGGAGATATGGGGGAATACAACATGAGGGAGCTCACTCACCATCTTACTGAGTCTGAGAGAGCCTATGATGAACTCAAAATCAAGTATAAAGCCTCTTTAGCTAAGAGAAGAGAACTTACTGAGCAATTGATGGAATTTACTGAAAACAACTCTTCCGATGAAGCAGACATGGAGGCCCTAGTTGGAGAAGTGGAGAAACTAAATGAATCCAAAACTAACCTAAGGAGGGAGTTGGAAGGACTGACTATCAGGATGAGTCAGGAGCTAGAAAACAGAAGAAAAGCTGAAGATTTAGTGAAGGACAAGGAGCGTGAAATCTCTAAGTTGAAACAAGAGATTGGTACTATCACTGCTCATCTACAAGAGGGTAATGAAGAGAAAGAAGAAATACAAGCAGACCTAAATGCTTATATCTCTCAAAATGAAACCTTGATGAAAACCAATGATGCTCTTTCCAAGGAACTTGCTGAGTCAAAGGAAATACTTGCAAAGTTCAACCAGAGTGCTGCTAAACTGGAACAAAAGCTGGAATCATTGAAGTCATCAAAGGATACCACTGGACTTAGTTTCTCTTCATATGACGAAGGTGAAACCTCTGGAGCCAAGAGTGATGCACCAAAGGAGAAGTCAACACCTAAGGACAACAACAAGAGAAAAGGTAACCCAAAGTTTAAACTTGTATGCTTCAACTATCATATGGAAGGACATACTGCCAATGTATGTAGGAGAAAGGAATATAATAATTTTCCTTACATGCAAAACAATGTGGCTAGAACTGGTAGATTTAATGGTCACTGTTATGCATGCAACAAGTTTGGGCATAGAGATTTTGAGTGCAGATCGGTTATGAACAACTCTGGAAGTTATGCACCAAGATCTAAAGGAGTTTCCTCAGAACTTCCTATGAACCGGAACCCAAACTAGTATAGAACCTATGACCACTGTTCAAATGGTTATGGAGGAGAAAATAGTTGGAGAACAACCTATTTGATCTATCATGGTGGTAGTCACACTACTATAACATGTAGAAGGAAGAATGGAAATATGAACACTGGAGCATGGAGAACACTTGGAATGGTATACTATCATTGCAACAAACCGGGACACATTTCCAGAGTATGCAGACTAAGAAAGAATCCATTGGGAGACATACGAATCAACCCAGAAGGGAAGATTGATGTTGAAACCATTCAGGTGGATATGGATAAAACTTGGAAAAATAAATCTGAAGAGCCACAAGATGTACCAGTTTTCGCACCCAGTGTGGAGATCCCTGAACTGAAAAACTAAGCTTTGAAAATATTAGGGCGAACATATCGGTAATAATGTTTCAAACCCCTAGGGTATATCAGCAAAGTATCTTTATTGGTATTGGTTACCTATCGACCGACAGAAGAAACAAAGCAGTAAAAGGTAAAGTTAGGGTTTGTGCCCTAACGGTGATGCATTTATTATGGTAGGTAGGAGCTTATTTAAAAGTGACTTTCATCATCATTTTTACTTACCTATTTTTAAAGAATAATTTTTTTAGCTTGAGTAGAGCAACAAGAGTGATTTATCTTGCATTCGAAAGAATTCAAAAAGAAATCTTGCACAAGATTTTGCAGACATTTCAAGCTATCAGTGTGGAAATCAGATCGGTAAAGTAGGCTCTTGGAGAAGTGTGTTGTGCTCGACATTGAAAAACCCTAGTTTCGAGTGTGAAGGTATTTCTCGTTGAAACATTATTGTCATTTGGAATCTTCTAGATATGGCTTCTGCATCTAAAATTCCTTCTAGTTATACTGAACCTGAGGAATCATCTGAGTTTCTTAGAAAGAAGATGAAATATAATGCCCTATCTCAAATTCCTGCTGGAGTCATTGTCGAAGGGGATGTCTCAGGATATATTGATTGCAAACTAGAAGACCTAGGGTCTCTAGTAATTCACTACCAGCTGAGTCTATTCTGTGGAGATGATAAGAAGATTAAACTTGAGTACAACATAATCAAGAGGAAGAAACTACACAATGTAGTATAATTTCTCGAGGAATTTATAGAAGAACACTTTAGGATTATCCTAAGTAGGGTTCATGGTGATAAGATGTACCTTGAGAAAACCCATGATATTACACCGGAGGCAATTCATGTCATGACCAGTTTCTGCAATGTTGGGGAAGTCCTTGTTCTTTGAAAGATCACCAAAACCAAAGTGACAGAGCTCACCAGTTCTATGAGTGACCAATGGAAAATGACTATAAACACCATAAAAGATGACTTGGTAAAATATACGTGCATGGTAATCGAGTATAGAGTATTCTATGCTAGTAGAATGAATTTTTTTCCTACAGCTACGGTGCATGCCACTTATAGGATGATCAAGGAGAATGCAGAATGTGACTTATGTTCTTGCATGCATAAACAACTCATGGAGAACCTGAAGTTGATCAAAGTAGACAAAACCCTGAGGTTTAAGTTCGGTCAACTTCTTGTCCGTTTATTTTTCTATTTTCAAGGATATTTTCCTAGAGTTGGTTATGTTCAATGGTCCAGTGACCTACTGGTTTCCAGACAAATAAAGGAGAGTCTACAAGTAGTGGTATCAGCATATCTGAAGACTTTGAACAATTATTTTGATGAGTCCAGACTAAAGATGAACCAGAGAATGAGAGTATCTGGTGATATAGTTAAAAAATATGAAGATGACATCTATTTCACAATCAAAATAGATCACTGCATAATGGAAGCAGTTGAGCCTAGAGAAGATGAAGTTGAGCCTATGGGCTATGAAGTGGTAAATGATATACTACCATGGTATGCCTCTACCCTACTTGCTTCACCACTGGATCCCAAGATGAAGAGAACTGATACTTACTTCGAGAGGATCAAACCTATTGAGGTACTGAAGCAGAAAAAGAGTAAAGGAGTGCCATCGGCATTGGCACCAGTTACATCTTCTGCCAGTCTGAAAGTGACCAAGAGGTCACCAGCCAAAAAGAAACCGAAGGTTATTCCACAAAAGGTATTTGAAAGGAAGAGAAAAACCAGGAATAACTTACCGGATTCAAAAGACATTGAACTAGAGGTACAAATGAAGAAGACAAGGCAATCAAGCAAGAAGACGAAGTCAACCGGTAATGTACTAGCTGTAACACCCTAAAAATGGTCATCTAAACCATGGGCCCCTAGTCTCGACAACATCACCAAGGTCCTAACTTAAGGCAATTAAATCAATCTTGAGCACATTATTAATTCTTCAATCATCAAATATCACATGGCAAGTCAATTACTCAATATTAATTAAATATTTAATTAATTAATTGAATCATTCCAAGAAAATCATTTTTTAGTCAATTATCCTATTTAATTTATTAAATATCCTTGCATATTTAATTAATTGATAAATTTGCCATTTAATCATGCAAAAAAAATTAATTTATTACAAAGGAGGAATTAATTACAAAGCAAGAGTTGAATTGAAAATAAAATAAAAGAATTGAATTGAGAGAGAAATCAAACTTGAGATATTATTTCTTTTTCTAAATTTAGAACTTGAAATCAGAAAAGCAATTAATTGAATTATTGATGATTCTCTAAAATTGGAACTCAAAGATTTTCAGAAAAGAAGTTCAGTTGCATTGAAAAGACTCTTTTCTTGAATAAATCAAAGAATTATCTATTTTTATCACAAGTGCATGGAATTAATTAATTCTTATTTCTAATGCAACTTGAACTTCCTATTTAAATGTATTTTAATTAAACTATAATTGGAATCTATCTCAAAGTTAACTAAACATTATTTCTCAATTATTTTCAATTAATCCTAAATTGAGCTTTTTCATCATCTCTCTTGTAATTCTCTATAAATTCAGCCTTCACCTCTCATCCAATTTACCCCAGAGATTTTTGAGAACGTGCTTGGAGATTATTATTATGCTGATTTTTGCTCTGGAGTCATTGAATATATTATGCTTTTTTTAGATTGTTTGCATCCATATTGCTTGAAATATTCATCCATCTTGCATCCATTTTAGCTTAATATCAAGCTCATATAGATTAAATCCTTTGTCTTGGTGTAGTCTAGTCACTGGTATTGCTTATAAAAATCTAAGAGCAATCTTATACTTGCATCTTTTAGAAGGCAATTAGTCGCTTTGTTATGGTTTATTATTTATTGATTATTGATTTACTAACCATACATGTAATGACTTAATTGAAGTGTTGTGTACTGCAGATACAGATCCTTATTGCACTTTTTCACACACATTTCTGGTGCCCACTGTGGGGCCTGAAGACTACATTTTCTGGCCTCCAAGACTGACTTTTTTTATTTGTTCAGGTTTTTTACTTTTCGGATTTTCGACCGTACAGTCTCTGCATCATATCGTACGACATTTCTCATAGGCTGAAATGACAAACTGCAGGTGTTGTACAAGCAGGAATCTTGTATTGTATGATCTGGTAAACTCTATCGTACGACTCTGTATTTTTGTTTTGTTAAAAAGATTTAAAAAAACAAATTTCATGATTTTGGTTTTCTATTCAAATTGATTATTCTGATGACTGACCCTAGTTGTTTATCTGTCTATCTTAGAATTTTTCATAGCCTAATTAGTTTTTGTAGCATGCTTGTCGAAGAATATGCTTGTCGCACAAAGACAATATGACTATTGATTCATTGTCTTTGCAAGTTGCCTAAGAAGAATTGACCAAACATCATGTATTCTTTCAATTCACTTTTAGGCACCTAAATTGTTATCTAGTTAAAGAACAAATCTATATTTTTTGGTTTTTTAGAAAATTCTGAGAGGTAGGAGAGTATGCTCTTGTATTTTTTTAGACAATCAGAAATCTAGACCCTTGAGGCATTTTCTTTATTTGAGATTTGTACATCTTTAGTAGGCCTGCCCTCGTTTTCTTTGTTTGAGATTTGTACATCTTTAGTAGGCCTACCCTCTTGAGTAGCTTAAAAACTCTTAAAGCCATTACGACCGGTGTGAGGGGAACAACCTAAGTGGGAATGAATAAACACCAAGTACTCCAACCCACTATAAAATAAACATGATTTGATGAAAATCAAGTCAACAACAGTACTCGGGAATAGCTCTCCTTCGTACCTCCAGGTATATTAAACCTTTGTTTTCAAGGCTGGGAGACCTCTTAATTGAGTTTATACCTTGACATGCTGAACGAACCCTTTACTAGATCCAATTAAAATTAGAAGCTACCCGGTTCACCTCTAAAAGGTGGATAATCTTTGTGCAAGATAGATAGTAACTCTCCCAAGATACTTGTCATTTCATGTCCCCATTAGAATTTGGAGTCGGATAATACAACATTGAGAATCCATTGCATGAGACTTAGCAGTCATATTCTGATTAGCTATTGGGTGTGTACCTGAGTCTACAAGCAAAGGTTTTCTTCTCTCACCAAATTCCATAGGGTTTGCATGTTGTGATTGGAGTTACTATTCATACTACGTATTTTCTATGTTTTCATCCCTCAGACTAAAACTAGAATACCAAAATTGGAGAAAACAAGAAACAAACTCAATGATCAAAAACTCTGTCCGTGTCAAAATTAGTCTATCCTGGTCAAAAATTAGTCCATCTCAGAATTGGTCATACTCAGCTATTGAAAAACTTGGAATTTTTGTCTCTGTCTTGTTAACAATCGTACAAATATTATCATTTATCATTTTGCTCCATATCCTGTGTCATACGAGTCTGATAATTTATCATCTAAGCTCAATCCTCTGTCGTATGAAACCCAATAGTCTGTCATCTGAAGCTAAATCCTGTGTCGTATGATACATAATTGCACTGAATATTTTGTCATCCTAGACATACCCATCAGTTGTATGGTACTAGGTAGCAACTTGTACGAAACAAAACTGTTGTCAACCTAAAGCTATTAAATTATCATCTGGCTCAGTAAATCCTATCATACGAATCTCTAGTTTTGTCAATACAGAGCTATCAAACTTGCCTATAAACATTCTATAGTGAACATAATACTGGTTATCATCATCCTAAGCATAAATAGATCAAGATAGTTTACCTCTGCCATTTGTGTTGCATGATTTGGTTGATCATCTTTTAACTATTTCAATCAACTACCTATCAAAACTAAGTCACCTAGATAACATCTTATATAGGATAGATCATTCCCGAAACCAGACCGAATATTAGTCACTACTCTCAAATCAACTTAGATAAACAACTTATATAGGATAGATCTTTCCTGAAACCAAACTAAATCTTATTTTCTTCTCTCAAACAAATACGTTAACCGAACAACTAGATCTGAAATTGATCTTGACCTCTGCATCACAAACATTTTTAGGTCACACTAATCCATAAAAAATGCCTACTCAAGCCAGGAGTTCTCATAAGAAAGAGGCAAAAGGCAAAGGAAAATCCTTCACATATCAAGATAACCCATACTACATGAAGGACCCACTCACTGATAAACCTTCATCATCAGGGGTACCAATTTTTGATGAACCTAAATCTCCCACTATACATGAGACAGAATACAATGACAAAGACAACCTTAGTATTTACAAAACCGATAATGATTCCTCATCAAGTGAAGCTGAAGAAGACACTGAACCTCCAGAAAAAGATATTCGTGACTGTCAAAAGGATAAAGACTTTTGAAAAATGATGAAAGCTATCTTGGCTCGAGAAAAGGAAGACTATTTCTTAGAACTAGCAAAACAAGGTGTCAAACTTCCTACTGGATATGATGTTCAGACACTCATTACTAAAAAGGAAGAATCACCTATACTTGTAGTACATAGACAATTACAAGCCTTACAGATTGAGATCACAGAACTGAAGAATAAGGATAAGTCCCCAAAACAATATTCTTTGGAGACAATATGCCCCTTTCCATTTGACAACAATCTATACATGCCTCCATTTCCTTTACAAGTTGAGATCCCAAAATTTGACAAATATGATGGTACCTCAGATCGTCAAGATCATGTCAGGGAATTTTGTGTTGCCTGTATGGAGTTCATGCACGATCAAATGTATCTCATGTGCCTTTTTCCAAGGAGTTTGGGAGGACAAGCTATGGAATGGTTCTCAAGTATACCTAAGGGAATAAAAATGTTTGAAGAACTAATCCAACTATTTTTACAACAATACTCATACAACATTCGACATCCTTTGACTATGATCGAGCTATGCAATACTAAACAGAAAACAGGGGAGCCTTTTCTTACTTTCCTCCAACGTTGGAGAAAGATGTTCTCTAGGTATTCATGACCTATCCCAGATTCTAAGAAAATGAATATATTTGTCAACAACTTGGTCCCAGAATTGAAATATAGTATCCAAATGCAAGTACACCCATCATTTAACAAAATGGTAGATAGTGTTATTTGAATGGAAGATGTGCTTATAAAGAAGGGGGATATCTCACCTTGGAAATAAACACAACCAGGATCCAACTCTAAAGAGAAGAACAAGTATTGGAAGTATGGAAAAGACAACAAAAAGAATGTTGTTAATGACAAAGTAGTAGACACTGTTAAAACCAACTGAAAGCCCATGATATTCAACTTGGATAGTGGCACACAAGCACTCAAAGTGGCTAAACCTGCAATAGAAAATCCTTCGAAGAAAACAAAAGAATGGTTCAAAGAGAAGCCTTGGCTTTCCAAAACTAAGCGTGATTTCACTCCTCTTGAAGAATCATATGAATCTACTTTCAAAAATCTATTGGAAAACAACCTGATAACGCTACTAGATAACTCTAGACCATATGATCCAGAAATCAAACCAAAATGGTGAAGAGAAAATGAATATTGTGACTTCCATCGGAATAAAGGTCATAACACAAACAATTGCATGAAGCTCAAACATGAGATTCAAGATCTCATAGACGCTGGTAAAATTATTGTCGAGAATCACCTGACCAATGCTGATCACAAAGAATTTAAGGACCCTTTACCTATTTATGAACAAGGTGAATCCTTAAAGACAAAAGGAGGTGCCAAAGTAAATTATACTTATACTATCAATGATAACGTCATCAACATGATTGAGCCTTCCCAATCTGAATATTACAATGTGATTATAGTCCAAGATAAACCAAATGAATCATGAAATACAAGAGCTCTAACCCATTCTCAAAAGAATGTCACTCTCCAAGGAGCTAGTTCTTCCAACCCAGCTCAAGCAACATCGAACCCACCAACCCCATCAAACAAACAAAAAGAATCAACCTTGGATAAATTTAAAAGGCTAACTTCAACATCATCCTCTGGATATAGCATTGTTGAACAATTTAAAAGGACAAATGCTCAAATCTCATTCTTTGAATTGCTAAAAATCTCTTCTGCTCACAAAGAAAGATGGGACAAAGCATTGCTCACCACTAATGTTCCAAAAGATTTATATATTGATTGGTTTGAGTCTATGGTGGGTCATCTAACTTCAACTCACTATCTGACCTTCTCTAAAGAAGATGACAACTTGCTAAATCATCCACATAACCAGCCATTGCATATTGAAGCCATGATCCATAAACATAGAGTTAAATGTGTTTTGATAGATGGAGGCATGGGGTTGAATATATGTACTTACAGTCTGCTTACACAACTAGGATTCTCTAAAAATATCATTGATCCCACCAAGAAAATAACAATTAAAGCCTATGATGAAGAAGAAAGGACCTCTAAAGGTCTGATATCATTACCCATCAGAGTGGGACCTATAGAAAGAGATGTCCTTTTCCAGATACTTGATCTTCCTCTGTCATACAATATCTTACTGGGCAGGCCATGGATTCATAGAATGAAGGCAGTTCCATCTACATACCATCAATGCTTAAAATTTCCCTACAATGGAGTTGAAGTTAGTATTCCTATTGATACAAATGTCCCATGTAATGCATTGACAAAAGATGTTGATACTTTTGTACCTCATAATAGGGCGGCTTCTACAAATGAAAAATCCAGAAGCTCTGATGAATGAATTGGAAAAGAAATTGAAGATTACAAATACTGGCATGGATGGCTACAAGATAGAACCGGTACTCTCATTAGTTTCTCTCCCTCCATTACCAAAATAGTTGGCAAAACCATCAAAGGCTATGAGAACAGTCTTCTACTTCCCTGGCAGATGAAATAGAAGAGGATGCAATTCTTAAATGGCTTTTCAAGGAAGATAGTCAAAACAAGGAAGTATAACATTGTAAGATTTCCTCAACCCAATATGGTTCTGGCTATAAGATGATTCAATGCATGGGATATTCAGGTACTGGTCCCTTGGGTAAACATCAAGAGGGTATTATTGAATCGATTCAGCTACAAAAAAAATCAACAAATGATAAGGATGGACTGGGGTACAATCTGAAAAAGACATCAGACCAAAAACATGCTTCTAAGTCTAAGTGGCAGAAAATGACATTGCCTTCAACATTATAGGAAATAAACACTCAAAAAACTCAAGTAAAGTGTGTAAAAGAGAAAGAGGAATCAATAGTCAAGAAAGAAGAAACAGTCAGCACTCAAGCTCTGATGGTGTCAACTACAATAATACAAGGAGTTGAGGTACCAAAGGATATAAGAGATGAAATATAAAGAATCAGAGAATTGTTTGTACCACTGAAAGTTCCAGTCACATACACTGGTAGGTAGCAAGTAGATGATTCAGAGATTGACTCAAATGAGTATGAATGGGGTCCTGACCACCTCTCAGATACATCCAGTATAGAAACTCCAAAAGAGTCTAGCGGTGTCACAAATGATACTCAAGAAATGATGTGCATAAAACTAGAGAAGGAAATATAGGAAATTAGACAAAAGAGACAAGCAAACTATGAACAAGGACTAAAGGAAGGAAGAATACTAGAAATATTTTCATCTATGTACACCTCTAATAAAATAGAAAAAATTAGGTATAGCACTACACATGAAGAATTGGAAGTAATAGAAGCAGAACCAGTCATCAGTCCAGAGGAAGCTGAATGGAGTAGACGGCAAAGAGTCACAGAAACATCAAGATCATGTCAACAGGTGTGTCAGATACAAATGATAAATGAACTAAATCTTGAAGGAACTTGCAACATTAAAGATGTTGGTGTTGATACCATACATATACTCACTAAATCACTTGAAGAAGACTCAGAAACTTCATCTGATGACTCCAACAACAGTCCCATTTTTGACAATATCTACTCAGCATCAAACTCTGAACCATCTTATGTAAATGACGAAATTCTGTCTAGTGATCTTATTGTTGTCAAACCATGATATGACGTCCAGTCTGGTGTAGGGAACGATGCTACAAGTATGTCTATTGGACCAGGTCAACTAAATATTAACATGAACTTTAATAATCATGTTCTGACTCTTCCTGGTCTTGAGACATTTATGCAAGGTATCCTTCTGGAGCTCAACTTTACAATCCGCAGTTGTGATGACAATGTCGTGAACTCCCTCAAACTGGTCCAACATTTATCCTTACTACATCCAGAACTAATTGACTATACTTTACAAAACCAACCCATGAATATACCTACTTTTGCCAATGACTATACGTTAGCCTATTATCTCAATGTAGTTGAACCTATGGACTCTTCCACTAGTGAACAAAGTGAAAACATGACTGAAACAAATATCAAGTATCTTAGTCGCAAAAATAAGAAAAATAAAAATAAAAGACCTGATGGCAAAAACCACATTGTGGCAGTGTTAGAATCTAAAAAAGAGAAAATAAAGGACATACCTAAGGGTGAAAACCTCTCTGAGGCACCTGAAGGTGAGATACTTGATATACTGCCAAGTCATTTTTAGGAAAGGTCTTCTATATTGATTGATCCAACTCAGCCAGTGAACATTAGGAGTCAAGAGACACCACACATCATTCATGTAGCTCAATCACTATCAGCCGAAGAATTGAAAGATTTCACTCATCTATTTTTAGAAAAGAAAATCAATTTTTCATGGATGTACTCTAATATGCTAGGCCTGGATCCTGATCTTATCATGCACCATCTTTCTATCACACTAGGAGTTAAACCAGTCCAGCAAAAACTTCGTAAGATGCACCCTCATGTGGCACTACTAGTCAAAGCTGAACTAGAAAAACTGCTAAAAGATGTATTTATCAGAGCTATAGACTATGTGAAATGGATTTCAAACATAGAACCTGTGTCAAAGGTAGACAAATCTATCAGAGTTTGCATAGAATTCAAAGATCTCAACAAAGCTTGTCCAAAGGATGACTTCCCATTACCAAACATTGATATGATAGTCAACATGACTGTTGGGTATGAGATGTACTCACTAATGGACCGATTCTCTAGCTATAATCAAATCAAAATAGCTCCTAGAGATCAAGAAGAGACAACTTTCACTTGTGCGTGGAGAAATTTTTGTTGGAATGTCATGTCATTTGGGCTAAAGAATGCAGGAACAACCTACCAAAGAGCAGTAACTACTATCTTTCATGACATGATGCATAAGAATATGGAAGATTATGTTGATGACACTTTAGTGAAGACTATGAAGAGATCCACACATATTGAAGAGCTAGGCCCTATACTAGATAAAATGTAAAAATTCAAACTTCGGCTAAATCCAAAAAAGTGTGCATTCAGAGTGACATCTGGTAAACTACTTGGCTACATTATTTCAAAGAAGGGAATCAAGGTTGATCCTGAGAAGGTCCAAGCTATAATGGAAATGCCACCTCTGAAGATCATCAGTCAAATGAGAAGTCTATAGGGACGTCTCCAATCCATCAGATGCTTCATTTCTCAGCTAGCAGACAAAGCTCAACTTTTAACAAAAGTATTGAGGAAAGGAGTCATATACAACTAGGATTGAGAATGTGAAAAAAAATTCAACAAATCAAATAATACCTATCCAATCCACCAATATTGATGCCACCAATTCAGGGTAAACCATTGATCTTATACATATCAGCAACTGATTCATCACTGGGGGCACTTGTGGCACAACATGATGACAATAAAAATGAACAAGCTATATATTACATCAACAGAACATTGGTGTCTTATGAAATGAGCTACACTATAATAGAAAAATCATGCTTGGCATTAGTCTTTGCATCACAAAAATTGAGACACTACATGTTAGTACATTCAGTCAAGCTGGTGGCTAAAATTGATCTGCTCAAATATCTTCTCAACAAAGCAACACTTATAGGAAGATTGGCAAAATGGGTCATGATCCTTATAGAATTTGATATTGAGTATGTAGAACGCAAGGCCATAAAAGGACAGGTAATTTTTGATCAACTTGGTGAAGCTCCGCTTGAAGACACTCAACCATTGCATATAGAGTTTCCAGATTAATCAATAATGCATCTTACTCAACAACCCTGGAAGATGTTCTTCGATGGGTCTTTTACTCAAAATGGTTCCGGTGCTGGAATACTATTTATTACTCCTCAGAAGTATTCAATCCAAAAGTCTTATAAGATTTTGTTCCCTTGCACAAATAACATTGTAGAATATGAAGCTTTGGTAAATGGGATAAAACTAGCTATTGAATGGAAGGTTGCATAATTACACATCTATGGAGATTCTCAGTTGATCATCAATCAAATCAATGATACATATCAAACTCAAGATGAGAAACTGATGCCTTATAAGAGAATGGTTGATGATCTTAAGAAGTATTTTTCTTTTGTATCATTCCAACAAATTCCCAGATCCCCAAATAGAGTAGCAGATGCTATGGCCACCTTGGCGTATATACCTAAGTTGCAAGAATCCAATTTTTGCTTTGAATTCTTGGTGGAAGAGTTACATTACCCTGCCTATGATTCTCCTGAGACCCAAATAGTATGTTCCATTATTGGACATGACTCATCTCAATATAGCCACATCTACTCTTATCTACGAGACCAAATTATCCCTGAAAATCTTACCCATAATGAGAAAAGGAACTTAACTCAAAATGCTTCATGGTATGTCATCATTTCTAATGATCTATTTAGACGAGGTTTGGATGGTACATTGCTTAGGTGTCTAGAAACTGAAGAGTCTAAACATGCATTATCAGAAGTCCATGAAGGTATTTGTGGATCTCATTCGAATGGTCTTACTTTAGCTCAAAAACTATTATGGGATGGCTACTACTAACCAGACATGGAAAAAGATGCTATTAAATTTGCTAAGACTTGTAAGAAATGTCAGCTACATGGAAATCTCATACATACTCCAGCAAGGGATCTCATACCCTTCATTACACATTGGCCTTTTCAGTAATGAGCCTTTGATCTCATTGGACATATATATCCTACATCATCTAATGGACACAAATTTATCATAATTGCCACTGAGTACTTCACTAAGTGGGTAGAAGTGGTTCCACTCATCAAAGAAACTGGTAAACAAGTAGCTCTCTTCATCCTAAACTATATCATCTGTAGGTATGGGGTACCTTCGTCCATCATGACTGATAATGGAGGATAGTTCAAGAATAAAGATCTAGATGAGCTCTGTGAGAAATTCAAAATTAAACAACACTTCTCATCAGTATATTACCCTCAAGGTAATGGACAAGCCGAGGCATCCACCAAAAACCTACTGACTTTCTTGCATAGAACAGTGAATAAATCTAGGAAGGATTGGTATCTGCAGCTCAATCCTGCATTATGGGCTTATAGAACAAGTATCAGAACACCTACTGGGGATACACCTTTTTCTTTGGTGTATGGGTCCAAAGCAGTATCACCTATTGAAGTGGAAATACCATTTCTAAGAGTTTCTTTGCAAGGTCTTGTTACTAATGAAGACTATAGAATATCTAGATTCCAAGAACTTGAATTGTTGGATGAGCATCAGAAAGTGGCGTTTGATCATCTCAAAGTATATAAAAAGAGAATGTCCAAAGGATATAACAAGAAAGTTTGACAAAGAGAATTTTAGGTTGGTGACCTAGTTCTTAGAGAAAATCCTAAAAATCAGGAGTTTCGAGACAACAAAGGGAAGTTTGAACCCAATTGGCAGTTTCCCTACATTGTTACTATAGTATTTGGCTCTGGTGCCTATCAACTCTCAACATCGGAAGGAGAACAGCTTCATGAATCGATTAACACCATCCACTAGAAGAAATTATTCACTTAGCATTCTCTGCTCCAGCAACCTGTATAACTGGAAAATGTCCTAAAAAAAATCATAAAAATCTGAAAAAGTCCTGAAAAGAAAAAAAAGAAAAAAAAATCATAAAAAGTCCTGAAAAGAAAAAAAATAGAAAAAAGAGAGAAAATGCCCTAATGAAAACCTGGTAAATGGGCACCTTGGTAAAAAAAAAATCTCTGCCAAGCAGGTGAAAACCTGGTAAACATGTGCCTCTTGTACTCAAGTGCTCCATCTATCAACGCAACATTGGCATGACCACTTTCCTACATCCTTGCTTTCGCTTGAACATATTTTATGGTCACTTATATGACATACTGGTTCATTGGAACCCTCGTGGCTTGAAACTGATCAATGTCCTAGTCTTAGGTTAATTGATAGAGCACATTACATATCCTAAGTAGTATCAACCAAGTCATCTTTCTGTCAGTGAAACTTGGTCATCCACTTCGAGTCAGTCACCTGTCTCCTGACTACTAAAGAGTTTTGTCACTGAGTTAACAAGGAAAACAACATAATGGAAAACAATCACTAAACAATGTGAGCTATGCATGAAAATTTTCTTTGGGTTCTATCTTTTATATTGGTTTTTGATTATTATCCCTCTGAGTAACTCAAGGAAGTCTATCTTGACTAAGAGGAGCAAGGATTAGGGGCATAATATTTTCTTTGTTTTCTACTTGTAGGAATGATCCCAATGATTTGGAAACATCTAATTAGTTGGGTGTCTATGATAAGAGCCTTCACATCAAGGTGAAATTGCCACACATACCTCGACTCCACTTATTTGAATGCTACAGGGAGGTCCACATCATTCCTTTGTCTATTTTGAGGGAATTTATTTATGATGCAATTCAGGTCCTTGTGAAATCTGTCCAAGGATATGAACAAAAAAAGGATCATTATAGACAAGATAATTAAAATTGCACATTGAAAAGAAAGGAACTCTAATCTACTTGTTATGTTCGTCATGCTCGGTGATGAATCTTAAGCATTTTAAATCTAGTGACTAGATTTAGGTTGCATTTCATTTTACATCTCATTTTGCATTTCATTCTATATTTTATGAATTTAAAGTGATTTTTGTATGATAATAATGATCTTTTTATCTTTTGAATGAGAACTAGAAGCATCATCATTTCTTAGCTAAGTGGTCTCTTTTTCATCATTTCTCTGATCGAGCACTTGTGTTTTGAGATGTTAGCTGCACACATAAACATTTTATATAGATTCATACATTTCATTATTACTCATTTGCATTCATCTTATTGCATAAAAAAATATATATTTGCATTCTTCATTACTCATTTTCATTCATCATTTATTTGCATATGAAAAGAAACAAAAATAGACATCCATATTCATTCGCATTAAATACATCCATACTGAAAATAAATGCATACATATAGAATAAAGCATATAGAAAGCATCTCATAAGTGAATCAACACAAGTACGATGAAGTCAAATCAGATATTGTATATATATATATATATATATCATATAAAGTCTCAGAGTACAAAATGATGTCAAATGACATATACAAACTCCCATCGGAGCAAGAATCATATAGGCTACAAAAAATGGGTGTGTCTACAAAAAAAATATCAGAACTACAAAAAGAATATCTAACTCTCAGCCTCTCCCTCATCACCAGGTGGAGGAGGAGGAGCATGCTGACTGGGAGCATGCTGAGGTGCTCAAGCTCCCTTCGACTATTCCATGTACTATGAGTAGGGGACAACCTATTGTGCTAATGGAACTGCTATGCTGTAAGCCGCAACATAGTAAGCCACCCAACTAGTCTGGTGCAAAACCTCCTACTGAAGAGTGTCTCGCTCTGCTCTCATTGCCGCAACCTGACTATCGCGCTTTGCTCTGAGCTCCACTAGCTAATGATCTCACTCCACCCTAAGCTCTGCTAGTTGTCGGTCTCACTCCACCAGCTGAGTCTGTGCCACTATCAACTGTGACTGCAGATCTGCTAGATGTGCAATCATCGACTGTGGTGTGTTGGCCCCCTGCTCTCTCGCAGGCTCTCCACCCTGCTCCTCCCATCTTTGCTGGACCTATCTTGGTGCTACTCTCTCCTCCTCAACTCCACCCAACCTCACACCTACACTCCCTAGGGATCCACCCTCACCCCTTTGTTATCCAACCCCAGCTGGAACCCTGCTTCTACTAGCACCAAGATTGCCACCTGCCTGCCTTGGAGCCTGGGCTCTCTGTCCCTATCCCTACCCCTATGTGGGGGCATCATCCTCAACCTCCTTAGTACAAGGTGCCTACTTTGCTGGATTAGAAAATCTAGGGAATGGATGCTGCTGGAACCAATCCCTGTACTAGGGCAATACCCCCACATTTGCAATATCACCCATGTAGTCCCACCGGAGTCATTGCAATCCAGTCAATTCCTACATACTCAAGGCATAAGATAACCTCGGTGCCCATCCCCACCTCTCCTCATCAGCATATATCGCATACACTGTGAACTCCTATGAGATCCCCTGAGGCCTACCATACTGCCTCATCACTTGAGATACCACAAATCGCTCCACCATAGTTTGTGATTTGCCAATGAGTGGGCGCGTAACAAATAGGTCTCTATGTACAATCCTCTAGTCATCCCATGGCTCTAAGCCCTTGTAAGGTCTCCATACCATGACTATCAAATCATCTAGCTGTCGTCTACAAAAATCTGTCTTGCCTAGATGGGGTTGAGTAACATATCCAGAATACCTATATACAATCGGCTAACCAGGCTTCCTGCCATCATCTACAATCGCCCTACAAACTGGGAGGTCCTCCCTGGCCCATACCTATAAAATCAGGACTCCTGCAGCCATACTCTTCCCCTCCCGAAAGACGATCTCATGCATCTCGCAATACATGTGTGCTAATATACAAGAGCCCCAACCTAGTCTCTGAGGGGTCTCAACAAGTCTCTTTAGCATCCTACCCCATCCACAAAGGAATCCCTGTTGTCCCCTATCTACCATCAGAAAGAAGTCGATAAAACCTACTAGGACACAAACCAGAGGAAACTCCTCACTGTACCTGCTCATCATAATGTCCCAACTGATAGAACGTGTCAAGATATTTGGATCCCTGAATACATGTCTAACAACCTGTAATCCAGGAAGATGTGCTGCATCATAATCTACCATACCCCCAACAAAAGGGATATGGAGAATCCTGTAAATATCCTCAGTAGTGATGTTCATCTCCCCAACTAGCAAGTGGAAGGTGTTATGCTCATAATGAAATCTCTCAACTAACGTTGTGAGCATTCTATGATTCACACGGATATCTGGTAAACCAAGAAGGTGGGTGAAACTGCACAAATCAATATGTGTCTGGTCAACATCTGACAACTATCGTACTAATGTCATAGTAGGTGGATACATGCATCTGAAAAGAACATGAGGCAATCAAAACTTGAAAAATTAAACAACGGAGTATCAAAAAACATTCCAAATAAGCCTACAAGAGAAGTAAAACATCACGCAAATTCAACTACGTTAATTGCCAAGACAAAATTTCAAGTTTGGACCTTCAAAAATGCTCACTATTTTCCAAACAACAAAACACAGAAGGGCAGAAACTCGTACGAGTCAGGATTGGGCTTTGTACGACAAAAGATCCCCATATGACACAAGAATAGACTTCAGACAACAAAATGGTCTCTTATGAATGTTGTCATACGATAGAAGGGTAGGTGTCACATGACAAAACTAATGACCCTAAATGACAAAAGAAACTTTAATAGTTTGTCGTACAAGATAGGATCCTATCTCGCATGACCAAACATGAAAAACCGACTTCAACGTGCCAAAAACTTGAAAAATCAACAAAAAAATTCAAAATTGAGAACATAAAGAGGCTTAAGATCGATCACTTACCGCTGGCTCATAGTTTCACGATCAATTATGTCATCTCTGGTGCTCGAATCGATGCTCACAAGTGGGAACCACCATTTTTCTTCTCAGAAGGATTTTTGAATTTTCAAACTTGGGAGGTTAAAATGAATTGAAAATGACACTTTTATCCCTTATATAGCCAAAACCCTAATTTTTCAACTTGCTCCGATGGACATGAAAATTATACCCTTAGCTAATTTGCCCATTTTGATTCCATTTGTGGGATCAAAATCAAAATCCAAGATCATTTTGCTAGTCAATTCACACAATTTGGACCACGTAGCACTTTTCATCAAATGTTCATTCTTTCTTCTAATTGCGCTCAATTTCTCATGAATCAATGTTTAATCTCAATTTTGTTCTACACAACAACTTTATGCTCAATTTCTTATCAATCAATGCCAAATTTTCAAATATTCCTCTGAATCATTTTGTGCTCAAATAACTTATCATCATCAAAAATTGCTTATAATCATGTACCCTTGCTATCTTTCGATTTCGCTCCTGAGGGGGCATACTCATGACCTTATGACCTCACATCTTCAAAGTCAAGAAATTTTTCAAATCTTCATCGAAAGTTGAGCAAAAATATTTTCAAATAAAGAAAATGAAACAAAATTCTTATTGCTAAGGGGCATCTCAGCTTCATCGCTTCACATCAAGTTGAGATCTCTCGTTCATTTGAATCGAATCAATCACTAGGGGCATATCAGTTTCATCGCTTCAAATCAAGCTGATATTTGCCTTCATTTGAATCAATCTCTTAGTGTTAATCAGTTTCATCACATTTCATCAAGCTGATTATTCATTTAAACTCAATCTAGGGTTTAAAGAGTATCTTCGATCACACGCTCGATCTAAGCAGGTGTTCAGTTTCATCGCATTGAATCAACTGGATAGTTTATCTTTTCTCATCGTATCTCAATCTATCAAGTTCAAGATCGATTCTATCTTCCCTCACTTTGTCTAGTTCATTCAAGTTCTAGATCCGTAAGATCCGCTTCTTGATCAATCAAGTTCAAGCTCGGTATTTTTCTCTCTATCTTTCCTAGTTCAATCAAGTTCGAGATAGGTTTTGCTTTAATCACACTTTGTTCAACTTCATCGCTTCAAATCAAGCTAAACACCTTGCTCTTTATCTGGTTCGTGATCAATCAAGTTCAAAACTGGTATCTCCTAGATATCAACATATTCTTTGAACCAACACGCTGCTCGCACATTAATTCAAAGAGGGGCAAATGTAACACCCTAAAAATCGTCATCTAAACCATGGGCTCCTAATCTCGACAACATCACCAAGGTCCTAACCAAAGGCAATTAAATCAATCTTGAGAACATTATTAATTCTTCAATCATCAAATATCACATGGCAAGTCAATTACTCAATATTAATTAAATATTTATTTAAATAATTGAATCACTCCAAGAAAAACATTTTTTTATCAATTATCCTATTTAATTTATTAAATATCCTTGCATATTTAGTTAATTAATAAATTTCCCATTTAATCATGCAAAAAAGAATTAATTTACTACAAAAGAGGAATTAATTACAAAGCAAGAGTTGAATTGAAAATTAAATAAAAGAATTGAATTGAGAGAGAAATCAAACTTGAGATATTATTTCTTTTTCTAAATTTAGAACTTGAAATCAAAAAAGCAATTAATTGAATTATTGATCATTCTCTAAAATTGGAACTCAAAGCTTTTCAGAAAAAGAAGTTCAGTTGCATTGAAAAGACTCTTTTCTTGAATAAATCAAAGAATTATCTATTTTTATCACAAGTGCATGGAATTAATTAATTCTTATTTCTAATGCAACTTGAACTTCTTATTTAAATGCATTTTAATTAAACTATAATTGGAATCTATCTCAAAGTTAACTAAACATGATTTCTCAATTATTTTCAATTAATCCTAAATTGAGCTTTTTCATCATCTCTCTTGTAATTCTCTATAAATTCAGCCTTTAGCTCTCATCCAATTTACCCTAGAGATTTTTTAGAACACGCTTGGAGATTATTATTATGCTGATTTTTCCTCTGGTCATTGAATATATTGTGCTTTTTTTAGATTATTTGCATCCATATTGCTTGAATCCATTATTGCTTGAATTCGTTATTGCTTGAATTAATCATCCATCTTGCATCCATTTTGGCTTAATATCATGCTCATATAGATTAAATCCTTCGTCTTGGTGTAGTCTAGTCACTGGTATTGCTTATAAAAATATGAAAGCAATCTTATACTCGAATCTTTTGGAAGGTAATTAGCTGCTTTGTTATGGTTTATTATTTATTGATTATTGATTTACTAACCATACATGTAATGACTTAATTGAAGTGTTGTGTCCTGCAGATATAGATCTTTATTCCTCTTTTTCATGCACACACCAGCAACCTCTGTACCAGTAAATATAGCTATTTCCTCTTACAGGCCTATGACACATTGTCAAAGGACCATAAAGAATATTAGAAGGAAAGTTCTTGATGATTTAAAAGAATATTTTGATGATTTCAATGATAGTGAAAAGGAGTGTGTTGAACAAGAACTTATTAAATATTTATGTAATAATGATCAGTCCCCTATCGATATTAAATCAGTTACTTCTAAATCTTTGTATGATTCTTTGGACAATAAATGGTGCATTTCCATTGAAAAGGAACAAGAAATTAGGGAGAAATTTTTTGCATAATATTTTCCAAATGCCTTAAATTCAGAATTGTTTGAGATTATTGATAAGTACAAAGGTATCTTCTTCATGCGAATAAGAAGACTTCATCTACTCAGAGGCAAAACTTCTGAAGTAGAAAAGGAAACTCATCTACAGGTTAAGACAATTGTCAAAATGCAAAAAGTATTTGAAGCTAATCGGCAGGCTGAGCAAGAGCCTGACATATCCACAACCAAACCGGATGAAATCTTTGACAATCTGGGTGAAATAATAGCAGAACAAAATAACCCCATTGATGTTGGAGATACTACTCAAGAGAAGGAGAAAGTTGAAAAGGAGAGAGTGGAGAAAGAAAAAGATGAGAAAGTGGCAAAAGAGAAACTAGAAAGAGAAAAACAAGAGAAAGAGAAAGTGGAGAAAGAAAGACAAGAGAAAGAGGAAAAGAAGAAGGAAGAGGAGAAGAAGAAGGAAGAGGAGAAGAAGAAGAAGGAGGAGGAGGAAGAAGAGAAGAAAAAGGAAGAAGAGAAAAAGAGGGAAGAAGAGTGGAAGAAAGAAGAAGAGAGGAGGAGAGTGGAAGAGAAGAAAGAGAAGGCCGCCAAGGTAGCCCAAGAAAAAGAAGAAGAGGAGAAGAAAAGACAAGAGGAGATCAAGGCAAAGGAAGGAAGATAGAAACCTGAGGCAACTGAAGATCAAGCCAAGTAGGTTGATCCCATCGGTCCCACCGATTTGACTCTTGCCTATCTGACTCAATCGGTTGATGAAAGTGAGCTACTAAGGAGCATTCAACTAGCGCATGTCAAATTGGAAGAACTGAGAAAAAAGAAAGAACAGGATGTCATTCAGTTTGCTATTGACACTCTTTCCAATCTAATCCCTGGTACTAACCTTCTTAGTATCGATTCATCACTGGGTAAGCTAAAACTTCTTTGCACAATAGTAGATGATCAAGTGCAATCTTTAGAAGATGCTGCCTAGATTTCTGCAGAGAAGAAGCATGAAAAAGCTCTGAAAGTTTCATTAGTAAAGCAAATGGATGCAAATAGAGAAAACCTGCTTAAGCAAAAGGATGATATAAGTTCAACTATGGGTGAAGGTAGCCTACTCTTGAGCAAAATCTGCCAACCTCACCTATTTTGTGAAGATGCTCTGAAATAGAAGAGTCAACTCCAATCAGAGTTACAAAAGTATATCGACAACTTCAAATTTCCATCTGATCTATTCACAGTGTATGGACAAATTGTTCATACTCACCAGCATCAGATTGCAAATCTTGACTCAAAGATCTGAAATCAGACTCGAGATCTGCAGGAGCTCCAGTTGCTTCTATTACCAAAATTTCAGGTTCTTCAGAAGTGCTTCCTAAACTTGGAAGCTATTACTATAACACAAGAGATGAGCACTATTGATGCAATGGAAGAATTAGTCTTCCAGATGAAGACCGAGAGTGAAATTTCTACCTCACTTCTTGATTCATGGTCTTCAGACATGAAGAATTTTATGCAAAACTTTAAATCTCTTTTTGAGAAGTTTTACTCTTTATTGTCATGAACATATACTCTGTTTTTATGTTATGCAAAAAGGGAATATTTTGCATTACTTTGTCATTGTTGGCAAAGGGGGAGTAGTATGAAGAAAATTTTATTTGCAGTAGTATTGAAAATATCATGCATATACTTGTAATTTTTGCAAAGGGAGTAGTGTATATGCTTAGGGGGAGTAATTTTGATTATGGCATCTTTTTTTTGTTTTGTAAGTACTTAGATGTCAATTTTTTTCCTAAGTGTTTCCATAAATGCCAAAGGGGGAGATTGTTGGTATTTTGATGATGTTTAGTTGTGATTGTCATTAATGGACACACACTTATTTTATGTATGAGTTATTCTCAACTGGTAATATGTGTTGTGTTCTTCACACTAGTACTTTATGCCATTAAATGTATACTTTGTTTGTAGAAGACTATCGGTGTTTTACAGAAGATGCTTACCGATCTAAGCATGACTGAAGACCTCAAGCGGTATGAAGTCACCAAGCGATATGAGGACCCCTAGCGATAGTTAATTTTTTGATCGGAACACAATGTTCCAGTTTACTAGTCTTCGTTAACCGATAATCAGTATATTGTGTTAAACCAGTATAATTATAAAGTGTGATGAGTCATCCACTGACACTTTGGTGGTGTTTTTGTGTCATGTTACCAAATGTGTCTAGATGCACTATACCTAAGAAATTGTAGTCTATTCTTATTGGACCGGCATGAAATCAGATTCCTATATGAGGACATCATGTATAGGGTTTTAGGAGAGTTGATGTGTGTGAGTGTTGGAAAGAAGATTACGTCTGTGCGAAAAGGGTATCTCACTATAGAGATTGTGAGTGCAAAGGTTTGAAGACTAAATTAATGCTGCAATGCATTAATAGAGAACAGTCAAGGATCTAATCAAGCATTCTATGCTACTTTCTAGATCATTCACTTGTTGATTACTAATCTCTTCAACAAGTCTGAAACCCTTAATTGGGTAGGCCCAGCCAAGCCTATTATAAATCCTCTAACAAGGTGGTTCATGGTTGTGGATCTAAAATCCTTTAATAGGGTAGTCCTTAATAGGACTAATCTCCTAATAGAGACCTAGATTCCTTACAAGATCTGTTTTGGTGAAGAACATTGTAAGACCTTAACCGGTCTAGTTACTATTATGTAGATAGTTGAGTTGTGAGTTTTACTCACCATGGTTTTTCCCATTTGGGTTTCCATGTCAAAATATCTTGTGTTATGGTGATTGTGCTTCTATGGGTGAATGCTCTATTTTCTATTTGGCTTGTTTATGTTTTAATCGATCTGTTGTTTAAACTACTACACCAGTTTGTAGTAAAATTGTTTAAGAGTTTGGTTAAATTGTTAGGCATACTAATTCACCCCCCCCTCCCCCCCTCTTAGTATTCATCAAAAACTTCTGCAACAAATATGGTATCCAAATCTCATATTCATCACTGGGAATCAAGAATAAAAGTTTGATGAAGATCATTAAAAGAATCCTAGAGAAAACAAGAAGGCTTGGGATTCAAAGCTAAGATTAGCAGTCTAGGCAGACTGGGTAACAATTAAGAAAGCAATGGTATTTGCACCTTTTGATTTGGTGTATGGTATGCATGGAAGGTTACCCCAAAACAACCTGATGGAGATGTATAAGTTTGTCCAAACTTATGACAATGACATAGATGATGATATGCAGTTGAGGATTGAGGCTTTAATGGGGCTAGATGAAACTACAATAGAAGCCAGTACTATAAATACAAAGTTACAGATACAAGTTAAAAACCTCTATGACAAGAGAGCAACTACAAGAACTTTTAAAATTGATGATTTGGATCTAATATGGAATACCAAATTAGAAGACAAGGGAAAACATGGCAAGTTTGATGCCATTTGGTTGGGCCCATATCTAATCCAAAGCAAATGTGGAGAAGATCCATATATTCTCCATGATATAAATGGTGACACTATTGAATTGGTTGTTCATGGACAATTCTTGAAGCTCTACTTTTTCTTGAAAGTAGTTATTATCCATGAGCACTAGTTAGGTTTTTTATATACTAGTGTATTTTCCTTTTCTGTTGAAGTTACCATGTCTAGGTAATTTCTTTTTGGTCTACTCTGCAATTGGTCTTCTTTACCTGAGATTTTGGTTTCTCGCCCCATTTTTGTGAAATGAACATCCCCAACTAAAGCCATTGATAGGACCTAAAATTTTGTCTTGCAAAAATTTTGGTCATTTTGATTTTATTATGCCCTCTATCAAGATTTCAAGGTTTAGGGTTTTAGGGGTTGTGATTTCTGGTTAAGTCTTAGTTTAAAAGAAAAATCTTTGAGCCTTTTATGTTTTGTCATTACCTTTTTCCCACTTAAGGCCGAAGATTGTATTTCATTGGCGGGGCCATTTTATTTCCTAAGCGCTAAGTTGCGTTAGACCGGTCCATGAAATGATTTTCTTGTCACATAAAATTTTCCCTATAGTCGGTCTCCTTTTAATGTTTGTGTCTGCACCCATAATTTTCCTAATTCCAAAATTCTTAAATATTTTGGGCAATTGATAAAGAAAGGATAGATCTAACGGTCTGTGCTTCCCCATGGTCAAAAGTACAAGGACGATAAAGATCGTGGCATCACGAGATGATGCCACATGTGCTCAATGGAGAAATGTGAGTCGGTTGTTTGAGTTTTCAAATTTTTGATATTACCAGTTCCCAGCAGTTAAAACCCGAGTTACTAGAAATGAATATTTCCGCATGTGCTTATATCAAGTGGTAATGTTTTAATTATGGTCTGAGAAATGCTCAAGAGTTAGCAACCTTTGTTAAGTGACTGGTGCAGATATAAGGTAAACAAAGGGAAGATCCCATTGGTTTTGGTGATCCTGCGATCAAGAGATGAGAGGAGATTATGGACCATGACATCATGAGATGATGCCACGTGTCCAAGGTAGGCCAAAGAAATTCGATGATGGGGTCACTGAAGGTGGTAAAATAGGCAATGAGTTGGATGTGCCACATCATGCCAAGGATGGACTCACTTGCCACATTGAAGAGTAACTATCAGATTGAATGGTTTGGTCCATAAGATTTGCCAACTTCAAAGATGATCAATGGTGAGGCTTTAAATGTTTTAAATGAAAGTTAAGAGCCATTATTTCACTCGCGTGAGTAGTAATGGTGGATGAGACATTGGCATTTCATTCCAGGAAGCAATAAAACTACTCTTAAAAGATGTTCTTGATTCCTAAAGGATTTTCATAACAATCTAGAAGACATTCCTACTACTAAAGAAGGTTGAAATGATTCCTTGCAACACAGAATTCGTATCACTTTGGTGTAATCGAAACAATAAGTTTTTCTAAGCTCCTTCATCTATTCTTGAAACAATTTGATGTTATAAATTGTGCATGAAATTATAAGAAAATAATTTTGATTGTTCTAGGGTTAGAAGCTAAAGAGACAAGAGTGAAATTTGCCTAAATTACTATTGTAATTTAAGTCTTGTATTAGCTCTAGTCTTTTCTTTCTCAATTTGAATTTGTAGTAGAAAAACCTAGTTCAAAAGATGGCACCCTCACAAAAACATTCAAGACAAATTGATTACATGAAAAGGAATCTTTATGATGATTTCTTGGACCAATTGAAGTCTTTGACAAATGATAGACAACAGGGGTAGAGATTTGTGAGTGGAAAAACCCTAGGGGAAGAGTTAACCGATAAAGAATTCTTCTCGGTGGATGTTAGTATACCAATGACTGGATTAGAAATGTTTAAACTGTGGTATGGACAAAGGAACTTTCATTCCCCACTATCTAGTCCCTAGCAATATGATTTGGGTAAGTAGTGTCGGGTGTCTTCATGAATGTTGACCTACTCAAAACTATTGCAAACAGATATGACCCTATCTTGAGGGGTATTAGGGGAAATGAAGGAGAGATTTTGTTGACCATCAGAAGGGAAGAATTCTATGAGGTTTTTGACCTATATTAACCATCTACAAACCTGATGCAAGTAGACCTGAATGAGCAAAAAGAAGAGTAATATAAGATGAATGAATTCATTAGAAATAATTTCCTTCCAATGCATTTGGCCAGAGCAGGGAGCACAACATACCATATTTTCCCTAGCTCAGAGGATCCATTCCCTATTAGTGCTTTTTCTCCCTACTTTATGGTTACCTTTTTCTCTTTGTGTCAGATAATGGGTTTTAATCCAATTACAATGATGCCACCTGATTTTATGTACATGGCCATGCAAATTCAACATTCGGATTATGTAGTGTTTTTTGACTTTGCCCCTTACCTTCAAGAAAAGATTCATGAGGGGTTACATGATATTAAAAATGAAGTGGCTAGTGCTAAATTCTTTTGGGATTCCTTACTCATGCATATGTTCCTATTTAGGAATGCAGATTACTTTGAGGGTACCATGAACCTCAAAAGCACAATTGATAATAAGGAGATTCCAGTGCAACTTTTGAGCACATATAAGTCTTGGGATAGACAGGAGGCCAACTTTGTAAGATTTGATAACACCTTTGCTTCTAAGTTGAGGTAAACATTGACAGTAAACCTGCCAAGATTTCCCAAAGAATTACATGATTTTGTAAGACCTAAAGAGAGGTTGCCACTTGTCAGGATTGAGCATAATTGGGGGGATTTTATCCCTTATCCTGTAAGTACTATTATTGGAATTCACGGTTTCTCTAAACATCCACATGTACTTCCTTTTAACATTCCTTTGAGAATGGGTTTTTCTAAGGTAATGTGGTAGATAGGATGCATTCATGACAAAGAATTAAAGGGAAGGGGTAAAGGAACAATTTTCCCAGATTACACTGTCATCCCTTATTTTGTGATTCTGAAGGGAGGATATGAACATTTTGATAAATTATTTGGTACATATCATTTGGGGATGAGTATAGCTAAAAACAGTGATCTTGAGGGGTTCTACAATATCTTCAAAACAAGAATAAAAGGAAGTATATTGCCTCATGAGCAGAACTTTCCTGAGGACATAATCATAAATGAATTTGACCTCATGACTTAGGAGTGGAGGAAAGAAAAATAGATAATCTTTAGAAAGTTATGGGCTAATGTTAAAAATATGGATCCAAAATATGACCCAGTAAAGGATTTTACCCCATTTTGTGCTAAGGTTGACTTTGTTATGAACAATTTTGATTAATTAAAGTTGATTTTAAAGGAGAAGATAACCAAACTTGAAGAATTTCATGGCCAACAACATTCAAGCTCACAACTTCCTTTGTCTCAAACAACAGGTGGCATGGTAGAGAGGAGACCTATTCATGAATCTTCTCATAAAAGAGAAAGAGAAGAAATAAGTGATGAAGAGGAGAGCAACATTGATAGTGGAGGGCTAGTAAGGAGAAAGGGTAAAAAGATAATCAGTACAGAGCCTTCCCCGAAAATGCAAATCAAGCCTTTTCAAGGAATCAATATCATTGATCTTGAAGACTCAGACATAAATCCTTCACCATCACCTATATCCTTTTGACCTGTAAGGCAGGATGAGGAACAAAAGGATGAAGATATGTTCATAGCAACAAATGCAGAAATGCAACTTGGTGTTCCTCCTTTGCCCCCTAATTTGGAATTGGACCTCACTCCTTTAGATATCTAGGGTAAATATTTTAGGGATGCAAGAAAAGAGGCATGTGATAAGTTCCTTGAAGATGACACTTTTGTGAGGAGCCTAGCCTTTCTGCAACTAGATTAGAAGATGAAGATTGAATAATACAAAAGAAGAATTACTTAGAAAAAGGCACAAAGACCAAATAGATCTGATCAAGAAAATCAAGAAGAAGTCAAGAATAAGATGATGGAAGAATTTAAGGAAATCACTATTGATGAGGGCAAGAAAATTATAAGTCAGGCTGGAGTCCTGATTTCACCAGAATGGGACATAGTAGATGTAGCGGCTTTTGATACAATCAGGAAATCAAAAGTTCTACATTTCAATTTAGAGGAACAAGCAAGGTTGGCATTAAAGGATCAGATTTTGTAGATAAATATGCAACCTTGGCAATATGGGCTCTAGAGGAAGGACCTAGAAAGCCTAACATCAGTGACTTAAACCCCAATTTGAGGGGAAGCCTTATAATAAAAAGAGCATCCAACACATCAAGTGTAGAGGCTACTAATTTCAATGTTGATGTTGCTAAGTTGGCACATGAAACTACAAAAAGAGAAGCATTGGAAAAGGCAAAACTGATTAAAAAAATTGATTAACATTTCAATGATTGCAATGCATCTCAACAAATGTGTGTGGAGTTGCAAAGGAGAGTGCAACTCTTTGAGGAGGGACAAATAAAGGTATCCTTTCCTACACTTACAAGGCCATCCAAGTCATCAACATCTAGGTCATCACCTATGGTCCAGGAAGAAGAAGCAGTTCAACCTAATACAAGTGTTGGTATCCCTGGTATGTCATTAGTCCCATATGATGATGATGATGATGATGATGAGCCTGAAGCTACAAGAGAAACTAAACCAACTCAATCTCAGCTTTTAGAAAAGATTGTTGAATTAGAAAATAAGCTAAAAGAATCAGAAGATCAATCAGTCAAGCAAAAAAAGGATATAGTTAGCTCAGTGCTAACTCATTTGAATGAGAAAGTTGATAGTAGGATAAATAGTGTTCATGCCTTATATTCTTTGTTATTTAATGCTATTAAAAAATTTGATGATGATAAAGAAGTGGCAATTCCTCTGTTTACAAAATGGTTGCAAAGAGGAAATGAGCTTAGAATAATGTCCATGGCCTCTAAGTATCATGCCAAGAGACCACATGCACTCCAACCAACATACTTGTTTGTAAAATTAATGCAGGAAGCTCAAATTTTGTCGAAGAATATAGAAAGAAAGGTAAGGGAATTGATGAAAAGTTTCAGTGAGTTAAAACAAACTCTTTTGCCAGATATTGAAGATGAAGAAGGGGCAGTCAAGCCTTTATAATCTTGGAAGGAGGAGGCAGAAAGAGTTATCAATACCCAGGGAGATTTGATATGTGAAGGGATAAACATGGATATGCGAGAGGATAGCATGGATAAAATAATTGCCACTCGATCATTTTTTGAAACTTTTGAAAGAGAGGCAAATAAAGTAGTCATTAAATATATTCCATACAAGGCAAAAGCTAATGAAGTCATGAGTTTTGATTGGCCATCTGATGAAGAATACAGTGCCTGGAGTAGTATGTATCTGAATGATGTATAAAGGTTGCAAACAGGTTGATATAACTATTTTTGTCTTAGTGGTAGATATTTTTTGAACCAATTTAATAGAAATGGTAGTAAAATTCATCATGAGTTTTAGAGAAGCAGCCACAGACTTTGATCCTGCATGAGCGAAATCAAGGATGGAATGTTTGTGTAACACAATGCAGTTGTATGTAATCATTTTGAGATGCTAGGTGTCTCCTCTGGCCTGAAGATTGTTTTCTCCCTCGTTTCTTATAAAACGGAATTCAAGGCTATGAGACAGGGTTTGGATTTCTGGTCCCTTGAGTGTTCCAAATTTTTGTATCCAATAGCAAACTTTAGGTGAAATAAAAAGTTATAAAAAAGGTCATTTTCAGTGCAAAATAGAAAGTCTTATGTCTGTAATTTTGTAGGTTCTTGAAGGAGTTATGTATGAATTGTATTCTGACAGAGACAGCCGAATTATTCAATAGAAATATAATTCAAACCCATTTCTCTCTAGTGTATTGTTCTATCATGTTTTGAATGCATATCATCAAGGATTTTATCATTCATTACACTATTGTGGTGTATGTATTTTATGTTCATGCTTTGGTCTAAGGGGCCAATTAAATGCTTGAGTAGAATTGCAATATGGTAGGGATATTTACAAGGATTTTAATAAGTAGTTTTGGGTTGGGGTTACAAATATGATGTATTGCAAGGCAATATTATCTTAGGTTTATATGTTGTTAGATAAATTCTATCAGAATGCATTTTATGCAATATGAATTCATGTAGTCAATGAAGTAAGGCACTAATCATAGCTAAGCAACAAACTTGGTGTTGATTTTTTGTTCGGAATCGCCACTTATTTGCTATAATTTGTTGAATATCAGAATATTTTCATTTACATGTATGTTGGCATGTGTTTTCAATCATCTCATGCTCAAAACTAGTTGAGGATCACTGAGGAGTTTTCCATTCCTGAGCATTCTCCCTTTCTATTGAGCCTTTATATGAGATTATCTGCTTTGTTTCATGTATAATTTGTAAGTGTGGCGTAGAAATCACAAATTGGCATGGGGATCACCCTTCCAGGTTTTGCAGAGCCCAAAGTGCAGAAGAATCTTGTATCCTTGTTATTGTTGGTCCAAGTCGGAAGAATATTAACAATTGGAAGTGGCTTTCCATAGATATTTAGAAGAAATAGCTTGGTCTCTACCTTGTGTCAGTGTAAACCCGTTTTCGGGCACCAACATATAACTTAATAATATTAAATTAATATAAAAGATTAATATAGTTTATAATAATTATTTAAATAGATAGTTGGTATAATATTTAATATTAAGTATTGATAAATTAATATTAATATCACCATTTGGTAGGGAAAGGATTTATTATTAATTAGAATATTTATTTATATAAATAGCCTTTGATTTATTGTCATGGCTTTAATTTAATATAGCCTTGGTTTATTTATTTATTATTGGGCTTTTATAATTATTTTTTTGCATGATTTTATGAGTTATTATCATTATTCTGTTTTTACTCTCTTGGGTTGCTTGGTAGATTCTTTCTACCTACCCTAATATTCTATTGGTTATATTTTTTGGTAAGTAAATTAAATAATATTTTACTATTCTTACCTTGTATTTTGTTATGAGTTGGTAAGAAATATTCTTTCTTCATCAAATTCTTGTTTTTGCATATTACCAGGTTGGAGGTTCTTACTTTAGGATTTTCAATTTGGAAAAAGTTTGTCTTCTCTGTGTATTCTCAGGAATTTGGGAAAAATAATTTATTAATATAGTTTTGCATAGTTGGGTTATGAAATATTTTCTTACATAAAACTTAACCTTGTTAGGATAACCGGTGAACAACTGAGGGGGGGGGGGGGGGGGGGATGAATCAGTTGTTAACAGATTATGAAACTTTAAGCACACAAAACCTTTTACTGGAATGCATAAAGTAAATACTAGAATAGCAGATATATCAATTAAAAACAAACATAAATCATAAACCAAATACCATGCACCCATGCCACATAACACCAAGATTTGTATGCAGAAAACTCAGTAAAGGGAAAAACCATGGTGGGAAGCCTACCCATAGTTAGATGATACTTTTGTAGTAAGTACGTGATTACAATAAGGAGCTTGCACATGTAGAAAGGCCAACATCCTAGAGAGCACTGCTCATCACAAAGGAGCCTCACTGACTACAAAAGATATCTAGACTACAATCCATAAATAAGAATGAACTACAAGAATAACATCTCTTATGCTTGAGTACAGTTCTCGTTAAGCTCAATGTCAGAGGTCTTAAACCTCTTACATAAACCTAGTTCGATCACTTATGATCGACCAAATCCTCTGCATATGATTACAACTTTATTTGCACACAGATAATCCCATAACCATGACCGATGATCTACAAAGAGATCTTACATCATATTTATACCAACTTGGGACCTAAACAATTAGGTCGACCACCTAAAAGACAATACAATAAATACATTACATAAAGCCACAAATCAATGATAAACCAAGTTGACCTAAGACTGAAACAACAATAACCAAACAATAAATCCAACTGGTAAAGCATCGGGAGCATCCACCAACATGTTACATAAACCGGTCCATAACCTAACAGAATAAGACCGGACCTAAAATAGGTCACCATAAGACAAATGCAACACCATCGATCAACTAAAACATGAACAAGATAACCATCAACATCCAACACCACTTATTGAACCCATCAAAAGATAACCAGTCGCACCAACACCACTTATTGAATCCATCAAAAGATCTTCAATAAAGCTCTACTGGTAGAACCCTTACCGGTAACCAAAAAGGATTACTAGAACATATGATAGCTTTCCGATCACCAAATCCCAAACCAACTGAATGTGACATGCATCTAAACGACATGAATGACCAAACCAAACCAATTGCACCAATCAAAATATACCAGAGAAAAATCTCCTAATCATCATCGAAGTCCAACCACTCTACCGGAGCCCGGTAGACAACCAAACAAGCTAGTGTTGACATCAATGCAACACATAATCAATTCCTCCAAAATGCCAACAATCTCCCCCTTTGGCATTGATGGCAACACTAGATGTGAAAAATATCTAAGTGCCAAGAAGTGCCAAACAAGTCTCCCCCAATGGAAGACATCCAATCAAATGATATAACAATGAAGTTCTGAACCAAACAACCAAACCATATACCAAACTCCCCCTGTGACCGATATCTCTGTTAAGCTCTATTTTTCACATGTATACCTCTCCCCCTTTGACATCAATGCCAGAAATCTGACATAAACATCAAAGAAAAATTATAGATCCTCTGAACCACACAATTACTCCCCTTGACTAGTAGCATAAACACATCAATCTAGAATGAATGATAGAACTTGATAAATGCATACCGGACTGATGCCAGTCAACATCACTCAAGTCTCTATCAGAGGGGCAAAAACTCCCAATTTGTCTCTGAAGTACTCAAATGATTCCTTAGGAAAATTTATAGTGAAGATATCTGCAATCTACTCTTTAGTGTTCACATAAACTAGTCTGACTTCATTTGCTTCCACCTTCTCCTTCAGAAAACTATACTTGATAGAAATGTGCTTAGCCTTAGAATGAAATACTAGATTCTTTGATATATCAATAGTAGCAGAGTTATCACAGTGAATAACTACCAGTTCATTGTAATCAACCCTTATATCCTTCAAAATTTTCTTCATCCATAAAACTTGTGTACAGTTAGTAGCAGTAGCAACATACTCAGATTCAGCTATAGATAAAGAAGTACATGATTGCTTCTTGCTAATCCATGAAACAAGTTTCTTTCCAAGAAAGAAAGCTCCACCAGATGTGTTTTTTTGGTCATCAACACCTCTATATGCACATAGTGTAAAGTAATCATCTTTAGGATACCACAAACCATGCTTAGTTGTTCCTTGCAAATACTTGAAAATCCTTTTCACCGCACACTCATGATTCTCTCTAGGATCACTCTGATATCTTGATACAATACAAAAAATGTTCATTACATCTGGTCTAGTTTGAGTTAGATATAACAAACCTCCAATCATAGATTTGTACCTTGTAGAATTTACCGAAGCTGATACATCTTTCTTTGTCAATTTCTCACTTGTAACCATAGGGGTACAACCAGTTTAGAATTTTCCATACCAAATTTCTTCAAAAACTCTCAAGCATACTTAGTTTGACAGATGAAAATACCTTTACCATTCTGAGTAATCTACAAACCTAAGAAAAATTTCATCTCCCCAATCATAGACATCTCAAATTCATTCATATTTTCAGAGAAATCCATACATAATTTATCCTCACCTCCAAAAATGATATCATCAACAAATACTTCAACAATAAATATATCATCATCAGTGATCCTATAATATAAGTTACTGTCAGCATTACCTTTAGTGAAACCAAGCTTCAAAAGATATTTGTTCAATCTAGCATACCAATCTCTAGGGGCTTGTTTCAATCTATATAACACTTTCCTTAACCTATAAACCATGTTTTATCATCTGAAAGTGAAAAAACATCAGGTTGGTCAATATAAACTTCCTCTTCAATATCTCCATTAAAAAATGCACATTTAACATCCATTTGATAAACCTTGTAATTCTTATGGGAAGCATAAGAAATAAATAATCTCGTAGCTTCAATCCTAGCTACCAGAGCAAAAGTATCATCATAATAAATTCCTTATTTATGAGAATATCCTTTACATACCAATCTAGCCTTACTCCTCACAACTTGTCCATTTTCATTCAATTTATTCCTAAGAACCCATTTAGTTCCAATAACATTCTTATTTTTAGGTCAACGAACTAAAGTCCATGTGTTGTTCTTTTCAATATGATCTAATTCCTCTTCCATAGCTTTCATCCAACATTCATCTTTTCAAGCTTCAATAAATGATGCCGGTTCAACTTGAGAAATTAAATATACCTCATTAGTTGCCAACCTTCTTCTTTTTATTACTCCTTTTTTCTTGTCTCCAATGATCTAATCTTCTGAATGATTTAACTTTACATACCAAGGAGTCTTCTAACTTTATGTTTTCCTTCTTTGATCTTCAGTCACTTTTGAATTTTCTAATAATGTTGGATTAACTGGTTCAACATTTTGTTCTGGTACAGGTGCTACCGATTCAATTATGATCATCTCCACTTCTGGTTCTCTCTCATAAGTTTTGATTTGACCTCTCTATTGCTCATCCACCTTGACATTAGCACTCTTCACAATTCTCTGCAATCCCTTGTTATAACATCTATGTGCTTTGCTTTCATTAGAATAACCATGAAAAATTCCTTCATCACATCTAGGATCAAACTTTCCAATGCAATCATCTCTTTTGATATAGCATTTACTATCAAATATTGTGAAGTACTTAACTAAAGTTGTATGACCAAACCATAACTCATAAGGTGTCTTACCGGTGTCTCCTTTGATATGAACTCTATTGAATGTGTACACCGACGTGCTCATAGCTTCTCTCCAATAGATATGTCACAAATTAGCTTCCATCATCATAGATCTAGCTGCATCTAGGATAATTTTGTTCTTTCTTTCCACAATGCCATTTTGTTGAGGTTTTTGAGGTGCAAACAACTGTCTCATTATCTCATGTTTCTCACAATAACTGTTAAATTCACCGTATGTGAATTCACTACCCTGATTGGATCTTAAGCATTTGATTTTCAATCATGTCTCTGTCTCAACTATAGCTTTAAAGTTCTTGAATTTTTCAAAGGCTTTAGATTTCTCCCTTAGAAAAGTAACCCACATCATTCTAGAATAGTCATCAATGATTAGCATAAAATATCTATCACCTAGAAAACTTCTTATTCTAGCAGGACCACACAAATAAGTATGAATAAGATCAACTACATGATTAGATTTGTCTTGTATAATATTACAATAAGTTCTAACTTGCTTTCCCATTTGACATTCCTGACATATCAGATTATGAGGCTTCACAATCTTAGGTATATCTCTAACTGCCTTAGGTGAACTGATATTTACAATGCAATCAAAATTCGCATGGCACAACCTCTTATGCCATAGCCAACTCTCATTAATATGTGCAATCAAACATTTCTTCTCACTAGAGTTCAAATGAAAGATGTTACCTATAGTTTGAGTATCGGTTGCAATCTCCAATCCAGATCTGTTGATGATTTTGCATTTTCCATCCTTGAACTATAATTGAAATCCCTTATCCACCAACTTTCCTAAACTCAAAAGATTATGTCTTAAACCTTCTACATAATAAACATTATCAGTATTATTCTTACCATTCAATGATATAGTTCCTCTTCCTCTGATCATGCATGCTTTGTCATCTCCAAATCTGACCAGACCACCATCAAATTCTTGCAAAGATAGAAACTTCCTTTTATCTCCAATCATATGATCTAAACATCCACTGTCTATCACCCATTCATCCTTGTCTTTAACTTTAGCAGCAAGGCCTTCTCATCATTTTGAATGATAGGTTCTAGAGAATCTTCCTTGATAGCTAAGAATAGCCATTCCTTTCCATTGCCAGATCCACTAGCTGAATCTTTTGTCAATTCATCATCAGAATCATCAGTTACACCTTCCTCATCAACATAGTAGCATGATTTGTCTTTGTTCCTCCTGTACTTATGCTTGTTTTGATATTCATGGTTAGGCTTAAAATATCTTCTAGCTTTCTCTTCAAATCTTGAATTCCTCTTAGGACATCTAGATGCAAAATGACCTATCTTTTTACATGTAAAACATTTGAAAGGTGATTTTCCTTCATACTTACTTCCTGCTAGACCTTTAGGTACTCTTCTAGCAAATAGGGATTCAAGTTCCTCAAGCTCTTCATCTTGTTTCCTCATATCCTCTAGTTCCTTTGCATATAATTCTTTCCAATCACTCTTGTTGGTTGATGATGTAGATGCCTTGAATGTAGAATCTATCTTTGCAACTCCTTGAGGACCAAATTCTTCAAGCTCAAAAGAAGATAACTTTCCAACCAAAGTATCCCTATTAACAAAAGTGTTAAACATTGTTCTCAGCTCATTAATTGCAGTAGCCTTCATCTTGTAAGCTGATGGAAAAGATCTTAATACTTTAGAAACAATCTCATCTTTGCTCAGAGATCCACCACAACATTGAATTCCCAAGACAATTTCATTGACTCTTTCCATAAAAGTAGTAATTCTTTCATTTTCCTCCATTCTCAGGTTTTCATACCTCACCCAGTAACCTTCAAGTTTAGCAATTTTAACAGTAGGTTCACCTTCATTCAGAGTATCCAACTTATCCCATATAGCTTCTTTAGATGATTTGTCTATTAATCCCATTACCTGTTGATTTGAAAGGGTGCTCAAAAGGGCTTCTCTCGCTCTATAGTCATTTTCAATGTTCTTATCCAAGTTTGTTGGAGGAGGGTTTCTAGATGTCAGATCATAAGGGGTATAACCTTTCTCAGTGATCTCCCAAATCTCTTTGCTAAGACATCTTAGATGAGTCTCCATCTGAAGATTCCATACTCTGTAATGCATTCCTTCAAGCCTAGGGCTATCCTTCGGATAAGAAATTGAAGTTAATGATTACTCACCATAGGATCTTCCTCAAGCAGTTAAGCTTCTGCAGAGAGGAACAAGATTTGATACCAATTGTTTAGATAACCGGTGAACAACTAAAAGGGGGGTGAATCAATTGTTAATAGATTATGAAACTTTAAGAACACAAAAACTTTTACCAGAATGCATAAACCAAATACCGGAATAGCAGATATATCAATTAAGCACAAACATAAATCATAAACCAAATACCATGCATCCATGACACATAACACCAAGATTTGTATGTGGAAAACCTGTTAAAGGGAAAAACCACGGTGGAAAGCCTACCCACAAGCAGATGATACTTATGCAGTAAGTATGTGATTACAATAAGGGGCCTCCACATGTAAGAAGGGAAATAGCCTAGAGTGTACTTCTCATCACAAAGGAGCCTCATTGACTACAAAAGATATCCAAACTACAATCCATAAATAAGAATGAATTGCAAGAATATCATATCCTATGCCTAAGTATAGTTTCGGTTAAGCTCAATGCTAGAGATCTTAAACCTCTTACACAAACCCAATTCGATCACCTATGATTGACCAAATCCTTTGCATATGATTACAACTTTATTTGCACACAGATAATCCCATAACCATGATCGATGATCTACAAAGAGATCATACATCATATTTAAACCAACCCGAGACCAAAACAATTAGGTTGGCCACCTAAAAGATAATACAATAAATCCATTACATAAACCCACAAACCAATGATAAACCAAGTCAGCCTAAGACTAAAACAACATTAACCAAACAATAAATCCAACCACTAATGCATCGGGAGCATCCATCAACACATTACATAAACTGCTCCATAACCTAACAAAATAAGATTGGACCTAAAATAGGTCACCATAAGACAAATGCAACACCACCAATCAACTAGAACAAGAACAAGATAACCATCAGCATCCTAAAAAACCTTCTAGAAGTTGCACCAACACCACTTATCAAATCCATCAAAAGATATTCAATAAATCTCTGTCGATAGAACCCTTACCGATAACCAAAAGGGCTTACTAGAACATATGATAGCTTCTAGATCACCAAATCCCAAACCAACTGAATGTGACATGTATTTGAATGACATGAATGACCGAACCAAACCAATTATACCAATCGGAATATACCGAAGACAAATCTCCCAATCATCGTCAAAGTCCAACCACTCTACTAGAGCCTAGTAGACAACCAAACAAGCTAGTGTTGACATAAATGAGAAACATCAATGCAACACATAATCAATTCCTCCAAATTACCAACAAACCTATGATTTAACTTTAGAAAATGGAAAAATAATTTGGGGATATAGTTGTTGCCATGAATATACAACTATGTATTTCTGTTAGTGATGGAGTCTTGCTCTTCTCTTTGAGTTAATGATTGAAATGTGTTTGGTTGTGGTTTTTTATGGAGTATTATTTTATTTTGGGTTCACTATGGGTTGTAAGAGGCTTTTCGTGACTCCATTTTTTGTGAAGTTTGGGTATTTGCTGTGTAGTTTTGAATGGAGAATTCTTTCTATTTGTTCAATGTTATTTTGATTTTTTTATGCCTTTCTTTTGGTATTGACTGAGTGTCCCTTTCTAGTTTGATTTCGGGTCTTGATATTATTTTCATGATTTATAAATTGAAGTCGTAACTTAGCCTTTTTCAGCAGTTTTTCTATTTTGTGTCATATGCGCTACTTAATTTATCATATGCGCTAAACAGTTTTCCATATGCACTAAACTATAGATTATATGCGCTAAAATAGATATTGAATGCACTAGAATAGTTACTGTATGCACTAAATAAATAGTTGAATGCACTAATCTAGCAATCATATGCACTATTCTGCTAAATATATGGGCTATTCTATTTTGTCTGAATTAATTTACTTTCTGGATTTTTAGTTTGATCTTTAGGGTTTCTCAGTTTGTTTAGAAGGTCTACCCAAAGGCTATGTTGTATTCTTGGATGCTCTAGGATGTTCGGAGTAGAGATTTGATATAATATTTGATTATTTGTATTGTTGCAAGATGTATAATACCTTGCTACGATGACAGTTCTTTACTTTATGAGATCTATGTAGCCTATATGGATTGTGTTATTGCCTCAATGTGTATTTATGATGTTTTATCTTGGGTAGATGGATTTTGGTTTGTGAGATTTATTGTTTGAGTAGGGGGAGTGGGCTTCCATGAGTCTGCCAAGGTCACAAGGAATAGACTGCTAGGATTCTTGAGTAAGAGAGTCACAGTCTAGACTATTTGGATAGCTCATTGGAGGTTTTCCTTCAATTAATAATTGATAACATAATAATTAATCTTAGGTAGTAGTAACTCATTTAAGAAAGATAATAAATATGTTTTGTGGTTCCTATCTCATGGATCGGATACCAAATTGAGGTAGAAGATCTAGTAACTAGGTAAACAAAACTCCCTTGATTTTCTCAAAGGTTGAAACGGTTTCGTATGTGTATCCTTTGTGGTAGCATGTGATGACACTCTTTCCCTACATGTTGATCTTAGTTCCTTATGTCTTGTTGTTGAGTTGCCTCTGGAGGTTCTCTTGGTTGCTTGGTATGTTTCTCCTTGGTTGTGTAAGAGTTTTTTCCTCTTTGGTTGATAGGTGTCAGCTTAGATCTAGAGTGTGTGTGGGATCTTGTGTCATGTCCAAGCATGAGGGGTTGCTCCTTTGGTTCTACATGGTCAGGTGGTTGGTTCCTTTCTTGCATTGGGATGTTCTTCAATGAATGCTTCTCTTGGATGCTCGTGTGGATGTGGATCTCTTATCTCTTCAGTTCATGGATGGATATTTGAAGCAGCCTATCGATCATGATTCATTAGACATGTATATTTAATTGTATTTGACAGCTTTGCTCATTGTTGTGAAGATATTGTACAGATTTATCTAGTAGATGCTATTAGGTAAAATGATGCATTATGTATATCTGAAGAATGATTCATTAATTGAAAATATTGACATCAAAATATGGACATGTACTTGTATTTAGATGATATAATTAGTTCATATTGCTATGGTTAAATGGTGTGGTAATTGGTATTGATATGAGTATGTGATGCTTAAGAAAATGATTGGTTGGGGTAGGAACATTTGGTATTGGTTCTTTAAAATGAACTTAATGGGAGGGTTAGAATAAACATAAATCATCCTAGGATAAAGTAATGAATTCATGTATGGTAGTGTGAAAGGAATTAATGATAGTAAGTTAGATTGCATTTGGATTATTAAAAATAAATATGTTATCATGTTTATAAATGGATAAGTGGTTAGTTTAAGTAATGGCATTGAGATACCCTAGGGAAGGTAGATGATTATTGTATTTTATTTATGTTTGCATATTGTGGTTTGTATGTTATGTCTATGATGTGTAATTGTATGTTGAGTGTTAAAGATTGTTAAATACATATGAGTAGTTGATTATATATATTGCATTAGTTTATATGATGTTTAAAAATTGTTCTCTATTTTTGCATGTTAGTTAGTGTATTTCTCTAGGGTATTTTGGTGGGCATTACACATTGCAAATAAAACCACATACATAGATCTAACATGATTACATCAATTAATTATACAATGTTAGACAATTCAAATAACTGGAAGACAACTAAGAGGGGGGGTGAATCAGTTGTCACCGGATTACCAAAACCTTAAGAAATTAAAACTTTAATACCGGAACCCAAAAGATCAATACCAGAATGAATAAACCAATTATAGAAATATAGGATATACCAATTAAGCACAAGTAATAATTAGAGAATAAAGACAATCCACATGACACCAAGATTTGAAAGTGGAAAACCAAGTAAAGGGAAAAACCATGATGGGAAGCCTACCCACGGCCAGATAATACTTCAACAGTAAGTATGTGATTATAAATGAGGGGCATGTACTTGTAGGAAGGCCAACAACCTAGAGCATACTTCTCATTACAAAAGGAGTTTCACTGACTACATAAAAATCCATACTACAATCTAGAAGAGAGAATGAACTGCAATGATAGCATCTCCTATGCCTGAGTACAATTTTGACTAAGCTCAATGTCAAAGGACTAAATCCTCTTACATAAACCAAACTTGATCACTAATGATCGACCAAATCCTTTGCATGAATGATTAATACATTATTCACTCCTATACCATCCTTTCCTTATTCCTCACATATGATCTACAATGAGATCTTAAATCATATATATACAAACCCTCGACCATAAACAATCAGGTTGGCCACCAGACAATAAAGAAATTACATAATTACAAAACATGTTGGCTTGAGACCAAAAAAATAATATCCAACCTATAAGACATCCCAAAAACACATCGAAAAGTCCAATCAACATGTTATATTGAGCCGGTCTATAACCTAGATAGATCCATACCCAATTTAGGTCCACACACGCTAAAGAAATGATCCAAATTAGCCAATTCTCGAACACAATCACAATCAACATCCTGAATCTCTATTAGAAGCCACATTAACACCACTTATGCATAATATCTCTATCAGTGAAACCCTCATCAGATCAATAAACCAAGCTTACCAGCATACAAGATAGCATCTGATCACCATATCAAAACCAACTGACTGAACAGGAATCTGAGTAGGATGAATAGCATATCTAATACCAGATCATCATGATCTTACCAACCAGAAACCAAACAACCTACCAGGACTAGAAGGATATCGGTAAAGCAACCAAAACAACTAGTGTTAACATCAATACAACACATAATTAATTCCTCCAAATGGCCATCAATCTCCCCCTTTGGCATTGATGGTAACACTAGATGTGAAAAACATCCAAGTGCCAAGAAATGCCAAACAAATCTCCCACACAAAATATAGCAATGAAGTTTTGATCCATACTCTCCCTGTAGATGATATCTCAGTTAAGTTCTGCAAATTTCTCCCCTAATATATATATCCCTTAAGTTTTTCACATGAATATCTCTCCCCCTTTGACATCAATGCCATAAACCTAACAAAAATATCAAAGTAAAAATTAAAAAACCATTGAATCATTAGGCTAACTACTCCCCATGAGTAGTAGCATCACCACATCAATCCGGAATTAATAATATCTCTGATAATGCATACCAGACTGATGCCAAATAGTATCAATCAGTTCTCTATTGGAGGGGCAAAAATCCCTAATCTGTCTCTGAGGTACTCAAATGATTCTTTAGGCAAAGATTTAGTGAAAATGTCTACAATATGCTCTTTAGTGTTCACATAAACCAGTCTAACTTCATTTTCTTCCACCTTCTCCTTCAAAAAGTTATACTTGATAGATATGTGCTTTGTCTTAGAGTGAAATACTGGATTATTTGATATGTCTATAGCAGCAAAGTTATCATAGTGAATAACTACCAGTCCAATGCAATGCACTTTTATGTTCTTCAACATTTGCTTCATCCATAGAACTTGTGTATAGTTAGTAGAAACAACAACATACTCAGCTTCAGTAGTAGATAAAGAAGTACATGATTATTTCTTACTGAGCCATGAAATAATTTTCTTTCCAATAAATAAAGCTCCACCAGAAGTACGTTTTTGGTCATCAACATCACCTACCCAATCTGCATTTGTATATGCACATAAAGTAAAGTCATTATCCTTAAGATACCACAAACCATATTAGGATGTACCTTGCAAGTATCTAAAAATCCTTTTCACCACACTCATCATTTTCTATAGGATCACTTTGATATGTTGTTGCAATGCAAACATCATTCATTATATCAAGCCTATTTTGGGTCAAATATAGTAGACATCCAATCATAGACTTGTATCTTGTAGGATTTATCGGTGCAGATTTATCTTTCCTTGTCAATTTCTCACTTGTAACCATAGGAGTACTTACCAGTTTGGAGTCTTCCATACCAAATTTATTCAACATCTCCCTAGAATACTTAGTTTGACAGATGAAAATACCTTTATCAATCTAAGTAATCTGTAAACCTAAGAAAAATTTCATTTCCCCAATCATAGACATTTCAAATTCTTTCTCCATAGTTTTAGAAAATTCCATGTACAAATTATCTTCACCTCCAAAAATGATGTCATCAACAAAGACCTCAATAATCAATATATCATCATCAATGAATTTATAATATAAATTACTATTAGCGTTACCTTTAGTGAAACCAAGCTTCAAAAGATATTTATCTAACCTTACATACCAAGCTCTAGGTGCATGTTTCAATCCATATAAGGCTTTCTTTAACCAGAAAACCATGTTTTTATCATCTAAAAGTAAAAAAACGTCAGGTTGCTCAATATAAACTTCCTCATCAAGATCCTGATTCAAAAAAATACACTTAACATCCATCTAATAAACCTTGTTGTTTTTATGTGCAGCATAGGCAAGAAATAATCTTACAACTTCAATCCTAGCTACAGGTGCAAAATTTTCACCATAATCAATTCTTCCTTTCTAAGAATATCCTTTACAAACCAATCTATCTTTATTCCTTACAAATTTTCCATCTTCATTTAATTTATTCCTAAAAACCCATTTAGTTCCAATAACATTCTTATTTTTAGGTCAGGGAACTAAAATTCATGTGTTATTCTTCTCTATCCGATCTAATTCTTCTTCCATAGCTTTCATCCAACATTAATCTTTACATTCTTCAATTATTGATACCGATTCAACTTGAGAGATTAAACATACCTCATTAGCTGCCAATCTCCTTGTCATCACTCCATTGTTCTTATCCCCAATGATCTGATCTTCTGAATGATTCAACCTTACATACCTAGGATTCTTCTGATTCTCTATTCCTCTTTCTTGTTCTCCAGTTACTGTTGAATTTTTTGATACTATTGGAGTAACTGGTTCAACATTTTGTTCCCGTAAAGGTGTTACCGGTTCAGTTATGATCATTTCCATGGTCGATTCTTTCTCATAAACTCTTATTTGAAATTTATTTAGCTCATCCACCTTGACATTAGCGCTCTCCACAATTCTCTAAAATCTCTTGTTATAACATCTATATGCTTTTATTTCATTAGAATAACCAATAAATATTCCTTCATCACATCTAGGATCAAATTTGCCTATGAAATCATTTTTGTTGATATAACATTTACTACCAAAGATTCTGAAATACTTAACTGTAGATGTATTGCCAAACCATAATTCATAAGGTGTCTTACTGGTTTCTCCTTTGATATGTACTTGTTGGAAAATGCGCACTCCAATGAGAAATTGTAGGTGATTGAAGGTATTGTCATTGATGGCAACCTTACAATCCTATGGCACCAACAAGCATCGACATAGGCACCGACAACAGCAAAGATGTTTACCGACACCCCAGTCGGCATGATTTTATTTTTGTATTTAATTGTAAAATCATTTTTGTAAAGCCGACAAGGTGAATTGTAAAAAGACTCATATAAGTATGAGATCTTGTAGATCATTTAAGGAGAAAATGTAATAGAATGTAATAGGCATATGCAAATATTAAGGTAGATTGTGGAATAAGGCTTATGGAAGTTGTATGAGCTTAAACCGGTACTGAACCTGGCATAACAGATGCTGAACCAAAGCAGTACATGATATTGGATTTACATAATCCATTTTTGTAAGTCAGTGAGACTTCCCTTTTGTATTTAAGCAGTGAGTTTTAGGCAGTTGGCCTTCCTGCATGTGCAGGCCACTATTGTAAGTAATATTTACTTATTGGCCATTGAGCAAATATTGTGGGTCACAAATCCCACCAAGGTTTTTCCCACATCGGGTTTCCTTGTTAAAAATATTGTGTTATGGTGTTCTTTCTATGTTGTAGTTATTGAACTTATTTACTGCATTATTTATGGTTTACTGGTACACTATTTTGGCATTCAATTCATTTAATAAGTTAAGAAAACCCATACACCGGTTAGATATTGATTCACCCCCCCCTCTCAGTATCTTTGGGAATCCTAACAATTGGCATCAGAGCCTGGTCCTCTATTTTCAAAAGCCTAATAGCTTGAGGAAGATTCTGACACCAGTACAGATGGAAAACTTGAGAAAGCAATTGGAAACAACTCTTGCAGATTATGATGCAGAAAAGTTGAAGAATATGAAACTTGAAGATGATCTAAAGGCTACATAGGAAATCATTCAAGGACTACAAGAAAATCTCACTATTGCTAGGAACAAAAGAAGAGAACTTCATGGGAAGATACAGAGTGATGATGATGAAAAAGAAACTCTTAATGATCTTGTAAGCAAGATGAAGCAAGAAAATGTGGCCTTGAGGAATGAGATGCAAGATATGACTATGAGGTTTTGTAAAGACACTGAAGACTGAAAGAAGAATGAAGAAGACTTGACTAGGAGAATCAATGATGCTGGAAATGAAAATCTAAGATTTAGTCATGAAAATGATATGTTGAAGACAGATATAATTCACTTGGAACATGATAAAACTAACCTCATGAGACAGAAAGATTTCTTAGAAAATGAGTTGGCTACTGCAAATCAACACAAGGAGAAATTCAAGAAAATTTTAGAGGAACTTGATGACATGTTGAAAAATTAAAAATGTAAGGGAGATACTAATGGTCTCGGCTTTGAAGTTGGTGAAAGCTCTGGTACTGCAAACACTCATAATCACACTAAACCGATAAGACAATCTATAGCCTACAAATTCAATGGAAAATGCTTTAACTATAACAAGTATGGTCATAGAGAAAATCAGTGTAGATCTAGAAATTATCAGAACACCAATGCACCCACCGGTCAATGTTCTAAATGCAACAAAGTTGGTCATAATTCAGAAAATTGCAGAATGAATGTAAGATGTTATGTTTGTGGAAGATTTGGACACTTATCTAATCAATGCAGAACACATACCGACATAGGATATGGAAAAGCTATTCAGAAAAACAATGTGACTTGTTATGCTTGTAAAAAAATTGGACATATTGCAAAATTTTGTAGAAGTAAGACATCACCGGCAAATAACAAAGGACCCAGTTTGAAAGGTAAAGAGAAGGTTGAAGAGGTAAAACAAGAATTATCGAAACAATGGATTAGAAAGTCTCATCAAAATGTTAATGAAGCTATTCCTTCACTAGTAGAACAGAGTATCACTCCACTAGTAGGAGATTCTTCATCTAACTGAAAAGAACCTCTTTGGGGGTATGGCAACAAATTGAAAAACATTCTAATTTACCCTCAGTTGATGGTGAGAAGTTGAAATACTTCTTTACCAGTATATATGTTAAGTTTCACTTAACCAACAAGCATTTAATGTGGTAGTTGAAGGAAATGACATTATAAAGCAAGTTTTTTGGCTCTTTTTCATTCACCGAGCATTCAAATTTCCCTAGAGCACAAAAATCTTGAGCGAAGCCATCCATAGCGAGAAGTGAAGAAAATCATTCAAGCATTCAAACCTAAAGGAAGATTAAGGTATTTATACAATGGCTTCCTCCTCTGCACCTAAATTCATTGCAAACCCTATTGTAATTGAAGTGATTAAATGCCCTAGGCCTGTATTTAAAATTATTCTCAAAATTGCAAAGAAAGATGATACCCTAGGAGCATTTTGAAAAATACCCAAAGGAGTTGCTTATGCTGAGGATCCTATAATTTACGTACATTGTAATATTGAAGAACTAAGAGCTGAAGAGATTATGAACATGTATAGAACTGTAATATGTGATGAAAGTTGAAATGTGAAACCGAAACATAAGATAGTTGAAACCCTAGGTTTTGTGGAGAATCTTAGTATCCCTAATTTTCCAAAGGATGTTATAAGGATTGTATTAAGCAGAGTACATGGGGAGTTCTTTTGGTTGGATTCCATTTGCAAGATAAAAAAAGAAGCAGTTAGGGAAGTGACAGGCTTACCTTCCACCGATAGCAGGCCTAACAAAACTAAAAAGGTTCCAAATGACACTGTAATGACCCTAACTAGCACAACCTTTGATAAGAGATCCTTGAGATTCAATGATGTTAAGGATATCAATGTAAAATTAATTAGCATGATTCTTGGATACAAAGTTACACATGCCAATAGATTAAACTATGTTTCTAGCTTATGTATCAAAAGAGCTTATGACATGGTAAACAACAATACAAAGATTGACATATGTGAATGGTTAAAATACGAGCTAATAGACAATTTGAAGAAAATCAAAGGGGAAAAGAAAGGGACATTCAAATTTGGCAAATTACTTGTATTCTTACTACTATATATCACCAAGGAAGTTCCCAGTATGGGCAGAAAGGATTTTGGATTTGACATAGCGGTAGGAAAACAACTTTTGGATATTTTAAACAACATGGGAGATGATAGGGAGAAGAACATAAATGAACATTTTCAGGCATTGAAGGCTAGGATGAAAACCAGTATAAGGCTATCTCAAGCTATAGTTGATAAATATCAAAAGGAGATATGCTTTGTGATAAAGAAAGATGAAATCTGGATGGAGGCAGTGGTTCCGAGGACAGTTTGGGTTATAGAAATGGGATATGAAGCTGATGAGAACATAATAGAAACTTATGCAAAAGCACTTCTAGAAGCCCCTAAAGAACCAACAGAAGAAGTATTTCGAAATGTGGAAACAATTGAAAGCAAAGTTCAATCACAGAAAAGAATAAATAAAACTAAACAAACAATTAGAAAAGGAACAAGGTAGACAAAAGCAATCAAGGAAGACATATTGAACAAAAATGGTATTAAGGAAAGCGACTTAGAAGGATTACAACCGGAAACACATCTTTCACCAGTTGGTAACTCCTCTAACAGTGAAATACCAACAGAGTTTAAAAGGGTAGTAAGAAAAAGAAAACCTTCACTGATACCCGCTCCTACACCTAAGAGAACAAGATAGAAACAACAAGCAATTAGGTCTCTGGCAAAGAAGATGACTCCAAGAAAGTAGAAAGTAAAACAAGTTGTTCCTCCACTTGGCAATCTTCTACATGAAATAACTGAAGATGGTAACTTATCAAACATTAGCAAGTTCTATAACACATTTTCAAATGAAGAAAAAGAAAGCATAGAAAACAATGTTATCCTACACTTGGATATCTACAAGAAATTTTTGATTGAGGTTGTAGATGATTTACCCAATGACTTGTATAGAAGGTTAGAAGCAAGAAGAGTAGCAATTATTGAACTAGATAAAAAGATGAAGATAGAAAAACCACTTGCAGTTCACCCAGTGAATTCAACACAATAGATTGATGAATTAATAAGTGAGGCAAATCGGACAGTATTTTCAACTGGTCATCGACATGTAGCATTAATGGTTGGTAGAGTTAATGAGATATCAGAAGAAACAATAGACAAGTGGGATATATTCTTTGTTGAAAAAGAAAAACAAGAAGAGCTTAAACAATCAAAGACTTTTAAAGTCTATCAAAAAGAAAAGGATAAAGGTAAAGGTAAGGTAGGTGGACCTCTGAGCATAAAGATAATAGATGACTTGCCCCCACCTCCTTCTGATACTCCATCAGCACAAACTATTGATACACCACCAGTAACAAATAATGTTGAGAGTATGGAGACAACACATGAGGACACAAATCCTGATTCAGAGGTGTTGTTTACAATGAATATTGACACACAAGAAGTTAACATTGTGGTGGATAAGGAAACAACTGAGAAGAGAGATGTGGAAACTGAGCCACCGGTAAAAGACATTATAGTTGAGACAAATGTTGAGGACACAGTTGGCAATATTGAAATTGGGGTTGAACAACAAACTGAATAGACAACTAACCCCCTATATACAGGAAAGGTAGATACCACTAGTGTACATACTGATGTATCTATTGAGCAACCGACAACTGATAGTACTGACAAATTTGTTGAGATGCTGGTTGTAGACAATTCAGAGGTAAACACAAAGAAACAGGTAGAAAACACAAAGAAACTGGCAGTGAAAAGTTTCAAGAAATTAGAAGAGAAGAAGGATGAGGTAAAGGTTAATGCAGAGATTGTGCCACCGACAACAGCTGAGAAACCTAAACCCTTGCTAGTAGAAATGCAGACTCAAAATGACCTACCAGAGGTCACCATAAGCAAAGAGGTTCCTCACACCGATGGATTACAGATCGTTAAGGTAGTTGGTCATTCATCTGGTTCTTCACTGACAGAATTTTGGCCAACCAATATAATAGAGGTATTGCTTGATTCAATTAAGAAAATAACTGACTGCAATGCACTTGCATATAAGGAAATTGATGACACCATACCAATTTTGAAGATGATTGCACCCAAGTGTAACATAGAAAACAAAGATTCTTTAAGTCAATTAGACACATTATTTAAGTACATAACCGGCAACCTACTAACAATTGATCAGATCAATGAGGAGACTTTCAAAGAGAAAATGAATAAAGAGAAGGAAAAATTCCTTGAGGAGATAGTAAAGAAGAGTAAGGAACATATTGATACATTATTACCGGCACTAGGAAAGACAATTTTAGACTTCAAGAAATTGTACAGAGATACATGTAAGACAAACATTTTGATAGAGGATATAGATATAGAGATCAACAAAGCACATAAGGAAATCAATAATATTGCTGACAATTTAATAGGTTCATCAGGCTCTATATCAGTAGTAGAACAGGAAATTACTGGCTATGAAGAGAAAATTGAAAAACTTGAAAAAGATAAGGAGAGATTAAAGTTTAAGGCAAAAGAACTAAAATGAAGACTAGGTCCTAAACTAGATATCCTCATCTCTTTGAGAAAAGAGATTTTTGAGGCTCTTGTTCCAGGACTTAAGACACCAGAAGAGAAAATGCACTTACTCAGTGATACAATCCAAAGGACAGAAGAAACACTAAAGGATAGTGAGAGGTTCTATAACAACCTAAATTTTGCATTAGAGGATCTGTATCAAATTGTAACCAGCCAGTTATAGGGATCCAGATAGGAACTACACTCAAGTGACACTGAATGATAGCCTTTTTCATTGATGCTAAAGGGGGAGTAGTAGAGGATGAGAAAAATGATTGATAGAAGAGATCATCTACTCAGGGGGAGCACACAGCTTTGGAGCACATAGTTTTGGTAAGATTTTTGGACAACACTTTTTGGATACAATTTTGGCTTTCTTTCATGAGTGTTGCCATCAATGCCAAAGGGGGAGATTGTTGGAAAATGCACATTCTAATGAGAAATTGTAGGTGATTGAAGGTATTGTCATTGATGGCAACCTTACAATCATATGGCACTAGCAGGCATCGACATAGGCATCGATAGCAGCAAAGATGTTTACCGCTACCCTAGCTGACAGGATTTTATTTTTGTATTTAATTGTAAAATCATTTTTGTAAAGCCAACAAGGAAAATTGTAAAAGGACTCATATAAGTATGAGATCTTGTAGATCATTTAAGGAGAAAATGTAATAGAATGTAATAGGCAGATGCGAATATTAAGGCAGATTGTGGAATAAGGTTTATGGAAGTTGTATGAGCTTAAACTGGTACTGAACCTAGCATAAGAGATGCTGAACTGAAGCAGTACATGATATTGGATTTACATAATCTATTTTTGTAAGTCAATGAGACTTCCCTTTTGTATTTAAGCAGTGAGCTTTAGGCAGTCGGACTTCCTGCATGTGCAGGCCCCTATTGTAAGTAATATTCACTTATTGGCTAGTGAGAGAGTATTGTGGGTCATAAATCCCACTGAGGTTTTTCCCAAATTGGGTTTCCTCGTTAAAAATATTTTGTTATGGTGTGCTTTCTATGTTGTTTTTATTGATCTTATTTACTACATTATTTCTAGTTTATCGGTACTTTGTTTTGGCATGCAATTCAATTAATAAGTTAAGAAAATCCATACACCGGTTAGATACTGATTCACCCCCCCTCTCAGTATCTTTGGGAATCCCAATAGTGCTCTATTGAATGTATAAACCACTCTCACTACTTCTCTCCAGTAGATATGAGGTAGATTAGCTTCCATCACCATCATTCTAGTAGCATCCAAAATAGTTATGTTCTTTCTTTCCACAACTCCATTTTGCTGAAGTGTTTGGGGAGCAGAAAATTAAACTCATGCTTCTCACAAAAGTTATTAAACTCACCGGATGTGAATTCTCCACCATGATCTGACCTTAAACACTTAATCTTCAATCCCGTCTCAGTTTCAACTTTAGCTTTAAATATTTTAAAATTTTCAAAAGCCTCAAATTTCTCCCTTAGAAAAGTAACCCACGTCATTCTATAATAATCATCAATGATTAGCATAAAATATCAATCACCTTGAAAGCTTTTAATTCTAGCATGGCCACACAAGTCAATATGAATATGATCAAGAATATCATTAGATTTGTCTTGTATACTCTTAAAAGAGGTTCTAACCTATTTTCCCATTTGACATTCTTTACATACCAGATTGTAGGGCTTCACAATCTTAGGTATATCTCTATCTGCCTTAGTTGAACTGATCTTTATCATGCAATCAAAATTCACATGACATAGCCTTTTATTCCATAGCTAGCTCTTATCAATTTTTGCAATCAAACATGTCTTCTCACCGGAATTCAAATAAAATATATTACCTTTTGTCTAAGTACCGGTTGTAATCTCCAATATAGATCTATTAATGATTTTGCATTTTCCATCCTTGAATTGTAATTGAAATCCCTTATCCACCAATTGTCCTAGACTCAAAATATTATGCCTTAAACCTTCAACATAATAAACATTATCAATATTGTGCTTACCATCTAATGATATAGTTCATTTCCCTTTAATCATACATGCTTTGTAATCTCCAAATCTAAACAAACCGCCATCAAATTCTTACAAAGATAGAAACTTCCTTTTATCTCTAGTCATATGATGTGCACATCCACTATCTATTACCCATTCATCCTTATCTTCAATTTTAGCAGTAAGTGCCTTCTCTTCAGGTACATTCTCTTCTAGTGTTGGAATGTCTTCCTTGACAGATAGGAACACCCATTCCTTTCCATTGTCGAAACCACTAGCAAAGTCTTGTGTCGGTTCATCATCATAATTAGTCACACCTTCCTCATCTGCAATGTATCATGATTTATCTCTATTTTTCCTATACTTATACTTGTTCTTATATGCAAGGTTAGGCTTAAAATATCTTCTATCTCTTTCTTCAAATCTTGAATTCCTTTCAGGACATCTAGATGCAAAATGACCTATCTTATTACATGTGAAACATTTAAAAGGTGCTTTTCCTTCATACTTACTTCCTACCGGTCCTTTAGGTACTCTTCTAGTAAATAGGGCTTCAAGTTGCTCAAATTCTTCATCTTCTCTCTTCATTTCATCTAATTCCTTTGCATACAAAGCTTTCCAATCTTGCTTGTCGGTTGATGATGTAAATGCATGAAAAGTAGGTTTAGACTTCATAGCTCCAGAAGGTCCAAATTATTCAATCTCAAAAGAAGATAATTTCCCAACCAAGGTATCTCTATTGATAGAGGTATTAGCCATTGTTCTCAATTCATTAATTGTAGTAGCCTTCATTTTGTAAGTTGGTGGTAAAGCTCTCATAACTTTAGAAGCTATTTCATCTTCATTCAGAGTTCGAGCACAACATTGAATTCCCATAACAATTTCATTTACCCTTTCCATTAATGCAGTTTTCCTTTCATCTTCTTCCATCTTCAAGTTTTCATATCTCACTCGGTAATCATCAAGTTTAGAAATCTTAACATTAGGGTCACCTTCATTAAGAGTCTCCAACTCATCCCATATAGCCTTTCTTGATGATTTTTCAGCTAATCCCATTATTTGCTGATCAAAAAGTGCACACAAGAGGGCTTCTCTTGCTCTACAATCATTCTCAAGATCCTTATCCAATTTTGTCAGAGTAGGATTGCCAGATGCTAGATTAAAAGGAGTTACACCATTCTCTATGATTTCCCAAATTTCCTTACCAAGACATCTCAGATGAGCCTCCATCTGAATCTTCCATACTCTATAATTTGTTCCATCAAGCCTAGGAATTTCTCTTTGAATGATAGTAGCAGATGAAATAGATGAACTTGAACTGTTAGTCACCATTGGATCTTCCTCAAGCGATTAATCTTCTGCAGAGAGGACCAGAGCTTTGATACTAATTGTTAGACAATTCAAATAACCGAAAGACAACTGAGAGGGGGGAGGGGGTGAATCAGTTGTCACCAGATTGCTAGAACCTTAAGCAATTAAAACTTTAATACCATAACCCAAAAGATCAATACTTGAATGCATAAACCAATTATAGAAATAGAAAATATACCAATTAAGCACAAGAAATGATTAGAGAATAAATACCATCCATGTGACACCAAGATTTGTACGTGGAAAACTGGGTAAAGGGAAAACCATAGTGGGAAGCCTACCCACAGTCAGATAATATTTCTGTAGTAAGTATGTGATTACAAATGAGGGGCCTGCACTTGTAGGAAGGCCAATAGCCTAGAGCACACTGCTCATTACAAAATAAGTCTCACTGACTACATAAAAATCTAGACTACAATCCAGAAGAGAGAATGAACTGCAATGATAACATCTCCTATGCCTGAGTATAGTTCCGATTAAGCTCAATATCGAAGGACTAAATCCTCTTACATAAATCAAACTCGATCACCAATGATAGACCAAATACTCTGTATGAATGATTAATACATCATTCCCTCCTCTACCATCCTTTCCTTATTCCTCACATATGCTTTACAATGAGATCTAACATCATATATATACAAACCCTCAACCATAAACAATCATGTCAGCCACCAAACAATAAAGAAATTACATATTTACAAAACATGTCGGCTTGAGACCAAAAAAATAATATCGAGCCCATAAGATATCCCAGAAACACATCGAGAAGTCCAATCAACATGTTACATTAAGTCGATCCATAACCTAGATAGATCTGGACCCAATTTAGGTCCACACACACTAAAGCAATGATCCCATCGCCCAAGTCTCAAACACGATCACCATCCACATCCCGAATCTCTACTAGAAGCCGCACCAACACCACTTATGCATAATATCAGAAGATCTTCAACAAAGCTCTATCAGTGAAACCCTCACCGGATCAACAAACCAAGCGTACCAGCATACATGATAGCATCCAATCACCAAATCAAAACCAAGTGACTGAACAAGAATCTGAGTAGCATGAATAGAAAATCTAAGCCAAAACATACCGGAGCATATCGGATCATCATGATCTTACCAACCAGAAACCAAACAACCTACTAGGACTAGAAGGATACCGGTAAAGCAACCAAAATAGCTAGTATTGACATCAATGACAAAATATCAATGCAACACATAATCAATTCCTCTAAATGGCCAACATACAATTCATCAACCTTAACTCTAAGGTCTTCTCAACACATAGGACCTAATTACAAAATTATATCACCCAATACATAAATCCATAACCAGACTAATACAATGTTGGCTAAGAAATAGCATGGACCCAAATCAAATCCTCAAACACAAAACACCATCGAATAATTTTCCAAGATCAATCACAACACGCATCATCCACTGGGTCAGCCAAAACATTGCATAACATGAAGAATACCACCGACCCAATAAAATCATCAATAACGCACACCACCATCAATACAGACCACCAAAATGCATAGACCATGATCAAATAATATCAAAAAGTAATGTTAAATCCACCACAATCACCACAACAACTTGGATCACTAGAATCATCATTAACACCATCATCGGAGCTCAAGAATGCCAACTGACAAACTGAAAAATACGCTTGCCAAGATCCAAATCACGAACCATCCAAATAGAGGACACACATGAACATCCCAATCACTCTCCAAAATCTACACAACACAACTCTTCAATTCTAGAGCAACACAAACCAGAAATCACAACTCAGTAACATAGAACCAACATAAAAACCAACCATCACACCAGATCACAAATTGAACAAATCATCTTCCAGTACACTAAAACTCATATTGAATCAACTAGAGATAAGTATCTCAAAACCCATTAAACTGCATCAGCATATCTACAACCAAATCAACTCAACTCTTCTACGACACACCGATTATCTACAACATAGGAATATGTTGACATCAATGACAACAACACATTCCAACAACTCTAATATATAACACAAATTAAGTTAATTCAATTTTAAATAAGTTTAGCATATAGGATTGTAGATAATTGTGTGTTTCTTTTGTAATTGGAAGAAATTTATCTACTTTAGATTGTTCTACATTGAATATGGAAGATGTGAGTAGAGTCTTATTAGAGTGTAGTTGGAAGTTTGATGTATGTTATAATCTAAACTAGACCATACATTTCCCAAGTAGTGGGAGTTATTTCTAGATATATATATATAAACCTGGTATAATTCATTAGGATGTAGTTAAAAGAGTCTCACATATTTGAAGTGTACCTTAGAGTATTCTTTGTGTTATAATGGTAATTTGATAGGAGACAATATTTCCCTTGATGTTTATGGTTATGTGGGTTTACATTGGGTAGGTGATGTTGATAGTAGAAGATCCATCAATTCTTATGTGTATATTTTATTCGATGTTTCAATAAATTGCGTGAGTAAGTGATAGGTTGTGGTTGATTTGTCCACTACCAAAGTTGGGTCTATGACAACTACTAATGCTTGTAAAGAAGTCATTTGGATTAGAATATAATGTTTAGATATTGAAATAAAACAAGGTGAAGTGATAATTATTGTGACATTCAAGTGCAATCTATGTAGATAATAACTTGATATTTAATGCGAGTACCAAGAACATTGATGTTCAATATTATTTTGTCAAAGGTATGGTTGAAGATGGAAGGGTGAAGCTAGTTAAGGTAGAGACTTTGATGAATATTGTATAACTTCAAACTAAGGTAGTGAGCACAGAGAAGTTGAAATGGTGTTTGGAGTCTATGGACCTCATGGCCCCTAGCAATTAAATTATAGTGTAGATACTCCCTTTTCTCTTGAAAGGTGTTTGACAAGTGGTATAAAGTTAGGATAATGGTGTTTCAACCTTAAAATTATATAAGGTTTCTATTATATTGATTTCTATTTATAGTGAGTTTCCATTTGAGCATGAGTTGGTTTAAAATTTTCACCAAAGCTATGGATTGGCTAAATAGGCATGCTAGTAAATTTTTATTGCAAGATTATGTTAGGATTTGAAGATATTAAAGTTTTTTATTTTTTTAAGTTGCAAATGAAATAATTGAAGTTAGTTTTGAAGTTCTTATAGACTCTAGATGGGCCTAAAAGTGGCTGTAACTAGTATGGAAACTTATAGCTTGATAGATAACTTCACGAGCATTCTAACACTTCAAATAATTTAACATGACACTTGGATCAAAATTTATGGCCTCCAAAAGTTTGGTCTCCTAAAATGATAAAAATAAAAACATGTTGGGCACATTAATGAGTTATAAAAGAGAGCTACACATGCTAATGTGTGTTTTGACACATCATAGGGTATCTTGGATTGGAGATAAGTTGGATGCTACTTTTGGGCCATTTTAGCTCATGATTTTGTAATACCATTTGATGGTTTCATGTAATTTAACTCCTATATATTAGGTTTGTAGATGGAGGTTGTGTGTAAGAACATTATTGGCTTTTTTGAGTGCCATTTGGATCTCTAGTTGGTGATACTCCTATGAGAAGATTTCTCTAGAAGTATATTATAATCTATTGTTTATTTTTGAATAATATTGTAGCATAGGAATCTGGAAATCATCAAAGCAAGATAAACATACTAATCATTAGCTCAATCACAAAAGCTTAAATGTAATGATCTATCCTAAACACATTAAATAGAGACATGAAAATAAAATATTCAAAACTAAAGATTATGCAAACCAAATGTGGATCTGAATGCTTCCTTCATGCGGCTCCATTGTCCTTCTTTCTTCTCCAAATAGTTTTGTTGTGGATCTCACCTTCAAGTGCATAAACCTAATGTGAAAGCAAGATTGACATTGACACAAGAGTACTCGAAGCGTGATTTGACAAAGTGATTAGAAATTCGATAATCTGATTAGGGTTCAAGAATCAAGGGATTGATTGAAGAAATTCATCCAATTTATAGATAAATTGGAGAAAAGACAAGATTAGCATGATTCAATTCAAATGGAAATTGCAAATCAATTATGTCAATTATGACAAATTTATGACAAATTATGCACCTTCTATGCAAAGTTTGTTGATTGATGATTTATGACAATTTAAGACAAATTTCTATGTCAAAAATTGATTGATTGTCAATTATGACAAATTATGACAAATTGACATGTCATTTCCATGAATTTAGGAGAGAAATAGGAGGAAATTGAAATTAGGAATTAGAAAATTAGGAAATTAGAGAATTAAGAATTTAGGAATTAAGAAATTGATGGAAATTAGACATTAGGTAAATTAATTAATAATTTATCATTTATTAATTAATTCACAAAGAGGAATAATTAGCCAATTAAATGAACATTTAATTGTAATCAGAAGACTTAGGATAAATAAATAATTTATTAATCCTAAAGGAAGAAATGACACACAAGGTTAAATGATTAAATCATGAAACCCTAGAAGACGAATTAGCAATGCGGGAATGACAATTAGGTCTTGATAAAGGATAATTGATATCGATTCGATTTGATTTTGGATTGACAAATGACCAATGTGATAAATGATTTGATTGATAAAATGCACCAATTGACGAGGAACAATGACTAATTGATCCAAATTGACATAATTGAGACAGACAACGATCGATGATAAATTTATCGCAAGATGACAAAATTGACAAGAGGACAAGGATTGATGACAAAATAGATTGCAAGACGACAGGATTGAAAATAACCATGATTGATGACAAATCAATCACAAAATGACAAGATCAAACATGACAACGACCGATGACAAATCGATCGTTAATCGACAAGATTGAAGGATTGATAATAAATCGACAAGATTGAAGGATTGATAATAAATCGACAAGATTGATAAGAGGACAACGATCGATGACAAATCGATCGCAAGATTGATAGGAGGACAAAACCCTAATTAGGATTGACGATGTCCAAAATAATGACAAATGAGCATGCACATTGATGCAATAAGATAGAATCGATTAAAATCATGACTGGATAGTGTTGTTGACAAGACCAAATTCGAGAGCGAGATAACTGAAGAATGTAGAAGAATGACTCGATGTTCGCAAATGATAAAAACCAAGTACAAATCATAGGAGAAATGTTAATGCGACGCAAAAACCTAAAATGAGGCAATGCGCAAATGTTAAAGTATGACTCCGCAAGCGTTGACCATTTTTAGGTGTCTACATTTTGCCCCTCTTTGAGACAATGCGATTTTAAGCGTTGTTTCAAAGAACAATAATGAAAATGCCCCAGACAATGACAATGACATATGCATGCCCCCTCGAGGAATTGGCCGAAAATGTCCAGAAAAGAGGCCAATTGATTGATAAGAATGATAGGATTGAACGGATCAAACGGACTGCCAAGACTGACGGAAGAAATGTTAGTAAGAAGAAATTAGACAGAGGACAGTTAGAGATGAAGAAAAACTTGCTTTCAGTAATGCACGTTGTAGGTGAGAACCTTTATTTTAATGTAGCAAAATGGATGTGTAGCATCATGGCATTGAAGGCCAGAGCTGAAATGCAACCCTTTTTGCAAAAGACAGACAGATTGCAAACAAACAGCAATCACAACAAAAAAGAAAGAGACCATGAACCATCCCGGTCACTCTAAATCACTCAGTGACATCCTCGAGCAACATAGGAACATGATCGAAGATAAATCAAAGATAAGATGCACAAATTCCAACAAATCAGACAAACACCTTGATCTTTGTTGTCAAAAGTTGAAAGTGCTAATAGGACGATCATGCTGTCTGGTTTCAGGGAATGCGGTACCCCGTCTAAGATAGGACATAGTCTGGTTTCGAGTATACCACACCCTGTATAAGACCCATGATATTAGTGACAAGGACAAATAAATTTGCGGTTGAGTGATATGACAAGTGCGATCAATTTGAATGTCTGGTTTGATTGAAAAGCTCATCTGTTTAAGCGTGATTTCATTAAAGCACAGTATTTGAGTGATTGCGTGTCGTTGGATGTATACTCGATGATTTGTCTTATGCACTAAGAGGATATTTTTTGCAAAATGCGTGTTTTTGTTTTGGTTTTTGAGTTTTTTTACAATTTTTTTGTGTTCATTTTTTCAGGACTTTATTTGATTTTTTTAGGGATTTTTTTCAGGACATTATTCAATTTTTATGATTGTTTTTTTCAGGACTTTTTTCTATTTTTATGATCTTTTTTCAGGACATTTTTGAATTTTTATGATCTTTTTTCAGGACATTTTTGAATTTTTATGAATTATTTCAGGACATTTTTCAATTTTTATGATTTATTGCAAGACATTTTTCAATTTTTTTTTAGATTTTTTCACGACATTTTTCAATTTTTTAGATATTTTCAGGACATTTTTCAATTTTTTATGATATTTTTTTTCAGGACATTTTTCAATTTTTATGATTTTGCCCCCAGTGTCTAGCAAGGCAAGGAATATGACAGGTGAATAAATAGGCTTGCTAAAATGATGGTGGATAGAGAGAAGACAAATGCCTTTCATCATGGAGACAATACAGATGCAATTTCCAAGGGCTATTGTGTGATGGGACAAGAGACTGGATATGACAATGTAAGGCAGGAACATGGAATGAGGGACATGTCAAGAGGTTTTTGAAACCATGTTTAAATTTTGCGTCCTTATGTCAGATCAAGATCAAGGAATGAAAAAGAGTGTATGGATAGTGATAAAATATGGATAGGATAAGCAAGACCAAGAATGGATAAGGGACATGGACTGAAGGTCGGGATAGGATACGGGATAGTGGCAGAAAGTTGCAATAAGATAGGGAATATGGATGAAAGGTTGTAATAAGCAAATGGATAAATGACCAAAAGCTATGATAGACTAATGGCTGCAAACAAGATGCATGATGCTCATGAAGATCGTTAGCCTTGTCAAGATCAAAGGTGGAAAGAGGAAATGGACATGAGGGACAATAGGATATGAAGGGTAATGACAAGGGTTCGATAGGATAATGAAGGGCAATAGGATATGAAGGAGGAAACCTGCCCCCAAGTGTGGTGTGCAAGAAGTTCATGGATTACACATGACGCTTGTTTGCCAGGTTTTCATCACGCTACTTGCCCAAGGCGTCTGTTTGCCAGGTTTTCACCAGTGGACGAATTATTTTTCTTTACTTTTTTGTTCTTTTTCTTTTTTTTTTCACTTTTTTCACTTTTTTTTTTGTTTTTTTGTATTTTGTGTTTTTTCAATAGAAGATGGACACATGACAGGGGATGGAAGAAGGACTCAAGTGTCTTTTTGTTTGGATAGTTGCCTTGAAAAAAAAATGGACCATGACCTTTAAAAGCATGCTCAAAGACATTGGTAGGATAAGGACATGGAAAATAAGATGGAACTAAGGTAAGGATTTATGCAAAGGATTGGACCAAAGGGATGGAAGGATGGAAAATATGCATTGGATAATGGATAGGGTATTGGAAGAACTAGGCTTTAGTGGACAGAAATGTTGGCAAGATCGACATTGGCACACACCTTGAGGGGTGATGGACTGATGGAGGAAGAGTGGGTTTTGGATATGGAGATTTTGATGGAGGAATAGCTTGGAATTTTGGGACATAAGGGCCCAAAATGGATGAAGGAGGTGATGGAGGAACAAATTTGAGAGGTTTGGATGGAGGAATAGCAATTTTGGATGCCAAGTTGGATGTTTCTTTAGGATTTTGCGCTTCAAGGAGCCGCTTAGGGATCCACATGGTTTTTGATTTTTCATGCTTTTGTGGTTCCTTGGAGTGCATTGCTTGCACAAGGGATTTAGGAACCCATATATATTTTGACTTTGCTTTATTTTTCTCAGTGGGCCTTTGTGACCTCTTGGATTTTTCCTTTGCTTTATAGATCAAATTTTTCTTTGTTTTGACATGTTGATTATATTGGACATGTTGATCCTTGAATACATGTGGATTGCTAGACTTATGACTTTTACACTTGGCATCCAAATTGCTTGGAAGGGGAAAGGAATGCATGGATGGATATGAATGAAATGGACTTCTTTTGGATGGATGAAATTTACTCCAGGATGTGTGCCTTTGCTGACCTTGCATAGAGGACGAAGGGATATAAGGACCTAAGATGGATGGAAGGTATGATGGGGAAGGTGTATGTTTTGATTTTGAAGGGATGTTGGATTTAGTAGGGGTACCAACATCTTGAGGAATTTCACTGAGGCCGTGACCCTTAATATTTTCTTTAACATGAAGGGATGCTTGCTTATGGTGATCTACTCCTTTGCCTTTATGAATATCTTGACTTGTAGGATACTCTTTTCTTTGGGAAGAAGACGCGAGTCCATTATGAGGTGGATATGATATGAGAGAAATAATGAGATCTTGAAGTGGATCAGATTGCACCAAAGTGGAAGAACCCATTATGCATGTCGAGGGTTCATGAACATCTTGCACTAACACGTTAGAATCATGAAGGGGATTAGGATCATGAGGGGGATTAGGATTGTGTTGTGGACATGGTTCAATGACAGGCTCTTCAAGAGATGGAATGGGAGAAATAATGGGATCATCAAAAGAAATGCAATCTTGGAGTGTATATGGAGGAACAAGTGGATCTTGTGGAGGATCTAAAGGAATAATTTGATCTTGACAAGGAGGAATATCATTGGAATCCTCTTTAAAGGTGCTTTTCTCTTGACTTTCAATGGGATCATCAGAAAGGATGGGAGGAATATCTTGATCTTGTTTAGGAAGTGGAATGTCAATGGGATTTGAAAGGACATTGTGTTCATGAAATGGAAGGGGATCATTTGGGATTGGATGAACTGGGATATCTTGATCTTGCCCGGGGAATGGAGTGTCAATAGGACTTTGGATAGGATGGACAAGAATAGGGGAATCATCATGAGTTTCTAGGAAGATGGGGTCTTGGTCAACAATTGGATGGGATGATAAGGTTTCGGGATCTTGATCTTGATTTTCTTTAGGACTCATTTCTTCATGCTCTAAATTATCCTCTTGACATAGGGTTGGACTTTGGATATGCATGGGGGATTTTGGCGAGGTATCAATGCTTTGGCACGAAGGGGATGCACTTTGAACATTTGTGATGGATTCTGACAAGGAATCAATGCTTGAACATGAGGAAGAGGGACTTCGAATGGGGTCCTCTAGAATAGGTAATGGCAATAAAGTGCATGGTGGCATTGGGTCTTGTATTTCTGAAACATGACAAGGATGTGCATCATGAATTGGATTATCTTGGCAATCAATTATGGATAGCACTTGGGTAATTGCAACCTTGGGTGTATTGTTTGATGAGGACAATATAGAAGGTTCTTGTGAAACTTCTAAAGGTGTAGGGATAGATGCCACTGGAGAGTTAATTTGCTTGTGGGGGGATGAGGCATTGCTAGACATAAGTGTATTATTTTGATCTTCCTCAAAGAACTCACTTGGTAGTTTCCTTAAGAGCATTGCAATAAAGCCACCTTTCTTTCGAGGTTTTGACATGATTGGACCTGGAATTTGAACTTGTTTGGAAAGAATTTGGTTTTGGTTTGATGTCATGTTTTGATTTCGAACTAGATGTTGATCAAATTGGTTTGACATGTTCAAAATTTGGCTTGGTGTGTGCTGCAACCTTTGTTTTTGAATGTTTGGTTGTTGTTGTTGACATTTATATTCCACCATTGGTTGAACCATTTGTTGACATTGTATAGTTGGTTGGACATATTGTTGAAATTGGACCATTGGTTGTGTTGGTTGAATATGTTGAACAATTGGTTGAACCATTGGTTGTGATGGTTGAAAATCTGATTGATAGTAAACACCTTCTTGTTCTTGTTGTGGAGGCACATAATGTTGAAATTGATGTTGTCTCCTTTCTTGAAATTGTTTCATCATCTCTATTTGGGAGAGGAGAGCTGGTATGTCTGATCGTTCAATAAGAGATCTTACATCAATTGGCTCAATCTTTAGATTTCGACCTGGAAATTTTTGAAACACTTTAGACATTTGTGATCTATTCTTCACAATGTTTTTCACTCTTTGTTCCAAAATCTCATTTTCTTGAGCTAGTTTCTCCTCTAGTTTTTGTATTTGGAGACTTGTTTCATCATAAAAAGTTTGATCAATACTGCCTTGTTGTTGGGTTGGATAGAATTGTGATTGCATTGTCGGTTGATATGTCAAACTTTGTTGCATCATTGGTACTTGGAACCTTGTTTCAATAGACATGTCACTATGCAAATACAATATTTTTAGAATTTTTCAAGGATAATGTATGATATGCAACTAAATGCAAACTAAATGAATGAGAATGCAATCTATGGCAAGAGTGCAACCTATGTTTTTGGTTGTTTTTCAAGATTTTGACAAACTTTTTGGAATGCAAATCTCAAAAGAGACCCTTAGGAAATTGAAATGATGTCTAGACCTCAAAGGACAAAAGGACCAAGTGACAATAGGACAAAATGACAATGTCTCCCCTATATGCTTGGATACTAAGCTAGGTTTGACGAAATGACATTGATGACAAAAAGACAAAAGTTGGATAAGGTCTAGACTTCCTAACAATGACTTAGGGTTTATCAAAGATCTGGATTACTCAAGTATGACAAAACCTAGTTTTGACACTATATGCTAAGGGACAATTACTATGCAAATTACCCTAATATGATATGATAATGACCTAAACTTAATGAAGAGACCTAGGGTATGCAAAGTATGACAATGGTATAACTTTAATGCAAGAGGACACATGCAAATGAATGACCCTTATTGATATGCAAAGGAGTATGACCTAGGTGAAACTTAACCTTGGTAATTGACAATGAATTTGCAAAATGCAAACCTAGGATGAACCTAAATCTAAGTGACATGAATGTTTACAAGATTTTGAACAATGTTTGACAACCATGTTTGAAGGTGTTTGAACTTTGTTGGATGAAATGTTCTTGTGTTTAACCTTGTTTTGAATCTTTGCCTTGTTCTTGAAATGAGATGCAATTCAACTTTTGACAAGCAAAGAAGACAAGATATTTCAACTTAGACTCAAGACAATCATGCTCATTCACACATTTCTTATGGTAGGCAAAGACATTAGGTACTTGAGAGGTAGACTCATTATGGGATTCAAGGAGAATACATAGATGCTTGACCCCACGGGCTCCCCTCCACGGCACTCACTTCTCAGGGTAGCCAAGCATCAGTCCCCATGGAAATCTCCCCATTGCGAACTTAGTATCTCTTCCAAGTATCCGAACTTGTCCTTCTCAAGCAACTAGAAGGGTTTTTGGCTTCTAAAAACAAGGTGTTTAGTAAGGATTTCTGTTAAGCGTTACTCCTTGATGTCACGCAAGCGTGATTGAGACATTAAGCCCATCAAGATACCAAACAAATGTAGTCGCGCAAGCACGATTTAGACCAAGAGGCCCTACTCAGATGTTGATATGAGAAAGAGTTCAAGGGTCATCACTTCCCAAGTAACTACAATTCCCACGTAACACTTCCTTCAAAGCTTTCGCTCATCGGGTATTTTTTTATAGTGAGTTAGAATGCCAAGGTATTCTAGCCGTACTCACTTTGGGTCGTTCCCTTCTCACGATTATCACTTGCTTGCAAAAAGCAAAGTGGTCGGGAAGGCAGGCCCTCTAAAGGAGACACACAATCAAAGACAAAAGCATGGTATCGAAGATCTGGATTTCTGATCACCCTGAAAGGATGAGAGCATACTCTCCTACTCCAATGTCACACTCAACAATCAAAGCAAAAACATGTTCATTCCAACCTATTAGAAATCACTAGGTGCCTAAAACATTTAAAGACAAACACCAAGTTTAATTGTTTCTCCAAGGCAACCTACAAAACCCAAGTTAGAAGTTTGATTTCTTGTCTTTGACTATCGATTCTGCATAACACATGTTAGTAGTTTGATTTATTGTCTTTGCCATGCGTATGCCAAGATTCTGCACAGATAATTAGTACCAAAATCCAAAGCACAAAAAACAAAATGCAAAAACTAAACCAATTTCAAGTAAAACACTACATTTTTACCCCTGTTCTGGACTTTACACAGGCTCAGAACCCATGACACAGGCACAGAACCCATTACACAGGCATAGAACCCATTACACAAGCGCAAAATGTCTTCAACACAGGCGCAGAATGCTCAACACAGGTGCAGGTTGCTCAACACAGGCGCATAAGTCTCCAGAAAACCCTGCACGACCCTGTTTTTGGGTTTTTTGGCCTGCAAATCAACTTGAAAGTACTCAAAAACACCATAAAGAGGTTAGAAGGTTAGTGTTCACCAATTTCAAGTAAAACACTGCATTTTTACCCCTGTTCTGGACTTTACACAGGCGCAGAACCCATGACACAGGTGCAGAACCCATTACACAAGCTCAGAATGTCTTCAACACAGGCGTAGAATGCTCAACACAGGTGCAGGTTGCTCAACACAGGCGCAGAAGTCTCCAGAAAACCCTCCATGACCCTTTTTTTGGGTTTTTTGGCCTGCAAATCAACTTGAAAGCACTCAAAAACACCATAAAGAGGTTAGAAGGTTAGTGTTCACGTCGGGTTCACCAATTAATGTAGCATAGGAATCTGGAAATCATCAAAGCAAGATAAACATACTAATCATTAGCTCAATCACAAAAGCTTAAATGTAATGATCTATCCTAAACACATTCAAAACTAAAGATTATGCAAACCAAATGTGGATCTGAATGCTTCCTTCATGCGACTCCATTGTCCTTCTTTCTTCTCCAAATAGTTTTGTTGTGGATCTCACCTTCAAGTGCATAAACCTAATGTGAAAGCAAGATTGACATTGACACAAGAGTACTCGAAGCGTGATTTGACAAAGTGATTAGAAATTCGACAATCTGATTAGGGTTCAAGAATCAAGGGATTGATTGAAGAAATTCATCCAATTTATAGATAAATTGGAGAAAAGACAAGATTAGCATGATTCAATTCAAATGGAAATTGCAAATCAATTATGTCAATTATGACAAATTTATGACAAATTATGCACCTTCTATGCAAAGTTTGTTGATTGATGATTTATGACAATTTATGACAAATTTCTATGTCAAAAATTGATTGATTGTCAATTATGATGAATTATGACAAATTGACATGTCATTTCCATGAATTTAGGAGAGAAATAGGAGGAAATTGAAATTAGGAATTAGAAAATTAGGAAATTAGAGAATTAAGAATTTAGGAATTAAGAAATTGATGGAAATTAGACATTAGGTAAATTAATTAATAATTTATCATTTATTAATTAATTCACAAAGAGGAATAATTAGCCAATTAAATGAACATTTAATTGTAATCAGAAGACTTAGGATAAATAAATAATTTATTAATCCTAAAGGAAGAAATGACACACAAGGTTAAATGATTAAATCATGAAACCCTAGAAGACGAATTAGCAATGCGGGAATGACAATTAGGTCTTGATAAAGGATAATTGATATCGATTTGATTTGATTTTGGATTGACAAATGACCAATGTGATAAATGATTTGATTGATAAAATGTGCCAATTGACGAGGAACAATGACTAATTGATCCAAATTGACATAATTGAGACAGACAACGATCGATGATAAATTTATCGCAAGATGACAAAATTGACAAGAGGACAAGGATTGATGACAAAATAGATTGCAAGACGACAGGATTGAAAATAACCACGATTGATGACAAATCAATCGCAAAATGACAAGATCGAACATGACAACGACCGATGACAAATCGATCGTTAATCGACAAGATTGAAGGATTGATAATAAATCGACAAGATTGAAGGATTGATAATAAATCGACAAGATTGATAAGAGGACAACGATCGATGACAAATCGATCGCAAGATTGATAGGAGGACAAAACCCTAATTAGGATTGACGATGTCCAAAATAATGACAAATGAGCATGCACATTGATGCAATAAGATAGAATCGATTAAAATCATGACTAGATAGTGTTGTTGACAAGACCAAATTCGAGAGCGAGATAACTGAAGAATGTAGAAGAATGAATCGATGTTCGTAAACAATAAAAACCAAGTACGAATCATAGGAGAAATGTTAATGCGATGCAAAAACCTAAAATGAGGCAATGCGCAAATGTTAAAGTATGACTCCGCAAGCGTTGACCATTTTTAGGTGTCTACAAATATATTGGGTGGCTTTTGGAGTGTTGATTTTTCCTCTCATAAGGCTTTTCCAGAACATATATATTATTGTGTTATGTCATAGATGTCATTTATGTTATTTTTATTTAATTTTGTAATTATTTAAAAGATCTGAAAAAGTTTCTGCATTACCCTCCTTTCAAAATTAGTGTAGGAAGTTGTTTTTGTGACCTAACTTCCTTATGTTGAGACCTATAATCATCTCTTCAGATGCTTTAAGCTTCATTTTTTTAATTTACTTCCTCAATATCTTTAGATCATCTAGTGTAGTGATGAGTTCACCTTCTAGATCAACTTCTACTTATACTTCTTTCTCTCTGAAGTTCACATTTTCTACATCCTCTAAGATGTCCATTACCATGAATAGAGCCTCTTCTCTTTCAATTTTAGAAGTGTAATGATCACATTCATTACATAAACTATTTTCCTCTTTAAAATAAAGGTTTTTCTTACATTTATGATAATTCTTATCCTTATGATTTGACTCCTTATAGATCTTCTTAAAATGATAAGATTTATTTCCTTTCTTTTATCATGACCTTTTTTTCTCATCACTATTTCAATTTTCACTTAAAGAACATTTAGAACCATAATGGCATATTTTACCATAATTGAATTGATGCATGAGGATTTAGGGTGTAAGAGAAATCTTGCATCACCCAAAAATATTATCTTTTTCGTAGGGTTTCTATTTTTAGTAAGTTGGAATTTGTGTATGGATATGAGATATTTCATAGACCTCTAAAATGGTGAAATGAAGCCAATATTGAAGAAATCACTTCAATAACATTTGTCATTTGTGAGATATTAATATTTTTACTTTTTAAAATCTCTAAAAAATATTCAAAGTTCAATTTGAGGAACTTAAAGGCTCTAGAAAATTTGAGGAACTTAAAGGCTCTAGCTGGGGATCAAAATTAGTTGAAAATTAAAATATACTTTTTACACATATTTTATGGAAAGGTATTTTTCTAAGAGATTTCCACTGATATATAATGACTGAAAATCTAATGGTCATATCAAAATTTATGATCTTAGGAAGTTGCACTACCAAAATTAGAAATTTCAAAATATCTTCTAGAGAGGACTTACACTTTCTAGAATATTTTGGGGTAGTGAATGAGGGTAATAGAGGATGATTCAGTAGTTCAAATTGTGGCTTTGAATTACAAATTTTTGTAATAAAAAAGCCCATATGATTGTAGTTTGTAATATTTTGAACATTGTAACTTTAGTTCATTGAGATAAAAGAAAGCTTGTGTTTATTTCTTGCATTTTTTGTTTTATTTATTTTTTGTTGTTGTTTGTTTAAGTTTGTAAGGAGAGTATCCTTCATCATAAATCATTTGAAAGATAACTTACCTTTGTACTTACCATAGCCTTCAACTTCCTTACAAAATTGGCTTCTTCAACTTCAAACTCATTACTAGGATCAAAATATTCATTCTTCTTTGATTCTTTGAAGGTTGCCTCTCTATTTGATGACTTTCATCTATAGTTCTCATTACATATGCAATTAGTATTTTATGTAGTTCATCCATTGTTAGAGTATTTAGATCTTTGGCTTCTTTATCTATAAAATATTTTGAATCAAACCTTTGGGGAATGGATCTAAGTATCTTCCTCACAATCACTAGGTACTTTTGAATTCATGTTGAGTTAAATAATAACTAAGGAAATCAATCCATAGTGCCTCATAATAAAAACATGTAGTTTTATAAAAAACCCTTTCCCAACATCATCAATATAATTGATTATGGATCTAGTTATTGAAATTTCATATTTTTTCACCCTATCATCACTATGAATCATAGCCCCTTTGATAATACCAATTTCTAATTATTTTACCATTTATTTCATGACTTTCTTTTTACTCATGAAGACAACAATATTACTCTTGTTTAATATTTACAATGAATTTTTTTTTTCAAACATCATTTTCAACAAGATTCCTTTATATTTTTTATTGTATTTTGAAAAGTTTTGAGTAACACATGTTTTTCCGAACACCCTAGGTTGTTACTATTCATATACAAGCTAGTCCCAAGGGGTTTTCACATAATGATATATCATTCCCATTTATGATTTTAAAGTTAGGATTATCCTTAAACATTCTTAAGGTAAGTAAGGCCAAACTATACCCTAAATCATCCTCTAATGTGCTAAATTTATCCATCACTATATGGTGGAAATTATAGCTTACTATGAGTACCAATTGTTACTCAAGATGGGTAATTGCACCATTGAATCATTTACCACCAAATCTACAAGTTCATCGTATGAGCACCATGATGAATTATTTATCATGTATGAACTCTTTAGAGAGAAACAACCACATTGTCAAATGGATGAAGCATCTATAAAAATGAAAATCTCATTGAGCCTATTATTTATCTCTCTCATATTTTTTCATGCTCTTGAATATAATGATCTCAATTGTCACTTTCCTGAATCAAAATGTGATTTGTCTTTTCTATCATTATCTGAATTTACTTGTACATCCATTTATTTCACCTATTAAACCATGAATTACCTTCTCTAAGTTAAAAGAATTCACTAAACCACAACCATTCTCACCCTAAATACACTTCTATCCCTTCCCATTATTATATCCAACCCTTGTTACTCACAAAAACACTGCTATATTAAATATCCCTTTCTATGTAAAATTCTTATCATAAACTTGTTCATCATACATCCCCCAAAACCATTTCCTCTAAGGATGGAATAAAAATTAAACCCTCTCAAATAGAAATTCATCATAAACATATACTTGAAGTTGACTTGTTGTAGCTTAGTGCTTCTTGTACTAAGATCTACTCTTGATAGAAAAATATTTGCTCTTAAATTAGAATGATAACTTAATATGTAAGGATTGGATGATCAAATGAATTAAAGGTGATGTCTTATATAGGGTCATCGAGGTATTTTTTGCATTTAGGTTGACTTACAATGGTCATTTCCACAAACTGAGACTAGATTCCACAACATTAAGGCCAATGTGTTAATCTCCTAAATTTTTAGCCAAAAACTATTAGACACTTCTAACTTTTGAACAATGTCATGACAAAATAGGTTTCACTTTTGTGGAAAGTGATATAAGAGGGCCCTAATATTGGATATAGAAATTTAGTATGAATCAATAACATTTAAGTAGGTAATAAAGTGCCTTGAAATTTAAATGACATAGAAGTCACACTAAAGTATGGCTCAAAAGAGGAGTCTGAAATTGTAAGGGTATTCAATTTATGACACTACATGAAGAAATAGATATGCTTTTAAAATAAATATGTATATATAAAGTAGATAGTTATTTTGAAGAATTTTTTTATTTATTAAATATATCTATGCTTGCAAAATGGATATCTATTTTTAAAATAAATATTTGTATTTACAAAAGCAAAATCTATAGATAATTTTTTAGAAAAAACATGTGTTTCTTGTTTTAGTTACCCTTGTCCCCATAACAAAAAAATTACCTTAGGATTGCATTGGAATTTCTCTCGGGAGTCCTAAACCTATTTTTCCATACAAACCATGGGTTGGTAGGTCATCATTGAATTTTGTCAATTGCAACCTTGATACTAATGGATATTTTTAATATTAAATTATATAAATGTGAAGGGTATATCTCCTAAATTTTCAAGTTACTAAAAAAAATACATGCTTCATTATAATTTTAACTAATTGAATCAATTTTTTACATACATTATGTTTGAATTTTTGATAAATAAATATTGAAAAACATTTATAGCTTGCAAACCATTTATCATTTTTCAAATCTAAAAGATATGACACACTTTAAACTGCGTTAAATATATACCTTTTTGAAATTTGAATTTGATATTTTTGACCAAGTTGGGTTAGTCAAAACAAAATTAGTATAATTGAAAAAGTAATTAAATTTTCATAACTAATTGTTTACTTGCAAAATATTGCAAAAAAAATTTCATCACATCTTCACATGTGCCCTTTTCCTATATTTTTTGAAAATTTTAATAGTGTCTTATTGAACTATCTACTATTTTACCAAATGAATATTATTTTATTTTATAAACTAGGTTCCTAACTACATTTAATTTCTCATGACTTTATTACTATCTTTTAAAAAATTGAGTAGATAACTAATTCAAATTTTTAATATTTTTTAATATTTTCATTACCACTTAAGGGTACTACTTAACCTATCACAACAATGCATTAATCCCCATGTTATCACTGTTTGAAAATGGATATTCTTGTTCCACAGTTGGCTAGAAGTCTGCAAAAAGTGAGTCTGGTATGGCCTTGTTGCCTCTATTTGTCTTAGGTCAGAAGAGGGTTTAAGGTTTGAGTTCTAACCCTTCCAGTGTTTGAGAAAAACCCTTATCATTCTATTTTTGCATTACTTTTGCCACTTAGTGAAGGGTCGGTCTGTCATGAGAAGTGTCCCCCCATTAGTTATTTACCTAGGTGATCCCTTAATTTTTTTAAAAATCTATGCGCCTTTACTTTACCTTGTTCTAATGTTTGTCGGGCCCCGTAAGTATTGTGCAACTCTTTGTTAATCTAGCGATTATCATTGTTTTGTTAAGCAAAGTTGCTAGCAGGTTAATGTTCACGAAATAGCAAAAAGCCTAGGCGGGCCCGACCAGATGGATTGACCATCAGATAAAAGAACCGCATCTTGTTTTAAATCCGACGGTTCACGTTGATTCGCTAGCTCAAGATACACACAGTATAAGTTATGTGAAACTGTGAAAGACTTGGCGGGTCCTAGAGACGAGTGGCTTTCTTTGGTTAAAGGATGACTGGTTTGGAAAATATCAACGGCTTGCGTTGATTCGTGGCCAGAAGATGCACGTGTTCTACCTTTCGCGAAGTAGCGAAAAGGTGGTGGGCCCAGGCGAGGTGGTCATAGAAAGGATAAACAACAGGCAAGTTCCTGATATCTAACGGCCCGCGTAGATTCACGAAGTCAAGATGATCGTGGGTTAGCCATTGCAAAATGGTGAAAGATAGGTGGCAATCACATGAAGGCATGACGTGGCAAGACAGATGATTCGTTGGAGCCCGTTTTTGAATTTGATTTGTGAATTCAATTCTGAGGTGATGGCCGAAGCATGCAGGATTAATTTCTAAAGTTCAATGCCAACTTGTCGTATTAGAGTCCACATCAACTTGAATGTCAACATCATTTCATTGAAGTCTGTTGCAAAACAATTGGTGCAGAGCAGTTATTCTTCAGGCAAATAACAGGTTTTTGTGCCTTTTCTTGATAATTATGGTCTGATTTTAGTCATTGTTGTGTGAATTATTTCATTAGAGGTCTATACAAGTTTCAATTGGTATAGTTGCATATTGAAGATGGCACCAAGAAGGGAGTTGACAAGAAAAGGGAATTACTAGGAAAGGAATATTTGTGATGATTTTCTGGAATAGTTAACCATGTCTACCAATGTCGGGGCCAAGGCCAAAGAATTAGTACCAAAGAACCCTCTTGGGGATAGCCTATATGATAAAGGAAATTGGTTAAGGGACCCAGAAATAGGGATGTTAGGTTTAGGACTGTTCAAAGTAGGTTTTGGGCAGAGACATTACCGCGCCCCTTTGAATAGCATATGGGAACTAGATGTGGGGAAGCTTGTGGTCCCTGGTGTATTCATGGATGTAGATTTGTTGACCCTGATTGCACAGAATTTTGACCCTATAGCTAGATGTATTAGGAGTGTGAAGGGATCAACCCTGATTGAAATAAAAGATGATGAATTCAGAAATGTGTTTAAACTCAGTGAGGCCTCAAATTTGTTAGAGCCTATTAACTTTGAGTAATTAGCCCAGATCTACAATGAACAAAGGGATCATCTTAGGAGTGGCCCATTGAAAGAATTCTTTGTTAAGATAGGAGGGTTGACAATTGTAGGCCCCAGTATAATGGAACCATTCTCCCTTAATTTGTTTACTCTAAGAGCTAAGGGTATGTATTGGGCACTGTGTCAAATCTTTGGAGAAGATGTTGAAAGAAACATGCCAACCCATTACATGTTGATGATTGCACAAATTCTAAACCCCTCCCTAGCAATAACATTTGATTATGCCCCATACCTTACTAATGCAATTCATGCAAGGTTAGTAGGGAGAAAAAATGGTAAGGTGGATAGGCCATTTGGATGGTATTCCCTATTAATGCATATGTTTTTGTTCAAAGGTGTTGACTAGTTTGCAAAGGAGATGGATTTGGTTAAGGTAAAAGATAAAGAAGAGATGCTTGTGCAACTTTGGAGCACTGTTTTATCCTGGGATTGAGAGGATGCTAGGTTTTTGAAGTTTGATAGATGCTTTGCATCTTAGATTAGATTTCTTTTATGCACTGAGAACCCTAGGATTCCTAAGGCTCTCTTGGGATTCCTCGGGCCTAAAGAGTTTGCTGAGGGTATTAAAATTCTTCACAATTGGGGAGACATGTATTTGTACCCTATTTCTACCATTTTTAGAGTGTATGGTTTTAGAGATACTCTCTATCCACTACCCTATCAAGTCCCATTGAAGATAGGAATTTCAGAAGTATTAAGACAAATTGGAGGAGTACAAAAGGCAGAGCTGACAAATAGGGGTAAAGGGACCATTTTCCCAACCATTACTATTTCCCATCATTTTGTAATCACTAAAGGTGGCTGGAAATATTTTGAAGAATTCTTTAAGCTGTTGGCATTATAATAGACAAGGGGAGATTATTGGCATTTCAATTAGGATATTGAGAAGGTTGTTGATGATTATGGATATAACTGATTAAGGATGTTTACTGTCTTAACAATATTATTTTGTCATTGACGTCAAGAAATTGATTTTTTGATTTAGTATGATGTTGCCATATCTTAAGAAGTATGTTTTGAAGAGAATTAAGATGTCAGTAAAAGACACAAAAAGAATGTGATGAATAAGGGGAGGAATAAGTTATTCAATGGGAAACTATTACTGAGTTATACAATGATGAGATCATGATGTTTAGATTATTTTGATATCCTACATATACTATTGTTTGTAAGGTTAATACTATACTATGTTACCAAGCAAAGAACCTAGTCAGTAAACCCTAAGGTTATCGCTATCGGTTAATGAAGGTGGAATGTCTACCGAGTGAAGTTTACTATTTACCGAGTTGCAACCGAGTAATAATAGAATGCATTGGATGAATACATGCATTATTTGATGAATGAAGCTGATGAGATGGATATGATTAAATGATTAATACAACATGTATGAAGTTTGTTAAGGATCTATGACAATGGAAGATCGACAGGAAGATCTATAGCTCAGATTGAACCGCAATACCCTAGCACAAGTTCCAAGAAATGTATGCAAGTTCCAAGGTGAGGTAAAACATTTTCAGATCGAAAGGATACATTGAACCTAGTCAGGATTGAAGTTTTGATGGCTATGATTGATCATGGGAAATGTGATCAAAGAGATTAAGCGGTTAGCAAATTGTTTATAAATAAGGAACTATTGATAAACAATGTATGTGGGCAAGTGTAAGCATAGGGATGCTACATAGTGATTACTGAGCTCAGAGGCTTGAAGACCTGTTTGAATAATAGAGTAAGGAGCCCAACAAAGGGACAAGATAAGTCCTATGACTAGATTGTATTAAGCAAATAAGAATCTGCTTTAGCATTTTAGATGCAAAGTTGCAGACATACTCATTATTGTTGTTTATTTGTAAGTGACAGAAAATCTCTTAACCAAGTGGACTTAACAGTCTTATTTGTAAACCCTCTAGCAAGGTGACATTTTGATTGATTGTTTGAAACGCTTTAACAAGGTCACTTCTAACAAAGTGAAGATCCTAACAGATCTGAGGGAAATCCCTTAACCGAGTCACATCTAGCAATGTGTTTGTAATCTTTAACAGGATTTTCTTTTAACCGAGCATACTCTAGAACAGTATATTTCTTAGTGGGTCCAAAATCCCATAGTGGTTTTTGCCTATTTGGGTTTCCACGTTAATTCTGGTGTTTTATGTTTTGTGGTGTTATCTATTTACGAGTTTACATGTTTTACAGTTTTGGTTACATATATCTGTTAAACCTACCGAGGTTGAATTTGTTGAATATATTGAAGTTTAAGTTTGTATGATTCACCCCCCGCTCTCATCTTATTAACAATTGGTATCAGAGCTTTGGACTCCTGAAGAAAAGTTTAAAGGTACTTGAGGCAAAGATCCAAAGATGTATAAGAGGGATGCACCGAAGCTGAACAAGTCAAGTTTCTCTACATGGCAGAAAAGGATGAAGCTACACCTATCAGGAATTGGAGAATATGTTGTATATTATCTGGAGAATGATTTCATTACACCTAGCACCTATCCATTGACAATGGAAGAGATATAGGCAAAGCAAGAACATATTCAAGCAATGATTTAAATAACATTTGCATTGATTGACTCAGAGTTTAATGATCTAGAAGGCTACAATGATGCCAAGGCAATGTGGGACAAGCTCATATCTGTGTATGGTGGTGATGAACATGTTCCAAGAGAAAAAGTGGACAGTCTAAGAGGACAACTTGAATCTATGAGAATGAATGAAGGTGAGAACATAACCCAGTATAATACAAGGTTAAAGGAGATTGTCAATCAAATCAAAGGAGCAGGAGGAACCATTGAGGAGAAGGATGTCACAAGTAAGTTATAAAGAACCCTTCTACCTGCTTATGCAATCTGAGTCTCTGCAATCAATGAATTGAGGTTTGTACCCAATATGCTAGTTTCTTTGGATGCTACTATTGGTAAGCTACATGTATTTGAGTTAAGTAACTTTGATAACAGTGGGTCTTCGATAAATAAAGTTGAGTCTGCATTTAGTTCTTTTCATCTTGATGAATCTAATGATTACAATGATAGAAAGTATAAGTATTCTGAAGGGAATCACAGTGGAGCAAGTGAAAGATTTTGCAAAAACATGGACGAGGTACACAAACTTTATGAAGAAATCAGAAAGCGAGAAGAGTTTGAAGCACTATTAGCTAGAAGGCTACTGAGAGGAAAAGGTAAGTACAAAGGAAAGTTGCCTTTGAAATGTTTTAACTATGATAGAATAGGACATATGGCTTCTAATTGTCCTGAAAAAAGAATCTAGTGAAAAGAGAGATTACCGAGATGACAGACAGAAAGATAATCATTACAGAGGACACCAAGACTTCAGAAGAAGAGATAAAAAGACGTGTCTAATAGTTGATGAGGAATCTAATGATGATAAATCAGATGAAACTGATACAGAGGAAGTTGTTTATGTGGCTATCAAAGATGGATCAGATGAAGAAAGGTATGAAGAAAAAGATTTAATATCTCACATAAATACTAATGATTCTTGGATCATAGATAGTGGATGCTCACATCACATGACAAGTGATAAACACAAGTTTGTTATATTAGAAGATTATGATGGAGGTTATGTAAGATTTGGTAATGATGCACCATGTCTAGTAAGAGGTAAAGGATCTATAACAATTCTTGACAATGCTAAATGTAATGATGTTTATTGGGTTGAAGGTTTAAAATACAATTTTTTGAGTGTAGCACAGCTAAACAATATAGGATACTGAATAGAGTTTCAGAAAGGAATTGTCAAAGTTCATGACAAGCATGGAAAGTTAGCAGCTACCAGGACACAAACAAAAGGTAACACATTTCACCTTGACTCAACTCAGAATAAGTGTCTATATGGAAAGATTTATGATACCTGGTTATGACATAAAAGGTTTTGTCATGTAAATTTTGATAATCTAATCAAAATAAGCAAGAAGCACCGAGTAAGAGGTCTACTGAGTCTTGAGAAACTTGAGAATGCTATGTGTCAAGGATGCCAGATGGGTAAGATGACAAGATCAAGCTTTACAAGTAAGTCCTACACTTCTAAGGGAATTTTAGATCTTGTGCATACTGATCTTTGTGGTCCTATGAAAGTTCAAAGTTATTATGGTGATAAGTATTTCATATTATTTGTGGATGATTACTCAAGGATGATGTCAGTAATGTCTTTAAAAGAAAAATCAGAAGCTTTTCAAATGTTTAAATGGTACATGGCAAGAGTTGAAAATGAAATAGGAAGACAACTGAAATGTCATAGATCTGATAGAGGAGGAGATTTCATTTCTCATGAGTTCAACTTATTCTGCAACAATCATAGTATTAAAAGACAAGTCTCTGCACCAAGAACTCCACAACAAAATGGAATTGCTGAGAGAAGAAATGGATCTATTGTGGATTATGCCAAAACCCTGATGATTGAAAAGAAAGTACCACAAAAATTTTGGAGAGAAGCAATAAGCACTGTTATTTACACCCTAAACCAAGTACAACTGAAGAAAGGAACTTTGAAGACACCATATGAAATCCGGTATGACAAGAAACCTAATGTAAGTTACTTTAAAATCTTTGGAAGTAGATGCTATGTTCACAAAGATGACAGAAATGGTAAGTTTGATCAGAAAAGTGAAGAAGGAACATTTCTTGGTTATTCTTCTAGAAGCAAAGCTTTTAAATGTTTGATCAAATCATCTAACAAAATAGTAGAAAGTGCAAATGTGAAAATTGATGAATTTGCAAGAAATAAATGATGAAGGAAACTCCAAAGAACAAGAAGATTATGAAGGATTTGTATATGTTCAATAGAGAAGTCCTACTGAGAAAACTGCTGAAGGAAATGAAGAGAATATCTAGTTACCGAGTGATGAAGAAGATCATACAGAATCTACTAAGCCTATATTAGCCAAGTATGTTAGAAGGAATCATGCATCAAGTCAGATTATAGGAGATAAGAATGATCCAGTGATGACAAGGAACAAACTGAGACAAAACACATGTTTGATATCTGAATTGAACCAAGGATAGTGAAAGAGGCATTTAACAGTGAAGAATGGATAAATGCTATGACAGAAGAGATTGATCAAATCAAGAAGAATGACACATGGACACTGGTCCCAAGACCGAAGGACAAAATTGTAATCGGTATAAAGTGGATTTTTCAGAAACAAGCTAAATGAAAAAGGTGAGGTCATTCGAAATAAAGTAAGACTAGTTTGCAAAGGTTATGCTCAAGAAGAAGGAATTGATTATGGTGAGACTTTTGCACCTGTGGCAAGACTTGAAGGAGTAAGAACATTGTTGGCATATGTTGCTTACAACAATTTCAAAGTATATCAAATGGATGTCAAATCTGCATTTCTGAATGGTATATTAGAAGAAGAAGTTTTTATTGAACAACCTGAAGGATTTGTTGAAGGAGAGAATAGAGATCAGGTATGTAAACTGAACAAAGCTTTATATGGTCTAAAGCAAGCACCTAGAGCATTGTATGAAAGATTGCACTCTTATTTAATCAAGATTGGTTTAATAAGAACTAGTGAAAACAGTAATATGTACATGAAGAATGATGAAGACAATGGAATACTAATCTCAGCCATATTTGTTGATGACATTATATTTTGTGGAAATGACTCTTTATGCAAGAACTTTGGAAATGAAATGTGCAAAGAATTTGAGATGTCATTAATCGGTAAAATAAAGTATTTTATAGGTCTACAAAAACTGCAAATGAAAGATGAGATCTTCATTACTCAATCCAAGTACATAAAGGAAATCTTGAAGAAATTTGGAATGGATGATTCAAAACCAGTAAGTACTCCTATGACTACCAACTGTAAACTATCAAAGAATGATGAATCCGCATCTGTTGATGAGACACTTTACTGATCTATTATTGGAAAGTTGCAATATGTTGTTCACAGCAGGCCAGATATAGCACATGCAGTAGGTATAGTTGCAAGATTTTCTGCAGATCCCAAGGAAACACATATGACAGCAATCAAGAGAATTTTCAGATACTTGAAAGGCACTGAGGATTATGGCTTAGTATATGAAAACAAGAATAATTTTGATTTAAAAGTTTAAACTGATGCTGATTGGGCAGGCAACATAGATGACAGGAAAAGCACAAGTGGTGGAAATTTCTTTTTAGGAGAAAGACTAGTAAGTTGGCTTAGCAAGAAACAAGGATGTATTTCATAGTCAACGACAGAAGCTGAATATGTTGCTGCAGCATTGAATTGTACCAATATAGCATGGATCAAACAACTGTTGGAAGGCATAAATGAGAAAGTTACCAAGCTAGTAACTATATTCTGTGATAATACTAGTGCCATTAACATTTCAAAGAATCCAGTGATGCACTCTAAGACAAAGCATATACCTATCAAATATCATTATCTTAGAGAAGAAGTTCAAGAGAAGAAAGTGGTGTTGGAGTATGTTAGCTCAAAGGAACAAATAGCAGATATCTTCACCAAGCCACTGCCAAGGGACACTTTTGAGTATCTCAGAAGTAAGTTAGGGTTCCTACCCCTATCTTCTACTCACTGACCAAGTTCGGTGAAAGCATCAATTTGATGACTCTAAAGAATACCTTTTAGGAGTTGATGTTGATTTACACACTTTAGGAGATTTTCTAAAGGTGTGCAAGAAACAAAAACAAGGAACAAGAATTGAAGACAAAATGCTCTGACCGAGACTGAGTTGATACCGAACAACAAAGGAATTACTTCACACAGGAAGAAAATATGTATTAGTTTTCTTTTGGCATTGTTGTCAAAGGGGGAGAAGACTAATGTATGGGGGAGAAAACTAAAAGACTAATGACAGGGGGAGAGCATTTTAGCAACCTGAGCAATCACAACAATCTAAATTTGAATCATTTAGGTCAAATCAAATTAATTGGTTTTGCCATCAATGCCAAAGGGGGAGATTTTTGGCATTATAACAAACAAGGGGAGATTGTTGGCATTTCAATTAGGATATTGAGAAGGTTGTTGATGATTATGGATATAACTGATTAAGGATGTTTACTGTCTTAACAATATTATTTTGTCATTGATGTCAAGAAATTGATTTTCTGATTTAGTATGATGTTGCCATATCTTAAGAAGTATGTTTTGAAGAGAATTAAGATGTCGGTAAAAGACACAGAAAGAATTTGATGAATAAGGGGAGGAATAAATTATTCAATGGGCAACTATTACCGAGTTAGACAATGATGAGATCATGATGCTTAGATTGTTTTGATATCCTACATATACTATTGTTTGTAAGGTTAATACTATACTATGTTACTGAGCAAAGAACCTAGTCGGTAAACCCTAAGGAACCTGGTCGGTAAACCCTAAGGTTATTGCTATCGGTTAATGAAGGCAGAATATCTACCGAGTGAAGTTTAGTATTTACTGAGTTGCAACCGAGTAATAACATAATGCATTGGATGAATACATGCATTATTTAATGATGGAAGTTGATGAGTTGGATATGATTAAATGATTAATACAACATGTATGAAGTTTGTTAAGGATCTATGGCAATGGAAGATCGGCAGGAAGATCTATAGTTCAGATTGAACCGCAATACCTAGCACAAGTTCCAAGAAATGTATGAAAGTTCCAAGGCGAGGTAAAATATTTTTAGATCGAAAGGATACATTGAACCTAGTCAAGATTTAAGATCTGATGGATATGATTGATAATGGGAAATGTGATCAAAGAGATTAAGCAATTAGAAAATTGTTTATAAATAAGGAACTATTGATAAACAATGTATGTGGGCAAGTGTAAGCACAGGGATGCTACATAGTGATTACCGAGCTCAGAAGCTTGAAGACCTGTTTGAATAACAGAGTAAGGAGCCCAACAGAGGGACAAGATAAGTCCTATGACTAGATTGTATTGAGCAAATAAGAATCTGCTTTAGCAGTTTAGATGCAAAGCTGTAGACATACTCATTACTGTTGTTTATTTGTAAGTGACAGAAAATCTCTTAACTGAGTGGACCTAACAATCTTATTTGTAAATCCTCTAGCAAGGTGACATTTTGATTGAGTGTTTGAAACCCTTTAACAAGGTCACTTCTAACAAAGTGAAGATCCTAACAGATCTGAGGGAAATCCCTTAACCGGGTCACAGCTAGCAATGTGTTTTTAATCTTTAACAGGATTTTCTTTTAACCGAGCATACTCTAGAAGAGTATATTTCTTAGTGGGTCCGAAATCCCGCAGTGGTTTTTCCCTATTTGGGTTTCCATGTTAAATCTAGTGTTTTATATTTTGTGGTGTTATCTATTTATGAGTTTACATGTTTTACAGTTTTGGTTACATATATCTGTTACAGCTACCGAGGTTGAATCTGTTGAATATATTGAAGTTTAAGTTTGTATGATTCACCCCCCCCCCCCCCCCCCTCTCATCTTATTAACATAAGCCATATAGGTTGTCAACTGTAGTTTCAGGATGTGCAGACCTTGAAGATTTTTTCAACGACATTTTTAGAAAGAGGGCAGTGTGTAAAGATAGGCCTCACCAATTTCAGTTCCTTGAAGATTTAATTAGAAATGAATTTAGTTTGGATGAGCAAGAACTGAGAAAAGACAAGTGGGTTGCATATAAGAGGGCTCTTGATTTCATTCATCAATTTGATAGCAGTTATGACCCTCTCTCTAGTTTCAATCCCTTTGAGGAGAAAATCAAATTCTTGGTTCTTTATTTTGAAGACATCATGCAAACCTTGAAAGAAAAAATGGAGGCTATAATGGAAAATAATCTTGACAAGGTTAAATTGGTCCTAGCTAAGCCTTCTTTTGCTAAGACTATCCCACCTGGTGATTATGTGTTGAATAAGAGATCAAAGTATAGTGTGATGATGCTAGTGATAGGTGAGCCTTCCTCTTCAAGAGGGAAAAGAGAAATTGAGGATGTCATTGACATCCAAGATTCCCCTAAAAGGCAAAGAGTGGGAAAGGAAGTTGAAACTGATGAGCCTTAGTATTCTCCATCTCAATCCCCTATCCACATAGGAGATGAGCAAGCGGTGTCTGAACAATTATTACAATTAAGGAGTCTCAGTGAGATTGCCTATACCTATGAGGAGACCCAAGGGGGGATAACAGAAGAACCACCTAGTGCTGAAATGAACTTGACTGAGGGTGAGTTAAAAGGAGAAGAGTTGGACCTTACTGTTAAGCAAGCCAGTGAGGAATTCCTGGCTAACAGTAATTTTGTTACAATAGGAGCTTTCATGCAACTTGTGTGGAAGCAAAATATGGAGCAATTCAAGGTCAGATGTGAGCAAAGGAAGAATGAACAACCTCTTAGAAATGTAGCTCAGGTACATGAAGAAATAAAGCAAGAAATGACTAAAGAGTTTAAGACTATTACTCCTAAGAAGGGAAGAGAGATGGTGTCTAAAGCTAGTGTTTTAATCCTCCCTAAATGGGATATAGCTGATGCTCTTATTCTTGAAGCAGCGAGGAAGGAAACAAAACCTATGGAAGCAGTGACCTTCAGCAAAGATAATGCTGCCTTAGTCATGAGGTCACTGAAGAAGGATGAGAACAAAAGGAGGAAAGGTGTATCAGATTCTAGTCTCCTAGGAGGCATGATTGTTAAGAGAGTCCAAGATATAGGGGTAGTGGAAGCTACAAGCATAGTATTGGAAACTACAAAGTTTAGTGTGGTAGTAGAAGAAAAAGAGGCAAAAGAAAGAGCTAATCTCCAATTGAAATTGGAGACAATTTTAAAGGCTTACAATGAGGCCAAAGAAGGAATAACCAACAAAGACAGAATTATTACTAGACTTTAGAGTCAGTTGGCAGGTCAGCACCATCCAGGTGAATCCTCTACACACATTATAGCTTCCTCTCCAGCAAGACCTCCGCCTACTAGTCCCATTATAGAATATCCCCCTTCTCCTATGCCTTCTGGTTTCCAATAATGACCACAATCTTGAAGTTTTTTGATTTTGTCAAGGCAACCACTATATACATTAATATGAAGAGGATTCTAGATGTTCTGATCAAATTTAGAGAGGATGAAGCCACCTTGGAACCAATCCTTAATAAGTGGATCCCTAGACGTAAGGAGTTAGAGCTCATGTGTTCATCCCATGCAGATGCAGAGGAGAATGGCAATCTTAGGTCCACTAGTGAGTTTATAAAAGAGATGAATATACTCTCAGAGGAAAGGGCAGGTGTAAAAAGACCGCTAGAAGAGCTGGACCACAAATTATCCCTAAGGGTTAATGAAATTATTAACACTAATGAAACATCCTTATTTGTCCAAACAATTGAAGAAATTGAAAAAGTGAAATCACACTTTGGTTTCATAGAAACAGAAATTGGGAAGTTAAGGGTTATTTGGAAAAGGCTAGAAGGAATGAAATAGAAGATTGTTAGCTTTGCTTGGCCAAGTGATGACATGTTCCAAGAGTGGAAGAGCAAATATGTCAGACAAAAGGAAGATGCTGCAGAGCAGGTAGAAGAGGTTTCAACAGAACAACAAATAGAAGAGGTCGTTGATATTGAAAAAGACTTGTAACTATTTCTTGGAGAGTATCACAGTTTGTAACAAACTTTTTGAGGAATCTCTGAAGCTTGTATACATCCATAATTTTATAAATGAATACGAGGACTAGTGTAAAAGGGATCACAAGAATTTTGTAAAGAAACTCTACAGAAATATATATGGGTTTTTCTAGTTATTAGAGAAAATACTTTGAGTTATGTAAGATTTTTTCAAAATGAATATCAATATGCAGATCAGGAAACTTTCGAGCCTAAACCTATGTTGTCTTCTAGTGTGCTTTCAATAATTTACTAGTTTCATTTGAGTAATCTAGGGTTATTCAACTAAAAATGGATTGTAATGCAATCTTTATGGATATGTTTCTTATCTTCTCTTCAGGAGAGAAATTAAATAGGCATGAAATATCTTTATCAGTAGGTTACTTTGTTTGAAGCTTTGAATTTGATAAACACTGTTTGGTTTAACAAGAAATAACTCTTATATATGTCAGGCATGTATGGGGTTAATAGAAGCCGAAGTGATGAGATGTATGGGGATGTTTAATTGTGAAATCCTTGCTTAATTTAGATGACTTTGTAGCCTAGATAAGGCACTGGTATCAGTTGTAGTTTTCTTTCTACATCTCTTGAGGATCAATACTGAAAATGAGCATAAGTTTTCCTTTATTATTTCAATTTATGTTGAGGCACTAAAATCCATAGGTTTTTGGACACTAGCTTACTATGTATCTCATTTAAAAGTGTGAAATTATTCACAAAAGGTATACCCGCCTAAACTTTGGATAAGTTCAAAGTGTAGAAGGTTCTCGAAACCCTGTCATATGTTACTCTAAGGTTCTTTTTTCCTTGATCTCTTCATTTGCAGACAGAGTTATTCATTTTCTTATAGGGGATAAGAGGGAATTAGAATTTGAGACTAACAAAAGTGGCAGCTCTACTAGGGAGAGTCATAGTGTGTATCTATGTCACAGATTGATGCCTAAATTATTTCAGAAGTTGTTCAGATATCTGCATTCTTGAAAATTGCCTGATCTTTGATTTGTGTTATCTTTCTCTTTGAAAATTTTTGTGATTTTTGTTTTAAAAAATTGGCAAGTTTTTTGTCTAAAGCTTGTTTTCTTTTTTCCCACAGTCTTTGTGGGTGGTGACTCTAACAAATATAACCAATCCTTTTAAAATAAGTGAAATTCTTTTTAGAAAACAAGCATAATGTAGAGAGGAAGGAACACTAGGTCTTTCATGAAGAAGCATCCTCATGAGACATTGCAAGAGGGATTACCTGAATAATCATGGAGAGGCCTGAAAAGATCAGTTGTACATGAGCCATCTAATGTTGCTTGGGTACAGAAGAGCATCAATACAAGTAAGTCATCTGAGAGACCCGTCTATGCAAATTCAAATTCTTCTTCCAGTGAATTTGAGCATGATATTTTAGGTTTCCATTCTGGCTTGTTTGGTAATATTGAAGATGTCCAAGTTTCAAATCAAGGGATCTCCCATGCTAGTTTTTCTGGGAAAGACAGAAGTAGTTCAAACATTAAGAGAGATTTTGTACCTAGGACAATTGATGGAAACATCAGTTTAATTGATATTGACCAAGTCAATATGTCAAACTCTGAAGAAATCTTCCCTAAGGATGATAAGGTATCCCAAGAAATTGAAGTCTTGAATAGAAGAGTCCATCATTTAATTTCCTTAAGAACACAAAAGGAAGTAGATAAAGAGAGAGAGATGAAAGAAAAATTGATGGAGAGAGACAGGGTTTTAAGACAAATTACTGACCTTGAGCTATTTACCCAAGAAAAAACCAAGAGTGAGGACGAAGGTCCAATGATTAGAGAAAACCTAGTTCCCAAGACCAAACCTGCATACAAGTCAGTAGTGCAACCAAATAGGGAAGTCCTTAGTGACCCACAACCTGTTAGAAATAATGTTGACAAAGGAAAGCAAAAATGCATGGAAGGTGGGTCTGGATCTAAGACTACGGTGGAGATCTCTCACATGCTATCAGCATATGAAAGAGAGATGGAAAGGATGAAGAAAGAGAAAGAATATTTGCAAATGGAGTTAGAGAAAGCTGAATTAGAAGAAGCCAACCAATAAGTTAAGAGAAAGATTAGCTATCTGAAGGCTCCTCCTATCATGTTTCCCTTAGTAGACCTAAATAAACCTATTCCTCGGCAAACTTCACTCCCTCCAGTTAAAATTCAAACAACCTTGCCTATTAGCACTGCCACAGCCAATCAAGCCCCTTTTACTAACCAAGGTAACCAGATCTCTCTGACTCAAAGCCCCCATGTAAGAATGAACATGGGAAACAACCTTGCTGCTAATCAACTCTAGAGAAGACCTATTAATCTAGAACTTTATAGGCATCTCTTTTTTGATGGAATCCTAGGGTACCCTAACCATGTTCCTACCAAATTGAGGGATAGACTTCACAAATTTGTTGGGAATAATGCAATCAGTGCAGAAGAGCACTTAAAATCTTTTGGTGACTTGATCAATGATTATGAAATTGTAGATGAAGATGTCATCATGAAATTGTTTGTACAGTCTCTAGTAGATGATGCAAGGGACTGGTATAGAGCTCTCCCTATGAATAGCATTGGGTCTTGGGAAGATTTTAAAAATTGCTTTTAGGAACAATATGGTGACAAGAGTAATGTGAGCTTCATGCTTAACGAGTTCAACAATATCAGAAAGTCTGACAATGAAATTGTCACGTATTTTAATGCCAGATTTTAGAAAGCAATGCATAGGTTATATCAGGTAATGAGGTTAGATGACAATATGTGCCCGAATACTTATTACAATGCCTTTGATTCTAAAATACCCTATTTTTTTAGGGATAAAAATTCGCATAGTCTGAGAGATGCATTTAGAATTGCCATTAATGTGGAGAGTAATAGGAAAGTATTTGGGAAAATAGGGAGAAGAACTAATGGTAGGCTGTGGCAAGAATCAAAACAACAACCTAATAAAGTTGCTAAAGAAGAAGACAGAATAGAAAAATTAGTGACTTCTATGAAGGATCTTACTGCCAAGGTAAGTAAAAATGATAAGACTCATTATAATTGGCAAGATAGACCTCCTAGGTTGCATGACATGCCTTATAACACTACTTGGAAGGATGGCAAGCCTCAAAATGAGAAGCCAAAGAATACTCAGAACTAGGATACCCCAGATCCTTTAAAAAGAGGAAATGTTCATAACATGGAGAATACTCCTTGGTGCATGACTTGTGATGGACCACATTCTCCAAATCAGTGTGTTGTAGCTCAAGCCCTTGAAGAATCCATGAGACAAGATGTTGAGCCTGACATAAATATGTTTGAAACTATTATAGAAAGTGATGATGAGTCATTACAAAGTGAACTTAGTGAATGTGATGTGTTGAATAGTAAAAGGTCTTACCAAGGATAGCTAACACTTGATTGGCATCCCACTTCGAATGTGGTAACAATTGAAGATGAAGAAGTTCATCTCAGAAGGCCTAGTGATGAAGAGGTGAAAAATCTCACTAAAGCTGCCATAGCCAAAGCCAAGCACAATTACAATTTGAGAAGTACTAAGAAGGATAATGATCAAGGTGAACCCGGTTCCATGTTTATAAAAGAAGTATCCCAGAAGAAAGTAGCAGGTAATGCAACCCTACCTCAAGATTGTCAAGAAAAGAAGAATCAATTTAAAGAAGTACCCAAGGGTATGGATGATAAGGCTACTAGTGATATACCAGGAACTACCACAATGAAGAAGGCAAGTCAGCCTAAAATGGAGAAAGTTAAGGCTAATACTGAGTTGATTAATAATTACACATTTGATATGACTTAGGCTCTTACCCAAATCAAGGTCACTATCCTATTGATAGAACTATTGAAAATAAAGAAACATAGAGAAGCTGCTCTATCCTTATTTTCTACAATATTTGATAGTAACATAGCTTTGCCTTTTGGTTCAACTAAGGATGAAAAGGATCAGGAGCTACAAACCCCAGAGGTATATGTTGGAACATCTATTACACAAGAACCCTCATAGGTTGATCCTTTCTATGTTACTTTGTTAGTAAATAACCAGTTGATTAAAAACTGTATGATAGATTCTGGTGGAGCTGCAAATGTAATGCCTTATGGTGTCATGAAAGAATTAGGATTGTCAGTGAATACAGTGTAAGGGAAATGTTATGCTATGGATAATAGATAAGTGTCTGTGATAGGTACAATGAAAGATGTTGAAGTAAAAATTGCAGCATTCCCTGAAGCAACATACAAGATGGATGTCATTGTAACTGACACTAAACCTCATTATGGCATGTTGTTATCTAGATAGTGGGCTGCAGCAGTGGGTGGAAATGTTCAGTTGGATCTGTCATATGCTACTATCCCAATTAATGGAAACCAAATCAAATTATATAGAGAACCATGTGCCCCTAAGGTAATTGAGAAATTAGATCCTAGTATGCTCAACTGTATGATTGATGTGGATCTTGACAATTTTAGATTACAGCCAATTTTACCTCAATTGAAGAATACTGATTCTATTGTGACTGAGTTGGAATCCCAATAGCATGATTTGTGGCAAATGTATTTTGGTGGTGCTTGTTCAAAAGAAGGATCTGGAGCAGGAGTTCTCTTTGTATCCCCATCAGGTATAACTTTCAAGTATTCCTTCTTGTTAGCCTTTTAGTGTACAAATAATAATGCTAAATATGAAGCCTTGCTATTGGGGCTTGAAGTTGCAAAAAGGCATTGGATTCAATTGTTAAAAGTGTTAGGAGACTCAAAATTGGTTGTTTCTCAAGTTAGAGCTAAGTATGCATCTAAGAATGATAGATTGAAAAGATACAAGCATGCAGTATGGGATGTGATTGAGCATTTTAGTGCATTATCTATAAATTGGATATAAAGATCTAAAAATATCATGGCATATTTCTTAGCAAATGTTGCATTAAAGAATGATGATGCAACACTAACCGGTATATCCATAGTTGAGGTAAAAGCTAGGCCTGCCATTCCTAACAATGTATATAATTGGCAAGTGTTTGATGATGATGAAGATATTCTCAGGTTTATACAATGCATTGATGACTATGATGGACAAAAAATTGATTGCAATGCCTTGGTGGAAGTGGTTGAAAACAGAGAAACTGTGTTTGGAAATGACTTAGTTTAGTTAGAAACTAATGAGATACCTAAAGGGTTAGTAGAACTGGAAGGTATGTTTAGTTATAGTGATAGACATCTGCACCAACAATCAACCACTAAGTTAGAGGAACTAGAGAAAGTAAACTTGGGGACAGAATCATCCCTTAAGTTGGTATATATTGGAAAAAACTTGCCTCCTCATGTCAGAATAAATCTTATTAATTTATTAAAGAAATATAAGCATGTCTTTGCTTGGTCTTATGAAGATTTGAAGGCATATAGACAGGATCTTTTTCAGCATGAAGTCCCTCTGCTTCTAGATGCTAAGCCTTTCAGACAAAAAAAAAGACCTATCAACCCCCTGTTAGAATCTAAAATGCAGCAAGAACTGACCAAGTTAAGGGAAGGGGGAATTATTAAGCCTATAAGACATTCATCATGGGTCTCAAATTTGGTCCCGGTCAGAAAGAAGAATGGGGACATTAGACTCTGTGTGGACTTTAGGAACCTAAATGTTGCCTCCTTGAAAGATAATTACTCTTCTCCTAATATGGAGGTGATGTTACAAAGAGTAATTGGTTGTGACCTATTGTCTATGATGGATGGGTTCTTAGGGTATAACTGGGTGTTAGTAAAAGAATCTGAACAATTCAAAACTGCTTTCACCACCCCTTGGGGAACATACGTGTATGTCAAAATGCCTTTTGGTTTGAAGAATGTTGGAGCTACATTTCAGATGGCAATGGATGTAGCTTTCAAGGAATTCATCAATATTATCATGGTGGTATATCAAGATGATTTGACATGCTTCTCCAAAAGGGTAGATGACCACTGTGGACACTTAGAATAGGTTTTCAATAAAGCTCTGGAATTTGGAGTATCCTTAAATCCTAAAAAGTGTCATTTTGCTGTTACTGAAGGGAAGCTGCTAGGGCATATTGTCTCCAAAGAAGGGGTAAGAATAGACCCTGAAAGAATTGAGGCTATAAACAATGTGCCTGAGCCGAAGAATGTTAAAGGTATCCAATCTCTTTTGGGCAAAGTAAATTTTGTTAGAAGATTTAATGCAAATTTTGCAGAGATAATCAAGCCCATTGTTAAACTGCTTAAAAGGGATACAAAGTTCTGCTGGGATCAAGAAGCTTCAAAGGCTTTTGATGAGATCAAAAAGGCTATTCAAGAGGCACCAGTGTTGAAGTCCCCTGACTACAGTAAGCCTTTCTCTTTGTTTTCTTTTGCTTCATATCACACAATGGCTACAGTTCTTTTACAAAAGGATAATGATGGATATGAACATCCTATAGCTTTTTACAGCAAATCTCTATAGGCTGCAGAGTTAAAATATGAAATTATGGAGAAGCAAGCATATGCTTTGGTCAAGGTTGTTAAAGCTTTTAGGCCATATCTTGTAAATGTACAAGTAGTTGCCTATGTCCCACATGCTGTTGTCAAAGATATTTTATCCTGGTCTGAGGTCATAGGTAAGAGATGCAGATGGATAACCAGAATCCAGGAGTTTGATTTAGAGATTAAGATCACTAAATTGGTGAGAGGTTTAGGCCTTGATAAGCTTATGGCTAAATCAAACCTTCTTGATGTTGAAGTAAATAATGTTGAAGTTGAGAACATCCTGGTCACCAATATTGAGGCACAACCTTGGTACTCAGAGATAGTACTTTTTTTAAGAGATGCAACATTTTCAGAAGGAATGACCCATAACCAGAGAAGAACTCTGAAGTTGAAGTCACAGAAGTATGTCCTCATTCAGGGTGATCTATTTTGGCAGAATAGAAATGGGGCATTGCTAATGTGCTTGGATAAATCCCAGGCTAAGAGAGTGTTGACTAAAATGCATAATGGAGTGTGTGGGGGTCATTACTCTGCCAAGACAACTGCTGGTAAGATAGTTTGGGCTGGATATTATTGGCCTACTTTATTTAAAGATGCCCATGAACATGTCTGGAGATGTGACCCATGCTAGAATTTTTCATCAAATTTGAAGTATGAAGGAGCTTTACCCCTCAACTCAGTCACAATGGAAGCCCCTTTTGTCCAATGGGGCATAGATTTTATTGGAGAAATCATTGAGAAATCAGGAAGAGGTCATAGGTGGATTATAGTAGCTACTGATTACTTTACCAAATGGATTGAAGCTATACCCACTAGGAGAGCCACAAGTAAGGTTGTTATTGACTTTTTGATGGACAATGTCATAACCAGATTCAGAGTCCCTGTAAAACTAGTGATGAATAATGCCATGAGCTTCTGGTCAGAAGAGTTTGTTGAATTTTGCACTAGTCACAGAATAGTTATGTCTTACTCTTCGCCTTATCATCCTCAGGGTAATGGGAAAGCTAAATAAAGTAACAAGAGCCTCTTGAACATTATCAAGAAAATCCTAGAAGAGAATAAAAGGTCTTGGGACCAAAAGTTAAAATTAGCTTTATGGGCTGACAGGGTTACTGTCAAGAAAGCTATTGGGGTTTCACCTTTTGAATTAGTTTATGCAACACAATCTAGGGTGCTAGTCAATAATCTTCTTCAAGTGTATAAGTTCCTGTGAGCTGAAGACATGGAGTTATCTGAACCTATGGAAGACCAGATGATTTAGATAGTGGAGGTAGAAGAAATTAGAACTTTGGCTCATAAGAGGAATTTAAAGATCCAATCGCATTCCAAATATCTATTTGACAAGAGAACCTTGTTGAGAAAGTTCCAAATTGGTGATGTAATTCTTCAATGGAATGTGAAAGGACAATATAAGGGAAATCACAATAAATTTGAGTCACTATGGATTGGCCCCTCTGTGGTTTGTGATCTTAATGGAAAGGATTCATATTTTTTGAAGAATATGAATGGTGAGGTACAGGAATTTCCAGTGCATGGAAAATTCCTGAAACATTACTTCTCTTGATGTCCTTGCATAGTAGGTCTTAGTCTGTACATATTTAGATTTTCTTTTGTTGTTGTTTTTGGGCTTGTGTTTGGTCTGTTTCTCTAGAGAGTTTCTGAATTCTTGTGTTGATCTTGGGATCAACCATCCCCAGTCAGAGCTGTTGTTATCACTGTTTAAAAATGGATATTCTTGTTCCATAGTTGGCTAGAAGTCTGCAAAAAGTGAGTCTGGTATGGCCTTGTTGCCTCTATTTATCTTAGGTCAGAAGAGGGTTTAAGGTTTGAGTTCTAACCCTTCCAGTGTTTGAAAAAAACCCTTATCATTCTATTTCCACGTTACTTTTTCCACTTAGTGAAGGGTTGGTCTGTCATGAAAAATGTCCCCCCATTAGTTATTTACCTAGGCAGTCCCTTAATTTTAAAAAAAATCTATGCGCCTTTACTTTACCTTGTTCTAATGTTTGTCAGGCCCCATAAGTATTGGGCAACTCTTTGTTAATCTAGCAATTGTCATTTTTTTGTTAAGTGAAGTTGCTAGCATGTTAATGTTCGCGAAGTAGCGAAAATCCTAGACGTGCCCAACCAGATGGATTGACCGTCAGATAAAAGAACTGCATCTTGTTTTAAATCCGACAGCTCACATTGATTCGCTAGCTTGAGAGACACACACTATAAGTTATGTGAAACAACGAAAGACTTGGCGGGTCCCAGAGACGAGCAACTTTCTTTGGTTAAAGGATGACCGGTTTGGAAAAGATCAACGACTCGTGTTGATTCACAGCTAGAAGATGCACGTTTTCTACCTTTCACAAAGTGGCAAAAAGGTGGTGGGCCCAGGTGAGGTGGTCATAGAAAGGATAAATGATAGGCAAGTTCCTGAGATCTAACCACCCGCATAGATTTGCAAAGTCAAGATGATCGCAGGTTAGCCATTGCAAAATGATGAAAGACAGGTGCCAATCACACAAAGGCATGATGTGGCAGGACTGATGGTGTGTTTTGTAGAGTAAAGAGTGACATGTCAAGTACACATGGCTCTAAAGGGTAGTTGAGGGCCCGCCTTGGTTCAACCAGTAGTTATGTGGAGAATAGTGAAGCAAAGCACGTGGTGGATTTAGAATGGAACCCGATGGAACTTCCTAAGCAATTGACTACCATGTGGCATTTGTTAACCGGTGACGAGGTAGAGAAATTGATCTCTGAGTTAAAGGGCTCACTTGAAAGGTTTAAAGCCTATTAAAAGATGTTCATCTTGTTTTAGATCCAATGGTCATCGTTGTTTCATGGCTTGAAGATGCCTGCAGCTTCGTCTCTATGAAATGGCAAAAATCCTTAGCCATCAAGGTGAGGCATGGTTAGTTAAAAATACTAATGGTCATTATTGGAGATAAAGACCGGGTAGGTAGATCTTGATCTAACAACCAGTGCGGCTTCATGAAAGAAAGGTGCAGAGAGTTTAAGGCCCGCAAAGTAGCGAAACAACAAAACAGAGGAAATACTCAGAGAATTTAGGATCTGTTGGAGCCCGTTTTTGAATTCGATTTGTGAATTCAATTCTGAGGTGATGGTCGAAGCATGCGGAATTAATTTCTAAAATTCAATGCCAACTTTTCATATTAGAGTCTGCATCAACTTGAATGTTAGCATCATTTCATCAAAGTCTGTTGCAAAACAATTGGTGTGGAGCGGTTTTTCTTCAGGCGAATAACAGGTTTTTGTGCCTTTTCTTGATAATTCTAGTCTGATTTTAGTCATTGCTATGTGAATTGTTTCATTAGAGGTCTATGAAAGTTTCAATTGGTATAGTTGCATATTGAAGATGGCACCAAGAAGGGAGTTGACAGGAAAAGTTAATTAACATGAAAGGAATATTTGTGATGATTTTTTGGAATAGTTAATCATGTCTACCAATGACAGGGCCAAGGCCGAAGAATTAGTACCAAAGAACCCTCGTCTGAGAATTGGGGATGGCCTATATGATAAAGGTAAATGGTTAAGGGACCCAGAAATAGGGATGCTAGGTTTAGGACTATTCAAAGTAGGTTTTGGGCAGAGACATTCCCTCGCCCCTTTGAATAGCATATGGGAACTAGATGTGGGGAAGCTTGTGGTCCCTGGTGTATTCATGGATGTAGATTTGTTGACCCTGATTGCATAGAATTATGGCCCTATAGACAGATGTATTAAGAGTGTGAAGGGATCAGCCCTGATTGAAATAAAAGATGATGAATTCAGAAATGTGTTTAAACTCAGTGAGGCCTCAAATTTGTTAGAACCTATTGACTTTGAGTCATTAGCCCAGATCTACAATGCACAAAGGGATCATCTTAGGAGTGGCCCATTGAAATAATTCTTTGCTAAGATAGGAGGGTTAATAGTTGTAGGCCCCAGTATAATGGAACCGTTCTCCCTCAATTTGTTTACTCTAAGAGCTAAGGGTATGTATTGGGCACTGTGTCAGATCTTTGGAGAAGATGCTGAAAGAAACATGCCAACCCATTACATGTTGATGATTGCACAAATTCTAAACCCCTCCCTGGCAATAACATTTGAATATGCCCCATATGTTACTAATGCAATTCATGCAGGGTTAGTAGGGATAAAAAATGGTAAGGTGGATAGGCCATTTGGATGGTATTCCCTATTAATGGATATGTTTTTGTTCAAAGGTGCTAACTATTTTGCAAAGGAGCTGGATTTGGTTAAGGTAAAAGATAAAGAAGAGATGCCTGTGCAACTTTGGAGCATTGTTTTATCCTGGGATAGAGAGGATGCTAGTTTTCTGAAGTTTGATAGATGCTTTGCATCTAAGATTAGAATTATTTTGTGCATAGAGAACCCTAGGATTCCTAAGGCTCTCTTGGAACTCCTTAGGCCTAAAGAGTTTGCTGAGGGTATTAAAATTCTTCACAATTGGGGAGACATGTATTTGTACCCTATTTCTACCATTTTTTAGAGTGTATTGTTTTAGAGGTACTCCCTATCTACTACCCTATCAGGTCCCATTGAAGATAGGAATTGCAAAAGTATTGAGACAAATTGGAGGAGTACAAGAGGCAGAGTTGATAAATAGGGGTAAAGGGACCATTTTCCCTACCATTACTATTGCCCATTATTTTGTAATCACTAAAGGTGGCTGGAAATATTTTGAAGAATTCTTTAAGCCATATAGGTTGTCAACTGGAGTTTCAAGATGTGCAGACCCTGAGGATTTTTTCAATGACATTTTTAGAAAGAGGGCAGTGTGTAAAGGTAGGCCTCACCAATTTTAGTTCCCTGAATATTGAATTAGAAATGAATTCAGTTTGGATGAGCAAAAATTGAGAAAAGAGAAGTGGGTCGCATATAAGAGGGCTCTTGATTTCATTCATCAATTTGATAGCAGTTATGACCCTCTCTCTAGTTTCAATCCCTTTGAGGAGAAAATCAAATTCTTGGTTCTTTATTTTGAAGACCTCATGCAAACCTTGAAAGAAACAATGGAGGCTATAATGTAAAATGATCCTGACAAGGTTAAATTGGTCCTAGCTAAGCCTTCTTTTGCTAAGGCTATCCCACCTAGTGATTATGTGTTGCATAAGAATTCAAAGTACAGTGTGATGATGCCAGTGACAGGTGAGCCTTCCACTTCAAGAGGGAAAAGAGTAATTGAGGATGTCATTGACATCCAAGATTCCCCTAAAAGGCAAAGAGTGGGAAAGGAAGTTGAAACTAATGAGCCTTAGTATTATCCATCTCAATCCCCTATCCACATAGGAGATGAGCAAGTGGTGGGTAAACAATTATTACAGTTAGGGAGTATCGGTGAGATTGCCTATACCTATGAGGAGACCAAGGAGGGGATGCCAGAAGAACCACCTAGTGTTGAAATGAACTTGACTGATGGTGAGTTAAAAGGAGAAGAGTTGAACCTTACTATTTAGCAAGACAGTGAGGAATTCCTAACTGATAGTAATTTTGTTACAACAGGAGCTTTCATGCAATATGTGTGGAAGCAAAATATGGAGCAATTCAAGGTAAGATGTGAGCAAAGGAAGAATGAACAGCCTCTTAGAGATGTAGCTCAAGTAGAAGAAGAAATAAAGCAAGAAATGACTGAAGAGTTTAAGACTATTAATCCTAAGAAGGGAAGAGAGATGGTGCCTAAAGCTGGTGTTTTAATCCTCCCTGAATGGGATATAGCTAATGCTCTAGTTCTTGAAGCAGTGAGGAAGGAAACAAAACCTATGGAAGGAGTGACCTTCAGCAAAGATAATGCTACCTTACTCGTGTGGTCACTGAAGAAGGATGAGAACAAAAGGAGGAAAGGTGTATCAAATTTTAGTCTCCTAGGAGGCATGATTGTTGAGAGAGTCCAAGATATAGGGGTAGTGGTGGCTACAAGCATAGTATTGGAGACTACAAAGTTCAGTGTGGTAGTAGCACAAAAAGAGGCAAAAGAAAGAGCTAATCTCCAATTGAAATTGGAGACCATTTTAAAGGCTTACAAAGAGGCCAAATAAGGAATAGCCAACAAAGACAACATTATTACTAGACTTAAGAGTCAGTTGGCAGGTTAGCACCATCTAGGTGAATCCTCTACACTCATGATAGCTTCCTCTCTAGCAAGACCTCCACATACTAGTCCCATTATAGAATATCCCCCTTCTCCTATGCCTTATGGTTTCCAATCAATTGAAACTGTCCAACATGAGTTGGAAAAGTTTAAACAAGCTCAATCCTTGTTTGCAAACAAGTATGAAGAAAAGGTAAAAGCCACAATCTTGAAGTTTGCTGATTCAGTCAAGGCGACCACTGTATACATTAATATGAAGAGGATTTTGGATGTTCTGATCAAATTCAGAGAGGATGAAGCTACCTTGGAACCAATCCTTAATAAGTGGTTGCCTAGAGGTAAAGAGTTAGAGCTCATGTGTTCATCCCATGCAGATTTAGAGGAGAATGGCAATCTTAGGTCCACTAGTGAGATTATAAAAGAGAGGAATATACACTCAGAGGAAAGGGTAGGTGTAAAAAGAAATGCCCAACTATATAGAAAAGAATATTCAGATCATAAATTTGAATTGTTTCCAGGAGTCCAATTCAGTTGAATTTGGAGAAGACCTAGCTACAAGAGCTCGACCACAAATTGTCCCTAAGGGTTAATGAAATTATTAACACCGATGACACATCCTTATTTGTCCAAACAGTTGAAGAAATTGAAAAAGTGAAATCACACTATGGTTTCATAGAAACAAAAATTGGGCAGTTAGGGGTCATTTAGAAAAGGCTAGAAGGAATGAAACAAAAGATTGTTAGCTTTGCTAGGCCAATTGATGACATGTTCCAGGAGTGGAAGAGAAAATATGTCGGACAAAAGGAAGATGTTCCAGAGCATGTAGAAGAGGTTGTGGTAGAACAACAAATAGAAGAGGTCATTGATATTGAAAAAGACTTGTAACTGTTTCTTGGAGAGTATCATGGTTTGTAACAAACTTTTTTAGGAATGTCTGAAGCTTGTATGCATCCATAATGTTATAAATGGATACCAGGACTAGTGTAAAAGGGATCACAAGAATTTTGTAAAGAAACTCTGCAGAAATATATCTGGGTTTTTCTAGTTATTAGAGAGAATACTTTGAGCTATGTAAGATTTTTTAAAAATGAATGTCAATATACAAATCAGAAAACTTTTGAGCCTAAACTTGTGTTGTCTTCTGGTGTGCTTTGAGTAATTTACTGGTTTCATTTGAGTAATCTAGGGTTATTCAACTGAAAATGGATTGTAATGCAATCTTTATGGATATGTTTCTTAGCTTTTCTCTTCAGGAGAGGAATTAAATATGCATGAAATATCTCTATCAGTAGGTTACTTTGTTTGAAGCTTTGAATTTGATAAACGCTGTTTAGTTTAACAAGAAAGAACTCTTATATATGTTAGGCATGTATGGGGTTAATAGAAGCCAAAGTGATGAGATGTATGGGGATGTTTAATTGTGAAATCCTTGCTTAATTTAGATGACTTTGTAGCCTGGATTAGGCACTGATATCAGTTGTAGTTTTCTTTCTACATCTCTTGAGGATAAATATTGAAAATGAACATAAGTTTTCCTTTATTATTTCAGTTTATGTTGAGGTGATAAAATCCACTGGTTTTTGGACACTGGTTTACTATGGATCTCGTTTAAAAGTGTGAAAATATTCACAAAAGGTATACCCACCTAAACTTTGGATAAGTTCAAAGTGTAGAAGGTTATTGAAACCTTGTCATATGTTACTCTAAGGTTCTTTTTTCCTTGATCTCTTCATTTGCAAACAAAGTTATTCATTTTCTTACAAGGGATAAGAGGGAATCAGAATTTGAGACTAACACCCCACATCCTCTTTTATCAAGCATTATAAAAATAATTCTATTTATTTCAACAATTCTTGATTTATTGTAACTCATATGTATGTTAATATGGAGGAAATATGTCTAAAAAATCCACAATTCACACTTTTCTCTTTGTTTTTCTCTCAACTTAGTCCCTACTGACAAAAAAAACATAACCTGGATAAATTTTACCTTATTGGACTATAATTTATCCATCAAACACCTTGTAAGTAGTTGAACATAACACACTATAGGCATCTAATCTCATCCACATTCACACTTTCATGTCACCTAATATAATAACATGATATGCTAATGGGCCTATTGATTGTGGTGTTAGCACATCCAACAATAGAAGATCCAAAACAAAAATCCTCTCTTGAAAAGCACATGAAGTATGCTCCAAGGTTTCAGAAGGCTAGGTCTTAGCCGTGTAGGGTAGATCAGTAGGAAAAAATGTGTTGTAACAAGAGGGACTGTTGGTTTGGCTGACGAAAATATAGTAACAATTTCTCACAAATGCAAAAAAAATTGTATTCTAGAAATATATGTATGAAATGCAATAACCTTTCTCACAAATGCAATTTTTTTTGTATTTTTGAAAATATATGAATGAAATGCAAATCTGAAAACTATAATCTATGATAATTATCCCACACTACTGGAGATTGTAAAGAAACCACAAAAGATATAGAGTTAGGAGATGATAAATTTTAGAAAATAAAATCTAAAGGACAATGTTAAGCAATGAACAATTTAGAAGCATAGAAGGTAAAATAAAAACAATAAACCATATGTGCATAAATCGAATCAAAATAATTTATGAGAACACAATGCAATAATCCAAGGAACAATTAATACCATAATCATTTTCAAAACCACACAAACCTTCATGGAACATGACATTATTTATAATTTTAATGATTTTAAGAAAGCTTCAAGAGTTCTCCAAACTTTAGAAAAAACACACATCAAAGCCAAATAGCAATAAAAAGCCAATAACTATGTTGGTTTTTGTTTCAATGGATTGTAACTTTAACTTTGATTATTATTTTTTCCTTCTTTCTTGTGCTTGCAAATGAAATGAATATTTTCCCCCTAATTTTTCACCTAGCATCACGGCCAAGTTTTGCATACAAGACTCAGTGAGTTCTACAAGTTTGACCCATTGGGTATCTAATTTATTAGCTCTATATTTTTAATGCCTTAAAATTGAAAATCTTAGGTAGGTTTGACTGAAGTACATAGTTTGTTAAGTATCCCCCTTAGGGGAGACTTAACTAATGAAGACACGTGTCTCCTTTATTATCTCTAAATTTTGAATGCCTTAAAACAACAGGTTTGGATAGAAAAATCTATGCAAAATAACTGTTGAATCCACTGATTTGAACTACCACTAGCTAGCTATATTTTGCCCATGGGAATGCATGAAAAAGGTTCTCCTATTCTTCTATTAGCTACATGTGATCAATTGAGAGTTAATCAAATGCCTTGGACATGAAAAAAATAAAAATAAAAATCCCCTTATCATCAAAATCTGACCCCACAAAAACTAGGAGTTCTTTGTGTTAGAATCAATGAACACTGATAGGGGGGTGAATCAGTGTTCTACAATTTTCTAGATTTTTTAAATTGATTCTTAAACCACCAGATGCATAAGATAGAAAGTATAATGCAGAAAATCAAAGAAAATTACCTTACAACCATTGATGAACTTTTAATACATTGAGAGGCGGGGGGTGAATCAGTGATAGTAAAAACAATAGAAATCTGAATATCAATTTCACCAACTTAAAACTTAATAGACATGTAAGAAATAACACCAAGTATGCAATCACCACACAAAGCATAAACCACATGACACAAGAGTTTATATGTGGAAAACCCAAATGGGAAAAACCACGGTGGGAGTTAGTACCCACAATATCCACTATCTGTAGTATAGAGATTTGACTAGTTAAGGTCTACAACATCCGGTTAGGGACACACCATGTTAAAAGTGTCTAAGCCTAGTTAAGAGCTATACAATAAGGCTTGTGAGGACCAACCCTATTAGGAGCTACCCAAGCTACTAGGATTTGCAAACACAAGCTAATGTGTCACCTCGTAAGAGGATTTAATGATCAGAACTATTAGGATCTAACTGCACCCTATTAGGAGTGACCTTGTAGGAGGATTTTCTTGCTGCAACTGTTAGGGAGTCAACAAGTACAAATGATCTCAGTATAACACCTTATGTGTCTGATAAGATCCACTTTAGAATATTACAACATTACCAAGACTTCATCTTTCAACTTCTATGATCTTCGTACTATCAGAAATACACAATTCGCTCATCGCATATCACATTGTCAAGCTCAAGTATAAATATCTTTTCATACCTCATCACACAATTAAAATTATCATAATGTCAGCTTAGAAGCTTATTACAATTTCCTAGGTTCAATGCATCTAGACAATCTTACATTGTACGCTTTAGTTATGTCAGCCTCCAATATAACAAATCCAATTCTGTGTTGTTTTACTGATCTGAGTTATTTTCATCGCTACTGGTTAAGTCATCATCCACTAATCTATTATGTCAAACAAATCTCGTTCATCTGATCGATTCAGCATGTGCTATCACAAACATAACTTCATTTGATAGTATTCAATTCTTTTGCAAAACCATATTATCTCAATCTTCATTATTTTCAAGTACCAGTTATCGAAATGTAACACTATCTATCATTTACCGGTTGAAGTCCCAATTACCAGTTCTTATAAAAACTTTCTATGTTTTACCAGTTAAGTCTAGCCGGTTGAACTGTAGGACTTAGATGACTTAAAGAAACATAGTTGCCATCAATGACAACATACAAAATAGTCATCATACATAAATCTAATCTCTACAACAATCATATATCGGTTGCATCAAGCAAACACACATTACCAGTATAGTAGAAATGATAAAATGCCAACAATCTCCCCCTTTGGCATTGATGGCAACACTTAGGAAAATTTTGTCAACCAAGTGTGCAACATAAATTGACTTCATGACATACACTCCTCGTTAACAATTACATGTCATTATAAAAATGAAATCATTACTCCCCCTTAACAGTACATACAAAAGTTTGACTCTTAACTATTTCTATTCCCCCTCTGACAATAATTCAAAATAAAGATGTAAAATGCATACATTACATCAAAATTTGTTAACAAAAATTGCAAGTATATATAGAAATAAAAGTGTTAAAGTCTTTACAATGAAATTCTCAAGAAAACATCACTGTAATGAAACTTTAACTACTTAAGATCAGTGTCCCATGTTTCCAACAATGTCTCAGTAATCTCAACATGTGTCAAGATCTAAGCTTAGAACTCCTCCATAGCATCAACTATACTCATCTCAGGAGTAGCCAAAATTTCCTCTAACTCCTTGAATGCTCTCTAAAGAATATCTACTTTCGAAAGTAGTTGAATCTGGAGTTCTTTCAGTGATTTGGTCTACTTCACCTGTTCATGTTCACAAAGTTCTAACTGGTGTTGTAGATGAACAACCTTTTTACCAAAATTAATCACTGAGTTTTGTACTGGTATGAAATTTTCACTCAACTTTTGTATTTCCTTCTTAGTATCAACTCTCTTCTTTCTCAAGTTTGTACAAAATAGTGAAAATTGGGAGATATTCGCCAAAATCTTACAGTCGGTTTCCAATCCAGTCTTTAGCAAGTCTTTATTCATCGTTAGGGCTAATTTCCCTTTATCTATCTTGGCCATTAACTATTCTCCCCTTTTCTTCTTGTAATCCTTTGCAACAAAAACGTATGCAACTTCTTCAAGGGATTTAATTTATTCACCGACACTAACAACTAACTATCCAAGTTTGGCAATAGGGGAAGCCAAATATTCTATGTTAGTCTCCAGTAGGAGACTTGACAAAATATCAACAATAGTCCATATAGTCTCTTCCTTTTGATGTTCTCTTAATCTTTTCTTTTGTGCTCGGGATTACATTGCAATTGAAATCTCCATTAACTCAGATGCACTCAAATTATCCATGTCTATTGGACCTTTTATGCTGATTGAGTCATCATCATCATCATCAACCATTATTTTCTTCTTCTTCTCTTGATCCTTATTATCTATCTTCTCCTTTTCTTCTATCTTTTCTTCTTTTGTTTTCTTCTCTTCCTCCTTTTCTTTTGTTGACTCTTCTCCCTTAGTGGTCTCTTTGATCGGTTGGGGATTTTCAATAGTTTATTCATTTACCAGTACTTCATCTACTTTCTATTCTTCACCCTTATCATTCTAATTGTCATCAGTAGCAACACTAATTTTTACATCAATAGTTACTAGTTCAGTCTAAGTAATAGTAGACTGTGCATACACCAATTGCTCAGTTGAGCTTTTGTCTGCTTCTTTCTCTTCATCTTTTTTCTCAACTTGTTTCTATTGAGTATCCATTATTTGTACATCAACTTCAAAAACTTCTACATTATTAGTAGTGTTAGCAACAATATCTGCATCATCGGTATCGTCATCTATTATATCTACCAGTTTTGTATCAATAGGATCATCTTGTAGATACTTGTTGCCCAGTTCAAAGTCTGTGATCTTTACACCTTCAGGAAGTTCTTCTGACTTTAGTATATCAAGAGTAATATCCTCAATTACTTCATCTTTCTCCTTCTTTCTTTTTTTGGTTTGGGTAGGAACAACAAGAGGTTCAAGAGTTCTACCTTTCCTTTGGAATTGTATTTTAGAGGGTTTCCCTCTTTGAGATTCAACATACTTCACCTAAGGTTCTTCTAATTTCTTCTTCTCAAATTCTTTGACTGCTCTTGTCTTACCGATGGGGGTACCAGTTCATACACTGGAGGTTTTACCTTGTTGAGCCTCAAATTTGGCTCTTGTTGTAGCTATCTACTTTTTAGTGAATCCGACCTATTCAACAAAGACCTGTACCTCTTTTCTTACTTTCTTTTCTATCACCAATTTCTATAATTCAGAATGCACTTTTAGTAGTTTCTCCTTGTAGGTTCCAAACCTTTCAGCGGTGGTATCGACTGGTTGATCTAACAAATGATCAACATAAGAAACAAGTATATCTTTATCTACTTCATAACCCATGGGCATTACCCATGAGGTCCTGAGAATAATATCTTCCATCAAGCATGTATCTGTGTCAACCATAAAATAGATAGAATCCTCACACTGATTGACTACCTCTGCCGGTATGCGTTCCCTTGCATGCATTTCCTTCTAAAATTTCTTAAAATATCCCCATGAAATATCATCAAACTTGTTTTTAATAATCCTAATGTTGTTCTTCATCTGCAATAGGGCAGGTGTCCCGGTTATCTATTGTACATCACCAATATCGAGGAAAATTTTTGGGAAATAGAAGAATAAGCCCATGATAAGTTGTCCAAACTTCTTAGCCTTTTGTCCTTCTTGACTGCTTCCAAATTTTCCACTAATTGACTCCTTAGAGCTTTAGTCAAGTCATAGTCCATATTTTCTTTAATCATTTGATATGCAGTGTGAATAGTTGTTGCTAGTATACTGTTCATTTTGCTTGAATAGAAAATTCTATAGCCAATCACCATAGATGCAAATTTCATAGCGGGGTCATTAATATCATTCATGGTCATGGCTCTTTTATTCCATCTAGATCCAGTTAACTTCTCAACATCATTCTTAGGTATAGACCTAAGCAATGGTACTTCACCAGTTGAGAAGAAGCTGATTACAACATGGATTGCTTCCTTAGTGATTTTGTGAGGTCTGTCCAACCACATGAACTGATTATGAATGTGGCTCAAAAAAATCTCACCAACTCATCATCAAAATCATCAATAAAATTGATTGCATGATGAAAACCTTTATCGACTATGCTTTTGAATTGTTCTTTCAATCTACCCCTTTCATTGCATAGAGATGTGTATTGCTCATAAATAAATGAAATTCCCAGATCTTCAAGTTTGCAATGATAAAAGGATCATACATCCTCTACATGTAAAACACCATTAAATACATTGGATAGGGCACCGACAGGGTCAATTTCCTCTGACTTGTATAGATGTCGTTTGCATTCAAGTTTTTCTCTCTCAGTCACATCAACTAGATGTAGAGTATCCATTCTACAATATGCAAAACTTCGAAGCAAAGAGTAAGATTCACTTCAGTCACCTCAGATGTTGGTAAATGAATTGAATGCTGCTTACATAAACTTATCACTGCTTTACTTTCTTTTCCAAGAGTTCTTAAGATGCAAAATGACAAATGAAATTCAAAAAGTTCTATTTATTTGCATTCTAACTATTGCAATGAATGCATTTACTAACAAAACCTGACAAAACCCTAAAATGCCTTTACAAAATCTAAAGCATATTACCAGTAGCAAAAACTCAATGATTTTTTTCCCCTGGTTTGATCCACAAACACATCAACACATCAAAATGCATCAGAATATGCAGATTTAACTTATAGTACATCATCTAGGAGTTCAAATCAAGATTTGACAATAAGCTCACCCCAAGTTGTAGAAACAACTTAGTTTGCCGGAGATGGATTCTCCACATTAGGTGAAGAATCTAATTCCTCTGATGGTTTTTCATTACTCTTCTTCTTCTAGACCTTATTCATCTTGGCTCTAGTTTCTTCAATATCAACCTTCTACATTCTTTTACGGTCTGCAGGGTGATTCATAGGTTGGTTCTTTTGTGTTCAACAAAAATTGGCAATGTGTCCTGGCTTGTTGCACTGATAGCATGCCATTCCAGATGCTCTCCAAGGTCCTGAGGTGCCTCTACCTATTCTTATTTTGCAATTCAATGCCACATGTCCAAGATTGTTGCAAACTGAACAAATCACATTGACTCTCTTTTCCATCTCATAAGGACTAGACCGGTTAACATAGGGTATTTTCCAATTTGTGTGATCCTTCGGTCAGTGAAATTCCTTCTCCAATCACCAATAGGTCTTGGGATAATGTGAGGTTCTAGATTGTTTTCTCCATATCTGCATTCAACTGATCTATGCCCATACATGTTGCATGTATAACAATATCCTTCAAATCTCCTAGGCATATATCTAGTATTAGATCTATAACCAGTACTAGCTATTGGCAATTGACACTCAATTGGTTGGTTTCACTATGTTGTCATTGATGGCAACATGGTAATTTATTTTGGCTTCATATTTTGGGTTAGTTATGTACCGATAGGCACTTCACAAACACTTCATCGACACCGACACTGACATCGGCATCGACAAGTTGAAAGGAATTCTTTGGTTACCAACAATGTAGGCCGACATGGTTTAGAATCAGGTTATTAGTATTGGAGGCCGACATCTTTTGGATCTGACATCGACAATGATTTTGATATTCATGTATTTATGTTATCTATCCAACATGTATATTGACATTGTAATTATCTTTGTAAGTTGACATAAGGCATGATGAATTATGAAGGGTATATAGGATAGTTGGTTAGATCATTTTGATATGTGATATGTAGTGAATTGATAGGAGAACAATATGATGTTATGTAATGTGAAATATATGTGAGAGATCATGTATGTGAGGATTTTTTATGTAAGGGGTATTTCGGTAAACGGTTTAGGGTTTCAAACCAAAATATACAGAGCTTAACTGGAACTGTATTTAGGCATAGAAGATGTTATCTTTGCAGTTCAATCATTTGTCTAGATTGTAGTCTAGATTTGTATGTAGTCAGTGAGGCTCCTTTTTGTGATTGAGCAGTGTGCTCTAGGTTGTAAGCCTTCCTACAAGTGCATACCCCTATATTTTGTAATATCTCTTCATATGGCCAGTGAATTGATATTGTGGGTGACAAATCCCACCATTCTCTTTGAGGTTTTCCACGTATAATTTTGTGTGTTATGGTATCCATTTATGTGATTGTCTTATTGGTTGCATTACTTATTTCAATTCTATATGTACCGGTATACTGATTAGTTTATGCATGTTTTAATAAAGGTAAAATTGATTATTCTGGTAGAACATTGATTCACCCCCCTCTCAGTAATCTTGGATTCCAACAATTGGTATCAGAGCCTTGTGCCTCGGAGGAAGTTTAATAGCTTGAGGAAGATCTTGAATCCGGAATCTATGGATATGAGTTTGGAGAAGTAACTTGAGGTGACACTTGAAGATTATGATGCTGAAAGGATGAAGAACTTAAAGCTACAAGATGAATTGAATTCTGCTAAGTAATTTATTCTTGTCTACAGGAGAGGTACTCATATGTTTAAGCTAGGAGGAAGGAACTTTTACAAAATCAGGATGATGAAGAGAAAGATGCACTTAAGAAACAGTGTTAGAAGATGAGTCAGGAGAACATGGTTATGAGAAATGAAATCCAAGCTATAACTATGAGAATGTCTAAAGAGATTGAAGACCAGAAGAAAAAGGAAGAAAATCTTGTTGTATCTCTGAAGAACAAATTTGAAGAATGTGGGAGGTTGGTTCATGAGAATGATATGTTGAGAACTAATTCAGTACAATCCCAGAGTAATGAACAAGAGCTTAAGAGACAAATGATAATTCTGAGAGATGATCTGACTATTACAAGTGAGTATAAATAAAAATGCAAGATTAGTTTGGCATAGCTAGATGAGTTATTGAAGAGACAAAGGTAGAATGGTGATTCCAGTGGTCTTGGATTTGAACAAGGACAAAATTTCGGTATTGCAAATGAAGATAAAAACCATAAGGCACCGATAAGGTAGTTTAATGCTTATAAATTTAATGGTAGATGTTTTGTTTGTAATAAATTTGGTCGCATAGCTAGGCAATGTAGAAATAGAGCAAATCAGAACCTTGATTCTGCTCCCAGTCAATGTTCTAAATGTAATAAGTATGGTCATAAGACAAAAGATTGCAGAATGAATGTAAAATGTTATGAATATGGAAAATTTGGATATGTGGCTAATCAATGTAGGTCAAGCAATTATACCAGTTTTAGAAAAGCAATTCATAAGAACAATATTACATGTTATGTATGTAATGAGGTTGGACATATTACTAAATTGTGTAGAAGCATAAATCCACCGGTTGGTAATGGAGGATCAAATGAGAAAGGGAAAGAGAAGGTTAATGAAATCTGGTAAGATCATACCTAGAGATGGGTCAGGAAGTCAGAAGATCAATCTACAAATGGGAATGCTCCGGTTACTTATCTGACAGAGGAGGTTGCTCCTGTACCAGCAGGTCGCTCAATCGGTAACTAAGGAATATGCTTAGGGGTAGGCAAAATTCATGAGGATGCTGCATATTCCCTGGGAAGAGGTTCTAGAAGATGTTCCAGACATTGGAGATGCTCATCCGGCATGGAAATGTTTGTTCAAGATCTGGTATCTTCCACCAAAAGTCATTTATATCAATGAAAGACTAGGGTTTTTCTTGAAAGATAAAAGGTTGAATCTACTTCATTTTTTATCACCTTGCATTTAGAGCGATTAAGAGAAATTCAGAGTGACTAAGGGCGATTTAGTGTGATCATATATCTTCTTGAGCAATTTCATCAGCGATTGGAAGAGGTCTTTAGAGTTTTTCACCGATAACGATTCATAGGTATTTATCTTCAATCATGGAAGCATGATCATCATCTGTACCTATCTCTGTTGCAATTCTGATAGTAGTTGAATTTTTTTTTGCCGTTTTTGTTGATGAAAACCGACATTGTAATAAAACCCTAAAAAAGGCCGACTTTGTTTGTTGCCCTAAAAACGCATGTTATAAGCGGCTGGGATGCTTAAGGCATTGTAAGGTTGATGTACTATTTTTGCTGGATAATAAGAAAGATTGGACGGCTATGTATGGTGGATGTAACCCATTCTGGGTGAACCACGTTAAATCTCTGTGTTATCTGTGTCCTATTTTATTTCTTTATCTTTTGTATTTAAATCTGCATATAATTTGTTAGTTCATATTTGCTTCGGATCTGCTTGAAACCCTAACAATTGGTATCAGAGCGAGGTTTTCTGTAAATTGGCAGGACTTTCAGATTTGAGTGGGAGCAATGGAGGATTCCAAATTCAAGGTTGAAAAGTTTAACGGCCAGAATTATCAGTTATGGAAAATGCAGATGGAGGATTACCTGTATCAAAAGGATTTGTGGCGGTCATTGGAAGGAAAGGCAAAAAAACCGACCACAATATCAGATGAAGAGTGGGACATTTTAGATAGAAAGGCACTGGGATCCATTTGATTGTGCCTTGCGTCGTCTATAGCATTCAATATAACAGAAGCAAAAACGACTGTAGATTTGATGGCAACATTGGCTAAGCTGTATGAGAAACCCTCAGCTTCTAATAAGGTATTTCTTATGAAGCGTTTGTTTAATTTGAAAATGAGGGAGGGAGGATCTGTAGCGGAGCACTTAAATGAATTTAATACAATTACCAGTCAATTGTCTTCAGTAAAAATTACCTTTGTAGAAGAGGTTAGGGCTCTCTTGATTTTATGTTCTTTGCTAGAAAGCTGGAATAGCTCGGTTATGACTGTAAGCAACTCTGTCTCTGGTAAAAATACTTTGGTATTTGATGATATTGTTGGTGTTATCCTAAGCGAGGAAATGCGAAGGAAAAGCACAGGTGAGACTCCAACATCATCGGGTAGTGTTTTGAATGTGGATAATAGAGGAAGATCAAAGGAAAGAGGAAAAGGCCCTGGGAATGAGAAGTCACGAGGGAAGTCAAAGAAAGGACGCTCTCAATCTAGAGGAAAGAAAGATTGCTGGTACTGCGGAAAGCCTAGTCATCTAAAGAAAGACTGTTGGTCTCAGAAAAACAAAGAAGGAGACAAAAATGAAAATGACAGTAAGGAAGCTAATATTGCAAGTAATACTTTACAAGATGCTTTAATCTTATGTTTGGATAATGTTAATGATTCTTGGGTAATAGATTCTGGGGCTTCATTTCATGCTACACCCCATAGAAAATATTTTCTAGATTATGTTCAAGGTGATTTTGGACAGGTATATTTGGGTGATGATGAGCCCTGTCAAATTGTTGGAAAAGGAAAGATAAAGATCAAGCTACAGAATGGTAATGACTGGTTTCTGCAGGAGGTAAGACATGTTCCTAATTTAAGAAGAAATTTAATTTCTGCAGGGCAACTAGGTAGTGAAGGTTGCATAGTTACCTTCTCAGACAGTATGTGGAAGGTCACTAAAGGATCATTAGTAGTAGCTAAAGGTGCGAAGGTAGGCACATTATATCTATGTACTAGTAACACTTACTCTACCTTAGCTGTTATAGATAAAGTTACTGCAGGGACAACAACAATAAATGTTGCAAGAATAGATTCGATAATGTGGCACCATAGGCTTGGGCACATGAGTGAGAAAGGGATGAAAATCCTTCACTCTAGAAATCTATTGCCAGGAATAAAGAAGATTGATTTAGAGTTCTGTGAAAACTGTGTTTATGGTAAACAAAAAAGAGTCAGATTTCTCAAGGTTGGGAAAGAGAAGAAGAGTGAGAAGTTAGAGCTTGTACATTTAGATGTATGGGGACTGGCTCAGGTATCATCTCTTGGTGGCTCTTGTTATTACGTTATTTTTATTGATGACTCAACCAGAAAAACATGGGTATATTTCCTAAAACAAAAATCAGATGTTTTTGAAACTTTTAAGAAATGGAAAGCTCTGGTTGAGAATGAGACAGGAAAAAAGTTGAAGTGTCTCAGATCGGATAATGGAGGTGAGTATTGCAGCAAAGCATTTGAAGATTACTGTTCCTTAAATGGGATTCAAAAGCAGAAGACAGTTCCAGGAACTCCATAGGAAAATGGTGTGTTAGAGAGAATGAATAGGACCATCATGGAACGTGCGAGGAGCATGAGATTGCATGCTAGATTACCCTTACATTTTTGGGCAGATGCTGTACATACTACTGTCTATTTGATAAATAGAGGACCTTCAACCCCTTTGGATGGTGGTATTCCAGAGGAGGCATGGACTGGTAAAAAGGTAAATTATTCTTTTCTAAAAACTTTTGGTTGCGAAGCTTTTGTCCATGTTGATAAAGAAAACAGAACCAAGCTTGATGCTAAATCTCAGAAATGTACCTTCATTGGATATGGGATAGATGAATATGGCTATCGGTTATGGGATTTTGAAAATAAGAAAATAATTAGAAGTAGAGATGTTATATTCAATGAGAAGGTTATGTATAAAGAACAGATGCAGGAAAAGAAGCATGAACAAGACAAACAAGAATATGTGGTGTTGGATGAGATTCCTGAAAATGAAATGCCACAGGTACCTGATGCTCAGCAACAACAGATTGTCCCACAAACTCCTACAAGTGTTAGACATTCTACGAGGACAATTAGACCCCCTGAAAGATTTTCTCCTTCTTTGTATTCTATTTTATTAACAGATTCTGGTGAACCAGAAGAATATGAAGAAGCAATGCAGGTGGATGACAAACAATAGCGGCAACTAGGCATGAAAGAGGAGATAGACTCCTTGATGAAAAATAAGACTTGGGACTTAGTCCCTTTACCTGCAGAAAAAAGAGCCTTGCCTAACAAATGGGTTTATCGGCTAAAGGAGGAGGAAGGAGGTCAGAAAAGATATAAGGCCAGACTTGTGGTAAAAGGTTTTGCAAAGAAAAAGGGTATAGATTATGATGAAAGATTTTCTCCAGTTGTAAAAATGACTTCAATTAGAACTGTACTTAGTCTTGTGGCTGCAGATGATTTACATCTTGAACAATTAGATGTCAAAACAGCTTTTCTCCATGGAGATTTGGAGGAGGAAATTTACATGTTGCAACCACAGGGATATGAGGTCAAAGGTAAGGAGAACTTGGTGTGCAGGTTGAAGAAAAGCCTGTATGGCCTAAAGCAAGCACCCCGACAATGGTATTTAAAATTTGATAGTTTCATGGCTGAACATGGTTATCATAGATGTCATTCTGATCATTGTGTATATTTTAAGAGATTTGATAATGGCAGTTATATTATCCTGTTGCTTTATGTTGATGACATGCTTGTTGCTGGGTCTAACATGCAACATATAAATGATCTTAAACAGAAATTAGCCAGGTCATTTGCTATGAAGGATTTGGGTGCAGCTAAGCAAATTATCGGTATGAGGATTACACGGGACAGGAAAAATAGAACCTTGAATTTGTCCCAAAGTGAGTATATAAAGAAGGTGTTGAAAAGATTTAACATGCAGGATGCAAAAGCAGTTAGTACACCTTTGGCTAGTCATTTCAAATTGACTAAGGAGATGTGCCCAAAGGCACAAGAAGAGGTTAATAAAATGTCTAACATCCTGTATTCATCAGCTATTGGCAGTCTGATGTATGCAATGGTATGCACAAGGCCAGATATTGCACATGCAGTGGGAGTTGTGAGTAGGTTTATGAGTAATCCGGGTATGGAACATTGGAATGCTATGAAATGGATTCTTCAGTATTTGAAAGGAACTACTACGAAGGCATTATGTTTCAAAGGATCTAATGCTGCTCTAAGTGGATCTGTTGACTCTGATCTGGCGGGTGATATTGATTCATGGAGGAGTACTACAGGGTATGTTTTTACTATAGGGGGAATTGCAGTCAGTTGGATTTCTAGGCTGCAAAAGGTTGTTGCACTTTCAACCACTGAAGCTGAGTATGTTGCTGCTACAGAAGCCAGCAAAGAGATGATTTGGTTGCAATGTTTTCTGAAGGAATTGGGTCAGACACAAGAGGATAGCCCATTGTATACTGATAGCCAGAGTGCCATTCATCTTGCGAAGAACTCTACTTTTCATTCAAGGACAAAGCACATTCAACTCAGGTACCACTTCATCCGGACTATTTTGGAGGAGGGTCAGTTATGGCTTGAGAAGATTCACACAAGTGAGAATCCTGCCGATATGTTCACAAAGGCAGTTCCACAGGAGAAGCTGATTTCTTCATTAGTTTCTATTGGTCTTCTTGATTGATAATTGTGGAATTTATACCAATCAAGTCCTAGTGTTTTATCTAGCGGATGTTGCATGTACAGTGGTGTCGTGTAGTATCAGTCTCCAAGTGGGAGATTGTTCGGTGTGGAGCCTGATCAGTCTCCAAGTGGGAGATTGTTGAAATGTGGCGATTGATCAGCAAAGTATTGTACACTCAGCATGTATCCTCACCGGGGTCCGGGGCGGGGCCGGGCCCCGGGCAGGGGTTCGGGGGCAACAGCCCCCAAGAAAGCGGGGGTTCGGGGGCGGTAGCCCCCGAGAAATTTTTTTTGCCGTTTTTGTTGATGAAAACCGACATTGTAATAAAACCCTAAAAAAGGCCGACTTTGTTTGTTGCCCTAAAAACGCATGTTATAAGCGGCTGGGATGCTTAAGGCATTGTAAGGTTGATGTACTATTTTTGCTGGATAATAAGAAAGATTGGATGGTTGTGTATGGTGGACGTAACCCATTCTGGGTGAACCACATTAAATCTCTGTGTTATCTGTGTCCTGTTTTATTTCTTTATCTTTTGTATTTAAATCTGCATATAATTTGTTAGTTCATATTTGCTTCGGATCTGCTTGAAACCCTAACAATATCTGCATGTGGCTACCCTAGACGATTTGGTTGTTTCTTTTTTCGGTGTCCCGGAAGGAGTTGTGTATGTCAAAGATGTAACAGCTTACATCCACTATCATATTGAGGATTTGGGAATGAACGATATGAAGAACATGCACATGAATGAGTTAATGGGAGATTCTGGAAAGATTAAACCTAAATACCAGCATATTGTTGATCTAGGGTTTACCGATATTCTGGATATTCTAGAATTCAAAGATGAAATTGTTAGGTATGTTTTGAGAAGAGTGCATGGAGAGTTTATCTGGTTAGATAGACCATATAATATTAAAAAGGAGGCCATTAGGGCAATCACCAATTTACCATAGGTTGGACAACACTCAGAGAAGAAAATTTCAAATGATCAGGTGAACATGATTATCGAGCAAAATCAGATAGGCTGTCAATGAGAATCAGTATTATCACTGATACAGACATCATATTCCTAAGCATGGTCATTGGTTACAAGGTAACATAATCAAACTGACTGAATTCTATTTCTAGCTCCTGCATTTATGGAGCTTATAAAATGATGAGGGAGAATGAGAAGATAGATCTATGTGGTTGGATGTTAGATGAACTATTGATTAACCTAGGAAAGATTAAAGGAGAAAAGAAAGGGACTTTCTGGTATGGTAACCTAATTGTCCATTTAATGCTATATTTCATCAATGAGACTCTTAGTTTTGGGAAGAGACAATGGGCATTTGATATCCCAGTAGGGAGGCAACTGAAACAATCTATTGCTACATTGGGTAGTCAAAGAGATGACAAAGTATTGGGATATTTTAAAGCATTTCAAAAGGCTATGAATTCTAGGATGAGGGTTCCTAAGCACATTGTTGAGAAATACTCCACTGACATATGCTTCATGGTTAAGAAAGATGAAACACTCATGGAAGTGGTCAAACCCTAGAAGATCTCGATTGAGGAGATGGCTTATGAAGTTGATGCTCAGATTCTTGATGCTTATGAATAGATGTTAATTCATGCACTGGTAGATGAAACTATAAAAAACTTTGGCACTTCTAAGCAGAAGACACAAGAGGTTGAAATTGAGTTCAACCAGAAGAAGAGAGAGAAGAAGGAAATAAAGGAAAGTAAGTTTGTTAAAAAGGTTTCATAGGACATCAAAGCATTGTTTGATATTGTCCCGGAGAAAGGCAGGAAGAGAAAAGAACGAAAAGTATTCATTGAGCCTATTGCAATAGAATCTACATCTAAAGATGACAGACCCTTGGCATTCAAAAGGGTAATAAGGAATAAAACTAAAGAAAATAAGGTAGAGGCTATGAAGCAACTAGTTAGGAAAGTTACTATCATGGTACCAACACAGAAGAAAGAACCAAAAGTAACACCTTCAGCCCCATCCGATACTAGAAGGAAAAAGAAGAAGGATGACATTGATCTGACAATTGAATCCAGTAATGTAACTATTATTCCACCAAAGACTTGTGCAGAGTTAATTGATGAGATTAATAAAGATGGTATTTTAAAGAATGTACAGTTTTATTATGAACATAGAAAATGATGAACAAAGAGAAGTAGAGGAAGTAGTTTTATTGTATTTAGATATTTATAAGAAATCCTTGATAGAAATTGAAAACCAAATACCGGCACAGTTGTATGATATGTTAGACACTAGAAGACTATCAACAATGCAAGAAGACAAGCATATTAAGATACAAGAATTGTTATTTGTTTGTGTTTCTATTGCTATAGAGGAGATGGATAAGACACTTGAAGTTGCAAATAGGAAAATCTTTAACAACAAACATAGAATAATCAGTCTTATGTTAGGAAGAGTAAATGAGATAATCAAGGAGACCCACAAGGCATGGGTTAAGTTCTTTGAAGAGAACCGTGATTTTTATACTTCATCAGAAACTAAGATAGATACTACAGACATCCCAGTTGAAGGGAAAGGAAATGCATTATGGCTAGTTCACCCTTAATTTAAAAAAAAATTAAGATAGTGGAAATTAAGCCCATGGTAGATACAAATGTATAGGAAAATGTTGAGATACCAACAAATACAGAGAGTGTAAAGGTTGATAATGTACATGTTACTAATGTTGAGGAAAATAGTCCTCCAAATACAAATGTACAGGATGAGGTTACAGTTCCCTGGGAGGAACCGATAGTTACTAAGACTACAACAAGTGGCAAAGCAATTGATGCAAGTGAGGAAACTATAAAGGTTAAATCATCAAAGGAGAAGAAAGAGAAATCTAGCAAGGAATCAGTAGTGAGTCCATCATTGTTGTCAATTGACACCTCATAGGTTGAAATGATAAGCATAACTAAGATGAGTTCTACTGAACTCATGATGATGGTTGTATAGAAAATGATGAAGGAGGGATCTATGGATAAAGGTGTTATTGATCAGTCTATCATTGTTTTGCATAGACTAGTCCTAGAGTGCAAGTTTGGCAATGAAACAAGCCCATCCAACAAGCTTAAGATAATCACTTAACATATTTCAAAGGATTTTCAGTCCTTGCAGCAGATTTCAAACCGACAAGCACTGGAGAGGTTCACACAAGCAAAGAGAGCTACATTTAATTAAATGATTGAGTCTAAAATGAAGGAAGTTAATGATAAGTTGAAATTGATAGATAATTCTTTAAAGTAGTGTACAAATATATTATAGAGTATGTTGTAACACAAATTTTCTTACAGTTAATTTGGATAAGAGGATTAAGGAATCTTAGGAGAAAATTTCAAGTATATCCAATTCTTTTGATGGATTGAACTCATTAACTACATCCATTTTTAGATTTTGGTTTTGGAAACCCAAGTTTTTGCTCTTGAGAAAGAAAAAGACAAAATCATAAGAAGAGCCAGAAGTCTTAGAGGATTGGTGAGTCCCCGGTTGGATTCACTTAGTGTACATAAGAAGGAGTGTATAAATATGGTTGGTAAGCCCACATTGACAAAGTTAAATGAGAAAGAGTCATTTGCCCATATGCTAAATGGACTTGTATCTATTTCCGACACTTTCAAATCTGGTTGGGAAACTTTTCTAGAGCTTTTGGAGAAGGCTTATCTAAATTTTTTTTAATATATTAAGCTCCAGTAAGGTATTTTTGGGATATTCATTGTACAGTATCTTTCATTCTTCGTTCCAGTTTTGGATTTTTGGTATTCTTTTTGAAATTTTCATGGAATTGATGTCAAAGGGGGAGTGATATTGATGTGAAAAAGAAATAAGGGAGGTGTATACATTAGGGGGAGATATGGAGATATGAAGATATGGAGTATTTTGTATTCATGGATATTCAGCTCAGGGGGAGCAGGTTCAGGTTGAAACCGACAGTTTGGAAATCATGACCATTTTTCCAATGAGTGTTTTCATCAATGCCAAAGGGGGAGATTGTTGGTAGTTGACACTCAATTGGTTGGTTTCACTATGTTGTCATTGATGGCAACATGGCAATTTATTCCAGCTTCATATTTTGGGTTAGTTGTGTAGTGGCAAGCACTTCACAGACACTTCACTAGCACCAGCACCGACACCTACAAGTTGAAATGAATTCTTCAGTTACCGGCAATGCAAGCCGACATGGTTTAGAATTAGATTATTGGTATTGGAGGCCGACATCTTTTGGATTCAGCATCGACAATGGTTTTTATATTCATGTATTTATGCTATCTAGCCGACATGTATATTGACATTGTAATTATCCTTGTAAGACGATATAAGGCATGATGAATTGTGAAGGGTATATAGGTCAGTTGGTTAGATCATTTTTATATGTGATATGTAATGGACTGATAAGAGAATAGGATGATCTTATGTAATCCAAAACATATGAGAGAGATCATGTATGTGAGGATATTTATGTAAGGGGTATTCTGGTAAAGGGTTTAGGGTTTCAGACCAGAACGGACAGAGCTTAACCAAAACTATATGTAGGCATAGAAGATGCTATCTTTGCAGTTTAATCATTTCTCTCGATTGTAGTCTAGATTTTTATGTAGTCAGTGAGGCTCCTTTTTGTGATTGAGCAGTGTGCTCTAGGCTATAAGCCTTCCTGCAAGTGCATGCCCCTCTATTTTGTAATATCTCTTCATATGGCCAGTGAATTGATATTGTGGGTCACAAATCCCACCATGGTTTTTCCTCTTTGAGGTTTTCTATGTATAATTTTGTGTGTTATGGTATCCATTTATGTGATTGCCTTATTGGTTGCTTTACTTCTTTCAATTCTATATGTATCGGTATACCGGTTGGTGTATGTATGTTTTAATAAAGTTAAAATTGATCATTCTGGTAGAACATTGATTCACCCCCCCTCTCAGTGTTCTTGGATTCCAACACTAGCATCGGATCTTTTTTTACAAACATTAGCAATATGTCCTAGTTTAAGACAGTTAAAGAAAACAAGTTTGTAAACTTTCTTACCAGTAGGATTCTGAGCCTTAGGAGAAGTTTTACCTTCATGCATGTTTCTCTTAGTACCAAAAGGTTCTCCCTTCTTAGATGTATTGTATCCTAACCTTGATGTATCGCCTTTCATCCTATGATATTGAATATGTTCATCTAGCATAAAGGAGCTCTTGTTGAATTTATCAAGCTTCTTATTGGCCTCAACAAGTTCCTTTGTAAGATCTTTATTTGTTTTCATGAGGGTCTCTCTCAGAGACATTGCCATTTCAAGATCTAACTGTAATTTTTATTTTTCTTCTTTCTCCTCATGCCAATGTTCATACAAAGTTGCATTCTCCTGCTTGATCTTAAAGATTTCATGCTCTTTATCTCAGATTTGATCTTCAACCTTTCTTCTAGCTTCAAGTTCCCCACTCATCTGGATTGTAAGTGATTCAAGTTCTCTCCTTAGGTTAGTCTTTTCACCATTTAGCTTCTCCACTTCTTCAACTAGTGCATCAATTTTTGCTTCATCTGAGGAGCTGCTGTCAGAGATATCCATTAATTGTTTAGTTAGTAAATTCCTTTTAGCTATTGAAGTCTTATACTTGCCTCTTAGGGTTTCTAGCTCATCCTTAGTTTCAACAAGTTCTTTAGCCACCTCTTTATAGCTCATTCCTTCACCCATATTTGCCTTAGGATTAGAGATCCCTTCGAAGCAGTTAAGCCTTAAGGAAGTTGTTGTCTTCAAAATCTGATTCTCTTTAACATCCTTAATATAATATGATTGAACTCGGTGCAGAAGAAATATCAAAGATAAGGAAATTCCCAAGACAACATATGACAAGGTTTAAATAAACCTTCTACACTTCGGACTTGCTCAGAGTCTAGGTGGGTATACCTTTGTGAACTAAATTCACACTTTCAAACATAAACCCACAACAACCCAGTTCAAAAAACCAGTGGATTTAATCACCTTGAAACCGACTGAAACAAAAGAATGCAAATTATACTCATATTTAGTATTGTGACCAACAAAACATGTAATAGACAACTTCAATCAATACCAGTGCCATATCCAAGGTCACAGAGTCATTTAAAATTCAGACAATACTCCCCAAAATAAAATATCCTCACACATCCCATTGGCTCGACTTTTGTTAATCCTTACATGTGCCTAACACTTATAAGAATTTATGCATATCAAATTAAACCATGATCATCAAGATTCAACGTTCCCTACAAAGAATTCACCGGTAGGAATGATCCCTGCATCTTTAATTTCCCTCCTAAAGAGAAAAGCTAGCGAACACATCTACTGAAAATTACCTTGCAACCCCATTCAAACAAAATAACCCTGGATTATTCAGAATGAAAACAATAAACAAATTGCAGGAATACTCGAAGACAACACAAAGTTTACTCAAAAGCCGATGGTCTGCATATTGATATTATTCTTCAAAGAAGTATTACAAAACTTTGGAATTTTCTCCATTATACTTAGAAAAGATCAGCTATGAATTTCAGTAGCGTTTTCTTACAATTCTTTGCGATCCCCTCTCCATTAGTCATGGTATCCAGTTATAACAGCATGGATGCACAAAGCTTTGGACTTCTCGAGGAGAGTTTGTTACAATCATTTCTTTCAAAACAAAGAGGTTACAAGCTTTTCACAAAAATAGTTACAAGCTCTTTTCGGCCTCTGCAGTTCCTTCAACAGGTTGTTCGGTTGTAACTTCTTCTACCTTTTCAGGGGCGCTCTCCAACTGTTCTAGATCATGAGTGGCATATTTTGTGGTCCACTCATCATACACATCATCAGTAGGCCATGAGAAATTAATCACCTTAGCTTTAGCCTTGGTCAACCTTTTCTAGGAGTTTCTCAATTTGTTGACTTCTAAATTGAGAAAACCATAAAGTGCCTTAATTTTCTCTATCTCCTATATTGTTATAACAAAGAAAGAAGCATCATCTAGATCAATAATTCCTTTAATCCTTGCTGACAATTTGGCTTCCATCTCCTTAAGCCACATTTGTTTATCCTTCAGTTGATCCGGGCTAGCAAAAACTCCTGGGAGCAACTCAAAAACTTGATCAGTATATTCCTTTTTGCACAAGTTAACTTTCCTATCAACATTATCCACCTTTTCTGCTAATTGTACTAAATCTTTAGTGATGTCACAAGTGGATTTAATGATAGGATCGGCCCCTGCTTCATCATAAGATGCATGTATAAACTCTAAATCTTTCTCCCTAGGCCTCCACTTGTCAAAAATAGGTGTCAAAATGGCCTTATCTCCCTTGAGTTCATTCCATATATCCAAAATTTTACCTACATTATTATATAGCAATGAGGCATTCATTGTATCTGCAAAACCGGAAATGGTAGCCTTTACTCTCTCCTCATACTTCTTTGCATATAAGGCCTGAGCCTGTTTTAAATTTTCTAATTCTTGAGGAGTAATCTCAACCATTTGAGAGCTGGAGGGTTTTGGAGATGGTGGAAACTCAATGATAGAGCTAGTGGGTGGAGGTCTTGCAGGAGAAGAGGAGATCATCAATGTTGAAGACTCACCTTGATGGTATTGTCTAGTCAACTAGCTCTCCAGCTTAGCAATGATGCTATCCTTACCTCTTACCTCCTCCTTAGCACTGTTATAGGCCTTCAAAATTGTTTCCAACTTGACTTGGAGGATCTCTTTTTCTTTGGCTTCCTTTTCTGCTACTGCAACACTAAATTTTGTAGTCTATAACACAGTGCTAGCAGCTTCCACTACCCTTGTACTCTGCACTCTCTTCACCATCATCCCACCAAGGTAACTTGACCCTGGGGTGTCTTTTCTTTTCTTACTCTCATTTCTCTTGAGAGACCACATGACGAGTGCAGCATTATCCTTACTGAAAGTAATTCCCTCCATGGGTTTGGTCTCCTTCCTCACTGCGTCTAGTACCAGGGCATCTGCTATATCCCACTCGGGCAAAATAAGCACTCCAACTTGTGCCACCATATCTCTCCCTTGCTTAGGGGTGATGGTTTTGAATTCTTCCATCATCTCTTGTTTTATTTCCTCTTCTACCAGGGCTGGATCTTTATTAGGCTACTCACCTTTTCTCTTTTCACATCTAGCATTGTATTTATCTATGTTTTGTTTCCATATAAACTGCATAAATGCTTCTGATGTGACAAAATTGTTGTCAGCCAAGAAGACATTACTTGCTTGCTTTATCTCAGGATCCCACTCCTTGCCTTTGAGTTCAGTAGTGGTACTGTCCATTTCAGCAGCAAGGGGTTCTTCTGGCATTCCTTCTTCCACTTCATCATAAGTGTAGGCAATTTCCCCTAGATTGCCTAACTGTAGGAGTTGCTCAGCTGCTGCTTGCTCATCTCCTATGTGGATAGGGGATTGGGATGGAGAATGCAAAGGTGCATCTGATTGTACTTCTTTCCCTACCCTTTGCTTCTTTGGGCTCTCTTGGATGTCAATGACATCTTGTATCTTCCTCTTTCCTTTAGAGGTAGAGGGCTCTTCTGTTGTAGGCATCAACACACTGTAACTAGATTTCTTGTGCAGTGTATAATCACCAGGAGGGATTGCTTTGCTGGAAGCTGACCTACTTAGGACCATTCTCACCTTTTTAGGGTTGCTTTTGATTACAGCTTCCCTCTTCTCCTTTAGGGTCTGCATCACATCCTCAAAGCAAACAATTAAAAACTTTATTTTCTCCTCCAGAGGGAAAAAACTAGACAATGGGTCATAGCTGGCATCAAACTGATGCACAAAATCCAAGGCTTTCTTATAAGCCACCCATTTCTCTTTCCTCAGCTCCTGCTCATCTAGATCAAACTCATTTCTGATAAGGTCTTCAGGAAACTAAAATTGATGGGGCCTACCTCTGCATGTTACTCTCTTTCTAAACATGCCATTGAAGAAGTCTTCTAGATCAACACACCTAGATACTACAGTAGACAAATGATAAGGCTTGAGGAAATCCTCAAAGCAATTCCAACCCCCTTTTGTTATTACAAATTGGTGGGCTATGGTAACTGTAGGGAAAATAGTCCCTTTACCCCTGCCTATCAGTTCTGCCTCTTGTACACCACCAATTTGTCTAAGGATCTCTGCAATTCCTACTTTGAGAGGGACCTGGTAAGGTAGCAAGAATGGGGTGCCTCTAAAACCAAACACTCTGAAAACTATCAAGACTGGATACAAATAAATGTCACCCCAATTGTGAACAATTTTTATGTTCTCTGTGAATTATTTTGGTCTTATGAATTCCAAAAGAACCTTGGGGATTCTTGGGTTCTCCAAGCAGAGGAGAGTCCTGATCTTAGATGCAAAGTATTTTTCAAACTTCAAGAATCTGGCATCCTCCCTATCCCATGACAACACAGTACTCCATAATTGTACTGGCATCTTTTCTCCTTCTTTCTCCTTGATAAGGTCCAACCCACTGGTAAAGTAATCACCACCTTTGAAAAAAAATAGATGCATCAGGAGTGAGTACCATCCAAAAGGCCTATCCACCTTTCCATTCTTTATTCCTGTTAACCCTCCATGGATAGTGTCAACAGTGAAAGAAGCATAATCGAATGTAATTGCAAGGGAAGGATTCAAGATCTGAGTAATCATTAACAGGTAGTGATTGGGCATATTTGCTTCAGCATCCTCTCCCAAAACTTGGCAAAGTGCCCAATACATTCCCTTGGCCCTAAGGGTGAACATACTGAATGAAAAGGGCTCTTCTGTGTTGGGTCCTACAACTGCCAACCCACCTATCTTTACAAAAAATTCCTTGAGTGGCCCATTCCTAAGATGATTCCTCTGTGCACTATAATTTTGAGCTAGTGACTTGAAATTTATGGGCTCTAGAAAATTGGTAAACTCATTAAGCCCAAAAGCATTTCTGAACTCTTCAGCATTAATCTCAATAAGGGTTTTTCCATTTATATCCCGAATGCTTCTTGTGACTGGATCATAGTTGAGTGCGATTTGGGTCAACAAATCTATGTCCATGAATACCCCTGGGACTACCAATTTCCCAACATCTAATTCCCAAATATTGTTTTGCGGGGCCGGAGAATTTCTCATTCCAAATCCAATCTTAAATAACCCCAACCCAGACAATCCAACCTGTGGGTCTCTCAACCAATTACCCTTGTCATACAGTCCTTCTCCTATTTTCAAACGGGGAGCTCTAGGCACTAATTCTTTTGCCTTCGATGCCTGATTAGTTGACAATGTCAACTGTTCAAGAAAATCATCACAGACACTTCTTTCTGAATAATTGACTTTGCCAGAAAATTCTCTTTTAGGTGCCATTTAAAAAAATGTAAGAAATGAATACCGCCTCTAAATACTTCTATGACGAATCAATATCTATATCTGAAACACACCACATGAAAATTGCTACACAAAAGTATGAGAAAACCTGTTCTTAACTTGATGGAATTTGCTCTGCAACTGAATTGACTTGCTCTATACCTAAAGAAGATAACTCTACATCCGCTCCTCTGCAATAATTCTTTAAAAAGATATCTTCATCCGGTTGATGGGAGATCATATATTGTACCCCGGGTCTTAACTACAATATTGATTCCACATGCTTCGGCCATCCCTTCAAAATTGAATTCATAGGAGAATTCATATTTTTCACTCCAACGGGTCACAACGTTCCTGCAAGTCTTTCTTTTCGCTCTTTTGCAACTTCGCGAAGCATAACTATCGGGTAGCTTAGTCTTGCGAAATAGCGCCGACCGTCTGATCAAAAGAAACTTGATCGACCGTTACACTAACTAACAACCTTGGCTCCGCGCTAGGTCCCACTTCTCTATTGGCTACATGCTACCATGTGGCACTCAACCACTGGCCTTGAAATGCCTTTTGCATTTGACTCGATGCTGGCCGCGTATCTTTCTTTTATACCACCGGTTCCACCATGGCGGGCCCACGGCTTTCTTCTAAGACCACGTGTCTCTGGACACGTTACCATCCATCCCGACACATGGACTATCCTCGTTCACTTTTGCTATTTCACAGGGTATAAAGCACGAGCATCTTACCCTTATGAAATAGCGTGGGCTATCAGATCATTTTTTTAGTTGATCGGCTTTTGACCATCTGAATAGGCTTCGGGAGGGGTGGGCCCTCTGACTCACTTTGAACACCTGGTGTACAGTCATCTTAAAAGCTGACATGTCACTTTTTTATTTGCCGAGAGAAAGCACTAGGCTCCGATTAATTCTTGACACCTGTATCTACCATGTCATCTCCCAACTTGCGACGTGACTCACCTCTAGGACCCGCCTTTTAACTTTTAATCCCGACTTGCTGACTGTTGTAGCTTATGCTGCGTGCTGTTATTTTACTCGCCCTCATTGACTAGCTAGACCACCTAGTTGGCATGCCATGTCATTTTCGCAACTTCGCTGGTTTTAAACTACGGGCAACTTTGCCTAGTGAAATAGCGAAAGCCGTAGATCCATCCGTGAGATGCACACTAATTACTGGGCCCGACAACTTTAAGAGGAATACACATAAGGCATAAATTTTTTGCGATTAATTAACATGACTACCTAGGCAAACGGCAAGGGGGGACACTTCCTACGATCCCATGACCCATCATTTAAGTGGATAAAGTAACGAAAGAATATAAACTAGAGGGTTTTAAACAGACATCATGCGATTTAAAATCAAGAAACCCTAACCCTTAAGGCCTAAAACAGAGCTGAAGCATTTGAAAATGCGCCTTACTCAAAATTTCAAAAAACCATAGCCAATTATGAGAAAAGAAAAGCCCATTTTTAATCAGTGATAACAAAAGTTAAGCTCTGATACCAATTGATGAATTTATAAGGCACTGAGAGGGGGGGGGGGGCATGAATCAGTAATAGTAAAAACAATAGAAATATGAATATCAATTTCACCAACTTAAAACTCAATAGACATGTAAGAAATAACACCAAGTATGCAATCACCACACAAAGCATAAACCACATGACACAAGAATTTATATGTGAAACCTAAATGGTAAAAACCATGGTGGGAGTTAGTACCCATAAGATCCACTATCTATAGTATAGAGATCTAATTGGTTAAGGTGTACAACACCCAGTTAGGGGCACACCATGTTAAAAGTGTCTAAGCCTAATTAAGAGCTATACATTAAGGCTTGTAAGGACCATCCTTGTTAGGAGCTACCCAAGTTACTAGAATTTGCAAACACAACCTCATGTGTCACCTAGTAAGAGGATTTAATGATCAGAACTGTTAGGATCTGACTACACCCTGTTAGGAGTGACCCTGTAAGAGGATTTTATCACTGCAACTGTTAAGGAGTCAACAAGTATAAATGATCTTAGTATAACACCTTCTGTGTCTGATAAGATCCACTTCAGAACATTACAACATTACAAAGACTTCATCTCTCAACTTCTCTGATCTTCGCACTATTAGAAATACATAATTCTCTCATCGCATATCACACTATCAAGCTCAAGTATAAATATCTTTTCATACCTCATCACAAAATTAAAATTATCATAAGGTCAGCTTAGAACCTTATTACAATTTCCTAGGTTTAATGCATCTAGACAATCGTACATTGTACGCTTTAGTTATGTCAGCCTCCGACATAACAAATCCAATTCTATGTCATTTTACTGATCTGAGTGATTTTCATCACTACTGGTTAAGTCACCATCCACTAATTTGTTCTGTCAAACAAATCTTGATCACCTAATTGATTCAGCACGTACTGTCACAAACATAACTTCATCTCATAGTCTTCAATGCTGCTGCAAAACCACATCTCAATCTTTATGATTTTCATGTACCAGTTGTCAAAATATAACAATGTCTATCATTGACCGGTTGAAGTCATAATTATCGGTTTTGATAAAAACTGTCTCTACTTTACCGGTTAAGTCTAGCTAGTTGAATTGTAGGACTTAGATGACTTAAAGAAAAATAGTTGCCATCAATGACAACATACAAAATAGTCATCATACATAAATATAATCTCTACAATATACATATACATGTTACATGAAGCAAACACACATTACTGGTATAGTACAAATGATCAAATGCCAACAACCATAAGATCAAAAATTTAATGTGGAAACCCGGAAAGGGAAAAACCATGATGGGATTTGAACCCACAATATTCTTATACTATGGCCAGTAGTAGAACAATATTGCAAAAGTGGAATGCACTTGTATTCAGGCACACTGCCTAGAGCTCACTGCTCAAATATAAACCAAGGCTGCAACCCCGGAGGAATCACTATCCTACAATTAAGATATAAAAGAAAATACAATGTGTGAATTGGAACACAACATCTACAAATGCCAACAATCAGTTCCAGTTAAGCTCAAAATGATTTGATGCCTCTGATCTAGAAAATTGCCCAGCTCTACTTTTTTGCCAAATACCAGATCACAAAACCTCAAGATGCACATGTGAAATTGTTCTCAATCACACCCAAAAAAATTTTGCACACATCTATTCACACCAAAATGATCACCCAAATCCAACTTATATATCTACATCATTGAAATAAATTTCCAACAAGTCGACTTCACAAAACTGTAAAATATGAAACATGTAGTTTCATGTTGGCTCAATCCATCACAAATTCATATTTTGGATCTAAAACATATAATGTCAAGCTTCACACACAATTTCACAAACTCCTCTAACACAACACCAATCACCCAAATCATCCCTACAGTTCCACAACACACATTATCCAACTATCCACACAATAGCTCTGTTCTTCCAGAATCACCAGATACCAAATCAAGAATCATGCACTAGAATTGACACTAAAGGCTATAATTACAACATGATCTACCTTAAACAACCAATCGACTATCCCAATCACCACAACCAAAACTGCATCACCAAAAATGAGTTGTGCTCACTTAATCTATACACTGTGGTTACACTCTATCAGACTTATGCCTAAAGTCAATATGACTTTTGGTAGATCAAATTTGAAGGTACCAGATATGATTATTAGGCTGATTTTCTATCAATGACAACCCCTAAGTAATATCCATGCATCTAACAATACCATAATAGTGTCTCTTGCCAACCATCTCGCCCTTTGGTACTGATGGTAAGACTGTGAAAAATGACAAGTGCTCCAAAATTCTGCTCAAAAATTTCAAAACTATAATCAATCCAAAAATCTATACACTCAACTGACCCCCCCTAAGAATGTGCACCGTTTTTCACTACTCTCTCTCCCCCTTTGACATCAATGGCAAAGGTAGTTATCCACCAAAACTTATATACCAAAGAATGTGTACAGTGAGCTACAGAAACTTGAAAATATCTGCATAAGTTACCTTCAAGGACTTGAAATACTCATTCCATCCTCTTAGGAAACAATCCAAAATATTGATTAAGGCACTAAACATTTATGCATGCACCTCTACACCCTTAAGATCTATTGATACATCTTTTCCCAAAGTAGTTTTTGCATCATGTTGAGCACCAAGCAAAGTGTCCAACCGGGGAGTGATTAGACTCCTCAATTCTCCCATTTTGCCTATTAGCCACTCCTTGTCTACACCCAAGCTCTTGATTTTGTCTATTAGATTCATAATTTGGGCTCCAAAACTACTAGCAAAAATTGAAAGAGGGGCAAAAGATTGTGAAATTGTAGCTAACTGCCCTTCATATTCCCTAATCTTCTTGTCAATGTCTACTATAAATTTAAGAAAAATGAGACATGACTTAAAAATCTTACCACCTTCATCTAAAGAATCCTCAACACACTTTACCACAGATTTCAAAATTGCCCTATTAGTCTCATCTCATTAAATTTGTTTAAAAATTTAATATTCAGTGCTTTCTCTAATGATACAAAATCAGATTCATTCAACTTTGTTTAACATACCCTTAAGCTTACTGAAGGGTGTCATTGGAATCCTGTTTAAGGTTAGGCAAAATTTTCTCCAAAACTATAGTAGCCAGAGATATAATCTCTTTTTCTTCAGTTGTAGACTTAAGTAAGTCCTCACTAGCTTTGATTTAGGCAAGGGTGGCTAACTTTAGTACTTGTATGGGAGATAGTGTGCTCAAATCAATCGGTCCATGGTAATAGTCATCTTCTTCAGCAGGAATCTGCTTCCCTTTTTTCAGAAATAGTGGCTCTTGCCATGATCACCGATGCCTCTTCAACCTTCTCCTATCCTTTATCTTTCCTAGCATTAGCATCAACATCTATATCACCCTTTGCTACATCAGCCTCTTCTCTAGCTTTATCATATATCCCTTCTCATTTGCAATCTCCTCGACTACTTCTACTAAGTAAACTTCCATAACCAGAGGATCTTGCATAGCTTCACCAGAGTCCCCAACTACACGATTATCAATGGTGTCATATACAATTTTCTTTTCTACCAGATCAAACTATACAGATGGCTGCTCATGACAAAATTCTATCTGAACATGAGCTACCAAAGTAGAAGTGTCTTTGCTCAATTGTTCTTCTATTTGGGAGTCATATTTCTCCGGATTGATCTAATACTTATTTTCTTTCAAAATTTTTTGTAGAATACCCTTTGTATCTTTAACTACTTCATCAACTCTCACGAACATTATTTTACTTACTTTGTGTTTTCTCTAGAAGTTTTCCTTAGAAAGTCCCAAAATTCTTTGTATTTCATCTTTTGTTACATCATGACATAGATTTACTAAGGTGCATTCTTTTAACCTCTCATCTTCTAAACTAGTTGTGTGTCTTCGAGCATCCAAACTATGAAATAACTCTTTTGGAATCATGGATGATAGCTCAATCAATGCTTTACTAAAAGAATTCATATAATGCACAACTGCTTCCTCAATAGCTCTCTAAACCTTTTCATTAGAATGCTTATATTATATAGAATTTTTTGTCAAATTGCCTTCTTTTACTATTGTGTCTATAATCTTTTTTAATGGAGGCACAATAGTGTAAGGACCTTCAAGCTTACCCAACTTGAGATCTTCATCTATTTCTGATTTCTTCTTGCCTTCTGTCATTTTACCAGATGCTTCACCTTGTGTTTAAGCTTTATTTGTAGGTGGAGCTTCACCAAATAAGGGCTTTTGGACTACCCTCACATATGTAGAAGTCTTCTTCACTTCTTTTATCTCTTCATTATATTTTGTTTCTTCTTCAACAACAACATATTTTCTCACTAACTTCTCCTTCTTCTTTTCAGCTCCACCATTTGATGATGATTGTGACTTGGGTGGAGGAATGGGCTTCTGCACATTGGCAATAAGTGCAGACTTAGCTTGCTTGGGAGGAGGGGGAATCAAATTAGCCTATTGCTTCACCATGTCTTCCTCCTTCAATATATTTTTCTCTCTATCTCTCTACATAACTTCTTTAGTAATGCCCATTTGTTTTGCTAATTCCTCTACCTGTTTCATTACTTCCCTTTTCCTAGCAAGTTTGGTAAACTTCTTGTGCAAATCAAGGTCCTTTTCTTAACAAGTACCAAAACCTTTCTTCCTTATCATTTACCAGTTAACTCAACAGATCTTGAGAATATGCATCAAGTGTGGTAACATCCACCTCATACCCCATGGGCATGATCCAGACACTCCTCGGCTCAACTGCCTCCATATAACAATGATCTTTATCAACCATAAAATAGATAGTTTTCTCATACTTCTCAATAATTTCTTTAGGGATCCTTTCCCTACTACATATTGATGCCTGAAAGGATTTGAAGTATCCCAACAAGGTGGATTTATGAGCAATAGTATCACCTAAACCCTGCAACCCTTCTTTTATCTAAACAACCACCAGTTTGTCATTACCCCATTGAATCTTCCTAGTACTGGGGATCTCATTTAGGAAGTATAGTGCCAAACAAACAATCAAGGAACCAAAATTGCTTAATATTCTTTAGGTTTCTTAATAACTCACTAAGTAGAACTGAAAAAAGATCATACCTTTTACCTTCCTTCAGCTTCTCATAGGCTACACATATGGTCGTGTCAGATACAAAATTTTGCCTACTCAATTGATATATCTTATATCCAATCACCATTGAGTAAAATCTAATATAGTTCTCTATGATGTCATTGATTGTCATCGACTGGCTATCTGATTGAGATTCAGTAACCTTTGTTACCATGGTATTCTATACTTTCCTCAATCCGAGGACCTCTCTGGTTGCATGTAAACATGTAACTGCTTCAATAGCTTGCTTGGTAATCTTATAAGGTTGGTCCAACCATATGAATTCATCATGGATTCGACTCAGAATGTATCGGATCCATTTGGGTTTGTCGAACACCGAGAAGTGAATAAATTGGATGAAACCCTTATCGTTTAGTGACTTGAATTCCGGCTTCAAATTCCCCATACCATCCATCATGTGCTTGGTGTAAAGTGAGAGCATATCTACATTCCCAAGCTCATCCATGTTGCAATGTATGTATGCCCTAATATCTTCATTGTGAAGTACTCCATACAAAATAGAGGAAAATGCACCTTCCAGATCATCTTTAGTAGAGTTGAATGGGTTCCTTTTGAATACAATCCTTGCCCTCTCAGTAATATCGATCACCAAAGGAGTAGCAACACCAGATGCAGATGCAGATGCAAATGCCATTTCGAAATAAGGGTATGAATAGATAGCTTCGCAAATGGAAAATACCCTTTGATTTTTAACCAAGTGGTAGAAATTGTCGATTGATTGCTTCAAGCTCAAATTTCTCTTCTAAAACTTTTTTACTTTGTTTCTCTGCTCTTCTCTCTCATTTTCATTGTGAAGAATGAGATATGGAAACACCTTTTTATCTACCAAAAACCTAATTTCAAGTTGTAATAAATGCACAACCCTAATGACTTATGAATACACTATTTTTCATGAATTCATTCACCAGATTATAAGAACAACATGAAATATTCTAGTTATCATTTTCATAATTGATCTCCATCATTTGCAACCATCCTTCATCGGTTACAAATCTCCGCAAGGGGATTCTAAATATTTGCATGATAATCTTCCCCCTAAGGCCAAAATGTCCTAGTTACTGGATGAGGTTCCATCACCAAATTCAGGTGTGGAGCCGTTTTGCACATTTGAATCTTCCTTTTTCACCTGCATCTTCTTATGTTGATCTCTAATCTCTTCCACTTTAGCTTTTCCTTTTTCATCTGATTTGTTCTTGTTCACCGGAGCATTCTTACTTCTTCAATATCTTTCAATATGACTAGGTTTGTTTCATGCATGACAAACAACATTCCTTTGCATAGGCCTGAAGTTCATCTGATTTGGTCTCATCCTGCATTGGTTAGATATATGTCCAAACATCCCACAAGCATAGCATCTCTTGTTCTAAAAATTATTTATTACAGTTCTGCACATGTTTGACTTATGAACAAAATTGTTGCATATGAAACATTGACCGGTAAAGGTAGGTCCATTATTCATCATGTTGTTCATCATCCCATTATTCATCTTACTTCTGCATTGGCTTTCCATATGACCAAATTTACCACAAACAAAGCATTTACCATTGAATTTATAGGAATTAGGTTGTCTTAATGGAGGTTTCTTGTTCTTCTTATGATTGCTTTGACTAGAACCAAAGGATTCTCCTTTCTCAAATCTGAGTCCTTGCATATCTTTCCCATGTCTCTGACTTTCCAACATCTCATCCAACCAGGCGGAATTAGATTTGAATTGTTATTTGTACTCCTTAGTAGTAGTTAGCTCATCTCTTAGAATTATGTTCCGCCTTTCAAGTTCTTGTCCATCATTCTTTCTTAGAACTATATTCTACCTTTCAAGTTCTTGTCCATCATTTTTTGTTTGCACCAATTCAAGCTTCAGTTGATCATTCTCATATGTCAATCTGCAACATTCATTAGATCTATCCTTTAGTGACTAAGTCAGTGTTTCTTCATTCTTCTTCCAGTCTTCAATATCCTTTGTCAGCTTCATTACATTATATTGCATCTCATTCTTCAAAACTGTGTTATCCCTAGCCAACTTCTCACATTCATCTTCCTTTTCTTGTAGGGCTTGATTGTCAACACTTTGATCTTCTTTGTCCTTCAACTTATCCATCAACACCTTTCTCTTTTCTCTAGAAGTGCTCACTTGATCTTTCAAGGTTTCAATGAAATCTTCAGATGCATTTAGGTTTCCTTTCAAAGAACTTACTTCATTCCTTGTTGCATCAAGATCTTCAAGTACCATAGTAAGTTATTTCTACAAACCAGAGTCCATTGATATAATCTCCCAGATCTTCCTTAGTGTTAGACTTCTTCAGAGGAACTAGGATCTGATACCAATTGTTGGAATCAATGAACACTAAGAGGGGAGGTGAATTAGTATTTTACAATTTACTACATTATTAAACTGATTCTTAAACCACCAGATGCATAAGATAGAAAGTATAATGCAAAAAATTAAAGCAAATAACCATACAACCATAACACCAAAAATTTTACGTGGAAACCTAGAAAGGGGAATACTATGGTGGGATTTGAACCCACAATATTATTATACTATGGCCAGTAGTAGAACAATATTACAAAAGGGGAATGCACTTGAATTTAGACACACTTCCTAGAGCTCACTGCTCAAATACAAAATAGGGCTGCAACCCTGGAGGACTCACTATCCTACAAATAAGATATAAAAAAAATATAATATGTGAACTAGAATACAACATCTACAAATGCCAGCAATCAGTTCTGGTTAAGCTTAAAATGATTCGCTACCTCTGATCTAGAAAACTCCTTTGATCTGCTATGCTGCCAAATATCGGATCAACAAACCTCAAGATTTGCACATGAAACTATGATCAATTGCACCCAAAAAAAATTTCACACATCTATTCATACCAAAATGATCACCCAAAACCATCTTATATATCTGCATCACCGAAATAAATTTCCAACAAGTTAGCTTCACAAAACTGCAAAATATGAAACATGTAGTTTCATGTCAACTCAATCCATCACAAATTCATATTCTAGATCTAAAACATATAATCTCAAGCTTCACACGCAATAGAAAAAACTCCTCAAACACAACACCAATCACCAAAATCATCACTATAGTTCCACAACACACGTTACCCAGTTGTCCACATAATAGCTCTATTCTTTCTGAATCACCAGATACTGGATCAAGAATCATGCACTATAATCAACACTAGAGGCTAGAATTACAAGGTGGTTTGCCTTAAACAACCAATCAACTATCCCAATCATTGAAAATGAGTTGTTCTCACTGATTCTGTACATTGTTTTTACACTCTGTCAGACTTATGCCTAAAGTTAATATGACTTCTAGTAGATCAAATTTGTAGGTACCAGATATGATTACTAGGTTGAGTTCCTATCAATGACAACCCCTAAGTAATCTCCATGCATCTAACAACATCAGAACAATGTCTCTTACCAACACTCTATTGGAATTTATATCCCTTTTAAAAAAATATTGACTTCTATTTTTAGAATTTTTATTGTGTTGTTATCCAAATTCAAACCTTAGTGGGAAAACATTGTTTAAAACTCCCTAGCATTTCTTGCAACTCATCTACATCTAGGGTCTTTGTGTAGTTTAACTTTATTATCAAATTCTTCACAAAAGGGTCTAGATTTCTCATTTACATCAACCAATTGAGGAAGCTCTTCTTGCATTATTTCCAAGTGTTTCTTTGTAGACATCATCTCTTCAATCACCCGTGGAGAGTAATTTTTATACTTTTTTTCCTATTGGACTGAGTTACACTCATGATAGCTTCCTTGTCTATCTTCTCATTTGAATAGTTCCATGTACACCCTCAATGAATTCCTCAATATGTGATAGAAAATAATGAATTGAATTTATTTGCTTGATGTTTGTCTTATGCCTTTGTATATTCTCTTATTACCATTTTAGTGGCTCTTATCCATTCTATCACCATATCCCTATTAGTATCCTCCTCCGAAACCGCTTTTTCATGCAACGATTTTAAATCAATTTTCTATATTTTTCCTAATATTGGGAGATAATCTTCCCACAAAATAATGGAATCTTTGATATTTATTTCCTCTTTACCAATCCCTTGTAGAAGGTCATTTAATGAAAATATTTGAGCTTGTAGTTGGTCATAATTCACCAAAACTTGGGTAGATTACATCCTCGCCCATCTTCTCAATCTTTGCCCTCCAACTCAATGTCATAGGAATGAAAGAATCTTTAATTGTATTATCCTGAGACAAACCTAGGGTGAGGACAATTGAGGAAGGAGTACTTGAATTAATTGGGCCCAAGAGCTGGCTGATATACTTTTTTACATCGACATTTTGTGCCTTTAACTCTTCTTTTGTCTATTCTTCCTTATCCATTCTTTGAAAAATGGTATCCACTACTTTCCTTAAAGAATGTCTTTCACCCTCTTTTTTCTCTTGACCTATCTCCACTTCTTGAATATTATAATCTACTTTGGTAATTTTTGCTTACGGTTTATCTATTTGTGGGATAATGATTTGGGCCTTTTGATGCTCGAATTCATCTACTAATAAAATTGCCAATTTTTGAGCTTGCTTCTTTCCCTTAAGAGTTTTAAAGGTTTTCTCCAATACACAAAAAAATTATTTTGTTATCTCCTTGTAAGTTCTTTTCCTACTACCAATAGAGCATGTGATCCAAGCGGAAGTGGAGCTAGTACTAGCATATGTAACCTGTAAATCATTCCTCTCCTCCTAATGTTGTCATTCCTCTTTCTCTTCCTACTATTTTTATTAATCATCCTTAGCTATCTCTTCAGTATAGACTCATTATTGTGTTGATTCTACTAGACAGTTAAAATAACCGGAAGACAACTAAGGGGGGGGGGGGGGGGGTGAATCAATTGTCACAAATTAGTAGAATATTTAGAATTTAAAACTTTAATTCTGGAACCTAAAAATATTAATACTGGAATTCTTAAACCAAATACCAGAATAACAGATAAACCAATTAAGCATAAACAATAATCAGAGAAAAAATACCATCCATATGACATCAAAATTTATACGTGGAAAACCTGGTAAAGGGAAAAACCACGGTGGGAAGCCTACCCATTATCCAATAATACTTTTGCAGTAAGTATGTGAATTACAATTGAGGGTGTTAGGATTACCAAAGATACTGAGAGGGGGGGGTGAATCAGTATCTAATGGGTTAATAAATTTACTTGACTTAAAACATAAAAAGCATATTAAAACTATGTACCGATAAACCAGAAATAATGCACTAAACAAGAATAACAGTAACCACATGAGAAGCACACCATAACATAGTATTTTAATGAGGAAACCTGGTGTGGGAAAAACCTTAGTGGGATTTGTGACCCACAATATTCTCTTACTGGCCAATAAGGGAATATTACTCTTACAATAGGGGCCTGCACATGCAAGAAGGCCAAGTGCCTAGAGCTCACTGCTCAATTACAAAAGAAGTCACACTGACTTACAAAAATGGATTATACTAATCCAATGTCTTGTACTACTTTAGATTAGCATCTGCTATGCTAGATTCAGTACCGGTTTAAGCTCTACTACAACATAAACCCTTAACCAATATTTTGCATATTAGGTCTTCTTATTTTCACATCCTATATCACATACTTTGTATTACAAAATGATCTCATACATATATGGGTCATATTACACCTCGCCATGTTGGCTTACAATGATTTTACAATTAATTACAAAATACATTTTAAATAAAATTGAAGTCGGCCAAGGTGTCGGTATCCTTCCTTTCACTGTCGGTGTTTTGTGTACCGGTGTAGAGTCTCTCTGTCGGTGCTAGTGCGAGTTTCTTTGTCTTGCTGGTATCATATGATTGCAAGGTTTCCATCAATGACAAAACCTTCAATCACCTACAATTTCTCATTGGAGTGTGCATTTGCCAACAATCTCCCACTTTGGCATTGATGGCAACACTCATGAGAAAAATCAAAAAGTGTCCAAAATGATATCCAAAAATAATCTGCCAAAATTGTCTTTCCAAAACTGTATGCTCCCCCTGAGTAGATGAAGTCCCTTCCTTCTGACCATTTTTCTCATCCCACTACTCCCCCTTTGACATCAATGACAAAGGTTGTCATTCACTGTCAGTGGAGTCCTGCCTAGATTCTTGTAACCGGTGGGTTACAATCTGAAAGATATCTATCAAAACTAAATTTATGTCATTGTTGAATGTTTTGCTATCTTTTATTACCTCTTGTGTTCTCTACACTATACCGGTGAGTGTGTGCATTTTCTCTTCTGGTGTCTTCAGTCTGGGAACCAGAGCTTCAGATATTTCTTTTCTCAAAGAAATAAGGTATTCTAGTCTTGGACTAAGTCTACATTTTAAGTCCTTTGCCTTACCCTTTATTCCCTGTTTGTCATTTTTTAGTTTCTTGATTTTCTCTTCATGTTCTGTAATCTTCTTCTCTAACTCCAAAAATGAATCTGATGTTCCAATCAAATTGTCAACAATATTATTTATCTTTTCTTGAGCTTTGCTAATTGCCTTGTCAAGATCTTATTTTAATACATTTGTTTTGCAAGTTTCCTTGTACAATCTCTTGAAGTCATAGATTATTTCTCCAAGTTCTGGTAAAAGGGTGTCCATTTCTTCCTTGTTTTTCTTTACAATATCCTCAAAGAATTTCTCTTTTTCTTTTATTAGTCTTTCCTTAAATGTATCCTCATTTATTTTATCAATAGTCAATAGGTTGTCGGTGATGAAATTAGACAATGTGTCTACTTGACCTAAAGAATCTTTATTCTCAACACTGCACTTTGGTGCTATCAATTTAAGAATTGGTATTGTATCATCAATAGCCTTATAGGCTTGTGCATTGCATTTTGTGATCTTCTTTATTGAATCTAACAGGACCTCTGTTACATTAGTAGGTCTGAATTCTATCATAGTTGTACCAGATGTTTGTCCAATAGTCTTTACAATAGCCATGCTACCGATTGTGGTTATTACCTTGCTTGATTCGACCTCTAGTAGGTCTGTTTGTATTTGCATTTCTACAAACAAAGGTTTATGCTTTTCAGTTTGGGCCGGTGGCACTGTCTTTGTCTGAACCTATGCTTCAACCTGTATCAATTTAAGTTTCTCTAACTATGTCTCAGAAGGTTTCTCAGATGTAATCTTGGTTTGTACCTCTAAACTTTCCTTAGCCGGTTCTTCAGATGGTTTTTTTGTTGTATCTACCGGTTTCTCTGTAGTATCCTCTATTGGTTGTTTTGTCTGTGTAGGTTTTTCTATGTTTGTCTCAATCCCTGCATCCAGTGACATAGTAGTCACATTTTTCTCCTTGTCCTCAGTGGTTTCTCTGTCAACCACAACGTTAACTTCCTGAGTGTCTACATTACTGTATACAAAATTTCTGATTCAGGGTTTGTATCTTCTACTAGAGTCTTCATACTCTCAGTGGCTGGTTGATTTTTCAGTAGTGTCTATCGATGGAGTATCTAGAAGAGGTGGGGGCACATTGTCAGTTATTTTTCAGGCTTGGTGGTCCACCTACCTTACCTTTCCCCTTATCTTTGTCCTTTTGATATACTTTGATAGGCTTAGGTCTAAGTAATTCTTCCTCTTTTTCTTTTTCCACAAAGAATATATCCCATCCATCTGTTTTTTCCTCAGATACTTTAGTTACTCTACCAGCCATTAGTGCTACATGTTGGTGAGCAGTAGAAAATACTGTCCGGTTAGCCTCACTGATTAATTTGCCTATTTCATTAGGTGAGTTAACTAGATGCACTACCAATAATTTTTCAATCTTAATCTTTTTATCCAGTTCAACAATAGCTAATCTTCTAGCTTCTAATCTCCTATACAAGTCATTTGGAATTTCATCAGCAATTTCCATTAAGAATTTCTTGTATATATCTAAGTGTAAAATTACACTATTCTCTATACTTTCCTTATCATCAGCTGATAGTGTGTTGTATATTTTATTGATGTTTTTCAGCTTATCGTCCTCTGTTATTTCGCTAAGAAGTTTTTCTAGAGGAGCAATAGTCTATTTCACCTTCTTCTTCTTCTAAGAAGTCATTTTCTTTGCCTGAGGCCTTACTGCCTGCTTCTTTTGTCTTGTCCTTTTTGGTGTAGGAGAAGGTACCGGTGAGGGTTCTCTTTTCCTTTCAACCCTTTTAAATACAACAGGTATATCAGTTTCAGAAGAAGTTCCAACCGATGAAAGATGAGTTTCCAGTTGAGGTGCTTCCAACTCACTTTCACTTATACCAGTTTGTCTCAAAACATCTTCCTTGATTGCCTTTGCCTATCGGGTTCCTTTTATTACTATTGCTTCAACTTTCTTAACCCTTTTCCTAGATTGAATTGTGCTTTCAATTGTTTCTGCACTACCAAATACTTTCTCTTCCAGTGCCTTTGGAGCTTCAAGGAGGGATTTTGCATAAGTTTCTATGATGTTGTCATCTGTTTCATAGCCCATTTCAGTTACCCAGATGGTTCTAGGGATAAGTGCCTCCATCTAGATTTCATCTTTCTTGATCACAAAATAGATTTCTTTTTGATACTTATCTACAATAGCTTGTGATAGTTTTACTCTAGTCTTCATTCGAGCCTTGAATGCTTGAAAATGCTCATTTATGTTTTTCTCCCTGTTCTCTCCCATATTGTTCAATAGATCTAACAGTTGTTTTCCTACTGGTATGTCAAAACCAAAATCTCTTGCACCAATACCGGGTACTTGTTTGGTTATGTACAACATCAAACAAACAAGTAAGTTTCCAAATCTGAATGTTCCTTTCTTATCTCTTTTAATCTTTCCCAAATTGTCTATCAGCTCATCTTTAAGCCATTCGCATATGTCTATCCTTGCATTATCATTTACCATATCATAGGAACTCTTGATACATAGGCTAGAAACTGAGTTTAACCTATTTGCATGTGTAGCTTTATAACCTAAGATCATACTGATAAATGTGACATTTATATCCTTCACATCATTTACCCTTAGAGATCTCTTATCAAATGTTGCACCAGTAAGGTTTGTAACTGTGTCATTTGAGACCTTTTTTGTTTTGTCTGGTCTTTTACCAGTGGAGGGTAACCCTGTTACAACTTTTACTACTTCTTTTGTGATTTTATGAATAGAGTCTAACCAGAAAAATTCACCATGTACTCTACTTAACACAATCCTTATGATATCCTTGGGAAAATCTGGGATACTAAGAATTTCAGTGAAACCTAGGGTTTCCACTATTTTGTGTTCTGGTTTGACATTTGTAGATTCATCATAAATCACAATCATACATATCTTTAATCTCATCATCACCTAGTTCATCAATATGACAGTGTATATACATCCTAGGGTCTTCAGCATATACTACTCCTTTAGGGATTTGAGAAAATGCACCTATGCTATCATCTTTCTTTGCAATTTTAGGAACCAGTTTGAAAATGGGTCTAGGGCACTTAACAACTTCAACAATAGTAGGGTTTGCAATAAATTCAGGAGTGGATGAAGATGTCATAGCTATAAATACCTCGATCTGCCTTAGGGATGAATGATTTGATAGATTACTTCACTTCTTTGCTTAGAACACCTTCGCTTGTGAATTTTCATGCTCTCAAGGATTTGAATGCTTGGTGAATGAAAAAGGAGCCAAAATACTTGCTTTTTATTTTCTCCAACTACCATATTTAATGCTTGCCAGTTAAGTCACAACTTAAGTCATCTGCCGGTATAGAAGCAATTTCAACTTCTCACCATCAACTGAGGGAATAATAGCAATTTTTTTTTATTTTGTTGCTAAATCCCCAAAGGATTTTTCTTTACTTAGATGAAGAGTCTCCTATCAGTGGAGTGTTACTCTATTCTACTAGTGGAGGAGTATTGCCATCAACATTCAGATCTGACTTTTTGATCCATTGTTTTGAGAATTCTTGCTTTACCTCTTCAACCTTTTCTTTACCTTTCAAACTAGGACCTTTGTTATTTGCCGGTGAGGACTTCCTTCTACAAAATTTTGCAATATGTCCAATTTTGTTACAGGCATAACAAGTCACATTGTTCTTCTGAATAGCTTTCCCATATCCTATGCCGGTATGTGTTCTGCATTATTAGATAAGTGTCCAAATCTTCCACAAACATAACATCTTACATTCATTCTGCAGTTTTCTGAATTATGACTAGCTTTGTTGCATTTAGAACATTGACCGGTGGGTGTATTAGTGTTCAGATGATTTGTAGATCTACACTAATTTTCTCTATGACCATACTTGTTACAGTTAAAGCATTTGCCATTAAATTTGTAAGTAGTAGGTTGTCTTACCAGTTTGCTATGATCATGATTGTTTGCAGTACCGAAGCTTTCACCAACTTCAAAGCCAAGGCCATTTGTATCACCATTAGGTTTATGATTCTTCAGCATGTCACCAAGTTCTTCTAAAATTTTCTTGAATTTATCCTTGTGTTGACTTGTAGCAGTCAGTTCACTCTCCAACATTCCTTTCTGTCTTATGAGTTTAGTTCTGTCATTTTGTGTGTGCATAAGATCTATCTTCAACATATCATTTTCATGACTGAGTCTTGTGTTTTAATTGCTAGCATCATTTATTCTTCTAACCAAGTCTTCTTCATTCTTCTTTCTATCTTCAATTTCTTTACAAAATCTCATAGTCATATCCTGCATCTCATTCTTTGTTGTACTGATTTCTTGTCTTAGCTTGTTTATCAGATCATTGAAAGTTTCCTTTTCATTTTCCTCATTCTACATTTTTTCACAAAGTTCTCTTCTCTTGTTTCTTGCAATAGTAAAATTTTCTTGAAGTGCTTGAATAATATCCTGAGCAGCCTTTAGATCATCTTCAAGTTTTATATTCTTCACTTTTTATGCATCATAGTTTGCAAGAGTTGTTTCCAATTGTTTTCTCAAATTTTCCATCTCTACCGGTGACAAGATCTTCCTCAAGTTGTTAGGCTTTTGAAAATAGAGGACTAGGCTCTGATACCAATTGTTAGGATTCCCAAAGATACTAAGAGGGGGGGTGAATCAGTATCTAACAGGTTAATAAATTTACTTGACTTAAAACATGAAAAGCATATTAAAATTGTGTACCGGTAAACCAGAAATAATGCACTAAACAAGAATAGCAGTAACCACATGAGAAGCACACCATAACACAGTATTTTAATGAGGAAACCTGGTGTGGGAAAAACCTCGGTGGGATTTGTGACCCGCAATATTCACTTACTGGCCAATAAGGGAATATTACTCTTACAATAGGGGCCTGCACATGCAGGAAGGCCAAGTGCCTAGAGCTCACTGCTCAATTACAAAAGAAGTCACACTGACTTATAAAAATGGATTATACTAATCCAATGTCTTGTACTACTTTAGATTAGCATTTTCTATGCTAGATTCAGTACTGGTTTAAGCTCTGCTACAACATAAACCCTTAACTAATATTTCGCATATTAGGTCTGCTTATTTTTGCATTCTATATCACATACTTTCTATTAAAAAATGATCTCATACATATATGAGTCATATTACACCTCGCCATGTCAGCTTACAATGATTTTACAATTAATTACAAAATACATTTTAAACAAAATTGAAATCGGCCAAGGTGTCGATATCCTTCCTTTCATTGTCATTGTTCTGTGTGCTGATGTAGAGTCTGTCTGTCGGTGCCAGTGCCAGTTTCTTTGTCTTGCTGGTATCATATGTTTGCAAGGTTGCCATCAATGACAAAACCTTCAATCACCTACAATTTCTCATTAGAGTGTGCATTTTCCAACAACCTACACTTGCAGGAAGGACAACAACCTAGAATGCACTGCTCATCACAAAATGAGTCTCACTGACTACATAGAAATCCAGACTACAATCCTGAAGAATGAATGAACTGCAAAGATAGCATCTCCTATGCCTAAGTATGGTTCTGGTTAAGCTCAATACCGAAGGAATAAATCCTCTTGAATAAACACAACTTGATCTCCAATGATTGACCAAATCCTTTGTTTGAATGATATTACATTATTCACACATTACATATCCATATCCCTTTCCTATGACCATGATGATCTACAATGAGATCTTACATCATATATATATAAACCCTCGACCATAAACAATTAGGTCAGCCACCAGATAATAAACCAATTACATAATTACAAAAAATGTCAGCCTTAGACCAAACAAATAATATCCAACTCATAAGACATCCCAGAAACACATCGAGAGGTCCAATCCACACATTACATTAAGATGGTCCATAACCTAGATCAATCAGGACCCAATATAGGTCCACACGCTAAAGCAATGATCCCAATCCACCAAGTATCGAACACGATCACCATCAGCATCCTGAATCCATACCAAAAGTTGCACCAACACCACTTATGCATATCATCAAAGATCTTCAACAAAGTTCTACTAGTGAAACCCTTGTTGGAACCACAAACCAAACTTCCAAGCAAATAGGATAGCATCTGATCACTAGATCAAAACCAACTGACTGAATATGAACATGAGTAGAATGAATAAGCCAATTCCATAACCAAAACATATTGGAGCATACCAAATCATGCCATATCCAAACAAACCAGAAACCACACAACCTATCGAGACCATAAGAGTGTTGGTAAAGCATTCAAAATAGCTAGTGTTGATATCAATGACAAAACATCAATGCAACAAATAATCAATTCCTCCAAATGGCCAACAATATCCCCCTTTGGCATTGATGGCAACACTAGATGTGAAAACTATCTAAGTACCAAGAAATGCCAAACAAGTCTCCCCTAATGGAAGATGACCAATAATATCCCTCATAAAGATATAGCAATGAAGTTCTAAAACAAAGACCAAGCTCCCCCTTTGAATAGTATCTCTGTTAAGCTCTGAATTACACATATATCTCTCCCCCTAATGTATACAACTCCTTAATTTTTTCACATCAATATGCCCCCCCCCTTGACATTAATGCCAGAAATTTGACATAAATATCAAAGCAAAAACATAAACCAAACACAAAGCTAACTACTCCCTCTAAACAGTAGCATCCCCACATCAATGCTAGAATGAATAATATCTCTAATAATACATATCGGACTGATTCCAAAAAGCATCAATCAGTTCTCTACTGGAGGGGCAGAAACCCCTAACCTATCTCTCAAGTACTCAAATGGTTCTTTAGGAAAAGGTTTAGTGAAAATAACTACAATCTTCTCTTTAGTGTTCACATAAACCAATCTAACTTCATTTTCTTCCACCTTCTCCTTAAAAAATTTATACTCGATAGATATGTGCTTTGTCTCAGAGTGAAATATGGGATTCTATGATATGTCAATAGCAGTAGAGTTATCATAGTGAATAACTACCGGTCCAGTGTAGTGCACTTTGATATCCTTCAACATTTGCTTCATCCATAGATCTTGTGTATAGTTAGTAGTTGCAGCAACATACTCAGCTTCAATAGTAGATAAAGAAGTACATGATTGTTTCTTGCTGATCCATGAAACTAGCTTCTTTCCAAGAAAGAAAGCTCCACTAGAATTACTTTTTTGTTCATCAATATTAGTAGCCCAATCTGCATCTGTATATGCACATAAGTAAAGTCATCATCCTTAGGGTACCACAAACCATATTTAGATGTACCTTGAAAGTATCTAAAAATTCTTTTCACTACACTCTCATGATTTTCTCTAGGATCACTCTGAAATTTAGATTCAATACAAACAACATTCATTATGTCAGGCCTAGTCTGAGTCAAATATAGTAGACCACCAATCATAGATTTGTATCTTGTAGGATTTACCAGAGCAGAAACATCTTTTCTTGTCAATTTCTCACTTGTAACCATAGGAGTACTTATCGGTTTAGAATCTCCCATACCAAATTTCTTCAACAATTCCCTAGCATATTTATATTGCTAGATGAAAATACATTTATCAGTCTGAGTAATCTGCAAACCTAAGAAAAATTTCATTTCCCCAATCATAGACATTTCAAAGTATTTCTCCATATTCTTAGAAACTTTCATGCACAACTTATCTTCACCTCCAAAAATAATGTCATAAAAAAAAACTTCAATAATTAGTATATCATCATCAGTGACCTTATAATATAAATTATTGTCAGCATTACCCTTAGTAAAACCAAGCTTCAAAAGATATTTATCCAACCTTGCATACCAAGCTCTAGGTGCCTGTTTCAATCCATATAAAGCTTTCCTTAACCTGCAAACCATGTTTGTATCATTTGAAAGTGAAAAACCATCAAGTTTCTCAATATAAACTTCCTCATCAAGATCCCCATTCAAAAATGCACACTTAACATCCACCTGATAAACCTTGTAGTTCTTATGGGCAGCACAAGCAAGAAATAATCTTACAGCTTCAATCCTAGCTATAGGTGCAAAAGTCTCACCATAATCAATTCCTTCCTTCTGAGAATTCCTTTACAAACCAATCTAGCCTTATTCCTTACAACTTGACCATCCTCATTCAATTTATTCTTAAAAACCCATTTAGTTCCAATAACATTCTTTTTTTTGACCGGGGAACTAAATTCCATGTGCTATTCTTCTCAATCTGATCTAATTCTTCTTCCATAGCTTTCAAGCAACATTCATCTTTACATGCTTCAATTAATGATGCCAGTTCAACTTGAGAAATTAAACATACCTCATTAGATGCCAATCTTCTTCTTGTTATCACTCCATTGTTCTTATCCCCAATGATCTGATCTTCTGAATGATTCAATCTCACATACCTAGGAGTCTTCTGACTCTCTATTCCTCTTTTTGATTCTTCAGTTACTATTGAATTTTCTAATACTGCCAGAGTAACTGGTTCAACACTTTGTTCTGGTAAAGGTGCTACCGATTCAGATATAATCATTTCCACCATTGGTTCTTGCTCATAAATAGTAATTTGACTTCTATTCAGCTCATCCACCTTGACATTAGCACTCTCCACAATTCTCTGTAATCTCTTGTTATAACACCTATATGCCTTGCTTTCATTAGAATAACCAAGAAATATGCCTTCACCACATCTAGGATCAAATTTGCCAATGATATCATCTCTCCTAATATAACATTTACTACCAAATATTTTGAAATACTTAACTGTAGGTGTATTGCCCAACCATAATTCATATGGTGTCTTACCAGTTTCTCCTTTGATATGTACTTCATTGAATGTATAAACCATTGTGCTCAATGCTTCTCTCCAGTAGATATGAGGTAGACTAGCTTCCATCATCATTGCTCTAGCAACATCCAAGATAGTTCTTTTCTTCCTTTCCACAACTCCATTTCGCTGATGTGTTTGGGGACCAGAAAATTGTCTCCTTATACCATGCTTCTCATAAAAGTTATTAAACTCACCGGATGTGAATTCTCCACCATGGTCTGACCTCAAACATTTAATATTCAATCCTGTCTATGTCTCAACTTTATCTTAAAATATTTTAAACTTTTCAAAAGCTTTAGATTTCTCCCTTAGAAAATTAACCCACATCATTCTAGAATAATCATCAATGATTAGCATGAAATATCTATCACCTTAAAAACTTTAATTCTAGCAGGGCCATACAAATCAATATGAATAAGATCAAGAACATCATTAGATTTATCTTGTGTACTCCTAAAGAGATTCTGACTTGTTTACAGATTGACCAAATCCTCTACCTGAATGATATTACATTATTCACACATTACATATCCATATCCCTTTCCTATGACCATATCCCTTTTACATATCGGATTATAGGGCTTCACAATCTTAGGTATATCTCTAACCGCCTTAGTTGAATTGATCTTCACAATGTAATCAAAATTCACATGACATAGCCTCTTATGCCATAGCCAACTCTCATCAATTTGTGCAATCAAACATGTCTTTTCATCAGAATTCAAATAAAATATATTACCTTTTGTCTGTGTACTGGTTGCAATCTCCAAACCAGATTTGTTAATGATTTTGCATTTTCCATCCTTGAACTGTTATTTAAATCCCTTATCCACCAATTTGTTAGGATAATTGGTGAACAACTAAGAGGGGGGGAGGGGGGGTGAATCAATTGTTAACAAATTATAACTTTTAATCCATAATACAACCTTAAACAAATCAAGTACCACTAAAGCACATACAAATGCTAGTAGGAACAAATACCGGTAAACAATATAACTTAACAATTTACCAGATAATCAATGCAAAGAAACTATACCATATAACACCATGATTTGTACGTGGAAAACCCAAAAAGGGAAAAACCATGGTGGGAAGCCTACCCATAGTCAGATTATACTTCTGCAGAAAGTATGTGATACAATGAGGAGCTTGCACTTGCAGGAAGGCACACTGCCTAGATCGTACTGCTCATTACAAAAGAGTCTCACTGACTACAGAGAGGCTACAACCATCTCAAGATAAATGAACAATAATCCAAGAGAATGAACTGCCAAAAATAGCATCTACCATGCCTGATTATAGACTCGATTTAGTGCCAGAGGACTAAATCCTCTTTTGAATCCAATCCGATCACAAATGATCAACCAACTCCTCTACTTGAATGATATTATAATATTCACACATTACATTCCTTGACCATGACCTTTTCATAACCATGATAAGTTACAAAGAGTCTCTACCTCTTATTTATACAAACCCTAAGGTCTAGACCAATTAGGTCGCCACCTAAAAGATATTACAATAATATCATTCATAATTCCTTATTACAACGATATGCCATGTCGGCTTAAGACCAAAACAACAATAAAAAATCCATAAATCATCTTGAAACATCCTCGTAACGTGTAGAGTACATGTTAGCATGATACCGATTCATAACCTAGATAGGTACCAGACCTATTTTGGGTCCACCACACCAAAGCAATGTATTCAAGCAGTTGAAGCACGATTAAAGAACATCTTCAGCATCCTAAAATCCATGAAGAAACTGCACCAACACTAATTATACATCCTGTCACGATTCCTCAATGAAAGCTTTGTCGGTAAAACCTTAAACCAGTGTCGGTAAGGGTTTACCAGAGTGTATGATAGCATCCGATTACCAAGCCAATACCAACTAACCAAAACATGCTCATTGAGCATATAACACATGAAATCAAACTTGCTTCACTAATCCAAACATGTCGGAAGTGTTCAACAAATAGTCTCTTCTGTCGGTAACACTAGATCATCTACCGGTGACCAAAACCTATCTGTCGATAATCAACCATAACAGCTAGTGTTGACATCAATGACAAAACATCAATGCAAAAAATAATCAATTCATCGATAATGCCAACAATATCCCCCTTTGGCATTGATGGCAACACTAGATGCGAAAAACATATAAGTACCAAGAAGTGCCAAACAAGTCTCCCCCTATGGAAGAAAACCAACAATCTCCTGAATATCAATAGCTCTCCCCCTATGAATGATATCTTTGTAAGGTTCTGGATGATTTTTCACATTACTCTCACTCCCCCTTTGACATCAATACTAGAAATCTGACAAAAATATCAAAGCAAAAACCTCTAAATCTCAAAGCTAACTACTCCCCCTGAGTAGTAGCACCACTCATCAGTGCCAGAATGAATAATGGCTTTAATAATGCATGCTAGAATGATGACAAACTTCATCAATTAAGTCACTACCAAAGGGATAGAAACCCCTAACATGTCTCTCAAATACTCAAATGATTCCTTAGACAATGGTTTAGTGAATATATCTGCAATTTGTTCTTTAGTGTTCACATAAACCAATTTGACTTCCTTTTCTTCTACCTTGTCCTTCAGAAAGTTATACTTTATTGAAATATGCTTAGTCTTAGAGTGAAATACCAGATTTTTAGACATGTCAATAGCTGTAGAGCTATCACAGTAGATAACTACCAATTCACCACAATTTACCATGATATCCTTCAATATTTTCTTCATCCACAAGACTTGTGTGCAATTAGTTGCTGCTACAACATACTCAGCTTCTGCAATAGATAAAGAAATGCATGACTATTTTTTGTTGATCCATGAAACCATTTTTTTTCCAAGAAAGAAATCTCCACCATAAGTGCTCTTCCTGTCATCAGTATCACCTGCCCAATTTGAGTCAGTATATGCATATAAAGTGAAATCATCATTTTTGGAATACCATAAACCATATTCTGTTGTTCCTTGCAAATACTGGAATATCCTCTTTACTGCACATTCATGCTTTTCTTTAGGATTATTTTGATATCTTGAAACAATACTTACTTCATTCATAATATCAAGTCTAGTTCGAGTTAGATATAACATACCACCAATCATAGACTTATACCTTGTCGGATTTACCGGTGTAGAAGTATCCTTGATAGATAGTTTCTCACTTGTCGCCATAGGAGTACTTATCGGTTTGGAATTTTCCATACCAAACTTCTTCAACAATTCCCTCAGATACTTAGTTTGACAAATAAAAATGCCTTTGTCAGTTTGAGTAATCTGCAAACCTAAGAAAAAATTTCATCTCACCAATCATGGATATTTAAAATTCATTCCTCATGTTGTTAGCAAATTCCATGCATAATTTATCTTCTCCTCCAAAAATGATATCATCAACAAATACTTCAATAATCAGAATATCATTATTAGTGATCTTATAATATAAATTACTATCAGCACTGCCTTTAGTAAAACCAAGCTTCAAAAGATATTTATCCAACCTTGCATGCCAAGCTCTAGGAGCCTATTTCAATCCATATAAAGCTTTCTTCAATATGCAAACCATATCTTTATCATCTGTTTGTGAAAATCCATTAGGCTGCTCAATGTAAACTTCTTTCTCAAGCTCGCCATTCAAAAATGCACATTTAACATCCATTTGATAAACCTTATAGTTCTTATAAGCTGCATAGACAAGAAATAGTCTAACAACTTCAATTCTAGCTACAAGTGCAAATGTCTCACCATAATCAATTCCTTCCATTTGAGAATATCCTTTACAAGCCAATGTAGCCTTTTTCCTTACAAGTTGACCATTCTCATTTAGTTTATTCCTAAAAACCCATTTAATTCCAATAACATTTTTATTTTCAGGTCAGGGAACTAAAGACCAAGTCTCATTTTTCTCTATCTGATCTAATTCATATTTCATAGCCTTTAACAAATGTTTATCCTTACAAGCTTCAATAATAGTTGTCGGTTCATCTTGAGAAATAAGAAATACCTCTTCATTTGCCAATTTTCTTCTTGTCATAACTCCCTTCTTCCTATCTCCAAAAATTTGATCTTCAGAATGATTTAATCTTACATACCTTGGTGTCTTTTGAACTTCAAGTTCACTGCTCTAATCATCAATCACAGTTAAATTTTTCAGATTGTGTCGGTGTAACTATCTCAACTTCCTATACTAGTTGAGGCATTGCCGATTTAGTTATGATCATTTCCACTATCAGTTCCTGGTCATATGATAGAATAATTTATGTATTGTTCATCCACTTTCACATTAGCACTCTCCACAATTTTCTGCAATATTTTGTTATAACATCTATATGCTTTGCTCTGAATTGAATAACCAAGAAATATACCTTCATCACATCTAGGATCAAACTTTCCAATTGAATCATCTCTTTTGATATAGTATTTACTTCCAAAAATTCTGAAATATTTAACAGTAGGTGTATGTACAAACCATAGTTCATAAGGGGTCTTAATGGTTTCACATTTGATGTGAACTTTGTTGAAATTGTAGACTGTTGTACTCACTGCTTCTATCCAATAGATATGAGGCAATTTGGCTTCCTTCATCATAGATCTAGTTGCATCCAAAATGGTTTTGTTCTTTCTTTCAACTACTCCATTTTGCCGAGGAGTCCTAGGTGCAGATAGTTGTCTCCTGATTCCATTTGTCTCACAATAACTATTAAATTCATGAGAAGTGAACTCACCTCCATGATCTAATCTTAGACATTTGATTTTCAATCCAGTTTTAGTTTCAACCTTTGCTTTAAAGATCTTGAATTTCTCAAAAGCTTTAGACTTCTCCCTTAGAAAAGTCACCCACATCATTATAAAATAGTCATCAATAATCAACATGAAATACCTATCATGTTGAAAGCTTCTAGTCCTTGCTGGACCACATAAGTCAGTGTGAATCAAATCAAGTACATCATTAGATTTATCATGTATGCTTTTAAAAGAACTTCTAACTTTCTTACCCAATTGACATTCCTTACATACCGGATTATGAGACTTTATAATCTTAGGTATATCTCTAACTACCTTAGTTGAATTGATCTTAACAATACAATCAAAATTAACATGACACAACCTCTTATTCCATATCCAACTCTCATCAATATGAGCAATTAAGTATGTCTTATTACTAGTGTTCAAGTGGAAGATATTACTTCCTGTCAGAATACTGGTTGCAATCTCCAAACCAGTCTTGTTAATGATTTTGTACTTTCTATATATAAACTAAAGTTTAAAATGCTTATCAACCAATTGACCAACACTCAAAAGATTATGCTTTAAACCTTCTACATAATAGACATTATCAGTATTATCATTGCCATCCAAAGAAATAATATATCTACCTTTGATCATACATTCGTTGTCATCTCCAAATCTGACTTGACCGCCATTGTATTCTTGCAGGGACAAAAATTTCCCTTTATCTCCAATCATATGATGTGAGCATCCACTAACAATCACCCATTCATCCTTATCTTCAACTTTTGCTGGCAGGGTATTTTCTTCATTTTTGATAGCCGGTTCCAGTTCATCTTCCTTCAAAGCATAGAACACCCATTCTTTTCCATTGCCAAATCCACTAGCAAAGTCTTCTACCCGTTCATCTCCAGAGTCATCAGTTACTCCTCCTCATCTATTATGTAGCATTGTTTACTTTTCTTGAATCTATATCTGTTCTGGTTAGGCTTAAAATATTTCTTAACTCTTTCCTCAAACCTTGCAGTCCTTTCATGACATTTCAGATGCAAAATGACCAATCTTATTACATGCAAAACATTTAAAAGGTGATTTTCCTTTATACTTACTTCCAGTTGGTCCTTTAGGTACTCTTCTAGAAAATAAGGCTTCAAGTTGTTCAAATTCTTCATATTCTTTCCTCATGTCTTCCAATTCTTTTCCATATAGGGCTTTCCAATCACTTTTGCCGGTAGATGTTGATGATGATGCATGAAAAGGAGGTTCAGACTTTACAGCTCCAAAAGATCCAACTTCTTCAAACTCAAAAGCATATAATTTCCCAATCAGAATGTCTCTATTAACTGAAGTGTTTGCCATTATTCTTAACTAATTAATTATAGTTGCCTTCATCTTGTAAGCCGGTGGAAGGGATCTCAAGACTTTGGAAACTATTTCATCTTCACTTAGAAATCCTCCACAACATTGAATTCCTATAACAATCTCATTTACTCTTTCCATAGATACATCAATTCTTTCATTATCTTCCATTTTCAAGTTTTTATATCTTACCCGGTAACCATCAAGTTTAGCAATTTTGATAGCAGGGTCACCTTCATTCAAAGTTTTCAATTTGTCCCACATAACCTTAGCCGATGATTTATCAATCAATCCCATGATCTGCTGATCAGTAAGTGCACACAAGAGGGCTTCTCTAGCTCTACAACCATTTTCAATATTCTTATCCAAGTCTGTAGGAGTAGGATTGCAAGATACCAAATCATAAGATGTGTATCCTTTCTTAGTGATCTCCCAAATATCCTTTCCAAGACATCTAAGATGATTCTACATTCGAATTTTCCATATCCCATAATTTGTTCCATCAAGCTTAGGGATTTCTTTTCTAAAAATAGTTGTCGGTGGATTAGAAGTGTTAGTTGCCATAGGATCTACCTCAAGCGATTAAGCTTCTGCAAAAGAGGACCAAAGATTTGATACAAATTGTTAGGATAACTGGTGAACAACTGAGAGGGGGAGGGGGTGAATCAGTTGTTAATAGATTATAACTTTTAATCCACATTGCAACCTTAACAAATAAAGTATCAGTAAAGCACATACAGATGCCGGTAGGAACAGATACCAGTAAACAATATAACTTAACAATTTACCAGATAATTAATGCAAAGAAACCATACCACATAAAACCATGATTTGTATGTGGAAAACCCAAAAAGGGAAAAACCATGATAAGAAGCCTACCCACAGTCAAATGATACTTTTGCAGAAAGTATGTGATACAATGGCGGGCCTGCACTTGCAGGAAGGCACACTGCCTAGAGCGTACTGCTCATTATAAAAGAGTCTCATTTCCTATAGAGAGGCTACAACCATCTCAAGATAAATGGACAACAATCCAAGAGAGTGAATTGCCAGAAATAACATCTACCATGTCTGATTACATTCCTGATTAAGCTCAATGTCAGAGGACTAAATTCTCTTTTGAATCCAATTTGAGCACCAGTGATTGACCAACTCCTCTACCCGAATTATATTACAATATTCGCACATTACATTCACTTACCATGACCTTTTCATAACCATGATAAATTACAAAGAGTTTCTACCTCTTATTTATACAAACCCTAAGGCCTAAACCAATTAGGTTGGCCACCTAAAAGATATTACAATAAGATCATTACATAATTCCTTATTACAATGATATGCCATGTCGTCTTCAGACCAAAACAACAATAAAAAATCCATAAATCATCTCGAAACATCCCGATAACGTGTAGAGTACAAGATAGCATGATATCGGTCCATAACCTAGATAGGTACCAGACCTATTCTGGGTCCACCATGCCAAAGCAATGTCTTAAAGTAGTTGAAGCATGGTCAAAGAACATCCTCAGCATCCTTAAATCCATGGAGAAATTGTACCAACACCAATTATGCATCCTGTCATGATTCCTCAATGAAAGCTCTATCGATAAAGCCTTAAACCAGTGTTGGTAAGGGTTTACCAAAGTGTATGATAGAATCTGATTACCAAGCCAATACCAACTGACCAAAACATGCTCATGGAGCATATAGCACATGAAATCAAACATGCTTCACTGATCCAAACATGCCAGAAGTGTTCAACAGATAGTCTCTTCTGTTGGTAACACTAGATCATCTACTGGTAACCAAAACATGTCTGCCTATAATCAACTATAACAGCAAGTGTTGAAATCAATGATAAAACATCAATGCAACACATAATCAATTCATTCATAATGCCAACACAATTGTACTACACTCAAAAGATAATGTCTTAAACCTTCAGCATAATAAAAATTATTAGTATTGTGATTACCATCCAATGATATAGTTCCTGTTTCTTTGATCATACATGTTTTGTCATCTCCAAATCTAACTAGACCACCATCAAATTCTTGCAAAGATAGGAACTTCCCTTTATCTCTAGTCATATGATGTGAACAACCATTTTCAATTAACCATTCATCCTTGTCTTTAATTTTAGCAGCAAGTGCCTTCTCTTAAGGTACATTCTCTCTCAGTGCCGGAACATCTTCCTTGATAGGTAGGAATTCCCATTCCTTCCCATTGTTGGAACCACTAGCAGAGTCTTTTGTCGGTTCATCATCAAAATCAGTAACACCTTCCTCATCCACTATGTAGCATGATTTGTCTCTATTTTTCCTATACTTATACTTGTTCTGATATCCAGGGTTAGGCTTAAAAGATCTTCTAACTCTTTCTTCAAATCTTGAATTCCTTTTAGGACATCTAGATGCAAAATGACCATACATGCAAAACATTTTAAAGGTTCTTTTCTTTAATACTTACATCCTACTAGTCCTTTAGGTACTCTTCTAGCAAACAGTGCTTTAAGTTGCTCAAACTCATCATCTTCTTTCTTCATATCATCCAATTCCTTTGCATATAAATCTTTCCAATCTTGCTTATTGGTTGATGATGTAGATGCATGAAAAGAAGGTTCAGACTTCATAGCTCTAGAAGGTCCAAATTCTATAGGCTAAAAATAGGATAATTTCCCAACCAAGGTATCTCTATTGACAAAAGTATTAGCCATTGTTCTCACTTCATTAATTGCAGTAGCCTTCATCTTGTAAGCCGGTGGTTGGGCTCTCGGAACTTTAGAAACAATTTCATCTTCACTTGGAGTTCCACCACAACATTGAATTCCCATAACAATCTCATTTACCCTTTCCATGAATGCAGTAATCATTTTATCTTCTTCCATCTTCAGGTTTTCATATCTTACCCAATAACCATCAAGTTTACCAATCTTCATAGTAGGGTCACCTTCATTAAGAGTCTCCAACTTATCCCATATAGCCTTTCCAGATGATTTGTCGGTTAATCCCATTATTTGCTGATCAGAAAGTGCACACAAGAGGGCTTCTCTTGCTCTACAATCATTCTCAAGCTCCTTATCCAAGTTTTCCAGACGAGGGTTGTGAGATACTGAATTATAAGGTGTAACATCATTTTGTGTGATCTACCAAATGTCTTTAGTGAGACATCTCAGATGAGTCTCCATCCAAATCTTCCATACTGTGTAACTTGTTCTATCAAGCCTAGGAATATTTCACCGAAAGATAGCTCCAGATGAACTAGATGAACATGAACTATTAGTCACCATAGGATCTTCCTCAAGTGGTTAAGGTTTCTACAGAGAGGAACAAAGCTCTGATACCAATTGTTAGACAATTCAAATAACCAGAAGACAACTAAGAGGAGGGGGAGGGGTGAATCCGTTGTCACAGATTACCAGAACATTTAGCAATTAAATATTTAATATCGGAACCCAAAACATTAATATTGGGATGCTTAAACCAAATAATCGAATAACAAATAAACTAATTAAGCATAAATAATAATTAGAGAATAAATACCATCCATATGACACTAATATTTATACGTGGAAAACCCGGTAAAGGGAAAAACCATGATGGGAAGCCTACCCACAGTTAGATAATGCTTTTGCAGTAAGTATGTCAATTATAGAGGGGCCTGCACTTGTAGGAAGGCCAACAACCTAGAGCGCACTTCTCATCACAAAAGGAGTCTCATTGACTACATAGATATCCAAACTACAATCCAGAAGAATGAATAAACTACAAAGATACCATCTCCTATGCCTGAGTATAGTTTCGATTAAGCTCAATACTAGAGGACTAAATGCTTTTACATAAAGCCAACTCGATCTCCAATGATCGACCAAATCCTCTACCTGAATGATATTACATTATTCGCACATTACATATCCATATCCCTTTCCTATGACCATGATGATCTACAATGAGATCTTACATCATATATATACAAACCCTTGACCATAAACAATCAAGTCGGCCACCAGACAATAAACCAATTACATAATTATAAAACATGTTTCCCTTAGACCAAACAAATAATATCTAACTCATAATACATCCCAAAAATACCTCAAGAGGTCCAATCCACACCTTACATTAATCTGGTCCATAACCTAGATCAACTGGGACCCAATATAGGTCCACACGCTAAAGCAATGATCCCAATCCGCTAAGTCTCAAACATAATCACCATCAGCATCCCAAATCCATACCAAATGCTGCACCAAAACCACTTATTCATATCATCAAAGATCTTCAACAAATCGCTACCGGTGAAACCCTCGTTGAAACCACAAACCAAGCTTCCAAGCAAAAAGGATAGCATCCGATCACCAGATAAAAACCAACTAATTGAATATGAACATGAGTAGCATGAATAAGCCAATTCCATAACCAAAACATACTGGAGCATACCTGATCATGTCAGATCCAAACTAACCAGAAACCACACAACCTACCAGGACCAAAAGAGTGTCGATAAAGCATTCAAAACAACTAGTGTTGACATCAATGACAAAACATCAATGCAACACATAATCAATTCCTCCAAATGGCCAACAGATTATTGTGATATTTTCTCTTGTGTTGGCTCACTTGTAGCACTTTTATCATAATGTATGTGAGCTTGGTCTATTTGCTCCTAAGAATTGGGTGAAAGTGTCTCTTGATTCTCACCTTATACTTCTCCCAAATCCTTCTCGAGCAATGAAAGAAACGTGTCCTTAGTAGCCTTATAAAAAAAATTAGTATCAAGAAGAGCATCATTAAGTGCCTATTGTTGTTGTGTCGAGGGGATCTCTATATTGTCTTTCTTCACCTCGAGGGTTGGTTCCTTAGCATCAATCTTGTCTCCCTCATCTTCCCCATGAGGTGTCTATTGTGGATCTTTTTTCTTCTCAAGCTCCACCTCCATGTTATTTTCTACTTGGATTGTATCATGATGCAGATCTTGAGAGGAGGGATATGTAGAGGAAGGCAATGGAGCTTCTTCCTAGAGTGTTACAGTCTGTGAGGCATCGAGAGTATGGGTGCAAGGTCCTTTAGATTGGTGTTGTGAAGGATCCACCCTTGATTGCTTTCTTTTGATTAGATATGGGCCTAGATCCTCTTCTTCATCTTCTTTGGACTAATCCCTTATGATATTGATGGGAGAGACTCCTTTATGCTTTGTCAGTCTTTTAAATACTTTGGTATCTTTAGCCGATGGAGCTCTAGTTTCTTCCTTTTCCCTTGTCATTGTAGTTTTAGTTCTCTAATTAATCAAGGAAATGGTAGGTCCCAAAGGAGTACTTGATTTCTCTTTTCTCTTTCCAAATTGAGGAGTAGTTGAAGAGGAAGGTGAAACATGGTCTGTGCTCTTTTGTTTAATTTTTCTATGGACCTTTGATGGAAGCTACTCCACATATGATCTGACATGACCTGTCAGGTTCCTAGATGGAGAGAATTTATTGAAAGAGAAGGCACCTAAAGTCTTCTTTCCTTTTGTAGCCATAGGTCTCTTCTCTTGGGATGGAGTTTCCATTGAAGGAACTAGATGCATAACATAGGGATTCCTCATCCATTGTTTAGTCCAAAATAATACATCTTTAGCCCCTAGATCAATATCTTCTTGCTCAACCAAATGAGAATCAACATTATGAATAGGGATATTAAAAGTTGTCTTCTTTTCATAGAGAGGATGTAGTACATTCCCATTATCCAAGGCTCTAAGTTGTTTTGAAACCCATAAATTATCTACATTAGATTCCAACTATAGGCTCAATCTATAATAATCTCTAATTTGAACCTCTTGGTTGATGTAGAGGTACTGGATAAACACCTTGTTTGACAACAAGTTACTCACTTGCCCAATGCAAATGACAATCTCCTCTTCAAATGAAGACTTCCAATCTAGACCCCACACCTTAATGAGAAATAAATCAACACCTCAGAAACATCTTTTTAACTTCAACCCCATAACCCCTACTGAGATCAAAAGCACAATTCCTCAATTCAACCCACTCAACCCCATAGGCTAGAGACTACTCAACAGGCTAGAATCACACAAAACCACTCCAAATTGATTCAAGGGCTTCTCAAGGCCTTGGATAGGTTACACAAGTCCAAAATGACTCCACAAATACCAATCCACCCTTGGAAGAGTTCCAACAACTCAAATTTGCAAAATTGCTCTTGTTACCTAGATAGGCCTAGTAGGTCCCAAATTCAAATTTTTGTCTTAACAACCAAAGTGAGAAAGGTAAGGGAAATTTAAAGGTTCCTTAAGAAAATTCACTACCAAATAGGACTACAAACCAAACAGCAAGGTCTGACACACCTTGGAGACTTCCAAACATAGAAATCCTCAAAATGGGCTAGTAGGCCTAATTAAATGTCTTTACAAAGGAACGACCTTCTAAACCTATCATTCCACAAAAATGAATATTTTTAAACCTTGGGGTATCTATTTCAACACCTTTCACCAAGTTTCAGGCTTTGGTGCATTGAAAATTGCAAGTTATGGGGTTTTTTTTTGTTGTTGTCCTCTACCATTCCAACAACCTGTCACATGGAGATGCCAGGCTAGGGCGGAGCATAACTTCCTCCAGAGCTATCCTCCTGATTTGAAACAAAAATAATCTTAAAATAAATTCCCAAACCTCACATTTGAACCAAGAAAACTAATTTTCCAATAGTTCCATTAGCAAGGAGGGAAGAATTTGTCTGAAACTCTAGGTTAGGGCCCAAATTCAACCTGTTTTGGACTGTTGCTAATGTTCTCCTTCCTCTGACTACTTCAGAAGCTCTAAGAGGACTCAAAACAAAGGTAAGAGGCAAGGGATAATTTCCATATAATTTATTTTGTAGAAAAGTACAATACGGGGCTGTACCAAACAGTTTTGCAGTGAATTTTCACAGAAAAACAGGAAAAACAGTCTTTATTTCTTCCAAAACTTCACTCCATCTGATCACCAACCCTCCAAAAGGTCTAGTTGATCATTTTATATTTTATTCCAACAGTTATAACTGAACTTGGGGGGTTATAGCCATTGATAACCATTTTTTTGAAGAGTTGCTCTCAGAAATGAGCATTTTTGACAATTTTGCAATTTGTTGCACACAACTTGTTTCCTAATCATCCTAGGAGACTCAAAATGTCAATTTGATCCTAAATAGACACAAAATATAATGAAAAATAAAAAAAAGCATATTTGGCTCATTTTTGACCTCAGTAGGCTTATAAGGTTTATAATGCACCTTATGCCTCTAGGTGTCACAATTTGGAACCAAATGTTGTTATTACAATATAAACATGAAAAGGGATCCTTGGGCCCCCTATAAACATCTCAAGATTTTCCAAGACCAAAAACAAACATAAAATGACTAATGAGAGGCATGAGAGGTTGTTTGAGGGAGTGCTCCTGCACCATACTCCCGGGGTGGATTGATCTCAAGTCCACTTGAGATAAGCTGTGCCAATGATGAACCATGCTTCAGAATGTCACTCTCATCCATCCATACAACCTCTTTAATAGGTTGTCCAACCCACTTAACAAGATATTGTTTGTACTCTTTGTTCCTGGTCTTTTTTAGGACTTTCTCATCAATGATCTTCTCAAGTTTCTTGGGTGCATGATGGGGTATGCCAGCCATATCTTCTTGGACTTCTTCAATTTGAACATCAACACCTACAACAACATTTCCTTTATATGGTGTTATATCACATACATTGAAAATGGGAGAAATACCAAGATCAGGAGGAAGAGCAATCTCATAGGCATTCAACCCATGCTTTTTCAATACTTTACAAGGACCCACTTTCTTCATGAGTAACTTAGTGTGCTTCCCCCTTGGCAACCTTTCCTTCCTCAGATACACCCACACCATATCATCCACTTGAAATTGGACATCTCTTCTCTATTTATCAGCAATCTCCTTGTACTTCTGAGAACTTTTTTGGAGTGCCAACCACACTTGATCATGGATCTCCTTCATGCTATCAGCAAATTTCTCTCCATGAGCACTAACCTGCCCATCTTGTGGAAGATCCCTCAACTCAAGATTGCCTCTTGGGTTTTGACCATACACAATCTGAAAAGGACTCTTACCTGTACTCCTATTCACTGAATCATTGAAAGAAAACTCAGCCTATGGAAGCACAACATCCCACTTCTCTCCATATTGCTTGGTCAAACATCTTAATAGGTTTCCCAAGGACCTATTAACAACTTCAGTCTGACCATCTGTTTGTGGATGGTAGGCTGTGTTGAACACTATATTTGAAAATAAAAAATATATAAAAAAAATGTATATTCACATAGGCGTGAAGACTGAAAGATGTTTCGGCCAGCAAATTGTATCGAGCACTGCAAAAGAAGTTTCATCGAAAGAGTATTTTCATCGAAACGAGGTATAGAAAGCACCAAGCAAAAGTATTTCGGCAAAAGTTACTTTTGATGAATGTAGAAAATCACTCATCGATACTCTAAGTTTCATCGAAAAGGTGAAAAATGAAAGGCAAAAAGGCAAAAGTGATTTCGAAGGAATATCATTACCGAAGAAACTCATAAAGCATTCATCAAAATGCAAGTTTTCATCGATGACATAATGTCGAACAAAAGCAAAGGTGTTTCATCGATAAAGGAGGATATCGATGAAAAAGGAATGTCGATGAACATACATGGGCCCTCATCGAAGAAAGAAATTCATCGAAAGAATGATTTCGATGAAACTTGCGAGTGACTTATCGAAAAGGAGGTCTATCGATGAAAGAACGATTTTGATGAGTCTTGAAAGTGGCTTCTCGACATGGGCTACTCACCAAAAGAATAGTATCGAAGAAAATGGGCTTTCGATGAAAGATTTAAACACTCGGCCGAAGACAAGGGTTTCATCGATAACTTGAAATATGATCACTTTGAGCGAACTGTACTTCCTGCGAAAGAGTTAAAGGCCCAAGTGAAGAATGTCACATCTGCAATTAAGTTTAAACACTTGAGTAGCCGTTGTAGACGTAGAACATTAACTATGCACAAGTTGCCCATACGATTACAGTTGAACTGATTGAATTTTCATAAGAACCAGATCAATGCTAAAAGACTGAAAATTGCGAAGAACTTGTGGAAACTTGCGAACGATAACCAGAAGAGCTGAGCATTTCTCCAAGTAAGTGTTGTTTCTCATATTTGCTGTAATCATGGAACCTTCATCTTCTTCTTCTAAAAAGAGTAGGAAAGGAAAAGAGTTAAACCCTGAAGAGAAGCCCAAGAGACAAAAGAAGGAAGGAAGAGCTCTGACTCAGGATTTATTAGACCAATGTCCCTCATCTAGTGTAAGGTCCAAAAAGATCAAAAGTGAAGAAGAAGGATTGGAGGATAGATTTGAAAATCTAGGAGATATTTGGACTGAAATCAGAGGACATGAGTTATTCTTATTTAGTTACAAAAGAAGGGACGCTCCTGAACCCATAAGTAATCTATGGAAGAAGAACTTAGGCAAATTGGTAGTCCCAAATGTGTTTGTAGATGTAGAATTAATGAAAGCTCTGGTAAATTGTTACAATCCAAGAACCAAAACCATATGTGATTACAGAGGGAATATATTAGTAGTAATTAACAAACAGACTATTGATATGGTGTTTGATTTGGACTGGGAGGTGGAGGAGAGTATCGATATGAAGAAACTTTCACAAGAATTCTTTAGTTTGGAAAACATCTACAGGACTTGGAGGCTACCTATTCACAGGCCAAAAGTGGGTGGGTCATTTGTTCCATTCAGCAAAGATGACAAGGTGCCATTTGATGTCAACCATTTCCATCCTTATTTTAAATATACCTACTATGCTGCAGCTCAAGTATTAGGCCTAGAGGCTCATCCACTCATGGATATTGGGGTTATGGTTCTGTGTGCTGATTTACAGTCAAAAGACCCTAGGTCATTTGATTTTGCCACTTATGTTGCAGATGCTTTAAATCATGGATTGGAAAAGTTGAAAGGGGACCTTGTGAATGTTCATTATTCATTGTATTCCTTGTTAATGCATATCATTCTTTATTGTGGACAAGAGATTAATTTCTAGTCAGATGATTTCTGCATTTGATCCTATGATAAAAATGGTTTGAAGAAGCCAGTTCAGTTATGGGTATCTGCATGGGACCAGAGATTCATGAACAACCAGTACTGGCACTTTCAAGAATATTTTGTGAAACCTCTTAGTGCAGCTTTTGGGCAACACAGGGATTACACTTTGTCCACTGAAATCAAGAGATTCCTCAGACCAAAGGACTTCTCTCCAGAGTCACAGATTGATCATAATTGGGGTGATTGGTATTGCCATAACAATCACACAGAAATCAGGGTATTTGGATATGAAGGAAAACCCCACATGCTCCCAATTACAGTGCCAAACAGGGTGGCTAGCCTGGAGATTATAAGACAATTGTCTATTGTCAGTGCTAAACACCTTACAGATTCCGGTAAACAATCCATTGTTCCAGGTTTATTGGTTTTTTCTGATTTCATTGTTAAAAGTTCAAAAAGTTATCATTTACTGCAGAACAAGTTAGACTACTATGGCATGACTCTGGGTGAACCTAGAGGGAACTTCGACCCTGAAGGATATATAAGAGCTGCCAGAGTATCACAAAAACTCAAAGCTGGAATACATGTGGCCAAAATGCCAGATGACCTGATTAAGAATCTTGAAAGAGAGGAGGCCAAAGCTTTGAGAGAAAAGAGTGAGTTAGTTTGGGAGGCCTACAAATGGAAAAGGGTAAGGGGAATGATAGATGGAGACCTAATTGTAAATCTCCAAGATCCTCTGGAAGTGGCTAAAAGGTTGCTTCAACATGAAGCAAAAATCATGCATAGAGTGCCTTCGCAATTCCTTCATTTCATTAATACTGAGAAGGATAGTCAACCCCTAGCCCACATGTCACCAAAATCGACCGCCAGTAGTATCCCAGCTGATTCTCCTAGAGAAGATTATCCTCCTGGTTTCGAAGCAGAGATGAATATGGACACTGGTGAAATTAACATCAAGGATGTCGTCGATATAAGGATGACTGAGCATGAAGATTTTGTTGCTGATGATGGATTCGCCTCCTCTAGGGAATTTCTTTCATTTTTATACTAATACAAAGGAGCTCATGTAAAACGAAGCATGGCTGGAAGACCAGAGGAGGAACAGATGAAGAAATTGCAGGATGAGATTGATGTCCTCATGAAAGATATGACTCCTGAGAAAGGGAGGAAATTACTGAAAGAGGCCGGTGTAATCATCTTCTCTGGTTGGGATATAAACTCAGCACTTTTATTTGACGGCTTCCTGAAGAAACAAGACTTAAATCAACAGGTGTTGCCTCAGGAGATAGACAAATTGTTCTTAGGCTCTGGATATGATCCAGACAAGAAAGATCTCCTACAATGGGCATTATATCCAAAGGGGAAGAGGCCTATCATTGTAGACATTGAAGAAACCTTCGGGCACCTCATGGTTCATCAGGTTGGTAAGACAGACCCTAGGGTCACTGCTAAACTCAACTTGGATGTTGCTAGATTGAACCTGGACCAAACAGAATTTTTGGTCAGAGAAAATGTCACATATAAGGGGTTATATGAAAAATCTAAAGAGGAGAATCAAAAGTTGGAGGCAAAAGTATTGCAACTAGAGACAGGGACTCCTATCAGTGAATACACATCATACCCCGCGGGACGTAGCTTGGACGATGTCTCTGATGCTCTGTACTGGAAGTATCAAGCAGAAAAGGCCAATAAACGCGCAAAAGGTATCCAACAAAGGATGGACAAATTGGTCAACGACATCATAGGACATCGGTTTAACACCATGCTCTTGCAGGTTGAACCATATTGGAAAGTATATAATGGAACGATAAAGGCGTTAACAGAGCATGAGAGACTAAAAGCACGACTGCATGAAGTACTGAATAATGTCGATGCCATGACACCAGAGGAAAAAGCTGAGGGGACTGCGTATATGGAGAATCATGTCAAACTTGAGGATACGCTGAGGAGAGACCTGAAGGATTTGGATGATGAGAAACCTGTTGGAATGCCCTCCATCTACAAAGAAGGAGAAGTGATATCCCTGGAGGATTTGCGAAAAGAGCTCGTCAGCGTCAAGGATTGGGCCTTGTCAGAAATAGATTGAAGTAAAGATATGGCCCCTACTGTCAACCAGATGATATTCAAGTATCTATCGTAGGGAGATGAATTAAAGAAACAAAGTGCTCGAATCAAAACCTTCAAGGACGATGATTACATTCATCATTTAGGACTTCTAAATCTCTTTTTGCTTAAGTTTAGGAACACTGAAACTAACGATTAGTATTCCGAAGAGTCGTGTCTCTTCATGAAAAGCCTTCATCCTCATATATATATGAGAATGATTTTTGTAATATGGTGAGAGGGATTAGATAGGATGAAGGTAGCGATAAATGACAGCCTGTAAGTCTTCTGTATACGAACCATAATGGAATACAAATTTTGATCAATTATCTCTCTGCATATGTGTTATGGATCATTTCATTTTCTTTTGGCAATCGTCTGTGATTTTGACTGATAAGATAAGGTTATTCATGTTCTTAAGATCGAATTTATGCTTTGTATTATGATGTTGCAACAAAAGTTTTGCTTGCGGATTGTGATTGTTCCTTGCAGAGCTTAATTGACTGGTCCCTTAAGGGTAGGGTTAAATTCACTCAATCAGCATATGATATAAGCATTTATTTGGTTCCAAAAGAAATAATAACTGACAGGTTCATAAAGGGATGAATTAAAAAACTATCTCACAGGTTCGCATCATAAGTCCTGAAGAAAAGTGTAATGACTCTGTAACCCAAACAGCAAAGAAGGCACTGGCTAAATCACAAATCACATTCATCATCTCATTCATAATTGATTGTTTTAACAACAATAGAAGTGATTAAGAAACATAAGACAAACAGTTATTACAACAACAATCTTGAACTCATCTGCTATATCTCCATTCAAGGAACTCATGCCATTTCAAGATCAGGAGATATCAGATTAGGTTAATAAATCTGCTATAAAAGGCACTGGTTATTGGTGACATTCAGTGAATAGGTATACCCGCCTAGGTCCTACAGAGCCTAAAGTGAGAGAGTTAGTAACCAAACAGGTTCACTCTATATGTTGGCCAAGTCAATTGGAGGGTTTGATCATAGGAGTTGGCATTTCCTTAGAACCTATCCAATCTGTTGATTTGAGACCCAACAGGCTGAACTGAAATTCAAATTTGTTCCTAACCTTTTCCATAAGGTTCTCCAAAAATGGCCAATGAACTTTACATCCCTGTCAGATACAATGGCTTGAGGAAGCCCATGAATTCTTACAATTTCTTTGAAAAACAAATTTGCTACATAGGTTGCATCACTACTGGATCACTAGTGGACTTACATGGCAAGAAATGTGCCATCTTACTGAACCTATCTACAACAACAAATATGCTATCAAATCCTTTTAGTGTCCTAGGCAGCCCCATTACAAAATCCATACTACAACTCTCCCAAGGCCTTGTAGGTATGGGTAATGGCTGATACAAACCAGCATTGGTGGAAGTGCCCTTGGCCTTTTGACAAATGGTGCAAGTCTCCACAAATCTCCTTACATCAACCTGCATTTTAGGCCAAAAATAATGTCTTCTTACCTGTTCAAGGGTTTTATCCAACCCAAAATGTCCACTCATGCTGCCACAATGGTTTTCTTTCACAATATTTTCTCTCATAGAACACCTAGGAATGCACAATTGATGTCCTTTGAACAACAAACCATCTTGGATCAAGAAATCATCATATTCAACATGGTATGCCTTAGAAAAATCAGAACAAACTTTATAGATTTCATGAAAGTCTTCATCACCTTCATACATACCTTTCAAGGAGTCAATCCCCACACTTTGCAATTTCACCTCTTGTACTGTCAAGGATCTTCTACTCAAGGCATCTGCTACCTTGTTTGCAACTCCCTTTTTGTGTTTGATGGTAAAGGTATAGGCTTGGATAGATTCTACCCACTTCATGTGCTTGTGACTCAACTTCTCTTGACTGTTCAAGAAGCTAAGTGCCTGATTATCTGTAAATACAACAAATTCTTTTGGAAGGAGGTAATGCCTCCACTTTTTCAAAGCCTATACTAATGCATACATTTCCAAATCATATGAGGAATACTTCCTCTTTGCCTCATTAAGCTTTTCACTAAAGAATGCAATGGGCCTACCCTCTTGACTCAAAACAGCCCCTATTGCCACATTAGATGCATCACATTCTATAGTAAAAACTTTTTGAAAATATAGAAAAGCAAGAATAGGCTACTTGGCTACCTTCTATTTGACACTTTGAAAGGCCTCCTCAGCTTCCTTGGTCCACAGAAACTTGCACTTTTTCCCCCCTTTGATGGTTTCTACAATAGGTGCACACACTTGGCTAAATCCTCTTATAAACTTCCTATAGAAGGAAGCCAAGCCATGGAAGCTTCTCACTTCTGTCATTGACCTTGGAGAAGGCCAATTCAAGATGCTCTCTACCTTTTCAGGATCCATCTTGATGCTTCCACCTGAAACAATGAAACCAAGATACACCAATTCTTCCTGCATGAAAAGACACTTGTCTATATTGATTAGGAGCTTAGCCTCTTGCAACCTTTTTAGGACCAAATTCAAATGTTTCACATGTTCATCTCTATCCTTACTGAAAATAAGAATATCATCCAAGTAAACAATCACAAATTTACCAAGAAAAGGTTTCAAGACTTCATTCATGAGTCTCATGAATGTACTAGGTGCATTGGACAAACCAAAAGGAATAAACTTCCACTCATAGAGGCCTTCATTAGTCTTAAAGGTTGTCTTCCATTCATCTCCAGCCCTTATTCTGATCTGATGATACCCACTCTTCAAATCCACCTTTGAATACCACCTTGCACCCCCTAGATGGTCCAACAAGTCCTCAATCCTAGGCATAGGGAACCTATACCTGATAGTGATCATGTTAATGGCCCTTGAGTCAGTACACAACCTCCATGTACCCTCTTTCTTAGGTGCTAGCAATGCTGGAACAACACATGGGCTCAAACTTTTGGAAATCAAACCTTTATCCAAGAGTTCCTGGATTTTCCTAGCCATTTCTTCATTCTGCTGGGGGGTTAACTTATAGGCAGCCTTATTGGGAAGTGTAGCCCCTAGAATCAAATCAATTTTATGGCTAATCTCTCTAATAGGAGGTAAGGAATTAGGTAACTCCTTGGTTACAATGTCTTTGTAGGTCTCAAGCAAATCAGCCACCTCCTTTGGTCCTATCCTCCTAGATTCTTCCTTCTTTTTGTGCACCTTCTTCTCTTCCTATTTTGGCAACACAACCAAAGCATAACAAGGAGTATCCTCCTCTTTCAAGAATTCTAAAAACTCTTTCTCACCTACAAACATGGTTTTAGAGTCTTTTTCTTCTTCACCATTATTAGGTAGGGGTAGTAAAGTTACCTTCTCACCTTTATACCAGATGGTGTATGTGTTCTTCTCACCATCGTGCCTTGACTTCATGTCATATTGCCATGGCCTTCTAAGTAGAAAATGGCATGCATCCATGGGTACAATGTCACAAAGTATCCTTGTACTTGCCAATAGAAAACTCCACCCATGCTTACTCCTCTATGACGATATGTTGCCCCTTTGTGAGCTGACCTTGTATGGTCTTGGATGTTTGATCTTCTTCAAATTCAGTTTCTCTACTGCCTCTATGGATAGAAAATTATCAGTAGAACCTGAATCAATCACCACACTACAAACCTTATCACCACTTCTACAAGTAGTTCTGAAGAGTGATTTCCTTTGGGGTGGCTCTGGTGGACTAGGTGCCTTGATCAATGTTCATCTCATCATCATGATCTCTCCTTGCTTGGGTTGCACAAAGGATCCATGAGAGTGAATACTATGTGTGTCCTCATCTCTCACCAAGTTTTCCCTCCTTTCACTTTGTTTGTTTGCCTTCTCAGGACATTTGGATGCAAGATGCCCCATTTGATGACACTTATAGCACTTGATGCTTTCAATACCTCTTCCACTGCCTCTTCCTCTAAAGTTTCCTTTCTTTCCTCTAAAGGATCCTCTAGAGCTGCTCTCCCCTTGTTCACTTCCATGACTTGATTCACCAAGGTCTTTGGAACCTTGACCTCTACCTTGAGACATATTTCTGCCCCTATTTCCAAAATCTCTTTACCCTCTCCCTCTTCCACCTTGATCACTCCTTCTCTTGAGTTTCTCTTCAACCTTAAAAGCAAGTTGAAAACATTTTTGGACTGTGGGAGGGCTGCTAAGACTAAGTTCATCTTGTATTGCAACTCTCAACCCTTGCATATATCTAGCAAGTTTCACACATTCAGGTTCCACCACATTGGACTTCATCACCAACTTGTGGAATTCTTGTGTATAATCTGAGACACTCAATTCCTTTTGCCTCAAACTCATTCTTCTCTTATGAAGTTGGACTTCATAATCATCAGGAACATATGCATCCTTGATCAGTGTAACCATCTTCTTCCAAGTGGTCACTGGATTCTTCTTCTCCTTCACCCTATCATCTTGAGTGAAATTCCACCATGTAAGTGCTGCTCCCTTCAACTTAGATTTTGCAATCTTTACTCTTTGACTTTCAGGAATATCCTCACATTCAAAGAAACTTGTGAGGGCATCAATCCACTCCATAGTAGCATCAGGGTCCAAATTCCCATCATAGGAAGGAAGGTCCAACCTTACATCCATGGTTCTTCTCTCCATGGCTTTCAGGGTCTTCACAATCAGCCTTTGATTAGCAGGTACTTCTTCTTCATCCTGCTCAAGGTGTTCTTCATCACTCCCCTCTTCAACACCATCAAAGTATCCACCACTCTTCTTGCGAAGTTCCCCATTCAGTCTATCAACCTCCTTCTGCAAGGACTCAAGCTTGTGGACCAAGTTTTGATCTCTCAAAAACTTGACAATCTGTGCATTAGTCATCCTTGAGGAAAACTCACCCTCTTCTTCTTCCCCTGACATGGTTTAATCTGACACAATCCTCCTCTAAAGGAACTCTCTTGCTTTGATACCAATTCATGTAGAGGTACTGGATAAACACCTTGTTTGATAATAAGTTACTCACTTGCCCAATGCAAATGACAATCTCCTCTTCAAATGAAGACTCCCAATCTAGACCACACACCTTTATGAGCAATAAATCAACACCTCAGAAACATCTTTTTAACTTTAACCCCATAACCCCTACTGAGATCAAAAGCACAATTCCTCAATTCAACCCACTCAACCCCATAGGCTAGAGACTACTCAATAGGCTAGAATCACACAAAACCACTCCAAATTGATTCAAGGGCTTCTCAAGGCCTTGGATAGGTTACACAAGTCCAAAATGACTCCACAAATACCAATCCACCCTTGGAAGCGTTCCAACAACTCAAATTTGCAAAATTGCTCTTGTTACCTAGATAGGCCTAGTAGGTCCCAAATTCAATTTTTTGTCTTAACAACCAAAGTAAGAAAGGTAAGGGAAATTTCAGGGTTCCTTAAGTAAATTCATTACCAAATAGGACTGCAAACCGAACAGCAAGCTTTGACACACCTTGGAGACTTCCAAACATAGAAATCCTCAAAATGGGCTAGTAGGCCTAATTGAATGTCTTTACAAAGGAACCACCTTCTAAACCTATCACTCCTCAAAACTGACTATTTTTAAACCTTGAGGTATCTATTTCAACACCTTTCACTAAGTTTCATGCTTTGGTGCATTGAAAATTGCAAGTTATGGGTTTTTTTGTTGTTGTTGTTGTCCTCTACCATTCCAACAACCTGTCACATGGAGATGCCAGGCTAGGGCAGAGCATAACTTTCTCCAGAGCCATCATCCTGATTTGAAACAAAAATAATCTTAAAATAAATTCCCAAACCTCACCTTTGAACCAAGAAAACTAATTTTCCAACGGTTCCATTAGCAAGGAGGGAAGAATTTGTCTGAAACTCTAGGTTAGGGCCCAAATTCAACCCGTTTTGGACTGTTGCTAATGTTCTCCTTCCTCCGACCACTTCAGAAGCTCTAAGAGGACTAAAAAGAAAGGTAAGAGGTAGGAGATCATTTCAATATAATTTATTTTGCAGAAAAGTATAGTATGGGGCCGTACCAAATAGTTTTGCAGTGAATTTTCACAGAAAAACAGGAAAAATAGTCTTTATTTCTTCCAAAACTTCACTCCATCTGATCACCAACCCTCCAAAAGGTCTATTTCATCATTTTATATGTTATTCCAACAGTTATAACTGAACTTGGTGGGTTATAGCCATTGATAACCATTTTTTTGAAGAGTTGCTCTCACAAATGAGCATTTTTGACAATTTTTTTGTCAACTAAATGACAATTTTGCAATTTGTTGCACACAACTTGTTTCCTAATCATCCTAGGAGACTCAACATGTCAATTTAATCCTAAATAGACACAAAATATAATGCAAAATCAAAACAAGCATATTTGGCTGATTTTTTACCTTAGTAGGCTTATAAGGTTTATAATGCACCTTAAGCCTCTAGGTCTCACAATTTGGAACCAAATGTTGTTATTACAATACAAACATGAAAAAGGATCCTTGGACCCCCTATAAACATCTCAAGATGTTCCAAGACCCAAAAAAAACATAAAATGACTAATGAGAGGCATGAGAGGTTGTTTGAGGGAGTGCTCCTGCACCATTGGTCATCTATACAATTATCCTAGTGATCTTCTAGATGCAACACATGGGTGAAATGATAATCCATGACTTTGCTAAATGTGTTGACTAGGTCAAATTTGTCCCAATCAATTCAGATCAGGTTCAAAGAGAACTCAAGCAATTCACCTTCAATGTTCTTGGATACCTTCATGTTTGAGCACGAATGTGCTCCTAAAACAATTGGAAGTTGGAAACATGGCTTATTTTTTCTCTTTATTAAATTGTGGGCATTAGCCACTTGTCTACATAGCTCTATCACAATTAACCAATCATGAGGATATTAAGGCAATTTGTATGGAGGTATGATAGTGTAGCCAACAACCCTTATGTATGTGAACATTTTGAATTGGGTGAAATAGTTGTCAAAGCATCCGATTTCCTTGTCGGCCTTAAGGGATATCCTTTAACTAAAATCTTCCTCAATTGACCTAATGATGGAAAAAACAAAGAAATTGTTGATAAATCAATGAGCCTTCCTACTCCTATCTAGTTGTAGTTGAGGATAATGGTGATATATAGGAGTATTTGGGAGAGAACCTTCTCTTCTCAACTTGAGGTAGGTGTCCTGAGATGCAAGTAAGTAAACCACATATGAAGTCATATAAAATTTTGGGTCTGTCTTGACCCACTAGAATTGCTCATCCAAATTATCGCTTATCATTTTGTCCCAATCAATGTATTCCTTCCTTGCCAAGATAGTTCTAATAAACAACATCCAAAGGCAAAACTCATTTACATCTGGTAATCTTTCCACCTTGCTAAGGAGAGTGACATAGTCCTTGTGATGCAGGAGCATCCTCGGTTCATAGAAATCTTGCATCAACCAAAAATATTTTCCTTTATGTTTTTCTTTTTGTTTGCAGTTTCAACATTTCTTTCTGTGTGTCTCGGTTTTGGCTCACCGAATCCTATGGAGTTGGATTTTACTTGAAGACTTGATCATCTTCCTTATTTCCAAACCAAAAATAATTTGGATTATTTTCTGGCAAGTTATCACTATCGGTTTCCATGATAGTTTCCTATTACCGGTTGACAGTCTCCCGCTACCAATTGCCTTTGTGATCTACCGGACCCCTTCCGAAGTTTTCAGAGCCCTGAGCATTTATTCTGATGTTCCTTGGCATGTGGTGGACCTTTTCCCATGATCTACACTTCATCCTTTTGATTTTCTGGAGGAATCACTTGGTGAAGGCTGACCTTGTTGGTTTTATATGTTAGGTCTTGTTCTTTAGTTTTTAACCCCTTTTTGGGCCGACCGGTTCCCTTGGATTGTATAAATCACTATATTGAGAATTAAAATTTAACAATCAACAATTAAGTAGCTAGACTGAGTGTAGAAGATAGATCTTAAGATTAAAGGTCTCGATTGTGACCTATTTTGTACTCTGACCATGTTTTAGCAGGCCTATGAGTTGGTTTCTGTAACTCGGTTGTTACTGTTAGCAATTTATTGGAATTAATTGTGTGTTGCATTGATGTTTTTGTCATTGATGGCAACACCAACTATTTTGGTTGTTTACCGATTTCCAATTGGTTCCGGTAGAGTGGTTGGTTTATGGAATTGATCTAGTATGCTCCAGTATGCTTTGGTTTGTGGAGTTGATTTGGATTTGTCATTTATTCTATTCACATGTGTATCATGATTAGTTGGTTCAGGGTTTGATGACTCAGATACTATCATTTGTTATAGTAAGCCTTTTGGTCACTAGTAAGGGTGTTACCGGTAGAGCTTTGTTAAATATTTTTTGATGCACACGATAACTGGTGTTCGTGCGGCTTCTACATAGATTTTAGGATGTTGTTCGTTATCTTGTTCATGTTCCTGTTGATTAGTGGCATTGGATTTGGTTTATGGGGACCTATTTTGGGTTCGGTGTTATCTAGGTTATGGACCGGTTTATGTAACGTGTTGATAGATGATCCCAATGTATTACCGATGGGATTTAGTGATTGGTTTATGTTGTTTTGGTCTTAGGCTGACTTGGTTGATCATTGGATTGTGGGTTTATGTTTTGAATTTATTGTATTATCTTTTAGGTGGCCAATGTAGTGTCCACCCTTGATTTGACTTATTTTGACTAGAGTTGACTTTTATATCATGCTTGATAGACTTATCTAGACTATATTTTGATGATTTGGATGATGATTACTCATGTGCTTTGGTGACTTATGTTTGATGTTAGACACTATTGGACATATGCTATTTTGATTTATCTATATGGATGTTGGTACTATCATGATTGATCATGTGATTTGATGATATATGTACTAGATGGATTTTATATGCTCACTATGTGATGGATTATTGATAGATTAGATTTATCATGGTTTTGATGATGATTATGATTAAACTAACCCTACTTCATGATTACATATGATGAGTTGTGTTTGACTATTGTTTGACTATCTTCATGATAGAGACAATTCCACATCACTCATAACGAGCGGGATGTGTCTTCGCGATTCTCTATCACTTGCTTGATTCTATATATGTATATGTATATGTATATGTTGTATTGTCAATTTGTGGTTGCAGGATTTTGCAGGTACTAGACATCGACTCCACCTAGCTTCATAGATCTGAGCGTGTCTTTAGTTCCAATGGCTTATGTGGTTTGGAGATGACATGAGTTTCCCCTCACATACTCTAGGTCTAGGTTGTTCACCGTGAGTAGTCAACGTCTTGGCATAATTCACCATGTCAGTTAGAAAGCTTGGTCTTTTGGTATTGTGAGGTCAGTTTATGCCAGTTGATTTACTTGTTTATGTTAGAGTAATTATGTTGCTCTTGATGTGTGGTTTTATATTTGGTAATGTTTGTCGTGCTCTGTGAAGTGTACCTGTACCTAGAACCACAATGCACTCAATAAATCATTACAAGCAATGGTTAGTGAATTAAAACAATGAAATGTAAAACCATAGCTAATCGATTTATTGCCTCCTAGTAAATGTGAGTATGAAAATGCTCTCAAATCTGATTATGCATATTCTAGTGAATTGACTACACTTAGATGGAGGATTTGAATGATGAAAATGCATGATCTAGAAAGAGTAGCATGATTAAGCTATATGATTTCATGATTATTCTAGAAAATAAGCTAGAATGAAGATGCAATTAAGCTAAAATTGAGCATGATAACATTGCTAAAGAATGATAAGCTAAATGCCTATAGTAATAATGCTTGAATAAAAATGAGATGAATCAAATGATATGCAAGAATGATGTGAAATTGCGACCCTTTGAGCTCCAAAATGAGGTCTATTTATAGTATTTTCCAAGGCTAGGGGTGAGGTGGCAAGAATCAATGATCAAGATTGATCTGAAGATATCAATGGTTAAATTGGAGGAGGTTGGCAAAGGGGGTTGGATTGAAGGGAACATCTATCATCTCTATAGTGACAAGTGTCAAGAGGCTTCTAAAAGGGTTTGGATGAAAGGGAACACTTAGTGACAAGTGTCACAAAGGTTCTAGAAGATGTTAGATAAAAGGGGACATGGTGGTAGGTAGAATGGGTTAGGTTTAGGAATGGTTAGGTTTAGGAGTGGTAGAAGTTAGGAGAATTTGAATTTAAAAATTCAAATAATAGGAAAAGGCTAATTAATTTCAACAACTTATGAATTTGATTTGTTTTAATTAATTAAAGGATTTAGAAGAAATGATTTTGATGGGGGGAATTAATTAATTAAAGGGGTGAAATGAACCTATTAAGTAAATCCTTAGATTTATTAATAAGTAGATGAATGGGGAGTTTAATCAAATTGCTTAGTGAATTTAATTAAATTGGGGAGGGAGATTAATTAAATAATTGCTTATTTAATTAATTATCTTCAGATCATTTTTAGGTGTATACATTTTGCCCCTCTTTGAAGCGAGGTGTGATGACGCATTGATTCAAAGAATAATCTCATTTTGATGTTGATATTGGTTTGATAGGATGCCCCAGCTCTTGATTGCTAGATTCCGGTATGATGATGCCCCCTCAGGAGATCAATTGAGATAATTGATCTTTGGAGTTTTTTGCGAAATGGATATCTCGATAGATTTAATTTGATTTCTACAACTATGGTTTGATGAAAATGCGAGTTCTTTGATTAGCTTGATTGCCTAGATTGATAAGATTGAAAAATATTGATTGATTATATTGATAAGATTAAGATTCAGTGTGGTTTCAAGAAGGATTCATCCTGTATAGGAAAACAATGATCAAAGCATTTGGTTTCAGGAAGGATTCATCCTGTATAAAACATGATCAAAACGCCTAGTTTCAGGAAGGATACATCATGTATAAGACATGAATCAGAATCAGATCATCTGGTTTCAGGAAGGATATGTCCTATATAAGATGTGATAGAATCTATTAGGTTTGATTGATTGATTTGATTTGATAAGGTTGATTAGATAAAGAACTGACAGTTTGTTGATATCAAGTTGCTGAAATTTTTGGATATGCTGATGTTGATTCTGTTCAGGGAGATAGTATAAGATTTTCGCTGGGTTGACAATATCTAGAGAGATATGAGTCATTAGTCTGATTGTGTAGACACTTGTGATGATGCTTTGATGATTCCTGTGATAGATTTAACCTTGGATAAAAGGAGCTTTAAGTATCCCCTGCAAGAATGAAATGCAAGCTAAAATGCAATGCGATGTAAACTATGACCGGACCAGTCATTGGATTATTTTGCGTTTTTGTCATCATTGAGCTTTTAAAATGTGGGAAGTGAGTGCAAACATTGATGGTATAATTAAACCATGATGACCTGAGCACTTTTTTCTTGGATTTTGATATAGCAAGTTAACACAAGCATCGAGGTACAATTGAACCAAGATGACCTGAGTGTTGCTTGCGTAAAACAGGCATTATTAATAATTTCAATATGCAAATCGGAAATGTCTTCAATGATATTCTGATGATTATGTCCCAAGACAAATTTTGCACATATTAATGATTAATTTTCAGATAGCAGACAAGAAAAATATCGTGTTTCTTCCTTGTTCCTCTAGTCAAAGACATCCCAGCATCACTCAGAAATCATGATAGTGAAAAGCAATATAGAAAAGTTGAACAATCATGTTAAAATCATTATCCAAAAAGATATTATCCACTGAAAAGTGTGTGATGTGCTTAGATTGACTTCGTGATAGCTTGATAGTTGATAGTTTGATCTTGTGTTCAATGTTGGACATGTCTTAGTTTGCACTTGATAAGAGTTGTCTAACGGTTGTTCTAATTGTTTGGTTAAGCTCAAAATGATCCAAGATTTTGCCCCCAACTAAGTGTAGGATTTTGCCCCAAGCCTAGAAACAAAGTTGTTATGATATATCCAATGATCCAAACCATGGTGAGAGAGCCACTGCGATGTCTGAGTATGCACAAAGGTTTTATGATGGTCAGCATTAATGGAAAATAAATGAAAGTGGAAAGATACATGAACTAATAGATGAAAGAGCTAGTTGACAGTTAGCACCTGTTTGCTAGGTTTTCACCATCTGTTTTTATTGCACTTTTTCTGATATTTGATTTTTTTTCTTTCTTTTTCTTTTTCACTTTTTTTTTCTTTTTTCTGCTTTTTCAATGTTTTTGATTTTTCTGATTTTTCACTATTTTTTGATTTTTTTGATTTTTCACTGTTTTTTGATTTTTCTGATTTTTCACTATTTTTTTATTTTTCATTGTTTTTTTGTTTTTTTTTTTCTGATTTTTCAGACATAGAATTTCTTCAGGTGCATGCTATTGATAGGTTCCTCGAGTTGATCTTCATCTTGTGTTGATAGCTGATATGCTCCGGATCCAAATACTGATGTGACCACAAATGGACCTAACCAGTTTGGTTCAAACTTTCCTTTCTTTTCTCGATCTGCCTAGTTGCGTGGATTTTCCTTTAGCACTAGTTCTCCCACTTGAAAGATTTGTGGTTTAACCTTGTGGTTATAGCTCCGACACATTCTTTGCTGATATACCTTTAAATGATCAAAAGCATTTTGTCTTCATTCATGAATTAGTTCTAACTCTTGCAATCTAGTTACTCATTGTTCTTCATCTGGGATGAGACCTTTTAGTGATACACATAGAGAGGGTATCTCTACTTCGATTGGCAATATGGATTCTAATCCATATATAAGACAGAAAGGTGTGGCACCTATCGATGTGTAGATATTGGTGCGGTAGGCCCATAGAGCAGGGTTTAGTTGAATATGCTAATCTCTTCCAGCATCATTCACTGTCTTCTTAAGGATTTTTAGAATAGTTTTGTTAGATGCTTCTACCTGCCCATTTCCTTGTGGATAATATGGTGTGGAGAATTTATGCTAGATTTTGAACTTCTCACATACCTCTTGTACATCCTGACTTTTGAATGGTTGCCCATTATCAGTGATAATGGTCATTGGTATTCCATAGCGACAGATGATATAGTTCAAGATAAATGTAGCAATTTGTTTTCCTATGATATTTATGAGAAGTACCGCTTCAATCCATTTTGTAAAATATTCTGTAGCTACAAGGATGAATTTGTGACCATTAAATGAAGAAGGATTTATCTTTCCTACCAGATCAAGACCCCATTGGCAAAAAGGACAAGATGTTGTTGGCATTCGGCATTATAACAGACAAGGAGAGATTGTTGGCATTTCAATAAGGATATTGAGAAGGTTGTTGATGATTATGGATATAACTGATTAAGGATGTTTACTGTCTTAATATTATTAATCTATCATTGATGTCAAGAAATTGATTTTCTAATTCAGTATGATGTTGCCATATCTTGAGAAGTATGATTTGATGAGTATAAAGATGTCGGTAAAAGACACAGAAAGAATATGATGAATAAGAGGAGGAATAAGTTATGCAATGGGCAACTATTACTGAGTTGGACAATGATGAGATCATGGTGTTTAGATTGTTTTGATATCATACATATGTTATTGATTGTAAGGTTAATACTATACTATGTTACCAAGCAAAGAACCTAGTCGGTAAACCCTAAGGTTATCACTATCAGTTAATGAAGGCAGAATGTCTACCGAATGAAGTTTATTATTTACCGAGTTGCAACCGAGTAATAAACGAATGCATTGAATGAATAAAAGCATTATTTAATGAAGCAACTTGATGAGCTAGCTATGATTAAATGATTGGTATGTCGTGAACGAAGTTTGTTAAAGAATCTATGGCAAAGGAAAATCGGCAGGGAGATCTACAGCTCAGATTGAACTGCAATACCCTAGCACAAGTTCCAAGAAATGTATGCAAGTTCCAAGGCGGGGTAAAACATTTTCAGATCAAAGGATACATTGAACTTAGTCAAAGTTTGAAGATCTGATGGCTATGATTGATTATGGGAAATGTGATCAAGGAGATTAAGCGGTTGGTGAATTGTTTATAAATAAGGAACTATTGATAAACAATGTATGCGGGCAAGTGTATGCACAGGGATGCTACATAGTGATTACCGAGCACAGAAGCTTGAAGACTTATTTGAATAACAGAGTATAGAGCCCAACAGATGGACAAGATTAGTCCTATTATATTGAGCAAATAAGAATCTGCTTTAGCATTTTAGATGTGAAGTTGCAGATAGATTTTTATTACTGTTATTTTGTAAAGTGACAGAAAATCTCTTAACCGAGTGGACTTAACAATCTTATTTGTAAAACCCTCTAGCAAGGTGACATTCTGATTTAGTGTTTGAAATCCTTTAACAAGGTCACTTCTAACAAGGTGAAGATCCTAACAAATCTAAGGGAAATCCCTTAACCATGTCACATCTAGCAATGTGTTTGTAATCTTTAATAGGATTTGCTTTTAACCGAGCATACTCTAGAAGAGTATATTTCTTAGTGGGTCCGAAATCCCACACTGGTTTTTCCCTATTTGGGTTTCCACATTGAATATGGTGTTATGAGTGTTATGATGTTTATATGCTTTTGAGTTTGCATGCTTAGCTATTTTGGTTATATTACTAAAGTATATGTTACTGAGGTTGAATCTGTTGTTTTTTATGGAAGATTAAGTTTTTATGATTCACACCCCCCTCTCATCTTATTAGCTTGGCATCTATACTTAACATTAAGTATCATAACTATCAATTGGTATCAGAGATTTGGACTTTGGAAGAAAAAAAGTTTAAAGGTACTTTAGGAAAAGATCCAAAGATGTATAAGAGGGATGCACCAAAGCTGAACAAGTCAAGTTTCTCTACATGGCAGAAAAGGATGAAGCTCCAGCTATCAGGAGTTGGAGAATATGTTGTATATTATCTGGAGAATTATTTCATCACACCGAGCACCTATCCATTGACAATGGAAGAGATAAAGGAAAAGCAAGAACATATTCAAGCAATGATTGAAATAACATCTGCATTGACCGATTCAGAGTTTAATGATCTAGAAGGCTACAATGATGCAAAGACAATGTGGGACAAGCTCATATTTGTGTATGGTGGTGATGAACATGTTCAAAGAGAAAAAGTGGATAGTCTAAGAGGAAAACTTGAATCTATGAGGATGAGTGAAGGTGAGAACATAACCCAGTACAATACAAGACTAAAGGAGATTGTCAATCAAATCAAAGGAGCAGGTGGAACTATTGAAGAAAAGGATATAACAAGTAAGTTGTTAATAACCCTTCTACCAGCTTATGCAATCCAAGTCTCTACAATCAATGAATTGAGGTCTATACCCAATATGCGAGTTTCCTTAGATGATACTATTGGTAAGTTACATGCATTTGAGTTAAGTAACTTTGATAACAATGGGTCATCGGTAAATAAAGTTGAATCTGCATTTAGTTCTTTTCATATTGGTGAATCTAATGATTACAATGATAGAATGAGTAAGTACACTAAACGGGATCACAGTGGAGCAAGTGAAAGATTTCGCAAGAACATGGAGGAAGTACACAAACAGTATGAGGAAATCAGAAAGCAAGAAGAGTTTGAAGCACTATTAGCCAGAAGGTTACTGAGAGGCAAAGGTAAGTATAAAAGAAAACTACCTTTGAAATGTTTCAATTGTGATAAGATAGGACATATGGCTTCTAACTGTCCTGACAAAGATTCTACTGAAAAGAGAGATTACCGAGATGATAGACAAAAAGATAATCATTATAGAGGACACCGAGACTTTAGAAGAAGAGATAGAAAGTCATGCTTAATAGCCGATGAGGAATCCAATGATGATAAATCAGATGAAACTGATACAGAGGAAGTAGTTTATGTGGCTATCAAAGATGGATCAGATGAAGAAAGGTATGAAGAAAAAGCCCTAATATGTCACATAAATACTAATGATTCTTGGATCATAGATAGTGGATGCTCACATCACATGACAGGTGATAAACACAAGTTTGTTATGTTAGAAGACTATGATGGAAGGTATGTAAGATTTGGTAATGATGCACCATGTCCGATAAAAGGTAAAGGATCCATAACACTTCTTGACAATGCAAGATGCAATCATGTTTATTGGGTTGAAGGTTTGAAATACAATTTGTTGAGTGTAGCATAGCTAAACAATACAGGATACAGAATAGAATTTCAGAAAGGAATTGTCAAAGTTCATGACAAAAATAGAAAGTTAGCCACTACCTGGACACAAAAAAAAGGTAACACATTTCACCTTGACTCAACTCAGAATAAATGTTTGTATGCAAAGATAGATGATACCTGGTTATGGCATAAAAGGTTTTGTCATGTAAATTTTGATAATCTGATCAAAATAAGCAAGAAGCACCGAGTAAGAGTTCTACCGAGACTTGAAAAACTTGAGAATGCTATGTGCCGAGGATGCCAGATGGGTAAAATGACAAGATCAAGCTTTACAAGTAAGTCCTACACTTCCAAGGGAATTCTAGATCTTGTGCACACTGATCTTTGTGGTCCTATGAAAGTTCAGAGTTATTATGGTGATAAATATTTCATATTATTTGTGGATGATTATTCAAGGATGATGTCAGTTATGTTTTTAAAAAAAAAATTAGAAGCTTTTCAAATGTTTAAATGGTACAAGGCAAGAGTTGAAAATGAAACAGGAAGACAACTGAAATGTCTTAGATCAGATAGAGGAGGAGAGTTCACATCTGATGAGTTCAACTTATTCTGCAATGATCATGGTATAAAAAGACAAGTCTTTGCACCGAGAACTCCACAACAAAATGAAATTGCTGAGAGAAGAAATAGATCTATTGTGGATTGTGCCGGAACCCTGATGATTGAAAAGAAAGTGCCACAAACATTTTGGAGAGAAGCAATAAGCACAGCAGTTTACACCCTGAACCAAGTACAACTAAAGAAAGCAACTTTGAAGACACCATATGAAATTTGGTATGACAAGAAACCTAATGTAAGTTATTTTAAAATCTTTGGAAGTAGATGCTATGTACACAAAGATGATAGAAATGGCAAGTTTGATCAGAAAAGTGAAGAAGGAACATCTCTTGGTTATTCCTCTAGATGTAAAGCATTTAAATGTCTGATCAAATCATCTAACAAAATAGTAGAAAGTAAAAATGTGAAAATTGATGAATTTGCAAAAAGAAATGATGAAGGAAACTCCAAAGAACCAGAAGATTATGAAGGATTTGTATATGTTCAATCGAGAAGTCCTACCGAGAAAACTGTAGAAGGAAATGAAGAAAATATTCAGTTACTGAGTGATGAAGAAGATCATACAGAGCCTATCGAGCCTGTATTAGCCAAGTATGTCAGAAGACATCATGCATCAAGTCAAATTATAGGAGATAAGGATGATCCAGTAATGACAAGGAACAAATTGAGACAGAACACATGTTTGATATCTAAATTTGAATGGAGAATAGTGAAAGAGGCATTTCATAGTGAAGATTGGATAAATGCTATGACAGAAGAGATTGATCAAATCAAGAAGAATGACACATGGACACTGGTCCCAAGACCAAAGGACAAAAATGTAATCGGTACAAAATGGATTTTTCATAAACAAGCTTAATGAAAAAGGTGAGGTCATTCGAAATAAAGCAAGACTAGTTTGCAAAGGTTATGCCCAAGAAGAAGGAATTGATTATGGTGAGACTTTTGCACCTATGGCAAGACTTGAAGAAGTAAGAACATTGTTGGCATATGCTCCTTACAAGAATTTCAAGATATGTCAAATGGATGTCAAATCTGCATTTCTGAATGGTATATTAGATGAAGAAGTTTTTATTGAACAACCTGAAGGATTTGTTGAAGACAAGAATAAAGATCAGGTATGTAAATTGAACAAAGCTTTATATGGTTTGAAACAAGCACCTAGAGCATGGTATGAAAGATTGCACTCTTATTTAATCAAGATTGGTTTTATAAGGACAAGTGAAAACAGTAACATGTACATGAAGAATGATGAAAATGGAATACTGATCTCAGCCATATTTGTTGATGATATTATCTTTTGTCGAAATGACTCTCTATGTAAGAACTTTGGAAATGAAATGAGCAAAGAATTTGAGATGTCATTAATCAGTGAGATAAAGTATTTTATAGGTTTACAGATACTGCAAATGAAAGATGAGATTTTCATTACTCAATCCAAGTACATAAAGGAAATCTTGAAGAAATTTGGAAGGGAGGATTCAAAACCAGTAAGTACTCCTACGACTACCAACTATAAACTATCAAAGAATGATGAATCTGCATCTATTGATGAGACACTTTACCGATCCATGATTGGAAAGTTGCAATATGTTGTTCATAGTAGGCCAGACATAGCACATGCAGTAGGTATAGTTGCAAGATTCTCTGCAGATCCTAAGGAAACACACATGACAACAATCAAGAGAATTTTTAGATACTTGAAAGGCACTGAAGATGATGGCTTAGTATATCAGAAAAGAAATGATTTTGATTTAAAAGTTTATATTGATGCTGATTGGGCAGACAACATTGATGACAAGAAAAGCAGAAGTGGAGAAGCTTTCTTTTTAGGAGAAAGATTAGTGAGTTGGCTTAGCAAGAAACAAGGATGTGTTTCACAGTCAACAACAAAAGCTGCATATGTTGCTGCATCATTGAATTGTACCAACATAGCATGGATCAAATAACTATTGGAAGGTATAAATGAGAAATTTACCAAGCCAGTAACTATATTCTATGACAATACTAATACCATTAACATTTCAAAGAATCCAGTTATGCACTCTAAGACAAAGCACATCTCTATCAAATATCATTATCTTAGAGAAGAAGCTCAAGAGAAAAAAGTGGTGTCGGAGTATGTTAGCACAAAGGAACAAATAGCAGATATCTTCACCAAGCCACTCCCAAGGGACACTTTTGAGTATCTCAGAAGTAAGTTAGGGGTCCTACCCCTATTTTCTACTCACTGATCGAGTTAGGTGAAAGAATCAATTTGATGACTCTACAGAATATCTTTTAGGAGTTGATGTTGATTTACACATTTTAGGATGTTTTCTAAAGGTGTGTAGGAAACAATACAGGGAACTGGAATTGAAGACATAAATGCTCTGACCAAGACTAAGTTGACACATAACAGCAGGAAATCACTTCATACAGGAAGAAATTATGTTTTAGTTCTTTACTTTTTGGCATTGTTGTCAAAGGGGGAGAAGACTGAAGAAAATAGGAGAAGACTAATGTATGGGGGAGAAGACTGATGATAGGGGGAGAACATTTCAGCATTTTAGAATCTCATAGCAATCCAAATCAATTAGGTCAAATCAATTGCTTTTGCCATCAATGCCAAAGGGGGAAATTGTTGGCATTTGGCATTATAACAGACAAGGAGAGATTGTTGACATTTCAATAAGGATATTGAGAAGGTTGTTGATGATTATGGATATAACTGATTAAGGATGTTTACTGTCTTAATATTATTATTTTGTCATTGATGTCAAGAAATCAATTTTCTAATTCAGTATGATGTTGCCATATCTTGAGAAGTATGATTTGATGAGTATAAAGATGTCGGTAAAAGACATAGAAAGAATATGATGAATAAGGGGAGGAATAAGTTATTCAATGGGCAACTATTACCGAGCTAGACAATGATGAGATCATGATGTTTAGATTGTTTTGATATCATACGTATGTTACTGATTGTAAGGTTAATACTATACTATATTACCGAGCAAAGAACCTAGTTGGTAAACCCTAAGGAACCTAGTCGGTAAACCCTAAGGTTATTGCTATCGGTTAATGAAGGCAGAATGTCTACCGAGTGAAGTTTAGTATTTACCGAGTTGCAACCGAGTAATAAAAAAATGCATTGAATGAATAAAAGAGCTTGCTATGATTAAATGATTGGTATGCCATGAATGAAGTTTGTTAAAGAATCTATGGCAAAGGAAAATCAGTAGGAAGATCTATAGCTCAAATTGAACCGCAATACCCTAGCACAAGTTCCAAGGTAGGGTAAAACATTTTCAGATCGAAGGATACATTGAATCTGGTCAAAGTTTGAAGATCTGATGGCTATGATTGATCATGGGAAATGTGATCAAGGAGATTAAGTGGTTGGCAAATTGTTTATAAATAAGGAACTATTGATAAACAATGTATGCGAGCAAGTGTATGCATAGGGATGCTACATAGTGATTACCGAGCACAGAAGCTTGAAGACCTGTTTGAATAACAGAGTATAGAGCCCAATAGATGGACAAGATTAGTCCTATTGTATTGAGCAAATAAGAATCTTCTTTAGCATTTTAGATGTGAAGTTGCAGATAGATTTTTATTACTATTATTTTGTAAAGTGACAGAAAATCTCTTAACCGAGTAGACTTAATAGTCTTATTTGTAAAAACCTCTAGCAAGGTGACATTCTGATTCAGTGTTTGAAATCCTTTAACAAGGTCACTTCTAACAAGGTGAAGATCCTAACAGATCTAAAGGAAATCCCTTAACCAAGTCGCATCTAGCAATGTGTTTGTAATCTTTAACAGGATTTTCTTTTAATCGAGCATACTCTAGAAGAGTATATTTCTTAGTGGGTCCGAAATCCCATAGTGGTTTTTCGCTATTTGGGTTTCCATGTTAAATATGGTGTTATGAGTGTTATGATGTTTATATGCTTTTGAGTTTGTATGCTTAGCAGTTTTGGTTGTATTACTAAAGTATATGTTACCGAGGTTGAATATGTTGTTTTTATGGAAGATTAAGTGTGTATGATTCAGCCCCCCTTTCATCTTATTAGCTTGGCATTTGTACTTAACACTAAGTATCAAAACTATAGGATGTTGCTAAAGCATGAAGCTCTTGTGCTAGTTCATGAATTAAGTTCCCATGGATCTGGCATTATTTGCATGTTCTTGCTATTTTAAAAGAATCGTGTTCCATAGTCGGCCAATAATAGCCCAAGCGTATGAGTTTTTTTGAAAGGGTAAGACCACTTGAATGAGTGCCACAAATGCCATTATGGATGTCATGTAGGGCCTTCTTAGATTCTTCTTGTTCAAGACATCTTAAGAGAGTACCGTTTAGACCTATTTTAAACAGGGTATTTGCGACGAGATTATAATGGGAGGATTAGCGAATAAAGTTTCTCTTTTGGTTTTTTGATAAGTCAGGAGGTAAGATGTTATCTTTCAAGTATGTGTAAGTTTGGCCATAGCGGGAGCAATCATGTCCAATAAGTTGACAAATGGTTTGGGAATCAGGACAATTAAAGGCAGGATGAAACAACTCTTCTACCAGGAATTCATAACACTGTTGATTTTTATGTGTCTGCAATAGAGAAGCAAGTGTAGCCATGGTGTCTACTACTTTGTTGTCATTTCTTGGAATCTGTTTAAAAGTTATTTCTACAAAGTATTTCTTGAAATCATCCACTATCTTTTTGTAAGGCACGAGTTTGTCATCTTTTGTTTGATAGTCATCATTAATTTGATTAATGACGAGCTGAGAGTCTCGAAAGACTTCAAGTTATGTAATATTCCATTCTATAGCCATTTTGATTCTTGTTACCAATGCTTCATACTCTGCTATATTTTTTGTGCATGGAAAGCTTAATTTGTATGCTTTTGGGATTGTATGACCTTGTAGTGTGATGAATAGAATTCTTGCTCCTGATTCATGTTGTGTATATGAACCATCAAAGTATAGTTGCCATGCTTTTGTTGTGATTGTTAGGATATCTGCATCAAGGAATTCAATCTGTAGAGGATGATTATCTTGAAGTGGTGTTTCTTCTAGTTGATCTATGATGACTTGTCCCTTGATAGATTTTCTGTCAACATATTTGATATCAAACTTGCTTAGAATCATGATCCATTTTGCTAGTCATCCTATCAATGTGGCTTTTCTCAATAAATACTTCAGAGGTTCGATTTTAGCTATTAACTTGATGGAGTGAGATAGTAGATAGTGTCATAGCTTTTGAGAAGCAAAAACTACTGCCAAGCATGCTTTTTCTGTTGATGAATAGTTAACCTCGTATCCCAATTGTGTTCTGTTGATGTAGTAGATGGCTCATTCTTTTCCTTCCTTATCCTGTTGTGCGAGCAAAACTCCCAATGATGCTTCGGTAGTTGATACATAGAATAATAACGATTTTCCTAGAATTGGTGACATTAGAACAAGTGGTTGCATGAGATATGCCTTGATCTTGTTGATGCTTCTTCACATTGATGGTCCCATTTAAAATTAACATGTTTGTGCAATAGGTGAGTAAATGGTTGATATTTATCTGCGAGTTGAGCAACAAATCTTCTGATTGACTAGAGTCTTCCTTGTAGTGATCTCAGTTGACTGATATTCTTGGGAGATGCCATTTCCATGATTGCTTTAACCTTAGCTGGATCTACTTTAATTCCTCTTGTTGAAACAATGTATCCCAATAGCTTTCCTGAAGTAACACCAAAAGCACATTTCTTAGGGTTTAGCCTTAGCTTGTATTGTTCTAACCTATCAAAGATCTTTTCCAGTATCTCTATATGTTTTTCTCTATTATATGATTTAGCTAATATGTCATCCACATAGTCTTCCATGAATGTATGCATCATGTCATGAAATATAGTTGTCATAGCTCTTTGATATGTAGCACCTGTGTTCTTTAATCCAAAAGGCATGATGTTCCAGCAGAAAGTACCCCATGGATATGTGAAAGATGTCTTTTGTTTATCTTCGGGTGCTATTTTGATCTGATTGTATCCAGAGAAGCCATCCATTGAAGAAAACATGGAATGTCTAGTATTTAAATCTACAATGATGTCAATGCAAAGGAAAGTCATCCTTTGGACATGCGTTATTAAGATCTCTGAAGTCTGTGCATATTCTGATGCTTTTATCTAGTTTTGAAACAAGAACAATGTTGGATACCCATTGAGGATATGCTACAAGTCTGATGAATCCGACATCCAATAATTTCTTTAGTTCTGCTTTGACTAGGAGAGCGATATGAGGATGCATTTTCCTTAAATTTTGTTTTACTAGTTTGGCTCATCAACTAACATTCAAGTGATGCATAATAAGCTCTGAATCTAACCTTAGCATGTCTGCATATGACCACGCAAAATTGATTTTCCTTCGTTTGAATAATTCCACATACTGTTGCATTTCTACCTCTGACAAAGATGTTGTTGGATGAAGGATCTTTGGTTGCTCTGTTGTGCCAATGTTAACTGCCTCTGTTGGTTTGATCAAAATGGATGATCTTTCTTGATAGTGCTCAGGTAAAGTGTCAAATCTCCCATCTTCCAGTGCCTCAAGGAGGTTTTCACCATTAGATGCATCCTTTGTTTTTACTTTTTTTCAGTCTAATGTTGCCAATAAATGGTTTTCAGCATTAGACCTAATATTGTTTTCTTTATTTTCAATTTTGCGACTAGGAGATTTGGCACCCACTTGACTAGAAGATGCGTTGCGAAAATTCCTAGTTAAAGTTGTTATGGGTTCAATTGTGTTAAGATATATAGATATGGCATGGTCATTTGGAAAGGTATCAAGAGTAGTATGTCCTTCATTTTCCCAATCAATAAGCTCAGGGTGGATTAGAGGTAAGGGATCTTCAGGTTGGTATGTTTGAAGGGTTTCAAGGGTTATGATGGATGTATCAAAGTTTTCAATATGTATGTCGATGTCTAGAATGCTACTCTCATTAGAATGATCTCGCATAAGAAGTTCTTGATCATCCTCAGTTAAGTCCAAGTTAGCTGAATGTGATTCTAATTCAAGTGAACTAGTTTTTGACGTTTGTCTTGCATATGTGTGAACTATATCGACTTCTATATCTCCTTCAAAGCATTTTTCTTCAGCTGATTCTTCAGAGTGATAGGAATCCCATTCCCATTCATTAGAATCTATATTACTTGTAGCTTGTAGTCTACAGATTTGGTCATATAACATTTCTTCCACTTTTCTAGCTATACTCTTCTTTCTCTCATATTCAACTTCTTCACGACTGAGATTGAGTTTTATCAACTTTTCTATGAGTTCTCCTGAACTTATATTAGCTTCTTTCTTGTTTTGATTGAGATTTAATGTTGCTTGGGAGATGTTTTTAGTTTGTTTCTCTTGTTGATTTGAAGCTTGCTTCTTTTGCCATTTTGTGTTTGCTTGTGTTTGTTGCTTAGCTGATTTTTCTTCCCTTTCAATTGCTAGTTGTTCTTGTCTGTTTTCATATTCCTCATGTTGTTGACTAAAAGATGTGTCTTCTGGTAGAGTGACTTGTCCATATCACAAACCTATTTTGTCTGTAGTCTACTGAGTATGAGGTTGAATAGGTTTTGAGATACCTTCTTTTCTTTTTCCTATAGGGCCTGTTCCAGTGTATCCCATCCTTTGAAGAATGTTGAATCTTTTTCCATATTTTTCTGTAGGTATTCTCACGTTGTTGACCTTTTGTTGAACTTCTTCATCTTTGTATAGCCATTGTAGCACATCTTTGTCTTCTGTCTCCTCTAATAAGATTCCAACACTAATAAATGCTCCATCAAATATCAGAAGATGTTTCACAATTTGTTGTTGTTTAGAGCTTGATGGTTTTCCCAAGGATTTAGGAGAAAGTGGTAATTGTGATATTGAGTATTCTCCATTCCCTCGATCTCTTAGCTGCATTGTTTTTCCATACTTGATAGAATAGAGGTGAATGATTTTTTCTTGGATTGTGTGTTTGAAGATGTTGCTTCCTTGTTATGAGGAACAATTACTTTTTGAGCCATTTTTAGATTGCTACACTATTGAAACAGATTTGCATCTGGAGAGATTGTGATTTCTTTTCCTTTGTAGGTAAATTTGACACATTGATGATAGGTTGATGGGACAAATTGCAAGTCATGTATCCATGGTCTCCCTAGGAGCACATTATATGATAGGTCCAAGTCTAGAACTTGGCATGCTGTGTCTTTTTGTAGAGGTCCCACTCTGATTGGTAGTATCACAATTCCCTTGGAGGAATGTTCTTCTTCATCATAGGCTTTTATAGTGATCCTTTTCTAGACATCAACTGCATCTTCTGAATATCCTAAGGCTCAAACAAGACTCAAAGAGAAAATATTTAGGCCACCTCCACCATCTATTAGAACATGTTTTACTTGGGTTTTGTGAATAAGGACTTCAATATGCAAAGGAGATTTGTGAGGATGTTGCAAGGACATGTCATCTTCTTCAGTGAATGATAAGCAATGAGGGGTTGTGAGGTGTCCCACCATGGTTTGGAATTGATCAATATCAAGATCTTTGGATATGGTTGTATCTTCTAATGCTCGTTCAAGAATTTCTTTATGTGCGGGTGAAAGCTTTAAAAGCTCCAAGATGGATATTTGTGCAGGTGTTTTTTGCAATTGCTCTACTAGATTGTATTGTTTTGCTTTAGTGGATGATGTGTTTGTTATAGGACCCGGCAAAACAACTTTAGATTTTCTTCTTGTGATAGCCTGAGCATGTTCTTGATTTTGTTTTTCTTTAACTACAATCACATTCACCACATTGTCATATGTATGAGCGTAGTTTACCTTTGCTTTACCCTTACCATTATTTGTTGTTGATGATTCACCTTTCTCATAGTTTGGAAGTGGAGTTTTAAAGGCAATATGAGATTCATTTGTTGTATGTCCATCCACAGTTATTACACCATTATCAATCATATCTTGTATGACATGTTTCAACTTTTGAGAATTATTTGTGAGATGTCCCTTGTTTCGATGGAAATCGCAATACTGATTATCATTCCACCAAGGTGGTTTTATTTGAGGTTTGTAGTTCCTTTCTTCTGGTAAAGTGATCAATTTGTTTGTGAGAAGTATCTTTAGTGCTGATCCAAGGGGTTCACCAATGTTTGTGAATTGTCTTCGAAAGAAAGTTTTGATAGTTTCTCTTTGGTGATTGTTATTTTGTTGTGCTACTGCCAAGTGAGTAGATAAATTGAAAACCGGTTCCTTTGGTTTCACATTGTTGTTATCTACTATTCCATTATTGACAACATTTCAATTTCTGTTCCAAAACTTTGGCTTATCATTGTGATTGTTGTTATTGTTTTTGTTAGGAGGATGGACTCCTTCTTTGTATATTTTCAACTCACCTTTCTTTATCATGACTTCTTCCATTCTGATTCCATTATCAACCATTTTTCCAAAGCTTTGATTTCCTTGCATTTTTAAGTAATAACTCATTTGATCATTTAAGTTATCAATGAATATGTCCATTTTTTAATACTTTGGCAATGTACAAGGATACCGCGATGCTAGGCATCTCCATCATTGTAAGAATGTCATGAAGGGTTCTCCAATCTTTTGTTTAGTGTTACATAGGTCTAGCATTGTTACTTCATGTTGTATGTTGTAGGAGTATTGTGAAACAAAATTATCCACCAACTCTGAAAAATGATCTGATTCCTGGTGTAAGTTTGGAGAACCATTCCATAGCTAGTCCAGTTAATCTTTTCGGAAATAGTCTCATTAAGTAGGTATCCTCGTGTGCAAACTCCATACTCATTGTGCAAAATTCTCGTATATGATCTTGAAGATCAGTGCTTCCATCATATTTCTCGTATGTAGGAGTTTCAAAACCTATAGGAAATGGTATCATGTTTGGATTTATGTCAAAAGGATACGGACATATTTCTTGAAGTGAGCATCGTCTAACATTTCCTCTTTGCATCTCTTGGATTTGTGTTTGCATTGCTTGTAGTTGATGCGTGAGAGTCATGATAGGAATACCAACATGATTTGTTCTTGTATGACCATGATTTTGCATTCTAGGAGGATTGGGATCTCTTCTTCTTTCATCTCTAGCTCTTCTTGTATCCTCATTGAATTGAATATTATTTAGGATTTCTACTTCATCTCTTGTAAGTATGCTGGTTTCTTCATTGGTTTTGGTGGTATTAGGAATTGACGTGTCATTCATGCAGAGACCAAACATGTCCACATATTGTTCATTATTAGGAGGAGGGTCACTTTTCTTTTGTGTCAATTTATTCACATCAAAATCTCGGGGAAGTGTAGCACCAGATTTGGCTAACATTAGAAAGTATTTTTCTTTTTCTTCCTCCAATTTCTGCATAAATTTGTCGAATTGGGGATCTTTATTGATGTCTCTGATGTTTTGTTCTGTTATTTCTTCTTCAACTTGTATTTCATCTTCATGTTCCATGTTTATATGCTCTTCGAATGTTTTCAATGTTTCGATTTCAGTTTATGAGATCCTTCATTTCTGAGCTCTAGTTAGAATGGGCTTACACGTATGTTATTTTGCTAAGATTTGATTGTCCAAAAGGTTGTTTTGGGTAAGTGATCAATAGTCAATTTCAAGGCAATATAGTGATATGACACTAAAAGAGAATTCAAGTGTTTAAAATTTTGCAAGTTTTTCAATCTTTGGTTTAGGAGTGCAATAGTGATGATTTGATAAGAACCAAGTCCAAGAGGAATGATATATCCTATGATGTGGGACAAGGTTATCCTGACCAAACATTTTAGTTTCATGATAAAGGATGATTGATCCTGATGAGAAACTATGTTTGAGTGATCAGTTTATCAAAGAGGGTAATAATGCACTTTGAGATGTTTAGATCTTGAACTTGTTGGGGGTGAGCACTTTGAAAATATTAAGGTGTATATTTTCTAAAGTCTGATTTTGACAGATGATAACTCGACCAAGTGAACCAAAATGATAATCTAAGCACAAACTGATAGATAACAGGTGTTTATGCTTACTGCATATTGATCAAGCAGAAATGAATATCTAAAATAGGCATGTAGGACACAGCTCTGGACTGACAAAGGCAGAGTTTGGTATGATAGGATATGAAACTTATAATGACACAAGATATGAGTTTGTAAGACAAAGCAAAATTTTTCATGTAAAAAGCAGAGGCTCGTATGACACACTTTTCTGAATCATACGATAAAACAGCTAACTCGTACAACACAGAATGCTGTGTAGAATGACATGATATTTTATGCAAATAGGTTCGTACGACAGAGATAAAAAGGTTTGTTTGTTTGAAGTTTTGATAACTGAAGTTTAATGTTTTTGCTTATGTCTTCTAGTTTTAAGTGTTCGATTTTTCAATTTAGGGATGAATGCATAGCAGACACATGATGTGATAAATGACTCCAATCAAGCTAAACCCTAAGGAAGTTGGCTGAGAATGAAAACCTTTTCTTGTTGACTTAGGTACACACCCAATAGCTAATCAGAATACGACCACTGAGTCTCACGCAATGGATTCTCAATGCCGTATTATCCGACTCCAAACACTATTAGGGGCACGATATGGAAAGTGTCTTGGGAGAGTTACTATCTCTCTTGCACAAAGATTATCACCCTTTTGGAGGTGAATCAAGTAGCTTCTATTTTAACCGAAACTAGTAAGGGATCCGTTCGGCGCATCAGGGTATAAACTCAATTAAGAGGTCTCCCAGCTGTGAAAACCAAGGTTTGATATACTTGAAAGTACAGAGGAGAGCTATTCCTGAGCACTGTCGTTGCTTTGATTTTCATCAAAAAAAATATTTATTTTATAGTGGGTTGGATTACTTGGCGTTAGCCGTTCCCACTTAGGTTATTCCCCTCTCACCGGCCTTAAGGGCTAAGAGTTATTACTCCTTGGGAGGGCAGGCCTGCTAAAGAAATGCACTAATGAAGGCAAAAGATGAGTCTAGCTTTCTGATCACCTAAGAAAGGTGAGAGCATACTCGCCTATCATCAAAGACATGAAAGACATAGTTGTTCATTTCTTTTAGTAAAATTCAAGTGTGCCTAAAAAAACTTAATGAATACACAAAGTTTTTATTGAATCCTTAGGCAACCTACAAAATAGATCCATTAGTAGTCATGATTGTGTTTTGAATTTGTCTTTGACAAGCATATCTTTGACAAGCATCCTACATAAAAGAGTTAGGCTACAAAAATCTCATAAACAGATCAGAGTTAGTGTTAGAAAATTTTACATCTAAATCAGAAAACTCTAAAATGCAGTCTGTAAAAAATCACAGAGACAGAGACTCGTACGACATAGATTTCAAGTTAGTACAACACAAATTTAGATCTCTGACACAAGCCAAAACCAGCTCGTACGACATAGAATTATGCTTAGTACGAGTGAAGAATTTGCAAGAAATAAACTCATATGATACAGATTTAGATCTAGTACGAATAAAGAATTCTCAACATAGAAGCTCATACGACACATAATTATAACTAGTACAAGTCAGGATGAGATGTCGTCCTAGGCTGAAAGGAATTTCATACAAGCTAAAAAGGCAACTCATATGAATGTCTGAACCAGAGCTGGACAGAGATGAAGTTTGCTGAAGATTAAGATGCCAAAAGTGATGATTCTGGCCCCATGGTGGGTGCCAAAATGTTGTGCTTTGTGAAGTGTACCTGTACCTGCAACCGCAATGCACTCTATAAATCATTACAAGCAATGGTTAGTGATTTAAAACAATGAAATGTAAAACCATAGCTAATTGATTTATTGCCTCCTAATAAATGCGAGTATGAAAATATTCTCAGATCTGATTATGCATATTCCACTGACTTGACTACACTTAGATGGAGGATTTGAATGATGAAAATGTATGATCTAGCAAGAATAGCATGATTAAGCTATATGATTTCATGATTATTCTAGAAAAATAAGCTAGAATGAAGATACAATTAAGCTAAAATTGAGCATGATAACATTGCTAAAGAATGATAAGCTAAATGCCTATAGTAACAATGCTTGAATGCAAATGAGATGAATCAAATGATATGCAAGAATGATGTGAAATTGGGGCCCTTTGAGCTCCAAAATGAGGTCTATTTATAGGATTTTCCAAGGCTAGGGGTGAGGTGGCAAGAATCAATGGTCAAGATTGATATGAAGATATCAATGGTTAAATTGGAGGAGGTTGGCAAAGGGGGTTGGATTAAAGGGAACATCTGTCATCTCTATGGTGACAAGTGTCAAGAGTCTTCTAAAAGGGTTTGGATGAAAGGGAACACTTAGTGACAAGTGTCACAAAGGTTTTAGAAGATGTTAGATAAAAGGGGACATGGTGGTAGGTAGAATGGGTTAGGTTTAGGAATGGTTAGGCTTAGGATTGGTAGAAGTTAGGAGAATTTAAATTTAAAAATTCAAATAATAGGAAAAGGCTAATTAATTTCAACAACTCATGAATTTGATTTGTTTTAATTAATTAAAGGATTTAGAAGAAATGATTTTGATGGGGGGAATTAATTAATTAAAGGGGTGAAATGAACCTATTAAGTAAATCCTTAGATTTATCAATAAGTAGATGAATGGGGAGTTTAATCAAATTGCTTAGTGAATTTAATTAAATTGGGGAGGGAGATTAATTAAATACTTGCTTATTTAATTAATTATCTTCAGACCATTTTAGGTGTATACAATGTTCATTTTAATATATTTAATTTATAAATTTGGAATATTTAATTATTTGGTATTTATATTTATTTGATAACTAACGTTTATTGATTTTATGATTATTTAATGTTTGATAAGATTTATTGTTCTTTAATATTTATTTAATATTTATGATTTAATCTTTAATGGTATTTGATTATTTAATTATTTATCTGACCTTCTATGGTTTGATATTTATTTGACATCGTACATTTATTTGGTTCTTTTAATTATTTTATTAGCTTTTGGTTTATTTAATTTTAATTCCCATTTGGATTATTTACTGTAGCGTCGTAAATTGTACGCACTTGCTAGGGTGGTACAATTTCACACCTAGTTTAGCACCCGCCTTGGCGCATTTTGTATTTTGCATTGCATTTCCCCTTTAGCACTTAATTAATTAAATTAATTAGGTCTAAGGTCTTATTTCATCATCTTCCACATCATAAAGTTGGGCCCTTTCATCAAAAGTGTGCCCCTTTCATTTTATTCCTCCAATACATCATTTAATCAAAAACCCTAATTAGGTCCTATTTTGAACTTGGGGGCTTGATTTTGGGGGTCAAAACATCTCGAAATCAGCTGTAACTTCGGGATTCTCTCTAAAATCATCATATCCAACGGCCCTGAAAATTTGGTGAAAAGTTGTCGGGACCATGGCGCCCGGCGTGCACATGGTCCCAAACATTTTTCCCGAAATTTTAGGAGCGCGATCCAATCATAAAATAAAGCTTAACCCCAAGAAATTGGCGGGATATTCAATCTCTAGGTCGGCCAAAAGTTGGAATTAAGACCTAGGGTTTCATATATAAGAACTCTCTTTCTTCATTTGAAAGGATCCAAATTTTGGCTTTGGAGGACCTTCTATGCAGCGAAAGAGCAGATCTTTGAAGACTTCAATAACATTCAACATCCATCCATCAAGCATTCATCAATTTCATTCATTTAGGGCTTGGGAGACATTGAAGAACAATAGGAGATTACCGACTGAAGATTGGCTTGTACTCCTCCCTTGAGGGTTGGGTATGATTTCATGTTGTTTTCATGTCTTTGCATAAGCTTCAATATTCCTTTATTCATGCTTTAGATCACTTTGCATCTTGATTTAGAGCATTTACATTATCATTTACAAGCAATTAGGGTTTACTTTCTAGGTTGCTCTAGTTTGCTTTCTTGCATTTAAGGACCTTGCACACACACTAGGTCTGCACACACAATACATTTTACAATACAACTTGGCTATTCATGGAGGTGGAAATCACCGAAGCGAGGGTTTGACTAAGGCAAAACCCTATATAGCCGCCCATACCCTTTTCAGATATAAGTGCAGGTTTCGGGACTCGGACGACGCCGCAAGTTACAGATCCGGAAGAAGCAGATGGAGACCAAACAACACACCAAATCTCAAAGCAAAAGACCAGGACAAGGGCGTGGGGCGCCTTGGTCCTGCCAGGACAGGGGCGCTGGGTGCCCTGGTCCCTAGGACAGGGGTGCTGGGCGCCCAGGTCCTCCTGACAGACAACATTTTTCAGCATTTTTGACAGCTTTTCCACAGTGCAAAACAGCAGTTTCCAGAGCAGTTTCAGGGGCAGAATCAGGACAGTGGCGCCCGCGCCCCCGTCCCGAACATTTTTAGTCAGATTTTAACTTCAGGTACGCATTTACATTCTTTTCTTATCTTTGTATTTACAGCTTTCCATAGTTTAAGTTCAATTCTGCAATCTTGTTATTAGTTCATACTTTCACTTTGGGATTAGGGATTGAACTTGCATCATTTTATCTTTCAATTACAACAAAGGAATAGAAATCCTAATAGGTAGCCCGTGGCTCTCTCTTCCACAAGAAGAAGTAGCCAATTGTGTGATACCTCTAGGCTCTTTTGTATTCCACAAGTGTGGTTGAAAGTGAGATTAGGGCATGTTTGCTTAGTGTCACTTTTTCTCCCACACATTTTGGTGAACCCGACGTGAATCTATCATTGCTTCCTCTTGCATTGCATTTGTTACATCTAGATCTAGATTAGTGTGTTTTCATTATAAAAAAAAAAAGGTGTGTTTCTTTGCATTGTGTGTTTAAAATTTTATGCAATTTCAAAATGTCAGATTTTTATTTGCAAGATGTTCATATTTGTGATGATTATGAGTTAGATGAAGCTTTAGATGAATTTTTGAAACCTAAATATACCAAACCTTCATTTTACCAAAAACTCATAAACATTGTTACTATGCCATTTTGTTGTGATGAGAAAGATAAGTCGAATGATTCCTCTCAAGGGTACATTCCTATCAGCTCTTCCACTAAATCTAGTAACATGGTTGTTTTCAATGATCCCCTCTATGAAGAGATATCTCCTTTTGAATCAAAAGATAAACCTTTTAATAGATATGATCATGCTTTGTTGAATGATGCCCTTGATGCCTTTGTGTCCCCTAAAAAACACTCCCTTCATAAGGATCCTTTTGTGCAAGAAGATGACATTATCCCTACATTTCCTAGTGATGGCCTTTCCTTTTCCAACAAAATTCCCACTAGAGATGATGAATTAATGGTAAATGCTTACCCTTCTCCTAAAGTTGGTCTTACCCATAAGCATCCCTTAGAGAAAGAAGATGAAATAATAAGCAATTTCCTTAATTCTCTCTCCCCTATTGAACATATTTTGAGGAAAGAGGATGAGTTTAACACATCTATTGATGCTCTCCCTCCTAAGGATGCAGAATTAATAAACAATGTTATCTCCTCTCCCGAAATTGACAACACTTCAAACATTCCTTTCAACAACCTCACTATTTGGGATGAACCATTAGAAGAAGGTATAGATTATTCTCTACCCCTAGCCAAAGGGGATGAAATCAAGATTGGAAACTCCCTTGATAGTTTCTCTCCTTCCTTGAATCTCAATTATTCTCCCTCTAAAAATAAAGCATCTCCCTCTCCTCAACTTGGTTCTACTCATAAGGATACCCTAGTTCAAAGCAAGATGGTTAACATCTCTTTCAAAGATCTCCCTCTCAAAAGTGAGACTTTAGAGAGTAATGTTGATCCTTCTCCTAGAGAGTTTATTCCACATGTAGATCCTTTGATGATAGAGGATGATATGACCTTTCCTAGTATTACTCTTCCTACTAGAACATCAATGCCTATCCCTTGTCTCTCTCCTAAAATTGATCTAATCTGTGATAAGATTTTAGTGCAAGAGAAGACTATCAATAATTCTTGCAACACTTTTGTTCATTCCTCTAAACCATCCTCAATCAATTTGATACATGTGAATGAAACACCTAACAAACCTCTCTTCACTGTCCAAGGTGCTTGTCCTTCTCAAAATTCTCAACCTTTAAATAAGCCTATCTTAGTGGTTCAAGGCGATTATGCTAATGATTCTTTTTGCACTCCTAAGAAACCTATTATTACTGTGCAAGGAGGTTATTCTACTAAGAGCCCTTATGATTATGCTAAGCAACTGACTAGAGAGAGTTATCATGCGGTTGCCCATACCTCTAACACAAGAAAAAATAGGCAACCTAATCCTCCTCCAGTTATCCCAACTTCACTTCCTCCTTCCCAACCTATTCTTCCTCAAGCTCCTCGAATTTCACAAGTTCTTGGTAAGGACTATGATCTCATAGAACAACTTAAAACTACTCCTGCTAAGATATCCCTTTGGGGTTTGATCCAAACTTCTTCCGCTCATCATGGAATGTTACAAGATGCCTTGAAAGATTTCAATGTTCCTCCACCTAATACATCTAGTAATATAGTGTCTTTGGTTAACTCTGTGATGAATCCTAAAGCTCAAATTGTGTTTACTCAAGATGAGTTGCCTACTAGTGAAATTCAACATCAATATGATCCCTTGATGATTGTGGTTATCATAAATGACACTGCTATAAGACGAACATTAGTAGATAATGGCTCTGGCCTTAATGTGTGTAGCATTAATCTATTGCATAAGATGAATGTGGATACATCCCTTATTGAGCCTGACTCTCATCCCATTCGAGGCTTTGATAATGTGGCTAAGTCTTCATTAGGTATTATCACCTTACCCATCACAGTGCGACCCGTTACTTTGCCTACTCCTATCCATGTTATGTCAGGAAATCTAACATACAACTTGTTATTAGGGAGACCTTGGATTCATGGTATGCAAGCTGTCCCCTCTACATTGCATAGACAAGTTAAATTCATTTATAACAATAAGATTTATACCTTGATAGGTGATACTAATTTTCAAACTTGTTTGCAAACATCTACTTCCAAAGGGAGTTCTTCTAAGCCTTCCTCTTCTAGTAATGACTCATTAAACAAGATACCTATGGATGAATCATCACCCTCTGATAATCAAAATTCTTTGGATGAGTTTGAAGCTCCTAAAGAAGATCCTTCTCGACTTGAATATACGCATAAAAAGGCTTTTGATCTTGAGAAGGTTCTCGCAGAAGACGATTGGGGATCTCTTGACTTTAATCCCACCTTTGTAGGTGAGTATAGGGTTCCTCCTAGAGAGTTTAAAGTTAAAAATAAGGAAGAAACTAAAAATCAATCAATCTTACCTGAACCTATGAGCAATAATTTTGTGGCCGCTTCTCAAACTTCTTCTCCTCACACCTCTAATTATGAAGAGTTTGATTCTTTGTCTTATGAAAAACCACCTTCTCTTCCTGAAATGGCTGATCGTTATGGTCGTGGTTTTCGCATTTTTGCTAAGCATGGGTATCATGGAAATGGTTGTGGCGCTCATGAACAAGGGATAAAAGTTCCTCTAGAGACTAATTTTCACAATTATGCCTTTGGACTCGGCTATAATCCCTGCAAACGTACCAAAGCATCTAAAAGACCATCTCTCAGTGTGAATGCTATATTTAGTAGTGATGATGATCTCACTTCAACTAAATCATCTTCTACTTCTATCAACTCTCATTCCCCTCATAAGGAAATCTTGGCGATGAACAAATCTCTTTATGACTCCCCTCAAATTTCTAAATCCACTTATGAATCTTTATCTCCTATTCATCATAAAGTCCTTTCCTCTAGGGATAAGGCTCTAATAAATTACACTCATCCCTCTTCTAAGATTTCTTGTGACTTTTCTTCTTCAATTTTTATCACTTTATACATGTTTTTTATCTCACTTATAGTTGAGCATTTAGCATGTCATATTCAAATACCTCATTCAATCTATCATGTCTTTAAATAACATTAATGGCTGTTATGTTGCTCATCATTATGTGACATTGGTAGCTCATTTACTAGGGGCTCATTGTCATTCATGATGGTACAATTTCAAGTGCAATCATATTTTTTGAAGCAACATAATAGCCTAATTTTCTTGTTCCTATGGGGACAAGAATGATTTCATACATCTCTTCTTTTGCTTATGTCCAAATCTCTCCCTAGAAGATTGTGTAAGCCCTTCTCATTTTCCTTATCCTTGGGAGGCAATGATCTTTCCTTATTTTTATCTAAGGATCCATTTTTTTCTATTTTGTGGATGGTGTGGACTTTATTACTTGATGTTATCCCTTGTACGCATTTGTTGTTGTTTGTTCAAGGATTCTCTCTTACAAGAGGTGTAAGTCCTTGACTACAACCTCTTTTGCACTTGGTAAAATACATCCATAATGAATTCACTCTCCCAATTGGGTTAAAAAAAGCGTCATCCTTCATTAAGAATCACTTTCACCTTGCAAAAGAAGGAAGTATTGCATTCTTATTCTCTTCTTTGTCTTATTCTAGAAGATGTTATATTTGTCTAAGACAATTCCTCTCGGGGATAGGTGTCTTTTGTACAAAGATCTCTTCTCCTCTAAGGATCTCCTTTACACATACTACAAGATATCCCTTTTTCAACTATCTTATCCTTGCTTAAAGAGTGCAAAACTCTCTTGCTTGGATCTATGACATTGTTGCATTTTTGGGGGTATCTTCTTTTGTGATGAAGGTAGGTATCCTTTTTCTACTTTGCTTATGACATAAACATTACACTTTTTGAGCAATGGGTCATTCTCGGAACCAGAGCACAGACTCTTAGAGCAAGATGTCTCCATTTTTCTTTTATGCAAGGTGATTATTCTCGGAACCAGAGCACAGACTCTTAGAGCGAGATGTCACGCTTTTGTACTATACATATATAGGTTGTAGCATACTCGGGCATAGACTCCTATAAGGTGCTTCTAACCTCCCTTACACACACATGCACGAGGTTGAGTGGAACTAGTGGCATAAGGCTAGACTTTCTCACTCTCCTCCCTTACATGGATCACCTAGACAGACTCTAGGGGCTAGTTTTCCATGTCCTTTTTCCCATGGATCACCTAGACAAGATCTAGGGGCGAGAAGTCCATGTTTTCTCTCTCACTATTCTTCTCATGGATCACCAATGTGTGTATTCATGCTTTTTTGCCTTTCTTTTCTTTTCTTTGCATTTTGTTTCCATTTACATACTTCATCTTATGTTAGAGAACTCTCAAATCCTCACACTCTTTGTTGTGTTGGAATTGAGATTTAGTCCTCTTTCTTACCAAATGATTCTCCATTAATTTTTGATCTCATATCAAATCTTCTTGTGAGCATTTGTCATCAATATTTTGTAACAATTCAAAGTGGTAAACATGATACCCTGTTTCAACTCACTAAAATTAGCAAGCCGAAACAGGGGGGGGCATATAGCTACCCTCAAATTTTCATCACCTTCCTTAGTAAGCATTAGGTGATTTTGTGATCTAACGTGTGTTTTGTAGGGTGCGGTTCCTAACTGTGTATTGCAGATACCGCTGGGGGCTTCGTTCGACAGACTTATGGATATATCCTTTTTTCAAATAATGTTTACTTTTCTGTACTTTAGCTTGCATATGCACGTAGTGTTCATATGACCGCTAAAGTGGGGGCTAAATGTAGCGTCATAAATTGTACGCACTTGCTAGGGTGGTACAATTTCACACCTAGTTTAGCACCCGCCTTGGCGCATTTTGTATTTTGCATTGCATTTCCCCTTTAGCACTTAATTAATTAAATTAATTAGGTCTAAGGTCTTATTTCATCATCTTCCACATCATAAAGTTGGGCCCTTTCATCAAAAGTGTGCCCCTTTCATTTTATTCCTCCAATACATCATTTAATCAAAAACCCTAATTAGGTCCTATTTTGAACTTGGGGGCTTGATTTTGGGGGTTAAAACATCTCGAAATCAGCTGTAACTTCGGGATTCTCTCTAAAATCATCATATCCGACGGCCCTGAAAATTTGGTGAAAAGTTGTCGGGACCATGGCGCCCGGCGTGCACATGGTCCCAAACATTTTTCCCGAAATTTTAGGAGCGCGATCCAATCATAAAATAAAGCTTAACCCCAAGAAATTGGCGGGATATTCAATCTCTAGGTCGGCCAAAAGTTGGAATTAAGACCTAGGGTTTCATATATAAGAACTCTCTTTCTTCATTTGAAAGGATCCGAATTTTGGCTTTGGAGGACCTTCTATGCAGCGAAAGAGCAGATCTTTGAAGACTTCAATAACATTCAACATCCATCCATCAAGCATTCATCAATTTCATTCATTTAGGGCTTGGGAGACATTGAAGAACAATAGGAGATTACCGACTGAAGATTGACTTGTACTCCTCCCTTGAGGGTTGGGTATGATTTCATGTTGTTTTCATGTCTTTGCATAAGCTTCAATATATCCTTTATTCATGCTTTAGATCACTTTGCATCTTGATTTAGAGCATTTACATTATCATTTACAAGCAATTAGGGTTTACTTTCTAGGTTGCTCTAGTTTGCTTTCTTGCATTTAAGGACCTTGCACACACACTAGGTCTGCACACACAATACATTTTACAATACAACTTGGCTATTCATGGAGGTGGAAATCACCGAAGTGGGGGTTTGACTAAGGCAAAACCCTATATAGCCGCCCATACCCTTTTCAGATATAAGTGCAGGTTTCGGGACTCGGACGACGCCGCAAGTTACAGATCCGGAAGAAGCAGACGAAGACCAAACAACACACCAAATCTCAAAGAAAAAGACTAGGACAGGGGTGTGGGGCGCCCTGGTCCTGCCAAGATAGGCATGCTGGGCGCCCTGGTCCCTGGGACAGGGGCGCTGGGCACCCTGGTCCTCCTGACAGACAGCATTTTCAGCATTTTTGACAGCTTTTCTAGAGTGCAAAACAACAGTTTCCAAAGCAGTTTCAGGGGCAGAATCAGGACAGTGGCGCCCGCGCCCCCGTCCCAAACATTTTTAGTCAGATTTTAACTCCGGGTATGCATTTACATTCTTGTCTTATCTTTGTATTTACTGTAGGATTTGAGAAATACAAATCCACAGAACCCAAAAGAAACCTGCATGCAAGAAACCTGTCACAGAGAAAGAGAGAGAACGAATACAAGGGTTTTGGCTCTGACAAAGAGAAAAGATGTATTATCAGAGAAAAATAAATCAAGAATATGAATAATACAAGAGATCAATCCTTATAAAGGAGATCAACACCAAAAGGAAAACCTAACCCTAAGGTGTGAGCATTTAATAATTAAATATTAATTATTAAATGACTAATGTATGCATAAAGAGAAATCTTAAGAGGAGAGCAAAGTTAATTAATTACTTTACTCTAACACCCCCCCTTAAGATGAGCTACAATGCAGCTACAAACAATGCAGAAGAAAGCAAAGGAACTACAATGCAAAAGAGGGTCCCAGCAACAAGGCCTGATGAGGTACCCAAATACAAGAAAATCTCTATAAAGTGGAGTAAAGGAGAAAACCCAGTGGGAAAAAACTCCTCTCCAAAAAGAGATAAAGAATCATGCTGAAAAGAAAACATGAAGGAAGGAAGGCCTCACTGAGACCCCCCAAGGACAACTTCCTTCACCCCAAGCATTGAGCGCAACTGAAGATAGCGCGGAGATGCCAAAGGTTTAGTGAAGATGTCAGCAACCTGCTCCTCTGTAGGAATATACTCCAAGATGAGAGAATCATCCTGAATCAACTGTCTGATGAAGTGCATGTGGATTTCAATGTGCTTTGTCCGCTGATGCTCCACTGGGTTGCGTGAAATGTGAATGGCACTCTGGTTGTCACACCAAAGAATAGTGGGACAATCTGGAGGAAACCCAAACTCTGTCATCGACTGCCGAAGCCATAAAACCTCCTGACTGGCTAACACTGCTGCACGGTACTCAGCCTCTGTAGATGATAATGCAATAGCAGATTGCTTCTTGCAAGACCATGTGATAGGACCAGAACCAAGGCAAAAAACGAAGCCAGAAGTAGACTTCCGATCATTGACATCACCAGCCCAATCGGAGTCAGTGAAGCCAATGATGTGAGGGGATCCTGAAGAGTAGTGAATGCCATAATGTGTGGTGCCCCGAATATATCTCAAAATACGTTTGGCTGCTTGCCAATGGCTCTCATGAGGATCATGGGAGAACCGAGAGACAAGGCCAACCGCAAAGGAAAGATCAGGACGAGAATGTGTCAGGTACAACAGACTACCAACCAACTGCCTGTATAAAGTGGGGTCTACTGAAGGAGTAGAGCAAGTGGAAGACAAAACAACACCTGACTGAAATGGAGTGGGGGCAGACTTGCAATCAAGCATGCCAAATCGCTGAAGCATATCAAGAGCATACTTCTCCTGAAAAATGGAAATCCCATCCGAAGACTGAATAACCTGTAGACCCAGAAAGAAGTGCAAGAGACCAAGATCGGTCATCTCAAACTGCTCCATCAAAGCTCTCTGAACACTCTGAATCATGGAGGATGAGCTACTGGTAATGATGAGATCATCTACATATAGCACTAGAATCAAAAGATCACCCTCCTGACGCTGAATATAGACTGTGTGATCAGAATGACAGCGTGTGAAGTGCGAGGAAAGCAAGAAGGAGTCCATCTTCTCATACCAAGCCCTGGGGGCTTGTTTGAGACCATATAATGAACGTCGAAGTCTGCAAACCAAAGAAGTGTCCTGCACAAAACCCTGAGGCTGCTCCATATAGATCTCCTCATGTAGGTCTCCATGCAAGAAGGCACTCTTCACATCCATCTGAAACACTGTCCATCCCTGTGAAGCTGCAAGTGAAAGTACCAGGCGTATAGAATTCATCTTGGCGACAGGAGCAAAGGTCTCAGAGTAGTCAATACCCTCTACCTGAGAAAACCCCTTCGCAACAAGACGAGCCTTATACTTATCAATAGAACCATCTGCAGCATACTTGGTACGATACACCCACTTGCACCGAACCAACTTTCTTCCCTTAGGAAGAGGACAAAGATCCCAAGTATGATTCTTCATCAAAGAAGAATACTCCTCATCCATGGCCCTATACCACTCTGGGTGTCCTGTCGCCTCTGAAAACTTTTGAGGATCATCTGAAAGGGTATGACTCAAAAGACTAGAACCAGATGTCTGAGCACGAGTGCGACGAGTATCTGAAGGATCACCTGCCAAAGAACCAGCTGCATCAACAGTATCACGGGCCCACTTCGGCAAAGACGGAGCAACTGGTGGTGGTGGAGATGGTGGATCATGATCTACATCATCCTCAAGAGATAAGTAATCCTCAAGAGATGAAGAGGAAGGAGTAGGCAATGAGGGAGAAGCTGGTGATGGAGAATCCATCTGAGGATAGCACTCATCAAACTGGACATCCCGCCGAAACAAGACCTCTCTGGAATCAGGATCAAACAACCTGTATGCCTTAACATCCTCACAGTAGCCAACAAATATGAGTGGTCGGCTCTTCCTCTCCATGGCTATCCACTGAGCATCAGGAATAAATGCCCAAGCCTCACTACCAAAAACTCGGAATGTAGAAACATCAGGCTTGACATGGGTCCAAGCCTCCTCAGGAGTCATATGTCGTAATGCCTTATGGGGCATCCGGTTCTGAATATAATTGGCACAATTGACTGCCTCAGCCCAAAATGAAGAACTCATAGCTCGAGACTGTATCATACAATTTGCCATCTCCCGTAAGGTTCTGTTCTTTCTCTCAGCAACACCATTCTGTTGAGGGGTATAAGGAACTGTAAACTGATGCTGTAAACCATGCTCAGTGCAAAAATCTCTGAAAGCCTGATTTACATACTCCCCCCCATTATCTGTGCGTATCCTCCTGATAGAAAGTCCAGATTGCTTCTCCACAAATGTCTTAAACTTCCTGAAAGAGTCAAAGACATCAGACTTGTACTTAAGAAAGTACACCCATGTACGTCTGGAGAAGTCATCAATAAAAGTGAGTACATAACGGGCCCCTGAAAAAGAAGGAGTCGGAAAGGACATAAGATCACTTTGTACCAACTCTAGGGTTGCCCTAGCACGAGAGGCTCGACCCTTAGGAAAAGGATCTCGATGATGTTTGCCAAGGACACAACCATGACATACACCATCTGTACAAGAAATCTGTGGAAGCCCAATCACAAGTGCCTGTGTACTCATCTGCTATAGATATCTATAATTGACATGACCAAAACGCTCATGCCAAAGCCTGCTCACTGAATCTGCATGTGCTATAAGAGAGGAACCAACAGTGTCTGAACTCTCAAAGCCATCAAAACTATATAAGTGAGATGCAGAATCCACACTCCCAGTAGCCACAACCAAGTCAGGATCATGAAGATCTCGAATAACCACATCATGTGGAGAGAACTCAACTGTCTTACCAGAGCCAGAGTGGCAAATCTGATAAACAGATAGAAGGTTTGTCGAAATGTCAGGAACCAAAAGCACATCCTGAAGACAACCACCATCCAATGAAACAGTACCAGAACCCTGAACGAAAAGTTGTGCTGAGTCACCAACTGCAATATGTCGAGTGCCTGTAGGAGCAAGAGCGGTGACCAAATCCTGTGTGTGTGTCATATGGTGAGAGGCACCAGAATCTAGAATCCAAGTGGACGCTGAGGACAATGCTCGTGCAGAAAGAGCATGACCTTTCCCTGTGGGCTGTGAAGGAGGCTGTGGTGCACTGATATTATGCTGCTGCATGGCTTCCTCCAAAGCCTCTAAACGTTTCCAACACCTGGAAACGGGATGTCCTTCCTTGCCACAAAAACTGCAAGGATCACCTGATTTCTTCTTAGTCTTGGAGGAAGACTCACCAGACTTTGAAGATTTGCCCTGTTTAGAATTGAATTGTGTTTTTGAATCAGACTTAGGTGGTGGCTTGGAGGGATTCTCACTAGCCTCTGAATCTTTCTTAGGCTTCGGTTTCTGCTTCTGTTTTCCTTTGGAGGACTGGGCTACCAATGCTTGGTTCTGTGAACCTGAAAGTGAATCCAACTGCTTAAGCTTAGCTTGCTCACGAGTCAGACGATCACAAAAGACCTCAAAAGAAGGCATGACATGTCGAGCACCCAAGGCATCCATGGTGGAATAGAAGGTCGAAGAGAAGATCTGAAATGGACCCCGAAGCTTGGAGAGAATCAGGAAAATGCACTCTGTATCAGTCTTAGTCTTACCACAACCCTGCAAGATAGATCTTTGCTGTTTGAACTTCATCAGAAAGTCCTCAATAGAAGGAAATGAATTAGGTACCAAGGAAGTTAACTCTGCCTCAAGCTGCAAAGCTCTGAACTCGTTGACAGTACCAAAAAGTCCCTCAAACTTGGTCCAAATGGCTCGAGGAGTGAGACAACCCTCAAGATGAAACTGAAGACTGTCAGAAATGTGTAAAGCCATCAATCCCATAGCCTGATCCATATTGTTCCTGTGCTGCATAATCTCAAAAGGACGTGTCAACTGAGGCTGAACCTCATCCAAACAGGACCATAACCCTTTTGACTGGAGAAGAGTCATCATGCGACCCTTCCAAGTGTGGTAATTATGCGGTGTGAGAGATTCAATAGGTCTGTCTGCCATCCTGTAAACTGTGCCTCAACTGCTCTGAATTTTTAATTATTATTAAGTGGTCTTTCAGAACTAGACAGAAGATGCAGAAGGGGGTTTGATTTTTTTTTGTATTGGTGTTTGTAAATTCTAGTTTTCTGATGTAAATAACAGAAAGCAAGAGAAAACACCCCCCCACAATGCAAAAAACTAATCCCCAGTACAAACTGAAAGCCAGAAAATGATAGAAAACAATAACGGGTTGAGACAAAATTTGGAGCACCTGAAGATTTTTCTGATGAAATAGACTGTAGATCTGAAAAGAGCACAGAACCACCTTTCCGACGCCTATTCGCTTTCGAAAAACAGAGTCCGTATGCAAAAGATATGGCTCCTGGAGTGCAAAAAACTTGTTCTGACTTCGACTGGCAAATAACACTACAAAACGGAAAAATCAGAAAAAAAGATCTGCATCTTTTAGATCGGGCTCGGAACCAGCTTTCCAACGCCTATTTTTATTCGAAAATCCGAGCTAAAATGCCCGAGTTATACCCGATTTAGTAAAACTGCTCCAAAAAAGCCCAAATAGGCCCTTTAAGCCCTCAAGGGCTTAAAAAAAATAAGCCCCTGGTCCTCTGGGCGACCAGGGGCGGGCGCAGGGGGTGGCGGCGCGGGGGCGGCGCTGCTGGCGACGGGCGGCGATTTCGGGCGGTGGGCGGCGCGCAGGTGGCGCCCGGGCGGCGCGGTCTCGGCGGGCGGCGCGGCGGGCGGCGGCTGAGCGCGGGGCTGCGCGTGGGCGGGTTACCGCCAGCGGCGGTGGCCGCCGGGTGGCCGCTGGGCTGGGCAGTGGCTGCGCCCAAATTTTTTTAAAAAACTGCGTTTTTTTGATTTTTTTATTTTATTTTTTCGCCTTGGTTTTTGTGCCCTAGGGCCGTACGGCCTTGGGGCCAAAAAAAATTTGCCTCCTGGTGCAACTGTGTCCAAATCGGACGAATTTTATATGGAAATAGGGGTTTTTGGGCGCTACAAGCTCAACGGTGAGGTCCGTTTGGGCTCAAAGTGCACCGAAAAAAAAAATACCCCCTATTCCAAAATAAAAAAAACAGAAGACAAACACAGATCTGATGCAACCAAAACCTGGATCTCAAAATCTTTCAAAATTCTGAACAAGCTGCAGCAGATCCCGCTCTGATACCATGTAGGATTTGAGAAATACAAATCCACAGAACCCAAAAGAAACCTGCATGCAAGAAACCTGTCACAGAGAAAGAGAGAGAACGAATACAAGGGTTTTGGCTCTGACAAAGAGAAAAGATGTATTATCAGAGAAAAATAAATCAAGAATATGAATAATACAAGAGATCAATCCTTATAAAGGAGATCAACACCAAAAGGAAAACCTAACCCTAAGGTGTGAGCATTTAATAATTAAATATTAATTATTAAATGACTAATGTATGCATAAAGAGAAATCTTAAGAGGAGAGCAAAGTTAATTAATTACTTTACTCTAACATTTACAGCTTTCCATAGTTTAAGTTCAATTCTGCAATCTTGTTATTAGTTCATACTTGCACTTTGGGATTAGGGATTGAACTTGCATCATTTTATCTTTCAATTACAACAAAGGAATAGAAATCCTAATAGGTAGCCCGTGGCTCTCTCTTCCACAAGAAGAAGTAGCCAATTGTGTGATACCTCTAGGCTCTTTCGTATTCCACAAGTGTGTGGTTGAGAGTGAGATTAGGGCATGTTTGCTTAGTGTCACTTTTTCTCCCACACATTTACTTACAACTTATATTTATTTAATAGTTTGACTTTTATTCCTAAGTGGGTTGTATGAACACATTAAATTAAATAAAAAAATAAAACATTCCCACTTAGCTGGATAAGTATATTTTATTTACTTTACCTACCCTTTGCTCTCATTGGTTAAATTCAAAATGGGTGAATAAATTATATTATATGGTGGGTTGGTAAAATATACTCCAAAATGGAATATTTTGATTGGCCAAGATTGTGGCTAGGGTTTTGGATTATTGTTGCTTTTTGTTTTCATTCCCGTGAGGTTTTTCGGTTTGGTTGCCTCTTCTCTGGAAAATTTCTCCAGCAAGTTTTCTTCTTGGTTTTGGATTTCTTCTCTCTTGGATTTGGCTGGAGCTTGGATTGGATTTGGTTTGGCTTGTGGGAGCTCTTATTCAGCTTCAAACCATTACTTCAAGTTGGAGGTTGGAGTTCTTCACTTTGCATTTTGGCTTTCAATGGCTTCTCCGTGTATGCATTGTGTCTGCATTGTTTTTGGGTATTGGGTTGAAATATTATTTATTCTATAGTTTTTCATATTGTTGAAGGTTAATATTTGGGTTTTATATAGTTGCTGGAAAATATATGAGTTTGGTATTATCTGTGTATGTTGTTCCTAGTTCGGTGAAAAATTCTTGTGAAGACATTTGATTTATCTTGGTTTTATTCTGAGTTGATTTATTTCATTTATACCTATGTATTCCTTGTTTCTGGGCGTCTCTTTCCATATGTTTTTTGAGCCCTTTTGTTGAGTCTAGATTTTATTATTTTACCTGAATGTTTTCTAAGTTTTCCGTAAGTTCTGTGCAAAAGAGTTGTTTCTGCAAAAGCGATATTTTGTATTGCATTTGTGTTTTTCTGTATTGTATTTGTGCTGCTCTGCACAACATAAGCATTGTTTTTGTTGGTATTGTGATGATGTTTTGATTGTCATTGATGGACACACACTTTCTTGATGTATAAGTTATGCTCAACCGGTAATTGTTCCAACCGGTATTATGTATTATTGAATGTATAGTCTTTAGACTATAGGTATTTTGCAGAAGATGGTTTACCGGTCGCAAATTAACTGAATATCCCAAGTGGTATGAAGACCCCAAGCGGTTTGAGGATCTCAAGCGGTACGAAGGACCCAAGTGGTAGTTAACTTTTGATCAGAACACTATGATCTTCCAGTCTTCATTTTTGACAACCGATAATCGGTGTATTGCATTAACTAGTATATATCTATGATGAGTTAGCAACCGATATTATTGTAATGTATGATGAGTTATCACCACTGACACTTTGGTGGTGTGTTTGTGTCGTGTTACCAAATGTGTCTAGATGCACTGTACCTAGGAACTTGTAGTCTAATTCTATTGGACCGACATGAAATCAGACTCCTTTATAAGGACATCATGTCTAGCATTTTCATGTAAGAGATATAGAATAAAAAAGGTTATGTGTGATCATAGAAGAGAAGGTTAGGTCTATGCGAAGAGACAGAGTGTGGAGATATTGAAGACTGAAGTAATGCTGAAATGCATTAACAATGAGTTGTCAAGGATCTAATTAAGCATATTGTGCTATTAGCTAGATCATTCACTTGTTGATTACTAATATCTTCGACAATTCTGAAACCCTTAACCGGGTAGGCCTAGCAAAACCTTTGTAAATCCTCTAACAAGGTGGTTCACAACTATGGGTCTGAAATCCTTTAACAAGGTAGTCTTTAACAGGATTTATCTCCTAACAAAGATCTAGATTCCTAACAGGATCTGTTCTGGTGAAGAACATTGTATGACCTTAATCGGTCTGGTTTCTATTCTGCAGATAGTTACTTATGAGTTTCTGCTCACCGTGGTTTTTCCCATTAGGGTTTCCATGTCAAATATCTTGTGCTATGGTGATTCTAATTTTGTGGGTGAATGCTTTGTTTGCTATTTGGTTTGCACTTATCCTAACTGGTTTATTAATGAATCTGTTGCACTGGTTATCTGCTAAACTATTTAAAAGTCTGATTACAATATTTATTGGTATACTAATTCACCCCCCTCTTAGTATTCATCAGTTTTCGGATGCATAAGCGTGAATATGGAAACATAAGCGATGTTTTAAGATGCATATGCATGATTCTAGAATGCATAAGCGTTGTTCTGCTTGACAGAAGCGTTGTTCTTTTTGGCAGAAGTGCTAACCTGTCTGTGTTCTGTAATTTCTTAGTTTTGGTCATTTTTGAGGTATTTTCCTGAATTGATTTTTGTACCAGAGGCTTTATTTGAGGTCTATTAATATTTCCCAGTTTTGGGTTTAATCAGTTTTGATGCATTTTGATGGTTTTGAATATATTTGATTTTCTATGCATTGTGAATATTTTAGACCCTCTTCCATGTGGATAGGCCATGGATGATTGAGATGATTACTATGTTGTTTTGGACTAGCAAGTGAGTAGGCCTTGCTGCAATGTTATCTTTTATTTGATGGCAGAATTTGATGGCTTGATATGCCTTTGTTTATTGTTAGCCAAGAGGCTCATTTTGTTATATTGATGTTGTTGTAGCCTTGTTTATGTTGTAAGAGTATGTGTGGAACTTGTTGGCTGCTTTGAGTATTATTTTCATGTAATTATGTTCGTGGAGCCTCTTGTGATTTATTGTTGGGCCATGTTAGGAGGAGTGGGCTTCCTTGTGATTACCGAGGTCATGAGAGATAGGCCTGCATGAGGTTCCTTGTAAGGATGCATGAAGTCTAGACCACCCGAGCATATTGGAGTTTTCTGTGATTTTGTAAATAAATGATAACCTAATATTTGGCAGGTTGGGTAGTTAGATTAATTAATAAGATGATAAATTGATTTGTGCCTCATTACTTAATCCTAGGGAGGATGTTTTAGGATAAGCATGAGAAGGCCATGAAGACGGTAAGCTAATCTCCCTTAGTCTCTTATAGGTTGAGATGGCTCCACATGTCCATCAGGCTAGTGCCTTGTGTTACTATGTTATTATGTTATAAGGATGGCAAGTAATGACACTCCACTCCTACATGTGTTTCCCCTTTATGATTTATGTCTATGCTTATTGGATCCATTTATGTCTTGATGAGTTTTATGCCTCTGGGAGTTCATTCTTGTTGTATGTGTGAGTTCTTGCTTGAGAGTTCCTGTGTGGTTAGTCTCGTTGGTTATAGGTGTCAGCTTAGGTTTAGAGTATGTGTTGGGACATTGTGTCATCTCCTAGCATGGGGGTGGTTCCTTTGGTTCCACATGGTTGGAAGGTTGGTGCTTTTTAGCCATTGGGATTTTCTCTTGGATTCTTCTTGCGTGGATGTAGATTCTTCTTCAAGATGTACTATGGATGTACCTTGTAGTAGATTTATGTAATAGATAAGATAGAATGTATGTAATGTAACATTCCTGTATATAGTAGATGGATTCATGTAGTAGAAAGAGCTATGCTCATGATGCATTTAATGCACTCGTATTTGTAAGATGAATTGTAGTTGGAAATTGGAAATTAAGCATATTTGTATTTGTACTATTGTAGAGATGTGATTTTATGAATCCTGGAAATAAAATGGATTATAGTTGGAATATAATAGAATTGCATTATGGATTAGTTGTATTATTTCATGGAATGTTTAGAAGTTAGTTAGAATGTTAAATAATATTGAAAGGGGAATATTCATAGATTAATAAGTGAATATGTTAGAAGATATTAATTGGATCTAGTAAATAGGAATGATTTACATGGATGCATTGGTAGAAAGGAAATTATGCATATCATGAGGAAAAAGTAATGTTGTAAGCTGCATATCTCATAGTTAAGAATTAGAATATGATGCATTAATGAAGGTGAAATATACCTATCGCGTGTGTACTATTTTATTGTGGAAATGAATTAAGTAATGATGTTAAAGTACCCTAGAGAGAGATTATTGATGTTGTGTTATTTCCACTTGTGTTAATTGATGAAATGAGAAATGATGTATGTTCATATTGGTTAGTTGGTTAATGAATGTAAATAGATGGAAATGTTATATGTTGCATTAGCTATTATTAGATGTTAATTAAGAAAAAAATTATCTCCATTTGTATATTATTGTTTAGTTTCTTTAGGGTATTTTGTCAAGCATTACAACTGACCTAATTGTTTAGGTCCCGGGTTGGTATAAATATGATGTAATATCTCTTTGTAGATCATGGGATTATGGTTATGGGATGGTTATGCGATTACCTATGTGAATTATGTTGTAATCATATGTTGTAGTTTTGGTAGATCATAGGTGATCAAATTGGGTTGGTAAGAGAGGTTTAAGACCTTTGGTACTGAGCTTAACTAGAACTATACTCAAGAATAGGAGATGTTATCTTTGCAATTCACTCTTCTTTCTTGATTGTAGTCTGGAATTATTTTGTAGTTAGTGAGGCTCCTTTTGTGATGAGCAGTGCGCTCTAGGATTTTGACCTTCTTGCATGTGCAGGCACCTCATTTTGTAATCACACACTTACGACAAAAGTATTATTTGACTTTGGGTAGGCTTCCCACCATGGTTTTTCTCTTTACCTAGTTTTCCATGTACAAATCTTGGTGTCATGTGTTCTTGATGAATGGTAATTGTTATGTGATTTATGTTTATGTTTAATTGCTATATCAGTTATTCTGGTATTTGGTTTATGCATTTCAATATTGAGTTTATGTGTTTCGTTAATAAGGATTTGAATTCTTAAAGTTATGTAATCTGTTGACAACTGATTCACCCCCCTCTCAGTTGTCCTCTGGTTATCTGAGTTGTCTAACAATTACTAGTTGATTGTAATCAGTTTTCATGAAATAAAACAATCTATTATGTATTGCCTCCATCATATCTCTATGTTTCCCTTGTGCTTACTCTTGCTAACCGGTCCAGATTGATCTCTTTGAGGTCCCTCCTAACTGGTGACTACTTCACCTTGGCATCCATGTGAAAATATTCCCTATGAAAGATCTTTTTTTCTTTTAATTGGTTGGGCTTCTTAGGATTTTCCATCAAATTTTCATTGATATAGCCCATGGGATCTCTTTCTTCTTGATAGTATCATCCCTAAAATTCACTGTGACATGAGCATATGAATCATACTTGCAGATATGGAAAGAATATTTGATGGCATCAGGGGAGATATACAAGATCACATTATCAAGTGGGTCATAGACCCTTATTTCATCCAACTTATATTTATATGTGTAAGCCATTATAAGGTTAGGAGATTGCAGAGCCATTGGGAAACCTACTTCTTGGACAAGTCCTAAGCTCACCAATGAAGTGGCCCAAGGGGTTCTTCCATATGGACAACCCATTGTCTATATGAATTCATTCAAGTCTACATGGCTGATGTCAGTATGTGTGATATCCATATTTGAAGAATGCATATTTTTAGGTGGAAGGTAGGAGTCAAAGTTGTACTTCATGGTGACTACCCTCGATCTAGACATTAGTGATTCTACACCCAAAAGATTCATATTAGGATTATTATTATAAAAAAAATACATAAATTAACTAAATGAACTGGTGCAAAACACCTTATTATTCAAACATTCCAAAGTAGAGTTTGTTACTACTTATCTAGTTGACATTAGTTTTTATATTCAAAGTCATACTATATACTCCAGTCGGTTAGCACTACCAATTCATGCAGTCGGTACACATAGAGAAGTCGATATGCAAAGTCTAGTCGGTTACAGAGGAAAGCAGTCATAGAACGCAATATACACCGAGCTGTCTACCGAGTATCTTTTTATGACTACCGAGTAGTAAAGATGACACACTGAGTTAATATATACCGAGTGAAACATGTTACCAGATACATTAAACCTAGACATGCATATGAAAACATGTTACAAGATCAAGGCAAATCTAACCGTTATTACATTGGAAATTGCACTAGAAGATTGTGTATGATTTTGAGATCAATCTAACCAATGAAATATTTTGTTTAGTTATTCATTCGAGGAATCATGTTTGTAAGATCGAAGCAATGAATGGGTCATCGTTTTAAGAGATCTATTTATACAGCATGAGATAAGTGTATGTATGCATGAAAAGAAGACTGTTATAGAGACACAGAGGTCACCGAGAAGGTTTTCAGAGAACAGTCGAAGAACAGAGTAAACAGAAGGGTTTACTGAGTTACTATATGGGTTATCAAGGTATGCTATAAGCTAGGTAATCTATTCTGAGCACATAGAATCTGCTATAACATTTCAGATGTAAAGTTGTAGATATTTGTAATTATTTTATTGTAATATTGTGAAGTTGAAAGAGAAACCTTTAACAGGGTAAAAGACTCTAATCAAGTCTATAAATTGTAAAGCCTCTAACCAAGTGCAGCATTTAGAATAAATGTTGTAAAATCCTTTAGCAAGGTAGATCTAACAGATCTTGTTACTCCTAATAGGGTAAGCTATCAGAGATAGCTAAAATTTAGCTCTAACCGAGCATTCTTTATTATTGCAATAGTGAAGTTGTGGGTGCCATCCCCACCGTAGTTTTTCTCTCTAACCAAGAGTTTCTGCATAACCAAAATATATGTGTTATGGAGTGAATCATGTATGATTGTTATCTATTTGCTTTAACTTTATTTTATGTTACTGCACTATTCTGTTTATGCATAACAGTAAAGTTGTTATTAAAGAAAAGTTTTGGAGTATTGATTCACCCCTCCCCTCTCAGTACATTAGCTTTCTATATTGGGCCTAACAATTGGTATCAAAGCTTGAATCTTGGAAAAGGGTTTAACTACCTAAAGAGAAAGATCATATCAATGGAAGGCTATAAACAATCTCGGAGGATTGTGTATCTGCAAGAAGAGCTAGATCATGCTAATCAAGTGATTGCAGATATGAAAAGGCAAATGCAAAAATCTCTGAAAGTAAGAAGAAGATTATCTGATGACTTGCAGGATTCTCAAGAGTTAGTGGAACAAATTGAGACATCATCTAAGAATAGTATATCTACAGAAACTAAAGAAATGATTGGAGTATTGAAAGAAAAGAACAAAGCATTGTCTGATCAACTAAAAGCAATGAAAAGAGAACAAGAACATTTTAGTACACAGATGACTGAAAATCTAGATGCATTGAGGAAAACTGAGGATAAAGAAGAGATCTACAGAGAGAGAAACAACAACTTGAAGTCTTAGTATCTGATAAAAATGATGAAATCATAAGGTTGATTGGGATTCAACAAAATATGACAGATCAACTAGGCTATGCACATCATGAAGCAATTCTAAAGAATGGTGAGAATCAAGCATTGAAACTTGAAGTATCAAGGTTGACTGATGAACTTGAAACAGAGAAGAAATCCAAAGAAACACTGCAAAAGTGTTATGAAGCATCAAAGATGTTGGATGAGCAACTGAATACAAGAAGACCCAACAAAGATGTAGGACTTAGTTACAAAGGAAAAGACTCTACCGAGAAAGGAATTCATACTACCGAGAGAGGAGAATCATCAAAGCAAGTTGGAAACAGGAACAAAAGAAAGAAGCCTATTTGCTACTGTTGTGGAAATCAAGGTCATACTACTAACATATGCCAAATCAGAAAAGGTAAGCAACCAAATATCTCTAAGTCCAATGATTATTGTTACAATTACAATAAATATGGTCACACATCTAATCAATGTAGGACAAAGTCTGTTAACAACTATTAGAAGGCAAAATTCAAAGGGTTTTGTAGAAACTGCAATAGATATGGACATAATACTAAGAAGTGTTGGCTTAAGCAAAAGAACTACATGTGGTCTGCACACCGAGCAAACACTAGAGGTTACCGAACTCACACAAATCCTTACAGACAATATGCAGTAGTACCATGGGATTACAATACAAGGATATGGTGTGAATGTTGTGGAAGATATGGACATATTAGTGCCAACTGTTTTATAAGTTTTGGAATGAACAACCAAAGATCATGGACAAATCCTGGAATAGCATGTTTTCATTGTCACAAAGTTGGACATTTAGCTGGAGATTGCAGAGATCAACCTAGAGGAGACATTAAAGAAATAAAAGAAAAATTAAAGATGATTTGGAAAAAGAAAGAAATTTTGTCAAATGAAGAAAGCACCTTACCTATCGAGTTAGATGCACCTATTCCAAATTAATCAGAAAAGGTATGAAGGGACTGCATTCTCTGAAAGTTAAAATCATAACAGTTCCTATTCAATTATGTACAAAAAATCAAAATCTGCATAGTTAAGATGCATTAGTAAGTTTGGAATTCTATCAAAAGTACTTTACAGGAAACCTGTCAAGTCAGTGAATACAGGAAGCTTGTCAAGTCGGTAAATGAAGGAAATTTGGTTACTCAGTTAAAATGAAAAAAAAAAGAGTAAATCAGTTAAAGGTAAACTGAGTGCATTTAATGTTTTGACCTAACCCGCACAGAGTCCATTAAGGTATTTTGTGTATTTAAAAGCATCTTCGCAGTCATTTTCATTCACCAAGTTTTTGAAAGAGCAGAGTAGAGCGAATCAAGGCGATCAAAACCTCATTCAGAGTGAATCCAAGGTATTTACATCAAATCTCAACACTGTTAAGCTAGTTTACTAATCTTCTCAAATTGCTATTATCTACCGAGTGTGAAGCATATGTCATTTGTAAACTGTCAAACCCTAAGGATAGTTTGCTAGTTTTATCTGAAATTTACAAATGGCACCCAAGATCCAAGATCCCATAGTTGTCAAGAATGTCAAGAAGCCCTCACTAAAATACACTTTGACTCCTAAAGTCGCCTCTGAACCGGATGACAAAACTACCTTTTCACTCATCCCGGATCAAGTCTTGTTAGTCGAAGATGTTAGATTCTTCACCAAATGTCGTGTTCAAGAACTTGGTCATGTTGAGATTAGTGACACATATGATGAGCTATGTACCGATGGCAAAATGGATAGCAAGTATGAACACATCAGAATCAAGGGATTGACTAAAGCCCTAACCTACCCTTGTGTGTTCAAGCCCCAATGGGTTAAGTTTGTTTTGAGTAGAGTTCATGATGATTTCATGTGGCTAGAAGAGAAACCATTCAAAGTCACCAAGGAAATCATTCATGTGATCACCAGTTATCCTATCTATGATCATGCACGAGCACAGAAGATGATATCACAGAAGGAGTTAATCAGTTTAACCGGAGTAGAATCTGATTACCGAGGATTGAAACTGAATAATGTCACTGATGCAGAACTTAAGTTTGCAATTAGAGTAATTGGTTGTTGTTTCTTCCAATATGCAAGGGAAAATAGTGTACCCTGTGCCGCAGTTGACTTAGCCTATAAAATAGTGAAAAAGGGAATGAAAGTTGATTTATATGAAGTGCTACTGAAGAACTTGTTTTAGAATTTGAACACAATAAGGAAGCCGAAAAAGAACAACTTGGCAAATACACTGAAGTTTGGTTCACTTCTTGTATGCATTTTCTACTTTGAGAAATTCTTTCCATCAGTCGGTAAAGTAGTTTGGGAGCTACACTGACCAATCACCCATCAAATTAATGACTTTATCAAGAAATTGGGAGATAATTTCAATGATATCATGGATGACTACTTCAACAAATTTCAAGAGAAGATGCACAACAGGTACCGGATTCCACCATAGCTGGTAGAGAAATATAAGGATGATATATGCTTTGTGGTAGACACCGATTACTGTTATGTGAATGCTATGGAACCGAGGACTCAATCTTTGCCACCAATGGGTTACGAGATTGACTATGATATCACACAATAGCAAATTGATGCCTATCTTTCATTGCCAAGGCATGATACCGAGCTAAGATATGGAACTTATGAAGAAGTTAAGGAAAAAATAAAAATGAGCATTGCAGTACCCAAAGCTACAAGAAAGGCTACAAAAATGATAAAGGTTTTATCTGAGAAATTCAGAGAAGAATCCTCCTCTACACCTATCAAAGGCACTCTTGCCATCACCGAAGAGGAATCAGAAGCTCAAGAGGCAGCAATAACATTGAGCACCGAATTGCCTAAGGGTAAAGTGTTGAAAAGAAAGAAACTAGACACTTCAACGGCCCTACCGACTCCACCAACAAAGAGACCTAACTCTAGAGCATCACCTACATCACCGAGTAAGAAACAAAAGAGTGTTACTGCTCCCAAGGTAACCAAGACCTACAAGAAATCTACTCGGAGACTCATTCTGGCAAAAGAGTCTAGTGATACAGAATCCAATGATGCAAACAAATTCTAGATTGTAAAAAGCAAGAAGGTAAATATTCATAGTGTTGAAAACTTTTGTGCCAATCTAAAAGAATATGGTGGATTTGAAGGATTTAGATATGTCAAGTATGAGACTAGGAATAATGATGAGAAGAGACAAATTGAAAAAGTTGTTATTTGCACACTTCTAAAGTTTCGGCTAGCTCCATTAGAACTAGTAAAGTCACTTCCGAATGAACTTTACTTGCATATTGATAATAGGTGGAAATATGCAATGGACTTAGAGAAACAAATTAGAGAAAGAAGTCTAGTCCATCTATTTCTTGGTATGTCTGTAGTAGAAATAAAGGAGCATTTGACAACCTACAATTCTAAATTTCTTGTCAAATAGAGAGCCTTAAAATTGATGAATGGGCTATACATTGATGTAGAAAATGAGACAAAAGCAAAGTGGCAGGAAATCTTCAAAACTAAGGATGTCAGTGAACAATCTCAAGTTGAAATTGTTGATGTCATCGAACAAGATCCTGATGTCACCGAGCAAGGTCCTGATGCTACCAAGCAAGACCCGGCTAACACTATTCAAATTGATGAAGATGTCATGGATGCAGAAGCACCAGAGCAGGAAATGATAGAAGGCACTACCTATGCAAAACTTGTATCTAGTGAATCTATTTTAGAACAAGTTCAGCCTTACTCATCGGTCAAGCCACTTGTCTCTACCAAAGCTCCTAAGGATACAACACAAGGCATCGATGGTCACCAGTCTGAAGCAGCAGAAGGTACAACTCAAGAAAAGACCTCTCAAGCACCGTCAAGCACTGAAAATGTTATAGCTGAGACTCCCAGTATCGAGACACCAAAGGACACCACAACGGCTATAGGAACCAAGCAAAGTGTTGCCTCCACCAAGCAACCTACCGAGGGTCAGCAAGCCTCACAAGCTATTGTCTTGGTACAACCAACCAAAGGTAAAGAGAAGAAGGTGAAAAAGCATAGTTTTAAAGTTGATTTAACTAAACCAATAGTGTTTCTCAATGTGGATATTTCAAAATTAAAGGGGCAAGCACTTATTGATTTCGGTGAACTATGCAAAGCAAAGGCCGAACAAGAAAAATAGATGGCCATTCAAAAGAAGAATAAAGTACTACAGAAGGTAAAGACACTACTAATAGATATGCTACCTACAGCTACAGTGTCAACCAATGCAGCCATCCACATTCAACTAGATGAACTCCTTAATCAAATAGAAACATTTGGAGTTGATGCATTTGAGTACTTGAGCAAGCTAAAAGATAAAGAGCTTATTGCGAAAATGATAGAAGAGGTACAAAAAGCTCTAGCTATTGGGAAAGTCAAGCTTGTCAAATTCATTGCTGAGTTGTCCCCTCAACTCAAGCATATTCTTTATTTATTTCAGAAACTTTGCACATTTTCCTTATTCATTAAAGATATCAAGAATAAAATTGATGCAATTGAGAAAGAGATCACCGATCTCTCAACTAAGTTGACCACTGAGCCCAATTCAATTCAGAATTTTTATACCAATCTTCAACAGCTCATGGCTCAACAACTAGAACTAAGAAATGAAGAACATAAGATCAGGATGGATATAATGACCCTCTAGACATTATTCCTTCCTCATCTTTCATCAGTTCAAGAACAGATTAACCGAGCTACATGCCTATCTACTACACAAGAGGGAAGCACTCTTGATGGCTTAATATCCTATTGGATGATATTCAAGCACAAAATTCTTTAATGGAAAGTGTAAAGGATGCACTCTCAGTCGCTCTCACCGGTGCCCAGAAAAAGTATAAATCTATTTTTGATCAGTTACCGCCTCCGGATGGAAATTAAGTTTTTGATGTTTGTCAAAAAGGGGGAGTAATACTATATAGGGGGAGTAATATAATATATTTGGAGAGTGATACAATTTTGATACAGTATTCGGAGTATAGTATAAAAGGGGAGTATACCAAGAAGAGTATACAGAGTATGCAGAGCAAGTAGAGCACAAAAGCACAAAACCAAGCATGCAAAATCAGAGTTATGTACAGTATAATGATAAGGGGAGTATATCTGAATATACTATTTCATTGACTATTGTATATATTGTCAAGTATAGTCATTTTGCAAAGTATATAGATTTTTGAGTTATGACTTTGAAAGTAGTTTTTGTCAAACATCTCAACTAATGTCAAAAGGGGAGATTGTTACTACTTATCTAGTTGCCATTAGTTTTTATATTCAAAGTCATACTATATACTCTAGTCAGTTAGCACTACCAATTCATGCAGTTGGTACACACAGAGAAGTCGGTATGCATAGTCTAGTCAGTTACAGAGGAAAGCAATCACAGAACGCAGTATACACCGAGTTGTCTACCGAGTATCTTTTTGTGACTACCGAGTTAATATACACCGAGTGAAATGTGTTACCAGATACATTGAATCTAGACATGCATATGAAAATGTGTTACAAGATCGAGGTAAATCTAACCATTATTACATTGGAAATTGCACTAGAAGATTGTGTATGATTTTGAGATCAATCTAACCAATGAAATATTTTGTTTAGTTATTCATTCAAGAAATCATGTTTGTAAGATCGAAGCAATGAATCAGATCACCATTTTAAGAGATCTATTTATACAGCATGAGTTAAGTGTATGTATGCATGAAAAGAAGACTGTTACAGAGACACAGAGGTCACCAAGAAGGTTTTCAGAGAACAGTCAAAGAACAGAGTAAACAGAAGGGTTTACTGAGTTACTATAAGGGTTACCGGGGTATGCTATAAGCTAGGTAATCTATTTTGAGCACATAGAATCTGCTATAGCATTTTAGATGTAAAGTTGCAGATATTTGTAATGATTTTATTGTAATATTGTGAAGTTGAAAGAGAAACCTTTAATAGGGTAAAAGACTCTAATCAAGTCTATAAATTGTAAAGCCTCTAACTAGGTGCATCAGTCAGAATAAATGTTGTAAAATCCTTTAGCAAGGTAGATCTAACAGATCTTGTTACTCCTAACAGGGTAAGCTATCAGAAATAGCTAAAATGTAGCTCTAACCAAGCATTATTTATTATTGCAATAGTGAAGTTGTGGGTGCCATCCCCACCATAGTTTTTCTCTCTAACCAAGAGTTTCTACGTAACCAAAATATATGTGTTATGGAGTGAATCATGTATGATTGTTATCTATTTGCTTTAACTTTATTTTATGTTACTGCACTATTCTATTTATGCATAACAGTAAAGTTGTTATTAAAGAAAAGTTTTGGAATATTGATTCACCCCTCCCCTCTTAGTACATTAGCTTTCCATATTGGGCCTAACAAAGTTTGCAAAGAAAAATAGGGGTTGGGGATGGGAAAATCGCCGATCCCCATGTTAGCAAAGGCTGAAGATATTTAGGGGTTAGGGGAACCATGATCCTCGATCCTTGGTTACAATGTACAAAATGCATAGCAGGAGTTAGGGATCATGGAGTCCCCAATCTCTGAAGGATCAATGAATAAGGGTGAAGTTTGAGGATGTTTCCATCCCAAATTTCATACTCAAATTATCAGGGTTTGAGGATGGGAACATCCCCAACCTAAAACATCAAGGAAAATAACGTGGGGGTCAAGGATACCAAATCCGGCAACCCCAAAAGTGGGAATCATGGATTTGGGATTCCCGATCCTCAAGGGCACCAAGTTAAACCAAAAAATAAGGGAAAAAGAAAAAGCCCTAGTTCAGGGATTTGAACTCAACCAATCACAAACTAGGGTAACAAAATATCCAACAACACCAAAAGGAAAATAACAAGGAAAATAAAAACCAAAATCCTAAGACATAGAACAAAACCTAAACAAAAAGGAGAAACCCGCGAGAAGCAAAATAGAGGGAAAAAGAAAAATGAAACACAAAGGAGAAAGTAGAGGACAAAGAGAAATAGAAACAAAGAAGGAAAGAAAAAAAAGAAAAAGAGGTGGGCCTACCTCTGAATAGGTAGGGCTCTAAAATGCAAGACCAATTTTGACACACAATCCCTTTACATGGGTTAGAAATCGCATGCAAGAGAGCACTAAATTTGCAAGGGGGACAAAATGTCAAAAGTACAGGTGAGAAAAAATGAAGTGAGAATGTCTACTTATATGGGTGAAAAAAGCAATGAATATTGGCATGAAGTTGGGGCCCATTGAAGGGTCAGGGATCGAAGATCCCTAAAAAGGACACCGAGGGTTAGGGATATCTCCATACCCAATCCATGTAAAAGAGACAAGGCACAAACACAAAAAAGGGGGTTCAGGGATCAAGACTTCTGAAATCCCTAAAAAGGGACAAAGGAAAAGGGAAGCCCAATCATCGATCCCTAAAAATATATTAAAATTAACAGGAGGGGACACAAGACAAAATAGAGGGAGAAGATAAGAAAAGGGGGTCCCCCATTTCTCAAAATGAGAGATGGGGTGTGAGTTGTGGAGGCACAATAGGGCCATGCACATAACTTCACTTTTATTTCCTTAACATCTATAATCCTCTTCAAACCTTAGCCATAAGTCATGCCTTAAAGTTAGATTATCCTTAAGAATGTTAATTTAAGAAAGTTGCTAAAACTACAAAATATATTTTATATCTCTCTAACACCTACACACTTTTTGTTTTTGAGACCACCTTGGACATATTTCACAAATATTGCATAACCACACACTCCAATAATGATACCATCATTCATAAGAATCATAGGACCACATATATATATATATATATATATATATATATATATATATATATATATATATATATATATATATATATATATATATATATATATATATCTATTTTCAAATATATATATATATCTATTTTCAAACACCTTATACTAAAACATGCTTCAAGGGACTTGATGAAACTATTATGATTCACCTTCTAGATCAACATCTACTTCTACTTCTTCCTCTCTCGAGTTCACATTTACCAATTTATCATATAAGATTACCATTACCATGAATAGAGCTTCTTCTCATTCACTTTTAGAAGTGCATCAATCATATTCATTTGATGGACTACTATACTCATCATAATAGAGGTTTTTCTTACATTTATGATAATTCTTCTTCTTATGCTTTGACTCCTTATAGATCTTCTTCAATTGATAGCATTTATTCTCTTTCTTTCTATCATGATATTTTTTCTCATCACTATTTTTATTTTCTCTAAAAGGACAAATTTTAGAAGCATTATGAACTATTTTACCATAATCAAATTGATGCATGAGCATCAAGGTTGTAAGAGAAATCTTGCATCATCCACAAATATTGTTTATTTATCAATAAGGGCTAAATTTTTTAGGGTTTATATTTTTAGTAAGTTCACATTTGTGCACGTATGGACATGAAATCTTGCATAGGCCTCCAAAATGAAAAAAATGAGGAGAATGATGAAGAAATGACTTCAATATCATTTGTTGTTTGTGAGATATTAATATTTTAATTTTTTGGAATCTCTTAAAAATATTTAATGTCAAATTTGAGGCACTTAGAGGCTCTAGATGGGCATGAAAATTAGTTGAAAATAAAAATATACTCTTTAGGCATATTTTATGGACAACATTTTTTTAAGAGATTTTTAATGATATATAATGATTCAAAATATAATGGTCATATCAAAAGTTATGATCCTAGAAAGCTATACTACCAAAATTAAAAAAATTAAAATATCTTCTTGAGAGGAGTTACATTTTCTAGAATATTTTGGAGTGGTTTCACATTCTAAATAAAGAAGGTGAATGGGGGATATAGAGGAATATTCAATAGTATAGATTGTGGTATTGAATGGAAAAATTTTGTAATAAAAAAGCCCATTTGTTTGTAGTTTGTAATATTTTTTATATTGTAATTTTAGGTCATTGAGATAATAGAAGGAAAGTATTTCTTTCTTGCAATTTCTATTCTATTTATTTTTTATTTTTGTTTGTTTGAGTTTGTAAGGGTAGTAGCCTTCATCATACCTTTGTACTTGTCAGAGTCTTCAACTTGTTTACATAATTGGTTTCTTTAGCTTTAGATTCATTACTAGTAACAAAACATTAATTCTTCTTTGATGACTTTTCATATATAGTTCACATTTCATATGCAATTAGTATTTCATGTAGTTCATCAATTGTTAGTGTGTTCAAATCTTTTGCTTCTCTAACTATAAAAAACTTTTGAATCAAACCTTGCAGGAATGATTTGAATACCTTTTTCATAGTCACTAAGTAATTTTGAATTCATGTTGAGGTAAATAATAACTAAGAAAATCAATTAATAGTTCCTCTTAGGGAAAATAATTAGTTCTATACAAATCCCTTTTCTAACATCATCAATATAATTGATTTTGGATCTCATTATTTATATTCCTCCTTTTTTCATGCCATCATCACTACAAATTGCACCCTCTTTGATAATACCCATTTCTAACATTTCTTACCATGTATATATCTATTGGATATTGCTGCTACTAGGATATGTTGTTGTCATTAATGTCAACATATTACTGTGCTATTGTGATTGTAGAGTTAGTTTGGTTGTTTTATTTGTTATGTTGTTGATGTGCTCGTTCGGATTTGTGATTTATATAATGAAGTATCTCTAGTTGAATGAATGTTTATTTAATTATTATATATGATGATTTGATTGGGTTATGGATTCTAGTATTTGGATTGGTTTTTCAGTGTTCCATGTTGCAATATTCAGATGTTCTCCAGAATGATTATATCTGTTAGACAGTTCAAATAATGGGAAGACAACTGAGAGGGGGGGGGGGGGGTTGAATCAGTTGTCACAGATTACTGGAACCTTAAGCAATTAAAATTTTTTAATACCGGAACCCAATAGATCAATACTGGAATGCATAAACCAAATACCAAAATAGTAGATAAACCAATTAAGCATAAACAATAATGATAGAATAAATACCATCCATATGACACCAAGATTTATATGTGGAAAACCCGGTAAAGGGACAAACCATAGTGGGAAGCCTACCCACAATCAGATAATAGTTTTGCAGTAAGTATGTGAATTAAAATTGAGGGGCCTGCACTTGCAGGAAGGCCAACAGCTTAGAACACACTGCTCATCACAAAAGGAGGCTCATTGACTACATAGAAATCCAAACTACAATCGAGAGAAATGAATGAACTACAAAGATAGCATCTCCTATGCCCGAGTACAGTTCCGGTTAAGCTCAATACCGAAGGGCTAAATCCTCTTACATAAATACAACTCGATCACCAATGATTGACCAAATTCTTTGCCTAAATTATTGTTACATTATTCTCACATTACATATCCATATCCCATTCCCTCATGATCTAAAATGAGATCTTACATCATATATATACAAACCCTCGACCATAAACAATCAAGTTAGCCACCAGACAATAAAATATTTACATAATTACAAAACGTGTCGGCCAGAGACCAAATAAATAATATCCAACCCATAAGACATCCTAAAAACACATCGTGAGGTCCAATCCATATGTTACATTAAGTGGATCCATAACCTAGATACACTGGGACCCAATTTAGGTCCACACATGCTAAAGAAATGATCTCAATCTGCCAAGTCTTGAATATGATCACTATCAGCATCCTAAAACTCCACCAGAATCCGCACCAACACCACTTATACAATTCATCAAAGCTCTACTGGTGAAACCCTCACCTGAACCAGAAACCAAGCTTTCTATCAAACAAGATAGAATCCGATCACCAGAACAAAACCAATTGACTAAATATGAAGATGAGTAGCATGAATAAGCCAATTCCATAGCCCAAACATAATGGAGCATATCAGATCATGTCGGATCCAAACCAACTAGAAACCAAACAACCTACTAGGACCAAAAGGGTGCTAGTAAAGAATCCAAAACATATAGTGTTGACATCAATGACAAAACATCAATGCAACACATGATCAATTCCTCGAAATGGTGAACAATCTTCCCCTTTGGCATTGATGGCAACACTAGATGTGAAAAACATCCAAGTTGCAAGAAATGCCAAACAAGTCTCCCACAGTGGAAGACAACAAACAATCTCCCATACCAAGATATAGCAATGAAGTTCTGAAGCAAAGACTAAATTCCCCCTTGTGAATGCTATCTCTGTAAAGTTTTATTTTTCACATATATATCTCTCACCCTTTGACATCGATGCCATAAATATGACAAAATTAAAGCGAAAACAAAAAGCACTGAAACACAAGGCTAACTATTCCCCCTGAACAATAGCATCCCAATGTCAATGCTAGATTAAATAATATCTTTGATAATGCATACCGGACTGATGCCAAATAATATCAATCAATTTTCTACCAGAGGGACAAAAAGCCCTAATTTGTCTCTCAGGTACTCAAATGATTCTTTAGGCAAAGGTTTAGTGAAAATATCTGCAATCTGCTCTTTAGTGATCACATAGACCAGTCTAACTTCATTTTCTTCCACCTTCTCCTTCAAAGAGTTATACTTGATAGATATGTGCTTTGTCTTAGAGTGAAATACTAGATTCTTTGATACGTCAATAGAAATAGAGTTATCACAGTGAATAACTATCAGTCCAGTGCAATGCACTTGAATGCCCTTCAACATTTGCTTCATCCATAGAACCTATGTATAGTTAGTAGTAGTAACAACATACTCAGCTTCAATAGTAGATAAAGAAGTACCCAATTATTTCTTGTTGATCCATGAAACCAACTTCTTTCCAAGAAAGAAAGCTCCACCACAAGTATTTTTCTAGTCATCAACATCACCAGCCCAATCTGCTTATGTATATGCACATAAAGTAAAGTCATTATCCTTAGGGTACCACAAACCATATTCTTATGTACCTTGCAAGTATCTAAAAATTATTTTCATTGCACTCTCACGATTTTCTCTAGGATCACTCTGAAATATAGATGCAATACAAACAACATTCATTATGTCAGGCCTAGTCTGAGTCAAATATAGCGGACCTTCAATCATAGATTTGTATCTTGTAGGATTTACCATTGCAGAAACATCTTTCCTTGACAATTTATCACTTGTAACCATAGGAGTACTTACCATTTTAGAAACTACCATACCAAATTTGTTCAACAATTCCCTAGCATACTTAGTTTGACAGATGAAAATCCCTTTATCAGTCTGAGTAATCTACAAACCTAAGAAAAAATTCATTTCCCCAATCATAGACATTTCAAATTCTTTCTCCATATTCTTAGAAAATAGTTGGTTTTTGTAACCTGGTTGTTACTGTTAGCAATTTGGAGGAATTAATTATGTGTTGCATTGATGTTTTTGTCATTGATGGCAACACCGATTGTTTTGGTTGTTTACTGATTTTCAGCTGGTTCTGATAGAGTGGTTGGTTTATGGTATTGATTTGGTATGCTCCAATATGCTTTGCTTTGTGGAGTTGATTTGGATTTGTCATTCATTCTATTGAGATGTGTATCATGATCAGTTGGTTCAGGATTTGATGACTCAAATACTATCATTTGTTATAGTAAGCCTTTTGGTCACCAATAAGAGTTTTACTGATAGAGCTTTGTTGAAGATCTTTTGATGCATGTGATAATTGGTGTTGGTATGGCTTCTAGATAGATTTTGGGATGCTATTGGTTATCTTATGTGTGTTCTTGTTGATCGATGGTGTTGGATTTGGTTTATGACACCTATTTTGGGTTCAATGTTATCTAGGTTATGGACTGGTTTATATAACGTGTCGATGGATGATCCCGATGTGTTACCGACAGGATTGACTGATTGGTTTATGTTGTCTTGGTCTTAGGCTGACTTGGTTGATCATTGGATTGTGGGTTTATGTTATGCATTTATTGTATTATCTTTTAGGTGGATGATGTAGTGTCCACCCTTGATTTGACTTACTTTGACTAGAGTTGACTTTTATATCATGCTTTATAGACTTCTCTAGACTATATTTTGATGATTTGGATGATGATTACTCATGTGCTTCCATGACTTATGATTGTTGTTAGACACTATTGGACATATACTATTTTGATTTATCTATATGGATGTTGGTACTATCATGATTGATCATGTGATTTGATGATATATTTACTAGATGGATTTTATATGCTCACTATGTGATGGATTATTGATAGATTAGATTTATCAGGGTTTTGATGATGATTCTGATTAAACTAACCCTGCTTCATGATTACATATGATGAGATGTGTTTGACTATTGTTTGACTATCTTCGTGATAGAGACAATTCCACATCACTCATTGCGAGCGAGATGTGTCATCACGATTCTCTATCACTTGCTTGATTCTATATATGTATATGTTGTATTGTCAATTTATGGTTGCAGGATTTTGTAGGTACTAGACATCGACACCACCTAGCTTCATAGATTTGAGCGTGTGTTTAGCTCCAATGGCTTATGTGGTTTGGAGATGACATGAGTTTCCCCTCACATACTCTAGGTCTAAGTTGTTCACCATGAGTAGTCAATGTCTTGGCATAATTCGCCATGTCAGTTAGAAAGCTTGGTCTTTTGGTATTGTGAGGTCAGTTTATGCCAGTTGATTTACTTGTTTATGTTAGAGTAATTATGTTGCTCTTGATGTGTGGTTTTATATTTGGTAATGTTTGTCATGCTCTGTGAAGTGTACCTATACCTGCAACCACAATGCACTCAATAAATCATTACAAGAAATGGTTAGTGAATTAAAACAATGAAATGTAAAACCATAGCTAATTGATTTATTGCCTCATAGTAAATGCGAGTATGAAAATGCTCTCAGATTTGATTATGCATATTCTAGTGACTTGACTACACTTAGATGGAGGATTTGAATGATGAAAATGCATGATCTAGAAAGAGTAGCATGATTAAGCTATATGATATCATGATTATTCTAGAAAATAAGCTAGAATGAAGATGCAATTAAGCTATGTGATTTGATGATATATGTACTCGATGGATTTTATATGCTCATTATGTGATGGATTATTGATAGATTAGATTTATCATGGTTTTGATGATGATTATGATTACGCTAACCCTGCTTCATGATTACATATGATGAGATGTTTATGAGATGTGTTTGACTATTGTTTGATTGTCTTCGTGATACAGACAATTCCACATCACTCATTGCAAGCAGGATGTGTCGTCGTGATTCTCTATCACTTGCTTGATTCTATTGTAGCGTCGTAAAATTGTGACACTTGCAATTTCGACTACATTTGGGTCTTCACGATGGCGGCACAATGTTGAACCTGAATGGAGACCCCGAAACCTGTTTACGACATCAAAAACTGCATTTTTCTGCACCTTGGCCTGATCCTCCTTGCACCCTACTGTCCTGGGAGATGGGACCATGGCGCTGAGCACCCTGGTCCTTCAGGACCATGGCATCTAGTGCCCTAGTCCCTCAGGACCATGGCGCCCAGTGCCCTGGTCCCTGGCCCTATTTTGGGCCCGGTCTCTTGTTGGGCATCGGGTCTTCAAGTTTGCAATTTGGAAAATAATGTTCCTAGGTCGGCCTAAGGTTGGAAAAATCAGTCTCCTAACCCTAATTGACAAGTATATAAACTACATTTCCCCTCCCGGAAAAGGAAGAAAAAAATAGATATGTGTAAGAGGCAGAAGCGATAGGCAAACATTCAAACATTCAAACATTCAAGCATTCAAGCATCCCTTCAAGAAATTGAGCATTCTAGGTCTCCATTCAAGGCTAGGTGTTGCATTCAAGACAAGAATTCAACCATTGAAGAGGAGATCACTTACAACATACAACATACAACATCATTACACCTTCGCATGTAAGAATACAAACATTCTTACAACAAGGTATCAGTACTTGATTACATTACAAACATTTACATTTACAACATTCTCATTTCTTGGTTAATTCCAAAACCAGGGTTTGAGCTAAAGGCAAACCCCTAATCCCTAACCCCCCAATCATCCTCTCTTTTCTATGTGTAGGTTGCAGGTACGCGACTGTAATTCAAGATCTGGAATCCTTGTGCAGAGACAAACAAATCCCCCTTCGTTTCACGGATTTTTCGGAGGACCGTGTGCACTCCGGGCGCCATCGTCCTGTCAACTTTCGCTCAAACTTGCAGGACAACATCGTCTCGACATTTTACTACTAATTTCAGGTCTGTAGCTTCATCCCATGTCCCAATCTCCGTCTACAAGCGAATCTTTCTTACTTTTACATACATTCCTAGTTCAATCCTTCTATGTACATTCTTTACAAAAGAGGGTATACTTGCTGTCTCAACCCTTGAAACTCATTTAGAATCCAGTCTTGCATTGTGTGGGATTGGATCTTGTGGGTTTCAACCCCTCTTTTGAATGTAAAGTCTCTCCTAAGTGAAAACCGTCAATCCTAGTGACCTCCTTTCTCTCTCCATGGAGTGGGGGAACACCTAGGGTTCGATTTTCTGCTTTACATTTTGGTGAACCCGACGTGAACATCCTAATTCTGATTATTCATGGTTAGATCTAAAATTTTTTGCTTCCTTAATTACATTTCCATGTTTGATCTTTTGCAAATTTTAGAGGTTAATTGCATAAAAACCCTAAATTCTCTTTTTAGTAATTGAGCTTGTGAAATGTTTAATTGTTAATGCTTGTTTCAGATCTACCCTTCTATTGCAAATTGTCAGTTCATATTTGTGCTTTAATTCTGAAAATTAAGTGGTTAAGTGTCAAAACCCTAATTTTTTTAAAAACCCTTTTGATTCAACCTTTGACCAATGATTTCACTGATCAAAACACCTCCAAATCGGCTGTAACTTTGGATTCCGCAACAAAATCATAATATCTCTCATCCCTGAAAATTTTGAAAAAGGTTGCGAGGACCGTGTGCACTCCGAGCGCCATCGTCCCCGAAATTTTTTCTGAAATTTCGGGAGCTAGATCTTACTGTATTTTTCTGCTAGAATCCAGAATCTTGGCTGATTTCATCAATTCTAACACTTTCAAAATTAAAGACAAAGTTGGTCTAGTGATTGCTTGGATAAAGACTTATAATCATTCAAAAATTGTTAAAATTGAAATTTTGTGTTAAAATTGTGTTTCTTACTGTCCTAAATCTGAAAAGTGTGTTGGCATTCATTTGAAGTTTCAGTGCTTTATTCAAATTTTTGCAGTTTGTGACTTTTGAAATTAAGTGTTAATTGCAACAACTTTGATTTCCGCTTTCAAAATTGAATTTTGCATGAAATTGAGTCAACTTTTAAATTTCAAAGCTTGCATTGCTTTTAGGATTCCCTCTAAAATCATAAAATTCAAAATTTTAGTTTCCCTCTCTTTTTCAAAATTCAAATTTTGCATTCTTCAACAATCTTGGTAGGGTTCAATTTTGAGATTGCAACTTTAATTTGGCCTATCTACATATTGTAAAATCACTCAATTTTTTCAGATTAGCTTTAAAATCATCATAACTTTCATCCCTGAAAATTTTGAAAAAAGTTGCGAGGACTGTGTGCACTCCGTTCGCCACGGTCCCCGACATTTTTTCCAAAATTTCGGGAGATTGTCATGATTGCATTGAACAGCTTAAATCCAGGAGATTGGCTGATTTTATTGAAATTTGCTACCTCTAAATTTGAAAATAAATTCAAAATTCAAGTTTTCAATTTTCAAGAGAACAATTAAAATTAAGTGCTACCCCCTTGGCCCTAATTTTCAATTGTGCCTACCTTTCTTGGAAGTTGTGCATGAGTTTTACAACAATAAGCCCTACTTACACTATTCCTGTTAGACGAAGCCTTAGAATTAAGTCTTTCCAAGGTTTAATTACCGAGGAGATGGAACCTAATTTGAATGGCCTTTTTAATGAGGACATGGGTAATTCCTCTAATCCTCTTAATGATGAAGAAGCTCTCCATGAGGTTCCTGTAAAACAACTTTCGAAATTGGATAACCAATTTGATGATTTTCAGCAATGGATGTCTCAAAAATACCCTGATAGTCAAGCTCTTTCATTAATTGAGGGTCTAAAATGTATGGTTCAAAGTGATAAGAATGGAATTGATATTTTACGTAGTATTGCACACATCGTGGATTCAAATGTGATGCCTATGAAGAGTTGTGCCGAAACTTTAGGTTATACACAACCTCCTACTCAAGTCAATCATTCTATTCCTTTGACAACTTCTATTGCTAGTATACCTACTTTTACATCAAACATAATGACTACTTCAATACAAAACATTCCACCTATGATCACCAGTCATGGGGGAAATCATTCTTCTTCAATCAACCCTCTTCCTTCATTCAATCTGACTTCCTCATTCATTCCTTCAATGAGTGTCCCTATTACATCTCCACAAATGAACATGATGCAAGGGGGCAATTCATTTAACCATTCCATTCCTCCTTGTAGTGTTCCTTCTTTCCAATCATCTCCTATGACTAACTATCATAGTGTCCCGCCACCTTACTCTCAATCAATACCTTCTTTCAATAACATAATACCTCCATCACAATCTAACATGTCTAATATGAACTCTTCGACTGAAGCGACCATTAACAATCTTGCACAAACTGTCTCTTCTTTACAGCAACAAATTGCCTCTATGAATCAATCTAAGTTTAGTGTGCCCACATTTGATGTTGCGAGCCCACTTTCTCTTGACATTGTCCGAGCTATCCCCCCTAAGCATGTTGAAATCCCATAGTTGGAGCTTTATAATGGTAAAGGTGATCCTCTAACACATGTTAAGACATTTCAAACAATATGTACCGATTTTGCTCATGACCAAAGGTTGCTTGCAAAACTGTTTACTAGAACATTAAGAGATAAGGCTCTACAATGGTATTACTCATTGCCTTCCTATTCTATTACTTCTTTCCAACAACTTGCAAATGCTTTTATTCAACAATTTCAAAACAATATAAGTCCTAAAGTTACTTTGATTGATTTAATGCATTGTAAACAAGGTGTTAAAGAAAAAGTGATTGATTTCATTGGTAGATATAAGCATTTGTGTGCTCAAATTTCTTTTCCAGTACTTGACAATGATATTCAAAGAATCTTTATTTCTAATTTACAAAATGATATTAGAGAAAAACTTCTATTTTCTGAGTTTACTTCTTTCCAACAGTTGTGTGCAACTCTTCACAATTATCAACTGACTGTGAGTCAAATGGAACAAGCAAATCATATGGCTCCGAGTGATAAGGGTGATAGTAGCCAACAACCATTTGGGAAGTTTAAACCGAGCAGAGGGTTCATTAAGTTCAATGAAAACATCATCAACAACAATGTGAATGCAGCATCAGGTGTGCCTCTTATTTCTAAGTTTTTCAAGAAAGAAAGAAAGTTTACTCCTTTGAATGAATCATTGCATAGTATTATGAATAAGTTATTGGAACAAAATGTTCTTACTCTCCCTCCTATAAAGAAAATAGATCCTGCAAAGATTAATTCACCCTATTTTGATAACAAATCTTTTTGTCAATTTCATCATCAACCTGGGCATGATACTGAAAAATGTTTTACTTTAAAGGGTAATATTCAAGATTTGATTGATAATAATACTATCTCTGTTTCAGGTGTGAATGATAAAGGCAACACATATGTAGCTCCTCCTAACCAAAATCTTAAGATTTTTACTGATCCATTACCTTCTCATACCTCTAATGTGATTGAGACTAATGATTCCTCTTTCTCACCTGATGATCTTGTGTCTATGACCCCGAATGTGGTTAACTTTGTAGAGCAGCAGAAAATCCCTAAGGAGCCTTCCATCACATTTGATTCCACTGAAACTATCAGGGCACCTGATGGTCCTTTATATATAGTTGCAAAAGTCAAAAATACACCTTGTTGTGGAGTGCTTATTGATCCTTCTTGTATGGTTAATGTCATTACTGAAAAATTTCTTTTTTCTTTGCAATTGAATCAAGTGATCTATGACAAAACAAATGTGGTTGTGAAATTATTTGATGCATTCTCTTCTCCTACAATTGGTTCTATTACATTACCTATTGAGGTCCATAACAAATCCCTTGATGTGAGATTTTCTATTATTCCATCATCCGAACAATTTCATGTGAAGCTAGGCTATCCTTGGTTATCTTCCATGAAAGCTATTGCTTCTCCTATTCACAAGTGCTTGAAATTTCCCCATAATGGTGAAGTTGTTACTATCAATCATAGTCTCTTTAAACCAACTGAAAGAACTTCTAGTGTTCCTATTGATTATTTTTGGCCTAAACAATTTCAATCTCTTCCACCATGAAGTGATCATCTTTTCAAATCTTATCAAAAGTGGAAAAAAGATATGATCCTATCTCTAAGTGAACCTAGAACACCCAAACTTGATATTCCTATCATTCTTGAGAAGGAAGTTCTTCCTTTGAAAGATAAAACTAATGTCTTTCCTCAAGAAGATTCCCAACCCATCCCTATGGATGTGACTATGTCTATGACTAATAAACTTTCTAAAGGTAGACCTATACCTCCTCGTCATGATGGACTTGGTCTCCTTCCTAAACCAGATATCCCTCCTTTATATGGGGTAGTTCCTCCTCCTTCCTCTTATAGAGAGAAGAGACCTTCCTCTTCTCCTATTATTCAACCTAAGAGACCACAACCTAAACACCCAAGTGATAAGGATGAGACAGTCCTCCTCCTCAATCTTCTCAACTTCCTACTAAGACTAGACGAAATCGTTCTATGCGTGAACGCCGATGAAAGCGTCATCTTAGAGCTTGTGTAACTGCTTCTCAAACTTTGCAATCCCCAAAAACACGTTCAACTAGTATTATTCCATTTTCTCCTCAGCCAAAAATTGAGCCAAAATCTCCTAAACATAAGATGCATGATGGTTTTGATCCTGTGCGAGTTAAAGATCCTATTTTTATAAATCTTGATGATGATATAGATGAAAATGTTATTCATGATGAAAATGTTACTCCTCTTTCTTCTGATAGTGAATATGAATACGTTGATGTTGATAACCATTTATCTAACGAATTTTCTAAAGCACTTATCCTAGCTCCTAGACAAGAACAACGTGGCTTGGAACATGAACATAGCCCTTATTTGGATCTTGTGATAGCTCCATCTGCTGTGTTGGATGTTCCTCCTCTAGCGTGTTTCCTGCCTTCCCGAAATATTGATCAGCAAGATCGGGGGGTGGATGACGTGCTAGACTAGTTCATTAGCATAGCAGACTCTCTCCTCCTCTCTTGATCTCTTTTGTTACTTCTTCTATGTGTTATTCTCATTCTTCTATTTTTTTGTCCTTAGTCTTATCTACTTGAGGATGATGCAAAGCATTGAGATCTCTTTTGGTCTCTCTCATGTTGACTCAAAAGACACATGTGTTCCCTTCTTCTAGGCGACCTTCCTTGATTGGGGAATGAAGAACAATTGTGCATACATACATATGATATACACGAATTATCATACAGCATATTGACCCCAAGGAAAGTGAAGTCACCTCTTGCTTTGTGTTTTGTGTCTATTATCCTTGGGTTTATCTCACACTTGGGGGCTAAATATTTGTGATAACATGCTCCTTTCCCTTCTCATTTCTTATGTGTATCACTACCTTAAAGCAATCACCCCCGATGAGGCATGTGCGATCACTTTAACATAGGGGGCATACACTCCGTTCATATCTCTTCAAGATACTTGAAAATTTCTTGGCGAACTTAGCTTTGCCTTGAAAATTTTTGGTATGTTTCTTGCATGACTCATAGTGAGGGAACCTTACTACTGACAGTCATGGTTCTGCCTCATGATCTTCCCTTTTACTTTGTTAATCAAAGTTGTAAGATCCTTAGTCCACCGGGGGCTTGGTGTATCTTGCCTCCTTGACATGGTGAAAGTCTTTCAATGTTGTTTCCTTGTACTTTACCGGAAGTATGGGCATACGCTTATACTCCCGCTAAAGTGGGGGCTAAATGTAGCATCGTAAAATTGCGACACTTGCAATTTCGACTACATTTGGGTCTTCACGATGGCAGTGCAACATTGAACCTGAATGGAGACCCCGAAACCTGTTTACGACATCAAAAACTGCATTTTTCTGCACCTTGGCTTGATCCTCCTTGCACCTTGCTGTCCTGGGAGGTGGGACCATCACGCCTAGCACCCTGGTCCTTCAGGACCATGGCGCCTAGCACCTTGGTCCCTCAGGACCATGGCGCCCAGCGCCCTGGTCCCTGGCCCTATTTTGGGCCCGGTCTCTTGTTGGGCATCGGGTCTTCAAGTTTGCAATTTGGAAAATAATGTTCCTAGGTCGGCCTAAGGTTGGAAAAATCAGTCTCCTAACCCTAATTGACAAGTATATAAACTACATTTCCCCTCCCGGAAAAGGAAGAAAAAAATAGATATGTGTAAGAGGCGGAAGCGATAGGCAAACATTCAAACATTCAAACATTCAAGCATTCAAGCATCCCTTCAAGCAATTGAGCATTCTAGGTCTCCATTCAAGGCTAGGTGTTGCATTCAAGACAAGGATTCAACCATTGAAGAGATCACTTACAACATACAACATACAACATCATTACACCTTCACATGTGAGAATACAAACATTCTTACAACAAGGTATCAGTACTTGATTACATTACAAACATTTACATTTACAGCATTCTCATTTCTTGGTTAATTCCAAAATCGGGGTTTGACCTAAAGGCAAAGCCCTAATCCCTAACCCCCCAATCGTCCTCTCTTTTCTATGTGTAGGTTGTAGGTACGCGGTTGTAATTGAAGATCTGGAATCCTTGTGCAGAGACAAACAGATCCCCCTTCGTTTCGCGGATTTTTCGGAGGACCGTGTGCACTCCGAGCGCCATCGTCCTGTCAACTTTCACTCAAACTTGCAGGACAGCATCGTCTCGACATTCTACTACTAATTTCAGGTCTGTAGCTTCATCCCGTGTCCCAATCTCCGTCTACAAGCGAATCTTTCTTACTTTTACATACATTCCTAGTTCAATCCTTCTATCTACATTCTTTACAAAAGAGGGTATCCTTGCTATCTCAACCCTTGAAACTCATTTAGAATCCAGTCTTGCATTGTGTGGGATTGGATCTTGTGGGTTTCAACCCCTCTTTTGAATGTAAAGTCTCTCCTAAGTGAAAACCATCAATCCTAGTGACCTCCTTTCTCTCTCCATGGAGTGGGGGAACACCTAGGGTTCGATTTTCCGCTTTACATCTATATATGTATATGTATATGTTATATTGTTGTTTTGTGGTTGCAGGATTTTACAAGTACCAGACATTGACTCCACCTGGCTTCATAGGTCTGAGTGTGTCTTTAGTTCCAGTGGCTTATGTGGTTCAGAGATGGCATGAGTTTCCCCTCACATACTCTAGGTCTAAGTTGTTCACCGTGAGTAGTTAGCATCTTGGCATAATTCGTCATGTCAGTTAGAAAGCCTAGTCTTTTGGTATTGTGAGTTCAATTTATGCCGATTGATTTACTTGTTTATGTTAGAGCAATTATGTGGCTCTTGATGTGTAGTTTTATATTTGGTAATCTTCATTATAATATATTTAATTTATAAGTTTGGAATATTTAATTATTTAGTATTTATATTTATTCGATAATTAACATTTATTGATTTTATGGTTATTTAATATTTGATAAGCTTTATTGTTGTTTAATATTTATTTAATATTTATGATTTAATCTTTAATGGTATTTGATTATTTAATTATTTATCTGACCTTCTATGGTTTGATATTTATTTGACATCTTACATTTATTTGGTTCTTTAATTTATTTTATTAGCTTTTGGTTTATTTGATTTTAATCCCCATTTGGATTATTTACTTATAACTTATATTTATTTAATATTTTGACTTTTATTTCGAAGTGGGGTGTATGAACACATTAAATTAAATAAAAAATAAAACATTCCCACTTAGCTGGATAAGTATATTTTATTTACTTTACCTACCCTTCACTCTCATTGGTTAAATTCAAAATGGGTGAATAAATTATATTATATGGTGGGTTTATAAAATATACTCCAAAATGGAATATTTTGATTGGCCGAGATTGAGGCTAGGGTTTTGGATTATTGTTGGTTTATATTTTCATTCCCATGAGGTTTTTCAGTTTGGTTGGCTCTTCTCTAGAAAATTTCTCCAGCAAGTTTTCTTCTTGGTTTTGGATTTCTTCTCTCTTGGATTTGGCTAGAGCTTGGATTGGATTTGGTTTGGCTTGTGGGAGCTCTTCTTCAGCTCAAACTATTACTTCAAGTTGTAGGTTGGAGTTTTTCACTTTGCATTTTGGTTTTCAATGGCTTCTTTGTGTATGCATTGTGTCTGCATTGTTTATGGGTACTGGGTTGAAATATTATTTATTATATAGTTTTTAATATTGTTGAAGGTTAATATTTGAGGAGGAAACTTTATATTATTTGGGTTTTATATAGTTACTAGAAAATATATGAGTTTGGTATTACCTGTGTATGTCGTTCCTAGTTCTATGAAAACTCTAGTGAAGACATTTGATTTAATCTTGGTTTTAGTTTGAGTTAATTTATTTCGTTTATAACTATGTATTCCTTATTTCTTGGCGTCTCTTTCCATATGTTTTTTGAGCCCTTTCATTGAGTCTGGATTTTATTATTTTACTCGAAAGTTTTCTAAGTTTTCCATAAGTTATGTGCAAAAGTCTTGTTTCTATAAACACACTATTCTATATTGCATTTGCGTTGTTCTATATTGCATTTGCGTTGCTTTGTGCAACATAAGCATTGTTTTAGGATGCATAAGCGTGAATATAGAAACATAAGCATTGCTTTAAGATGCATATGCACTATTCTGGAATGCATATGTGTTGTTCTTCTTGATAGAAGCGCTGTTCTTTTTGGCAAAAGCACTAACCTACTGGGCAAAAGCACTAACCTGTCTATATTTTGTATTTTTTTAGTTTTGGTTATTTTTGAGGTATTTTCCCAAATTGATTTTTGTACCAGAGGATTTATTTGAGGTTTGTTAATATTTCCCAGTTTTGGGTTTGATCAGTTTTGATGCATTTTGATGGTTTTGAATATATTTTATTTTCTATGCATTGTGAATATTTTAGACCCTCTTCCATGTGGATAGGCCATGGATGATTGAGATTATTACTATATTGTTTTGGACCAGCAAGTGAGTAGGCCTTGTTGCGATGTTATCTTTTATTTGATGGCAACATTTGATGGCATGATATGCCTTTGTTTATTGCTATCCAAGAGGCTCATTTTGTTATATTGATGTTGTTGTAGCCTTGTTTATGTTGTAAGAGTATGTGTGGAAGTTTTTGGCTACTTTGAGTATTATTTTCATGTAATCATGTTAGTGGAGCCTCTTCTGATTTATTGTTGGGCCATGTTAGGAGGATTGGGCTTCCTTGTGATGACCGGGGTCACAAGAGATAGGTTTGCATGAGGTTCCTTGTAAGGATGCATGAAGTCTAGACCACCTGGGCACATTGGAGTTTTCCATGATATTGTAAATAAGTGATAACCTAATAATTGATGGGTTGGGTAGTTATATTAATTAATAAGATGATAAATTGATTTGTGTCTCATGACTTAGTCCTAGGGAGGATGTTTTAGGATAAGCATGAGAAGGCCGTGAAGACGGTAAGCTAATCTCTCTTAGTCTCTCATTTGAGATGGTTGTGTTACTATCTTATTATGTTATAAGTATGGCATGTGATGACACTCCACTCCTACATGTGTTTCCCCTTTATGATTTATGACTATGCTTATTGGATGCATTTATGTCTTGATGAGTTTTACGCATCTAAGAGTTCATTCTTGTTGTATGTGTGAGTTCTTGCTTGAGAGTGCATGTGTGGTTAGTCTCCTTGGTTATAAGTGCCAAATTAGGTTTAGAGTATGTGTTGGGACCTTGTGTCATCTCCTAGCACAGGGGGTGGTTCCTTTGGTTCCACATGGTTGGGAGGTTGGTGCTTTTTAGCCATTGGGATGTTCTCTTGGATTCTTCTTGCGTGGATGTGGATTCTTCTTCATGATGTACTATGGATGTACCTTGTAGCAGATTTATGTAATGGATAAGATAGAATGCATGTAATGTAACATTCTTGTATATAGTAGATGGATTCATGTAGTAGAAAGAGCTATGCTCATGATGTATTTAATGCACTCGTATTTGTAAGATGAATTGTAGTTGGAAATTGGAATTTAGGCATATTTGTATTTGTACTATTGTAGAGATGTGATTTTATGAAGCCTGGAAATAAAGTGGATTATAGTTGGAATAGAATAGAATTGAATTATGTATTAGTTGTATTATTTCATGGAATGTTTAGAGGTTAGTTAGAATGTTAAATAATCTTGAAAGGGGAATATTCATAGATTAATAAGTGAATATGTTAGAAGATATTAATTAGATCTAGTAAATAAGAATGATTTACATAGAGGCATTGGTAGAAAGGAAATTATGCATGTCATGAGGAATAAGTAATGTTGTAGGTTGCATATCTCATGGTTAAAGAATTAGAATATGATGCATTAATGAAGGTGAAATATACCTATCGTGTGTGTAGTATGTTATTGTGGAAATGAATTAAATAATGATTTTAAAGTACCCTAGAGAAATATGATTGATGTTGTGTTATTTCCGCTTGCGTTAATTGATGAAATGAGCAATGATGTATGTTCATATTGGTTAGTTGGTTAATGAATGTAAATAGATGGAGATGTTATGTGTTGCATTAGATGTTAATTAAGAAAAAAATTATCTCCTTTTGTATATTATTGTTTAGTTTCTTTAGGGTATTTTGGCAGGTATTACAACTTGGTATCAGAGCCCATGTTTAACACTAGGTACTCTGGTTTTGATTGAGCCTATTGTGCATTTTAGCATTTGGCATGGGGTAGCCTAGTTGTTTTATCCTTGCTATTTATTTTTCCTTATTATAGTTCCCTTATATGTTTAGCTTATAGTTTATTTTGAATTTGCTTAGTTAAGATGCTTGTTAGGGGTAGAGATCATCATCGTGTTGGTCGCATGGGTACTCGTAAGAACCGTCACCCCAAGGTTTTTGAAAAGTCACACCATGAGGAATAGGAGCAGGAGCAACCTAGAAATGATCTAATTCCATAGTTGGTTAACGTTCTTCAAGAGCTTCTTGGTCGCCTAGGACTGAGATAGGAGGAGAACCAGTAGGAGGGATCTCGTCATTCGGAGCATCAAGAGAGAGAGCATTCATGTTCTCCTAGGAGGAGAATGGAGGTGGATCAGGAGGCGCTTGCAGCTAGTCACATCAGAGATCTGAATAGGACTCATCCTCCTACCTTTGATGGCTTAGGTAGTGGTATGGAGGAAGAGACATGGTTATTGGACTTAGGTAGGTGTTTTACTATGCATCAGTGTAGTAGTAACACCAAGGTGAGATGTGCGATTTTGCATCTTCATGATTTTGCGATGACATGGTGGCACATGGAGGAACAAAAGTTGCATTTGGACATAGCGACGATATCATGGGAATTATTCTTGGAGTGGTTTCATGCTAGATTTCTTTCAGATCATTGGAGGCAGAGGAAGGCTGATGAGTTCCACGATTTGAGACAGCAGAGGATGACTATGGAGTAGTATAAGCGCAGATTCTTCAAGCTTGGATAGTATGCGGGATATGCAGATGATGAGCTGATGTTGATTGAGCACTTTGTTAGAGGTCTCAATGATCGTATTGGTGGAGAGGTTTGGATGCACAAACCTAAGACCTTAGAGGCAACTATGGAGAAGGCAAGACTAGTAGAGGAGAATCTTTCATTAGCATCAAGAGGAGCGAATTGAGGATAGATAGTTAGTGCACCTATTATAGGATCTATGGTGAGAGGACCACAACAACAATCTTCAGGATATGCTAGGAGTCATTCTTCTTCTTTCCGTAGTGGTCAGCAGTTTAAGAAGAGGTTTTCTTAGGGGCAGAGATTTGCTTGCGGTGCCAGATTTCAGGTTGATAGGAGTCACAATCATTAGCATGACGGGAGAACTACTCCTTCTCAGCTAGTGTAGAGTTCATAGCCAATTTCTACTAGAGGCAGTGTGCAGCAGTCAAGTACAACACCAGGTAGCAGAGTGTTTGTCAGGAGAGATTGCTTCGCATGTGGACAGTCAGGTCACATTGCCATTCATTGTCCTCAGTGTACTTCTCAGATGTCAGGGCAGCAGAAGCCAACTACTTCTGAGCCTACAGTTGGAGATGCAGGCAGGTCTCATCGCATTTTTGCAATGGTTGATAACCGTTAGGCTGAGCATCAGGCAACCATTGTAGAGACATCAGGTGTGATAGGTGGTATCTCTTGTTTAGTGTTATTTGATTTTGGAGCGTCAGACTCTTTTATTTCTCCTTTTCTAGTAGAGCGATGCAGGCTTTCTATGACAAAGCAAGATAATAGGTGGTAGGTAGAGTTAGCTATGGGGTCCAAAGTAATAGTGGATTCCCTTGTGCTCAGTTTTCCTTTGGGTTTAGGAGATTGCCATACTTTTGTGGATCTTTGTGTTATGTCTTTGGGATCTTATGATGTGGTCCTTGGTATGGATTGGCTTGGGTTTCACCAAGCGCATATAGATCATAGAGGTAAGAGAGTGCAGTGGAAGGATGATAGTGGGAAGAGTGTGGAGATTGTAGGTATTCAGAGACCTATCTCTCTTCGCATGATCTCTGCTATGCAGATGAAGATATGTGTGCGTAAGGGTTGCCAGTTGTTTACAGTTAGAGTGAAGGATGTGGATGAGGGAGTTAGCTTAGAGGATTTATTGCAGCAACATCCCATTCTTCAGGAGTTTGTAGATGTTTTTCCTAGTGAGATTCTAGGTATGCCCCCTTGGCGAGATATAGATTTCAAGATTGATTTGGTGCCAGGAGCTGAGCCTATTTCTAAAGCTCCCTATCGGATGACCACATAGGAGTTGAATGAGTTGAGGGTTCAGTTGGAGGAGTTGTTGGTGAAGGGGTTTATTCATCCTAGTGTGCCCCCTTGGGGTGCACCTATGTTATTTGTGAAGAAGAAGGATGGATCTCTTTGATTATGCATTGATTACAGATAGCTTAATAAGGTGACGATGAAGAACCGATATCCCTTGCCTTGGATAGATGATTTATTTTACCAGATTAAGGATGCTAAAATCTTCTTTAAGATTGACCTTAAGTTCGGGTATCACTAGTTTAGGATTGAGGAGGCAAACATTCATCGCACAACTTTTCGCACTAGATATGGTCATTATGAGTTCATAGTGGTACCTTTTGGTCTCATGAATGCACCTTTGGTTTTCATGAGCTTGATGAATTGTGTATTCGGGTTGTATTTGGACATATTTGTATTAGTATTTCTAGATGATATTTTGATTTATTCGAGATCAGTGGAGGAGCATGAGGATCATGTGAGGTAGGTTTTGCAGTGTCTTAGGGAGAATTAGCCATACATCAATTTGGCAAAGTGTGATTTCTTCTAGACAAAGGTGAGATATCTTGGTCATGTTATTTCTAGAGAGGGTACCGCAATTGATCCCTCAAAGATTCAGGCAATTGTTGATTGGCCAACACCCACTAATGTGGGAGAGGTGTGTAGTTTCATGGGGTTAGCAGGATATTATCACAGATATGTTCAGGATTTCTCCAAGATAGCTCATCCTATCATTTCTCTTCAGAGAAAAGGGAAGAATTTTGTTTCGACAGAGTAGTGTGAGATAGCATTTTAGATCCTTAAGGAGCGTTTGACCAGTGCACCTATTTTAGTAGTGCTAGATCCTTTGGGGAATTTTGTGGTGTGCACAGATGCTTCTTTGGAGGGTCTAGGAGTAGTGTTGATGTAGGATGGTCGTGTGATTGCATATGAGTTGCGTAAACTTAAGAATCATGAGCAGAATTATCCCACCCATGATCTTGAGTTAGCAACAGTGGTTCATGCTTTGGTTAGATGGAGGCACTTCCTTCTTGAACATAGATTCGAGTTGCACAGTGATCATCACAGTTTGTAGTATATCTTCACATAGACAAATTTGAATTCTAGGCAGAGGCGTTAGAGGGAGTTCTTATGTGAGTATGACTTTGAGGTGAGATATATTTAGGGTAAGGAGAATGTGGTAGCAGATGCATTGAGTCGCAGGAGGCATGAGATTTCAGCAATGTCTCTTAGTGTGGATTTGAGGAGCCATATTATTAGTGCCCTTCCTTCAAATGTATGGTATCAGGAGATTATTGCAGATGTTTCCATAGGTAGAGCTCTTGAGGGAAGATATGTAGGTTACTCAGTGGAATCAGATGGACTTCTTAGACATTTGGGACATATTTATGTTCCACCACTAGATGGTCTTCGAGATTTGATTGTGTTGGAGGCACATCATATACCTTACTCAACACGACCAGGTATCAAGAAGATGCACACATATTTGAGACACATATATCATTAGTCTGGTATGAAGAGAGATATTGTAGATTTTGTGGCATGTTGCCTTGAGTGTCAGCAAGTGAAGGCAGAGCATCAACATCCTACAGGATTATTACAGTCACATTTGGTTCCAAGATGGAAATGGGATATTATATCTATGGATTTTATAGATGGATTGCCCATGTCTTCACGCCTTCATGATGCTATTATGGTCACTATAGACAGATTGACCAAAGTAGCACACTTTTCTCTGATCAAGTCTTCATATACAACAACGATAGTAGCTAGGGTTTTCTTGGAGGGAGTTGTGAGGTTGCATGGTATTCCTCAGCATATCTTATTAGATCACGATCTAGTGTTCACATCAGCATGAATTGGGTACGCAATTGAACTTTAGTTCAGCTTATCACCCCGAGACAGATGGACAAACAGAAAGGGTGAACCGGGTTTTGGAGGATATGTTGAGGATGTACGTGATGGATCAGCAGTATCGTTGGGAGGATTATCTCTATTTGGTTGAGTTTGCATACAATAATGGTTACCATAGCTTTATTGGTATGTCTCCTTATCATGCATTATATGGTAGACCATGTCGCATGCCCTTGAGTTGGGACCATTTAGAGGATAGAGTGCGTATTGGATCAGAGATGTTGCAAGATATGGAGGAGCAGGTGACTCGCATTAGAGAGCATTTGTTGGTTGCTCAAGATAGATAGAATAAATATGTGGATGCTCATTGAGTGGATAGGGAGTTTTCTATTGGTGATAGGGTATTTCAGAGAGTTCACCCATGAAAGAGTCTGATCCATTATGGAAAAGGCTCTAAGTTGGCACCTTGATTAGTTGGACCTTTCAAGATTTTGGAGCGGATTGGTCCTGTGGCTTATCACCTTGCCTTGCTGCCTAGCTTGTCTTGCATCCATGTTGTCTTTCATGTTTCAATTTTGAGGTTATATCATCTTGATATTTTGCATGTGTTGGATTGGAATGTTTTATAGGTTGAGGATGGGAAACTTTCTATGGATTCCATGCGTATTCTTCAGCACAGTAAGATGTCCCTCAGAGGCCGGAGTGTAGAGCAGGTAAGGGTCCACTGGGATCTAATTAGTGATTTTCAGCTTCATGGGAGGATGTAGTGCGGATGAGAGAGCTATATCCCTATTTGTTCTCATGTTTCAACAAGTAAGCCTAGGAAAAGGGAGGGAGGATGTAGTGTCCACCCTTGATTTGACTTATTTTGACTAGAGCTGACTTTTATATCATGCTTGATAGACTTATCTAGACTATATTTTGATGATTTTGATGATGATTACTCATGTGCTTCAATGACTTATGATTGATGTTAGACACTATTGGATGTGGGCATTTCATGAACTATTAAGTTGGCACATGGTGATATGATAATAATGTATGTTGTCATTGATGTCAATTAGTATAGGCCAACTAGTATGAATATTGGAAGTAGTTGTTATTGATGATCAATTTGAAGAACCAGTATGAAGAGATGTAGTGAACTGGTGTCAGGGTCTCACTAAGTGTGACTACCAGTTGGTAGTCTCAACTCTAGGGTTTCCAGTTTGGCAATCTAGCTTGTGCAATGCAACCGATGATATTCTGTGATGAGTTAGCTAAGAAATAAGGATGAGATTGAGATGCCATGTCAGTTCTATGCACGTGAAGGATTTCCTTGAGGATATTGCATGTGAAGATCGACTGCATTAAATGTCTACCTCGGGAATGACCATTCTTCTTAGCGGTATGAGAAGAAAGCGTGATGAGTCACTGATTTCTATGTGTGGTGAAGAATGGATGATGCTGAATGACTTGTGATCTATTTGAGATTGTTTCATTCTATGAAAAGTGTTTGGACAGTTAGGATTGGACCGCCTGTAATTATAAACCTAAATGCTTAGGGTTTAGGGTTTATGCTACTGACCTAATTGTTGTCTATAAGGTCGATGATGTTTGTTATTGTAAGTTGTTGGAAAAATTTGTGTATGTATCTAAATGATGAGATACTTGCCAGACTAGTGAGAGAAAACTATAGAGTGTGATTGCAAAGTAGAGGAATTGAAAAGCATCTGCCTTAGCATATAGTGTTGTTATCAGATCAGAGTTTTACCTATTGTCTTCTAACCATTTCAATAGAAGGAAAATCCCTTTGCTGGGTAGCTTTAACAGGCTTATTGTAAATCCTCTAAACAGGTGACTCAAGTTCATTGAGTTCTTTAAATATTGTAGCAAGATAACCTTTAACAAGGTTTCAACCTTTAACAAGGTATATAGCCATCCCTTAACCGGGTGATCTTTAACAGGATCGGTTCCTAGCAGAACCTTATTGTAAAGTCTTTAACCGGACTAGGCTCCTAATAGAGCGAGATTCAAAAGAGTTCAAAAAAATCTTGTGGCTATTCATCCCCACCGTGGTTTTTCCCATTTGGGTTTCCACGTGAAAAATCTGTGTGTCATGAGTTGTGCATTTTCATGTGATGATTAAGTATTCTTTGTTTAAGTGATTATGCATGTAGAGCTAATGGTTATGGTATTGTTGATATACCACATGCATATGTTTATGGGTGAAGTAGTTATCAAGTATTGAATGTATTTGAAGTATTCAATTTTACCTATTTATGTTGTCTGAAGTCTTATTGTGTTTAACCGGTATTGCCATGGTGAAGTTCAGTAATGAAGACAATCGGTTAGCATTATTTTAACTTGATAAGTTGTTGAGAACTTTTTTTATGTACTGATTCACCCCCCCCTCCCAGTACCATTTAGAGTATTCATTGTTCATCATTGTTCATCAATTGGTATCAGAGAAACTCCAGGTCCTCAGTGATATAAGCTTAACTGCTTGAGGAAAAAGATCCCGCCTTAATGATCAAGAGGGAAGGTCCTAAGTTCAATAGAGATAACTTCAAAATATGGAAGGATATAATGAAGATCTATATCAATATTTTGGGTGCTCAACACTAAAGCTATGTTGAAAATGTCTTTGTAATCCCAACTGGCACTTTAACCGATGATCAGAAAAGAGAGATTCAAGAAAATGGGCAAGTTATGGAAGCTCTTATTAGAAGTTTGTCCGATATTGAGTTCATTGATGTACAAGATAAGGACACTCCTAAGGATGTATGGGACACATTGGAAACTATTTATGGTGGTGATGAGCATGTCAAGCAAGCTAAGGAAGAGAGCCTTAGAGGAAAATTTGAAGACATGAGGATGGTTGAAGGTGAAACCATTCAGCAATATGGCATAAGGATCAAGACTGTTGTTGGAGATATCAAGAGCACTGGTGGAACAATTGATGATGCCATCATTGTGAGTAAAGTTTTAAGATCATTGTTACCAGTCTATGCAATCAAAGTTGCTGGTATTCAGGAACTAAGGTCTATTGACAAAACCAAGGTATCCTTAGACTCTATCATTGCAAAGTTGACTGCATATGAGTTGAATAGCTATGATGACAGTGTTCAGAAGACTGAGTCAGCTTTTAGAGCATCTGTTGCACCAACCAGAAAAGGATAATAAGTAAGTATCATTTATGAATCCAAGCAAAGTAGAGGTATGGATTATGAAGAGATTCTGATGGAGTTTGAAGCTCTTCTTGCTAAGAGACTTCCAAAAGGCACTGAAAAATATAGAGGTAAGCTTCCATTAAAATATTTTTCCTGCAATAAGATAAGACATATAGCGGTTAACTATCCTAGCAATGACAATAAGGATAAACCAGAGAGGTTTAGAAAGTATAAAGGAGGAAACAGAAGAAATTGTCTTGTTGCAGTGGATGAAGGTGTTACTGATAAAGAATCTGAGAATGAAAAGAATGAGGACATAGTGTTTGTAGCTATAAAGGAAGAAGTGTCTGACAAGAAAGCACTTGTCTCTCGCATTGACAACTCTAATGAGTGGATTATTGATAGTGGTTATTCTCACCACATGACTGTTGATCGGGAAAAGTTTTTGTCTCTAGAAGAATATGACAGAGGTGTTGTCAGATTTGGCAATGATGCACCATGCTTGGTAAAAGGAAAAGGACCCACCTCATTGAATGGAAAGAGCAGTGCAGATGATGTCTACTAGGTAGAAGGTCTTAAGCATAATCTGTTGAGTGTTGCTTAGCTAAATGATAAAGGACTTGTTTTGGAGTTCAAAGGGGGACTCTGCAGTATAATTGGAAAGAGTGTTGAACTTATTGCCACTGGTAAGAAGACCAAAGGTAACTTGTTTCAGCTGAATGCCAAGATAAGTTGGTGTCTGATGGCAAAGTTTGATGATAGTTGGATATGGCATAGGAGACTTTTTCATATGAACTTTGATAATATTGTAAAGGCGAGTAAGATCAAGGTAGTAAGAGGATTTCCTTTGCTGAACAAACTGGAGAATGCTTTATGCAGAGAATGTCAACTTGGGAAGATGTCTTCCTCAACTTTCAAAAGTAAGTCTTTTTCAGTAGAAAACTTACTTCATCTTTTGCAAATTGATTTGTGTGGTCCCATGAAAACTAGAAGTATTCAGGGAGATGGGTATTTCATGATTCTTACTGATGACTTCTCAATAATGATGTGGGTCACATTCTTGAAAGACAAGTTTGAGGTGTTTGGGAAGTTCAAAGCCTTTAGAGTATTAGTAGAGAAGGAAAGTGGTCAAAAGATAAAATGCCTAAGAACTGATGAATTCAAGTACAGTGAGGATAGCGACATCAAGAGGCAGTTGTCTACCTCAAGGAAACCACAATAGAATGGCATAGTAGAAAGGAATAACATGACTATAGTTGAAGCGGCCAGAATGATGCTGATCCAAGGAAAGGTTGCTCACACTTTTTGGAGAGAAGCAGTGAGCACTGCATTCTATATTATGAATCGAGTACTCATCAAGAAAGGTAGAGTTAAAACCCCTTATGAGTATTGCACTGGGAAGACTCCCACTATGAGTTATTTTAAAGTATTTGGTAGTAAGTGTTACATCAAGAGAGGTGAGCATCTGAGTAAGTTTGATGCTAAATGTGATGAAGGAATATTTATGGGGTATTCCACTAAGAGTAAAGCTCTCAAGTGCTACAAAAATAGAACACAAGAAATTGTTGAGAGTATCAATGTTAGGGTTGATGATGTCATGCCCAAACTTTTGGGCACGAATGGAATAATTTTTTTTTTAAATCACAACTTAATAATATTAAATGTTGCTAATACGAGATGCACATATCAAGTTTTGTCTTAACTATGTTTGAGTTAACTTTAATCTCTAACTCAAGTAAGCAAAATTAATATTTAACTTAAATGCGGAATACTAAAATGATTATTTATTATCTCATCAATCTTTAATCAATAAATTAATTTAGTCAATTAAATGGCGTAGATAAAATTAATCTCCAATAACCTTTAATTGTTTTTAGGAACTAATTAAATTAGTCCTAGCACTTAGTTTATAATTGTCTATATTTTATTTTAATAATAATTAAAATATGATTACACTAATTTGACATAGGGTCACTTAAACTCATAACGAAAATCATTCTATAAGGTTTAATCTCCAAAATCTATATCAGATTAAACTAATAAAATATTAAACATCATTTTAAAATATACCCTTATGTTTATCAAAAACATATATTTTCCCATGTGCTTATTATAAACATATATATAGATTAAAAACACTTAATAAAATATTTAATCTAAAATTTGCCCTACCCCTTCATATTTTAAACTATATATATATATATGTGTGTGTGTGTGTGTGTGTGTGTGTGTGTGTGTGTGTGTGTGTGTGTGTGTGTGTGTGTGTGTTTTCTCATTATTAATAAATAACCATGAAAACCCTAAATTTTAAATACTATAATAATGCCCCTCCTTTTTTATTTCTTTCATTCCTATTTTTTAACTTTTTGAATACCCTAACCCAAATTGGGTTAGGGTTTCGAATTTATTTCTTGTGCAGGGGGGCCGAACGCATGACATTGGGGAGGCGGGCGACCAAAGTTATTTTGAAGAGGGGGGTGTGCGGCAGCCATGGAGGGGGCTCCCCACAGGGGCGGCCACTGCCGAGCCTGCGGGTCGTGACCCACAAAGGCGGCCTAGGCCGCCACTGTGGGATGCGGCCCGTAGCCCCGACATCGCTGTGGGGCGCCACCCATAGTGGTGGCTAAAGCCTCCCACGGTGGTGGCTACAGCCGCCGCTGGGGGGTCCGCCACCCACTATGCGAGGGGGGGCTGAGACCTTCCCATGGGTTTTCATAAGTTTTTTTTTTTTTAATTTTGCTTGAAATTTTTTTTTTTATAAAACAAAAATATAATTATATATATATATATATATATAATTATATTATATATGGAAATATATTTTAATATAAATATAAATATATATATTTATTTATATACATATATTTTAAATATAAATATAAATAAACATATATATATTCTGGATACTCATTAGATTTAGGGTTAAATTTCCTTTTAAGCATCCATATATATATATATATTGTTTTAAATCCCAAGTTGCTGTAATCTGAATAATTTATTTAACCTTAGATTAATGACAGAAATCAGAGTTTAATTCAATGTATATATTTCTTTTTATTTAAAATGCCATGCAGCTAAAAATAAAATCAGATAGTTTACTTAATCCTTAGATTTATTTTCTGCAAATAATTAGAATTGACAGAAGTAAATAAGTTTAAACAACCACTATTTAAATCTAGAAATTATTAAAATAAATCTTAAAGATAGACATGATATTTTTTTATTTTTTTATTTTCTGTGAATAAATAAAATGACAGAATACAATAAACTTTACAACAACTATATAAATGTTATATTATTTAAATTTAACTTTAGAGATAAGCATAGGAAATAAACTGATTCCTTTATTTTCAGAACTAACATGCAAAATAAGCTTTTTATTTTCAAAACTAACATGCATACTACTAATAGTAACTATAGGGAACTTAATTCCAGTAGTACACATTTTCTTTTGCAATAATAATCTAACAGAATCATTTCATTTATGCAATAATAAATTAACAGAAATAATGCATTTATTTAAGGCATTTTTAGAATACAATATAGACATTATTACAAGAGGGGAAAATACCCAAAATAATCCCTCATTTCTATTAAATGAGGACTTCTATTAAAATAGATACAATTTCTTTTCAAAGTAATTACAATCCCTTTTACATTGCTATACTTTAAAATATAAAATATTTCATTCCCAAATCTTTTCTGCAAACAATAATTTTAGCAATCTTCTACTTGTCTTTTTCTTTTCTTCCAAACACCCATAATTAAATCATTGGTTATGACCATGGAGTGCTCACCTCCCAGCCTAGGCTAACTAGTAGCCACCCCCGAGCTTGGAGAACCAAGCCCTAGACAGGATACACACATGCAAACACAACAAGCAGGGTACATTGCACCACACAATGTGATGATTTTACATGAGTGGTAGTGGACCAAATACCCTGAGGAGACTGCGAGTATGGTAAAACATAAGGCCACCTCATGGAAAACAATGATATATCATAAGTATAACAACCCCACAACCTTATGCCCCCCAAGGCATTCATGCCTTATTTCCCTCCTTATGACCCCCAAATGCATAAACGAGCCATGCAGCAAGGGTCACATAAAAATCCCTTGAGATCACTCTCATAACGAGAGCCTCTCACTCGAGGGATGTCAAACTTCTACCACCCACAAGACCATCCTCTCTCCCAAGAGTAGGAGGTCTTGGTTACTCCCAAAACACAGAATGCATATAAGAAATAAAGACATAACGAGTAATAATTTTCACCAAGAAAAATGCAAGAACTAGCCTTTTCTTACAAGCAAATCTTTTCAAAATAACATGCAACATGAAAACAATACAAAGAGGAGTTGAACCAACCTTGAACTGCCCAAAGGTATGCTAGTCTAGTTGAGGATGAGCTGCCCAATTCCATAATCCTTGTTTCTCTACACTTAACCAAATTCATATACCAAATCTTTCTTTTTCAAAATTGCCTTGTCTCCAAAAATGGAGAGTGGGTGATTACCGCAAAATCTCTCATTCTTGCCTAAGAAGACCTCAGTGAGAGTTCTTATAGGTTTCTAAAGTTGAAAAAGGAAAAATCCAAAAAAAATCAAAAAGGGATCTCTCATCAAAAAGGAAAGTTAACTAACCTAGATGATGCCTTCTAAATTCCATTTTCGCACATCTTAAGAAATCCACTTTTTAGGGTGACTAAACAGCCACATGGGAGTTGTCACATGCCTAAAATTACTCCTAACCCTTAGGTATACCTTATGGGCTTTAGGAAACACCTTTAAACTACCCCTAGGAGTCCATTTGACCCCTTTTAAACCCATCTGAAGTTAACTTTCGGGTCAACCTAAGTTGACTACCCCAAAGATTCTCTACCAAAGGAAAATATAGAACCACATTAAATTATTTTAAAAAGCTCTGGTTAAAACAACTCCCTCCAAGAGACAATTCAAAAATCAAGACATAAATCAACACATGTGTGAAGTGACACAATAAAAATACTTTTACAAAATTACACATGAAATTTTGTCTCTTGTTGGATTTACACAATTTAATAAATTCAATTTAACTCACATGCCACATTCACTTTCACAAATAAAATACGATACAAACGGGGTGTTGTCTCTCCAAATAGACAAACCCTGGTTTTTCGAACGTACATAGGTCTAGGTTTGGTTCTCCATAATGTTTCCATGGTCACATGGATAATTTTCTAGCGCATCTCAATTACACATTAGTAATTCCAAATAACCTCATATAATACAAAACACATGAATAAGAATACACATCAAACACTCTGCATACAATATACATTTAAACAAATCAATACATCTTACATCCAAATGAATCCACATAAGCAATTATCATAATCCTCATAATTTTAATCCATACATAAAACATTCATCCTATTTCGATCATCATAGTGAAGTCCTACAAATCCAATAATGACATATATCATCTCAAATTTATCCTATTCTGGAATCATATATCATTCTATATCATAACGCATATAAATAAAGCATCAACATACATCAATGTTATCCAAATCATGGAATCTTATAAATTCTAAATCCATAATGCATAAAAAATGTACACCTCAAGGTGAAATGATTCCGTAACCTAGTTCAATTACTTTTCTTACCAATCTATCTGTCTAACATAGCCCATCCTACTGAATTATAGCATTTATTAGTAGGGTCAAATATGGTCAACTAAGTTAATCAAAGCATGGCTGGGGGAGGGCCTTACAGATGAATCCCTTGAGGAACCTGAGGAAACCTGTAGTGAGGAAGTTGAAGATGAACCGGGTGTAGCCTTCTGGGAATCGGTTAAGAAAGAAACAAGTAAAGATCTCAGTGTTCCTATTGGCATTATGGATGTGTTGCATTGGTTTTGTCATTGATGTCAATACCTATCAACACTTGTGAACACTTATCAACACTGAAGATCTTTGGTTATGTTCACTGACATGTTCAGTGACTTATGCATAGTCACTGATATTTGGTTCACCGATAGGTTATATTGTTCATCGACACTAAGGATGATCTGTTATCATCTAAATATTACTTGGTTATGTCAAAGACATTGTTTGGACACTTGGTTTTGGTGATTTGGTTATTGGTCTAATCGAGTTTGTATATTTGTTGTTACCGACAAATTGGTCTAGGTTATGGACCGACAAGCTTTATCTATTCCAGATCAGCATGACACATTATGGAGATGTCTTATTCATTGGTTATTATTGTAAATTCATTGAGACCACATGATGCATCACATTTATTCATTTGTAATTTATTTAATTGTAATATTCTTAGTAAGTCGACCTACACATTTGGTCTTAGGTTTTGGTATATATGTAAGATCTCATTTGTGAGATTAATATAAGGATTGTAATAAGGTATAACAAGGTTGTGATATTCGGTATATGCAAATATAAGTAGAGCTATACATGCAAACATCATTTGAAGATTCAAGGAAGGCATGAAGAAGACAATCAGAGCTTAACCGGTACTGAATCCAGCATATGAAGATGCTATCTTGAGCAGTATATTATCATTGGATTTAACCATCCAATTGTAGTCAGTGTGACTCCCATTTTGTGATTGAGCAGCGAGCTCTATGCAGTTGGCCTTTCTGCATGTGTAGACCCTATTTGTACACACATACTATCTGCACTAGTATCATCTAATTGTGGGTAAGGTTTCCTACCATGGTTTCCATGTACAAGTATATGTGTTATGTGTTTTGGATGTTATTTGCCTTTTTTTTTCATGCATTAAACTTTACCAGTACTGTTATTAATTGTTAAATTGTCAACCAGCATTAAGTTTGGTTTATCGATATTATGCATTAAGTTTGGTTAAGTTATACTTGGGTTGAAATTAATAGACAATTGATTCACCCCCCCTCTCAATTGCCTTTAGGTCCTAACAATTGGTATCAGAGCTAAGTCCTCTTTTTGCAGAAGTTTAATAGCTTGAGGAGATTCTATGACAACTAACTATTTCAGGAAGGACAGTCTGAAGCTTGATGGAACTAAATATGGTATATGGAAGATCAGAATGGAGACACATCTGAATTGCATTGGAAAAGATATATGGGATGTTACAAAGAATGGATATGTTAGTCCTACACAGAGTCAACCTAATCCACCTACCTTGGCTAAAGATTAGGAGAATGATTGCAAAGCAAGAGAAGCACTTTTCAGCGCATTGTTAGACCGATCTACTACTAAAGCTATTTGGGATAAATTATAGACATTGAATGAAGGTGATACCACTGTCAAAATTGCAAAACTAGAATGCTATCGGGTTAGGTATGAAAATCTGAAAATGGAAGAAGATGAAAGGATTTTTGCTTTTATGGAAAGAGTAAATGAAATTGTTTTGGGTATACAATGTTGTGGAAGATCCTTAAGTGAAGATGAGATTGTTTCTAAAGTTTTAAGAGCATTGCCATCGACATACAAAATGAAAGTAACTGCTATTAATAAATTGAGAACAATGCCTAATACATCAGTATCTAGAGATACTTTGGTTGGAAAACTTTCAGTTTTTGAACTTGAGGAATTTGGTCCTTGCTATAGTTAAGATAGATTTAGCTTTCAAAGCATCATCATCCTCTGTAGCATCATCATCATCATCTGAGAGATCTGATTGGAAAGCACTCTATGCTAAAGAACTTGAAGATATTAGAAGGGAGAATGAAGAACTTGAAGAGCTTGAAGCACTATTTGCAATAAAAATGCCTAAAGGTCCAGTTGGAAGTAAGTATGAGGGTAAAGCACCATTTAAATGTTTTAACTACAATAAAATTGGTCATATGGCATCTAGGTGTCCTGATAGACATGCAAGATTAAAGAAGAAGCTAAAAGAACATATAAGCCTAACCCTGAATATCAGAGATACGGATTTAAGAAGAATAGAGACATATCATGTTACTATGCTGATGAAGGAGTTACTGATGATTCTGATGAGGAAATGACAGACAATGGATGGGCTTTTGTTGCAATAATAGAAGATCAACCGACACCTATTATACAACTAGTAGAGCAGGCCCTGGTAGTTAAAATTGAAGAAAATGATGAATGGATTATAGATTCCAGATGTTCACATCATATGACTGGTGATAAAAGTAAATTCTTAACTTTTCAGGAATATAATGGAGGTCTAGAAAGATTTGGGGATGATAAAGCTTGTTTGATCAGAGGAAAAGGCACTATATCTTTTGATGGTAAGAACAATACTGTCAACATTTATTATGTTGAAGTTTTGAAGCATAATCTTTTGAGTGTTGGTCAATTAGTTGAAAAAGGATTTCAGTTACAATTCAAGAATGGTAAATGTAAAATCATGAATAGAACTGGTTTGGAAATTTCAATCGGTAATCAGACTAGAGGTAATATCTTTCATTTGAATAACAATGAGAAGACATGATTTATTGCACATATTCATGAAAGTTGGTTATGGCATAAGAGACTTTGTCATGTAAATTTTGATTGCATTGTGAAAATTAGTACAACTAAGGTAGTAAGGGATTTACCTAGGATTGTAAAACCTCACAATTTGATATGTAAGGAATGTCAATTTGGAAAGCAAGTTAGAGAAAATTTTAAGAGTATTCCAGAAAAATCCAATAATGTTCTTGATGTAATTCATACTGATTTATGTGGTCCGGCAAGAACTAGAAGTTTACAAGGAGATAGATATTTTATGCTAATCATTGATGATTATTCTAGAATGTGTTGAGTTACTTTTCTCAAGGAGAAATCAGAAGCTTTTGGAAAATTCAAATTATTCAAGGTAATGGTAGAGAATGAAACCGGTAAGAAAATGAAGGAGGTGAATTCACATCTAAGGAATTTAATACATTCTGTGAAGTGAATGGAATCAGAAGACAACTATCAACACCTCAGACACCCCAGTAGAATGGAGTTGTGGAAAGGAAGAACAAAACTATTCTGGATGCAACTAGAAGCATGATATCAGAAGAAAGCCTACCTCATGTGTATTGGAGAGAAGCAATAAATACAATGGTTTACACATTCAACAGAGTTCACATCAAAGGTGAAACTGGTAAGACCCCTCATGAACTATGGTTTGGTAATACTCCTACTCTTAAATATTTCAGAATATTTGGAAACAAATGTTATATTAGGAGAGATGATTATATTGGAAAATTTGATCCTAAAATTGATGAAGGAATATTTCTTGGTTATTCATCTAAGAGCAAGGCATATAGATGTTTTAATAGGCAGAAAATCATTGAGAGTGCAAATGTGAAGATTAATGAACAGTTTAGAGGTAATTCAAGGTCCATAGACTCTGAACCGGCAATTGAGATAATCACAAATGAACCTACACTAAGTGCACTGGTACAGAATGTTGATCCAGTCACACCGGCATCATCTGAGAATTCTACAATGGCTGAAGAACAACAATAAGTAAATACACCCAGGTATGTAAGATTGAATCACTCTAAAAGTTAGATAATTGGGAATAAGTATCAAGGTGTAATGACTAGAGGAAGACTGGCAAATGAAGAGGTATGTCTAATTTCTCAAATTGAACTAGCAACTATTAATGAGGCATGTGAAGATAAACATTGGATTAAGACTATGGAAGATAAATTGGAACAAATTGAAAAGAATAACACATGGACATTGGTTCCCTAGCCTAAAAACAAAAATGTAATTGGAACTAAATGGGTATTTAGAAATAAAATTAATGAAGATGGTAAGGTAATCAGAAACAAAGCAAGATTAGTGTATAAGGGATATTCACAGAAAGAGGGGATTGATTACAATGAAACCTTTGCATCGGTAGCTAGAATTGAGGCAGTCAGATTATTTCTAGCATTTGCAACAATCAAGAACTATAAAGTATATCAAATGGATGTTAAATGTGCATTTCTGAATGGTGATCTTGAAGAGGAAGTTTACATTGAACAACCTGATGGATTTTCTTTGACAGATGAAAAATATATGGTTTGCAGGTTAAGGAAAGATTTATATGGATTAAAGCAAGCTCCTAGAGCTTGGTATGCTAGATTGGACAAATATCTTTTGAAGCTTGGTTACAGTAAAGGTAATGCTAACAACAACTTATATTACAAAGTGACTAATGATGACATATTGGTTATTAAATTTTTTGTTGATGATATAATTTTTGGAGGAGAAGATGGATTGTGTAAAGACTTTTCTAATAAGATGTAGAAAGAATTTGAAATGTCTATGATTGGGGAGATAAAATTATTTTTAGGATTGCAGATTTCACAGACTGATAAAGGTATATTCATAAATCAATCAAAGTACTTAAAAGAACTACTAAAGAAATTTGGTATAGAAAACTCTAAACCAGTAAGTACTCCTATGACTACATCTGATAAACTATCATTGAAGGATGAATCAACACCTGTTAATTTGACAAGATATAAGTCTATGGTTGGAGGTTTATTGTATTTGACACAAACAGGACCTGATATTATGAATGCAGTATGTATTGTTTCAATATTTCAGAGTAATTCTAAGGAAAATCATGAATCAACAGTGAAAAGGATTTTCTGGTATCTACAAGGCACAACAAATCTTGGTTTATGGTATCCTAAAGATGAAAATTTTGATTTATGTGCATACACGGATGCAAATTGGGCAGGAAATGTAGATGATAGAAAGAGCACCACCGGCAGAGCATTCTTTCTTGGTAGTAGATTGATTTCATGGTTGAGAAAGAAACAGAGTTGTACATCATTATCAATAGCAGAATTATAATATGTTGTAGCAACAACTAATTGTACTCAGGTATTATGGATTAAGAAAATGTTGAAGGACATAAAGGTAAAATGTAAAGAACCTATAATCATTTACTGTGATAATATGGCAGCAATTGATATATCAAAGAATCTGGTATTTCACTCTAAAACTAAACATGTTTCTATCAAATTCAATTTTCTAAAAGAGAATGTTGAAGCAAAAGAAGTGAAATTGGTTTATGTGAATACTAAAGAGCAGATTGCAGATATCTTTACTAAGCCTTTGCCTAAGGAAACTTTTCAATATCTCAAAGAGAAGCTTGGGGTAATACCCTCACTAGTAGAAACTTAGATAGTTGGAGCATGGCATCAAACTAACAGGAATTAACAGAGAAATCTTTTTCTGGCTTTGATGAAGGAGAGCTACTTCTTAGGGGGAGTAGTTGGTTATAAAAATTGGTATTTGTAATTAGTTCTATGAACTAGTTGTATCTGGTTTTGTATTGCTTTGGCATTTAATGTCAAAGGGGAAGAGATATCTATGGAAAAACACATTATCTTTTGGGAAGAGATTATTCCTAGTGCGAGAAATATTATGTATTTTGATTTCTGGTAATTCATCTCTTTTGGGAGATTGTTGGATTTTGGTTTTTGGCATTTTTGCTTTGGCACTTAGATGGTTTTTCCATATTGTGTTGCCATCAATGCCAAAGGGGGAGATTGTTGGTATTATGGATGTGTTGCATTGGTTTTTTCATTGATGTCAACACCTATCAACACTTGTGAACACTTATCAGCACTGAAGATCTTTGGTTATGTTCACTGGCATGTTCAGTGACTTATGCACAGTCACCAGTATCTAGTTCATCGACAAGTTATATTGTTCACCGACACTCAGGATGATCTGTTATCATCTGAAGATTACTTGGTTATGTCGAAGAAATTGTTTGGACACTTGGTTTTGGTGATTTGGTTATTGGTCTAATCGAGTTTGCATATTTGCTGTTACTAGAAAATTGGTCTAGGTTATGGACCGGCAATCATTATCTATTCTAGATCAACATGACACATTATGGAGATGTCTTATTGATTGGTTATTATTGTAAATGCATTGAGCCAACATGATGCATCACATATTGATTCATTTCTAATTGATTTAATTGTAATATTCTTATTAAGTCGACCTACACACTTAGTCTTAGGTTTTGGTATATATGTAAGATCTCATTTGTGAGATTAATATAATAATTTTAATAAGGTATAACAAGGTTGTGATATTTGGTATATGCAAATATAAGTAGAGCTATACACACAGACATCATTTGAAGATTTAAGGAAGGTATGAAGAAGACAATCATAGCTTAACCGGTACTGAATCCATCATATGAAGATGCTATCTTGAGCAGTACATTATCATTGGATTTAACCATCCAATTGTATTCAATGTGACTCCCATTTTGTGATTGAGCAGTGAGCTCTAGGCAGTTGGCATTTCTACATGTGTAGACCCCATTTGTACACACATATTATCTGTAGTAGTATCATCTGATTGTGGGTAAGGTTTCCCACTGTGGTTTTCCCCTTACAGGGTTTCCACGTACAAATATCTATGTTATGTGTTGTGGATGTTATTTTTCTTTCTGTTTCATGCATTAAACTTTACCGGTACTATTATTAACTATTAAACTATCAACCAACATTAAGTTTGGTTTATCGGTATTATGGGTTAAGTTTGGTTAAGTTATATTTGGGTTGAAATTAATAGACAACTGATTCACCCCCCCTCTCTGTTACCTTTGGTTCCTAACAGTTCATGTACCAATAGAAGCTATAGTAGGTGAAGAAGAATAAGTAAGTGAAGAAGAAGAAGTAAGTGAATAAGAAGAGGAAAAGCAAGCAGAACTAGCTAGAGTCATTCCTAGATATGTGAAACTACATCATGATTTGAAGCAGATCATAGGAGATAAAGATGTAGGGATACTCACAAGAAGAAAGGTGAAAGAAAACTCTTGCATGATTTCTGAATTGGAGCCCAAGACTTTCAGAGAAGCACTTACAGATGAAGACTGGATTAAGGCAATGGAAGAGGAGCTAGACCAGATAGAAAAGAATGCAACATGGTCCTTGGTACCTAGACCAAAACATAAGAATGTCATAGGTACCAAATGGGTTTTCAGGAATAAGCTAAATGAAGAAGGCATAGTTGTAAGAAATAAGACAAGACATGTATGCAAGGGACACACTCAGGAAGAGGGAGAAGACTACGGAGAAACCTTTGCTCCTGTGGCTAGACTGGAAGGTGTCTGAATGCTACTTGCATTTGTAGCATTCAAGGGATTTAAGGTATACCAGATGGATGTGAAGTCTGTGTTCTTAAATGGAATCCTAGAAGAGGAAGTGTATATTGAGCAACCAGATGGGTTTGCCTTATCAGAAGATAGTAACATGGTGTGTAGATTACATAAAGCCCTGTATGGATTGAAACAAGCACTAGGGCATGGTATGAATGGTTACACTCTCATCTTGTGAAAATAGGATTTCAGAGAACAAGTGAGGATAGTGTAAAGCGGAAAATCATGATCGAACCCTAGTTGCTCTCCCCTCTTCCAACTCCAAGGACAGAGAAGGGAGGTTCACTCTAGGGTTGATGGTTTTCACTTAGGAGGGACTTTACATTCAAAAGAGGGGTTGAAACCCACAAGATCCAATCCCACACAATGCAAGATTGGATGCTAAATGAGTTTCAAGGGTTAAGAAAGCAAGGCTACCCTCTTTTGTAAAGAATGTTGATAGAAGAATTAAGCTAGGAATTCATAGAAAGTGAGAAAGATTCGATTATAAACTGAGATAGGGATATAGGATGAAGCTGCGGACCTGGAATTAGCAGTAAAATGTCGATACAGCGCTGTCCTGCAAATTTGAGCAAAAGTTGCCGAGACGATGGTGCCCGAGCGCCACAGTCCTCCAAAAAATCCGCGAAACGAAGGGGGATCTGTTCGTCTCTGCACAAGGATTCTAGATCTTCAATTTCAGCCGCGTACCTGCAACCTACACACAGAAAAGCGAAGACGATTGGGGGGTTAGGGATTAGAGGTTTGCCTTTAGGTCAAACCCCGGTTTTGGAATTAACCAAGAAATGAGAAATGCTGTAAATGTAATGTAAAACAAGTACTAATACCTTGTTGTAAGGATGTTTGTATCCTTATGTGCGAAGGTATAGATGTTGTTGTTTGTTGTATGTTGTATGTTGTAGCATGTAATGTGTTGTAAGTGATCTCCTCTTCAATGGTTGAATCCTTGTCTTGAATGCAACACTTAGCCTTGAATGGAGACTTAGAAGAAATGCTTGAATGCTTGAATGCTTGAGTATAGTTTCGATGCCTTTTCCATCATGTCAAATGAAAGAGGAAAATGTAGTTTATATACTTGTCAATTAGGGCTGATAGATTGATTTTCCCGAGCTTAGGCCAACCAGGAAATGATAATTTCCAATTTGCAAACAAAAGGACCCGAAGCCCCATAGGAGACCGGGCCCAAAATAGGGCCAGGGACCAGGGCGCTGGGCGCCCTGGTCCCACCTCCCGGGACAGCAGGGTGCAAAGGAGGTTCAGGCCAGGGTGCAAGAAAATGCAGTTTTCTGTGTCATGAGCAAGTTTCGGGGTCTCCATTCAGGTTGCGTGTTGCGTCGCAATCGTGAAGACCGAAATGCAGTCGAAATTGCAAGTGTCGCAATTTTAGGATGCTACATTTAGCCCCCACTTTAGCGGGAGTATAAGCGTACGCTCATACTTCTGGTAAAGTACAAGGAAACAACATTGAAAAACTTTCACCACGTCAAGGAGGCAAGATACACCAAGCCCTCAGTGGACTAAGGATCTTACGACTTCGATTGACAAAGTAAAAGGGAAGGTCACGAGGGAGAACCATGACTGTCAGTAGTAAGGTTCCCTCACTATGAGTCATGCAAGAAAGATATCAAAAAATTTCAAGGCAAAGCTAAATTTGTCAAGAAATTTTCAAGTATCTTGAAAAGATATGAACGGGATGTATGCCCCCCTACGTTAAAGCGATCGCACACGCCTCACCGGGGGTGATTGCTTTAAGGTAATGATACATATAAGAATGAGAAAGGAGCACGTTATCGCAAGGATTTAGCCCCCAAGTGTGAGATAAGCCCAAGGATAATAGACACAAAACACAAAGCACAAGGTGAATTCGCTTTCCTTAGGGTCAGTATGCTGTATGATAATTCATGTATATCATATGTATGTATGCATAATTGTTTTTCATTCCCCAATCAAGGAAGGTCACCTAGAAGAAGGGAACACATGTGTCTTTTGAGTCAACATGAGAGAGACCAAAAGAGGTCGCAATGCTTTGCATCGTCCTCAAGTAGACAACACTAAGGACAACAAATAGAAGAATGAGAATAACACATAGAAGAAATAACACAAGAGAGGAGGAGAGAATCTGCTATGCTAATGTAACTAGTCTAGCATGTCATCTACCCCCCGATCTTGCTGATCAATGTTTCGGGAAGGTAGGGAACACGCTAGAGGAGGAACATCCAACACAGCAGATGGAGCTATCACAAGATCCAAACAATGGCTATGTTCATATCCCACGCCACGATGTTCTTGTCTAGGAGCTAGGATAAGTGCTTTAGAAAATTCATTAGATAAATGGTTATCAATATCAACAAGTTCATATTCACTATCAGAATGAATAGGAGTAATATTTTCATCATGAATAACATTTTCATCTATATCATCATCAAGATTTATAAAAATAGGATCTTTAACTCGCACAGGATCAAGACCATCATACATCTTATGTTTAGGAGATTTCAGCTCAATCGTCAGCTGAGGAGAAAATGGAATAATGCTTGTTGAAGGTGTTTTTGGAGATTGCAAAGTTTGAGAAGCAGCTGCCTGAGCTCTAAGATGATGCTTTCATCGGCGTTCACATGCAGAATGATTTTGTCTAGTCTTAGTAGGAAGTGGAGAAGATTGAGGAGGAGGAATGTTCTCATCCTTATCACTTGGGTGTTTAGGTTGTGGTCTCTTAGGTTGAACAATAGGAGAAGAGGAAGGTCTCTTCTCTCCATAAGAGGAAGGAGGAGGAACTGCTCCATATAAGGGAGGAATATTTGGCTTAGGAAGGAGACCAAGTCCATCATGACGAGGAGGTATAGGTCTACTTTTAGGAAGTTTATTAGATATAGGCATAGTCACATCCATAGGGATGGGTTGGGAATCTTCTTGAGGAAAGACATTAGTTTTATCTTTCAAAGGAAGAACTTCCTTCTCAAGAATGATAGGAATGTCAAGTTTGGGTGTTCTAGGTTCACTTAGAGATAGGATCATATCTGTTTTCCACTTTTGATAAGATTTGAAAAGATGATCACTTCGCGGAGGAAGAGATTGGAATTGTTTAGGCCAAAAATAATCAATAGGAATGCTAGAAGTTCTTTCAGCTGGTTTAAAGAGACTATGATTGACAGTAACAACTTCACCATTATGGGGAAATTTCAAACACTTGTGAATAGGAGAAGCAATAGCTTTCATGGAAGATAGCCAAGGATAGCCAAGCTTCACACGAAATTGTTCGGATGATGGAATAATAGCAAAGTCTACATCAAGGGATTTGTTATGGACCTCAATAGGTAATATAATAGAACCAATTGTAGGAGAAGAAAATGCATCAAATAGTTTCACAACCACATTTTTTTTGTCATAGATCACTTGATTCAATTGCAAAGTAAAAAGAAATTCTTCAGTAATAATATTAACCATGCACGAAGGATCAATAAGCACTCCACAGCAAGGTGTATTCTTGACTTTTGCTACTATGTATAAAGGACCATCAGGTGCTCTAATGGTTTCACTAGAATCAAATGTGATGGAAGGTTCTTTAGGGTTTTCTTGCTGCTCTACAAAGTTAATCACATTCGGAGTCATAGACACAAGATCATCAAGTGAGACAGAGGAATCAGTAGTATCAATTGCATTAGAGGTATGAGAAGGCAATGGATCAGTGAAAATCTAAAGATTTTGGTTAGGAGGAGCTACAGATTTGTTGCCTTTATCATTCACTCTAGAAACAGAGATAGTATTATTATCAATTAAATCTTGAATTTTACCCTTTAAAGAAAAACATTTTTCAGTATCATGCCCAGGTTGACGATGAAATTGACAAAAAGATTTGTTATCAAAATAGGGTGAATTAATCTTTGCAGGATCAATTTGCCTTATAGGAGGAAAAGTAAGCACATTTTGTTCCAATAACTTATTCATAATACTATGCAATGATTCATTCAAAGGAGTAAACTTTCTTTCTTTCTTGAAAAACTTAGAAATAGGAGACACACCTGATGCTGCATTCACATTGTTGTTGATGATGTTTTCATTGAATTTAATGGACTCTCTATTTGGTTTAAACTTCCCAAATGGTTGTTGACTACTATCACCCTTATCACTCGGAGCCATAGGATGTGATTGTTCCATTTGACTCACAGTCAGTTGATAATTGTGAAGAGTTGCACACAACTGTTGGAAAGAAGTAAACTCAGAAAACAGGAGTTTGTCTCGAATATCTTTTTGTAAATTAGAAATAAAGATTCTTTGAATATCATTGTCAGGCACTGGAAAAGAAATTTGAGCATACAAATGCTTATATCTACCAATGAAATCAGTCACTTTTTCTTTAACACCTTGTTTACAATGCATTAAATCAATCAAAGTAACTTTAGGACTTATATTGTTTTGAAATTGTTGAATGAAAGCATTTGCAAGTTGTTCGAAAGAAGTAATAGAATAGGAAGGCAACAAGCAATACCATTGTAGGGCTTTGTCTCTTAATGTTCTAGTAAACACTTTTGCAAGCAACCTTTGGTCATAAGCAAAATCAGTACATATTGTTTGAAAGGTCTTAACATGTGTTAGAGGATCACCCTTACCATTATAAAGCTCCAAATGCAGAATTTCAACATGTTTAGGGGGAATAGCTCGAACAATGTCAAAAGAGAGTGGGCTCGCAACGTCAAACGTGGGCACACTAAACTTAGATTGATTCATAGAGGCAATTTGTTGCTGTAAAGAAGAGACAGTTTGTGCAAGATTGTTAATGGTCGCTTCAGTCGAAGAGTTCATATTAGACATGTTAGATTGTGATGGAAGTGTTATGTTATTGAAAGAAGGTAGAGAGTAAGGTGGTGGGACACTATGATAGTTAGTCATAGGAGATGATTGGACAGGAGGAACACTACAAGGAGGAATGGAAGGGTTAAATGAATTGCCCCCTTGTGTCATGTTCATTTGTGGAGATGTAATAGGAACACTCATTGAAGGAATGAATGAAGAAGTCGGATTAAATGAAGGAAGAGGATTGATTGAAGAAGAGGGATTGCCCCCATGACTAGTGATCACAGGCGGAATGTCTTGTATAGAAGTAGCCATTATGTTTGATGTAAAGGTAGGTATGCTAGCCATAGGAGTTGTCAGAGGAATATAATTATTAACTTGTGTAGGAGGTTGTGTATAACCTAAAGTTTCAGCACAACTCTTCATAGGCATCACATTCGAATCCACAATGTGTGCAATACCACGCAAAATATCAATTCCATTCTTATCACTTTGAAGCATATGTTTTAGACCCTCAATTAAAGGAAGAGCTTGACTATTGGGATACTCATGAGACATCCATTGTCGAAAATCGTCAAATTGGTTATCCAATTTTGAAAGTTGTTCTACAGAAACCTCATAGAGAGCTTCTTCATCATTAAGAGGATTAGAGGAATTACCCATTTCCTCGTTAAAAAGACCATTCAAATTAGGTTCCATCTCCTTAGTAATTAAACCTTGGAAAGACTTAATTCTAAGGCTTCATCTAATGGGAATAGTGTAAGTAGGGCTTATTGTTGTAAAACTCATGCACTAAAGAAAGAGAGAGGATTTTGAATTTTAGAGGTAGCAAATTTCAGTAAAACCAGCCAATCTTCTAGATTTAAGCTATTAAATACAATCAGGACAATCTCCTGAAATTTCGGAAAAAATGTCTGGGACCGTGGCGCTCGGGGTGCACACGGTCCTCGCAATTTTTTTCGAAATTCGCAGGGATGAAAGTTATGATGATTTTACAGCTAACCTAAAAAAATTGAGTGATTTTACGATCTGTAGATAGGCCAAATTAAAGTTGCAATCTGAAAATTGAACCCTACCAAGATTGTCGAAAAATGCAAAATTTGAATTTTGAAAAAGAGAGGGAAACTGAAATTTTGAATTTTATGATTTTAGAGGGAATACCAAAAGCAATGCAAGTTTTGAAATTTGACAGTTGACTCAATTTCACGCAAAATTCAATTTTGAAAGCGGAAATCAAAGTTGTTGTAATTAAGCACTTAATTTCAAAAGTCACAAATTGCAAAAATTTGAATAAATCACTGAAATTTCGAATGAATGATAACACACTTTTCAGATTTAGGACTGTAAGAAACACAATTTTGACACAAATTTCAATTTCAACAATTTTTGAATGATTAGAAGCCTCAATCAAAGCAATCGTTAGACCAACTTTGACTGTAATTTTGAAGGTGTTATAATCAATAAAATCAGCCAAAATTCTGGATTTTAGCAGAAAAATACAGTAAGATCTCGCTCCCGAAATTTTGGAAAAAATGTCGGGGACGATGGCGCTCGGAGTGCACACGGTCCTCGCAACTTTTTTCCAAATTTTCAGGGATGAAAGATATTGTGATTTTATTGCGGAATCCAAAGTTACAGCTGATTTGGAAATGTTTTGATCAGTGAAATTGTCGGACAAAGGTTGAATCAAGAGGGTTTCAAAAATTAGGGTTTTGACACTTAACCACTTAATTTTCAAAATTAAAGCACAAATATGAATTGATAAATAGAAGGGCAGATCTGAAACAAGCATCAACAATTAAACATTTCACAAGTTTAATTACTTAAAAAGAAAATTTAGGGTTTTTATGCAATTAACCTCTAAAATTTTGCAAAAGATCAAACATGGAAATGTAATCAAGGAATCCAATTTTCAGATCTAACTATGAATAATCAGAAAGGATGTTCACGTTGGGTTCACCAAAATGTAAAGCGGAAAATCGCGATCGAACCCTAGTTGCTCTCCCCTCTTCCAACTCCAAGGAGAGAGAAGGGAGGTTCACTCTACGGTTGATGGTTTTCACTTAGGAGGGACTTTACATTCCAAAGAGGGGTTGAAACCCACAAGATCCAATCCCACACAATGCAAGATTGGATGCTAAATGAGTTTCAAGGGTTAAGAAAGCAAGGCTACCCTCTTTTGTAAAGAATGTTGATAGAAGAATTAAGCTAGGAATGCATAGAAAGTGAGAAATATTCGCTTATAAACTGAGATAGGGATATAGGATGAAGCTGTGGACCTGGAATTAGCAGTAAAATGTCGATACGGTGCTGTCCTACAAATTTGAGCAAAAGTTGCTGGGACGATGGCACCCGAGCGCCACGGTCCTCTGAAAAATCCGCGAAACGAAGGGGGATCTGTTCGTCTTTGCACAAGGATTCCAGATCTTCAATTTCAGCCGCGTACCTGCAACCTACACACAGAAAAGCGAAGACGATTGGGGGGTTAGGGATTAGAGGTTTGCCTTTAGGTCAAACCCCGGTTTTGGAATTAACCAAGAAATGAGAAATGCTGTAAATGTAATGTAAAACAAGTACTAATACCTTGTTGTAAGGATGTTTGTATCCTTATGTGCGAAGGTATAGATGTTGTTGTTTGTTGTATGTTGTATGTTGTAGCATGTAATGTGTTGTAAGTGATCTCCTCTTCAATGGTTGAATCCTTGTCTTGAATGCAACACTTAGCCTTGAATGGAGACTTAGAAGAAATGCTTGAATGCTTGAATGCTTGAGTATAGTTTCGATGCCTTTTCCATCATGTCAAATGAAAGAGGAAAATGTAGTTTATATACTTGTCAATTAGGGCTGATAGATTGATTTTCCCGAGCTTAGGCCGACCAGGAAATGATAATTTCCAATTTGCAAACAAAAGGACCCGAAGCCCCATAGGAGATCGGGCCCAAAATAGGGCCAGGGACCAGGGCGCTGGGCGCCATGGTCCTGGGGAACCAGGGCGCTGGGCGCCATGGTCCTGGGGGACCAGGGCACTGGGCACCCTGGTCCTGAAGGACCAGGGCGCTGGGCGCTCTGGTCCCACCTCCCGGGATAGCAGGGTGCAAAGGAGGTTCAGGCCAGGGTGCAAGAAAATGCAGTTTTCAGTGTCATGAGCAAGTTTCGGGGTCTCCATTCAGGTTGCGTGTTGCGTCGCCATCGTGAAGACCGAAATGCAGTCGAAATTGCAAGTGTCACAATTTTAGGATGCTACAGATAGCAACATCTACATGAAATCTGAAGGTGATTAGATTTTGATCTATGAAGTATTTGTAGATGACATAATCTTTAAAGGAGATGATGAAATGAGTCATGCTTTTGTAGATGAAATGAATAAAGAGTTTGAGATGTTTCTGATTGGAGAGATAAAGTTCTTCATTGGTTTATAGATTCAATAAATGAAAGAGGGTATCTCATTACCCAGTCCAAGTATGTCAAAGAGGTATTGAAGACCTTTGGCATGGAGGAGAGCAAACCGGTTGGCACATCGATGGTGACCAGCTGTAAACTGACTAAGGAAGATGATTCAGCATTAGTGAATGAGGAGTATCGGTCAATGATTGGTAAGCTGCACTATGTGGTGCACAGTAGACCAGATATTGCTCATGCAGTGGGCATTGTAGCTCATTTTTAGAGAAGTCTGAGAGAATCCCACTTGGTAGTAGTCAAGAGGATTCTTAGATACTTGAAAGGGACTGTTGACTATGGATTGTGGTATCCATACAATGGTGATTTTAATCTCAAGGTATTACTGATGCAGATTGGGGAGGTAATGTGGATGACCGAAAAAGCACAACTAGTGGAGTGTTCTTTCTTGGTGAAAGACTAGTCTCATGGACATGTAAGAAGCAGAGCTATACTTCTCAATCTACAGCTGAAGCAGAGTATGTGGTAGCATTTATGAACTGCACTCAGGCAATTTGGATGAAACATGTATTGGATGGTTTCAAAGTACCTATATCTGAACTAGTGAGTATATTTTGTGACAATACTAGTGCAATCAATATTTCCAAAAATCCAGTATTGCATGCTAGAACTAAGCACATTAAGCTCAAGTATCATTTCTTGAGAGAGAAGGTTCAAAATAGAGAGGTTGTATTACAACATGTTTCCAGTAAGGAGAAGCTAGTAGACATATTCACTAAGCCCTTACCAAAGACTACATTTACCTATTTGAGAGGTGAATTAGGGGTTTTGCCCCTTCATGAAGTAAACTAAAGATGTGTGCTCCACAACAGTCAGGTATTACAATGACAAATCTTTCAGGATTGATGTATTGAAGAATGCTACTTCATAGGGGGAGCAACATAACGGAGTATGGGAGCTTGTGCCTCCACTTTGGCATTGTTTTCAAAAGCAGAGAAGATATATAATAAGGAGAGAAGATATGAGATAGGGGAGAAGATATCTGTTGTATGATATTTGATGAAGATATTTTAGTTGCACTGGTCTATGATGTTTCTTGTTGCAATGCTACACTAAGTAAGTATTGCCATCAATGCCAAAGGGGGAGATTGTTGGCATTTGATGAACCGATATGTTGGCACATGACGATATGATAATAATGTATGTTGTCATTAATGCCAATTAGTATAGGTCAACTGGTATGAAGATTGGAAGTAGTTGTTATTGATGATCAAGTTGAAGAACCGGTATGAAGAGATGTAGTGAACCAATGTCAGGGTCTCACTAAGTGTGACTACCAGTTGGTAGTCTCAGCTCTAGGGTTTCCGGTTTGGAAATATAGCTTGTGCAATGCAACCAATGATATTCTCTGATGAGTTAGATAAGAAATGAGGATGAGATCGACATGCCACATTAGTTCTATGCATGTTAATGATTTCCTTGAGGATCTTGCATGTGAAGATCAACTGCATTAAATGTCTACCTCAAGATTGAACATTCTTCTTAGCAGTATCGAAAGAAAGCATGATGGGTCACTGATTTCTATGTGTGGTGAAGAATAGATGATGCAAAATGACTTGTGATCTGTTTGAGATTGTTTCATTCTATGAAAAGTGTTTGGACGGTTAGGATTGGACCGCTTGTAATTGTAAACCTAAATGCTTAGGGTTTATGCTACCGACCTAATTGTTGTCTATAAGGTTGATGATGTTTGTTATTGTAAGTTGTTGGCAAAAGTTGTATATGTATCTGAATGATGAGATACTTGCCAAACTAGTGAGAGAAAACTGCAGAGTGTTATTGTAGAGTAGAGGAACTGAAAAGGATCTACCTTAGCATATAGTATTGTTATCAGATCAAAGTTTTACCTGTTGTCTTCTAACCATTTAAACAGAAGGAAAATCACTTTTCCAGGTAGCTTTAACAGGCTTACTGTAAATTCTCTAAATAGGTGACTCAAGTTCATTGAGTTTTTTAAATCCTCTAGCAAGGTAACCTTTAATAGGGTATATAGCCATCCCTTAACCGGGTGATCTTTAATAGGATCAGTTCCTAGCAGAACCTTATTGTAAAGTCTTTAACTGGACTAGGATCCTAACAGAGTGAGCTTCAAAAGAGTTCAGAACAAGCTTGTGGGTATTCATCCCCATCGTGGTTTTTCCCATTTGGGTTTCCATGTGAAAAATATGTGTGTCATGAGTTTTGCATTTTCATGTGATGATTAAGTATTCTTTATTTAAGTGATTATGCATGTAGAGCTAATGGTTATGGTATTGTTGATATACCACATGCATATGTTTATGGGTGAAGTAGTTATCAAATATTGAATGTATTTGAAGTATTTTGTTTTACCTATTTATGTTGTCTAAAGTCTTACTGTGTTTAACCGGTATTGCCATGGTTAAGTTCAATAATGAAGACATCGGTTAGCATTGTTTTAACTTGATAAGTTGCTGAGAACATTGTTTTAACTTGATAAGTTGCTGAGAACTTTTTGTATGTACTGATTCACCCCCCCCCCTCTTAGTACCATTTAGAGTATTCATTGTTCATCATTATTCATCATTGAACATATGCTATTTTGATTTATCTATATGGATATTGGTACTATCATGATTGATCATGTGATTTGATGATATATGTACTCGATGGATTTTATATGCTCACTATGTGATGGATTATTGATAGATTAGATTTATCATGGTTTTGATGATGATTATAATTATGCTAACCCTACTTCATGATTACATATGATGAGATGTTTATGAGATGTGTTTGACTATTGTTTGACTATCTTCGTGATAGAGATGATTCCACATCACTCATTGCGAGCGTGATGTGTCATCGCGATTCTCTATCACTTGCTTGATTCTATATATGTATATGTATATGTTGTATTCTCATTTTGTGGTTGCAAGATTTTGCAGGTACCAGACATTGATTCTGTTGGCATTTTTGATGTTTATGATGTGATTGTCATTGATGGACACACACGTGCATTGAGATCTCCTTTATATGTATGAGCTTAAGCTCAACCGAAATATGTTGCAACCGGTATGTTGTATTATAGTTGCTAGACTATTGGTGTTTTACAGAATGTGTTTATCGGTCTGAAGCGGCATGTCGACCCCAAGTGGTTCAAGGATCTCAAGTGGTACGAAGGATCAAAGTGGCAGAACACATATTTCCTAGTCTTCATTTTGTCAAACTGGCAATCGGCATTTTGCTTGAACCGGTATTTTGTATGAACCGGTAATACTCTATGATGAGTTACCAACTGGCATTTTGTGATGAGTTACCATCCACTGATTGTTTGATGGTGCCGACACTTTAACGGTGCTTTTTGTGTCATGTTACCAAGTATGTCCAGGTTCATTAAACCTAGGGAATTGGATTGTAAACCTATTGGACCGACATGAAGTAAGATTCCCTTAAAAGGACATCATGTCTAGGGTTTTAGGTTGTTGCTGTTGTTGTTGGTATTGTTGATGTTGTTGCTAGGGTTTAAGGTGGTTGAGGAGTTAGAGAGTATGAATATGTAGAAGACTAAAGTAATGCTAGAATGCATTAGGAACGAGCTATCAAGGATCTAATCAAGCAATCTGTTCTATTTGCTAGATCACTCACTTGTTGATTACTCACATCTTCAACAAGTCTGTAGCCCTTAATCGGGTAAGCCCAAAAGCCTTTTGTAAATCCTCTAACAAGGTGGTTCACATCTGTGGATCTAAAATCCTCTAGCAAGGTAGTCTTTAATCGGACTTATCTCCTAATAGAGATTGAGATTCCTAATAGGATATATTCTGGTAAAGAACATTGTAAGACCTTAACCGGGCTAGTTCCTATTCTGCAGATAGTTACTTGTGAGTTCCATCTCACCGTGGCTTTTCCCATTTGGGTTTCCATGTCAAAATCTCTTGTGTTATGGTGTTTGTGATTTTGTGGGTGAATGCATTATTTGCTATTTGGTTTGCATGTGTGCTAACTGGTTTGTCTGCTAAATTGTTTTACCAGTTTACTATTAGTCTTGCAAAGTGTTTAAGTGCAAAGATTTTTGGCATACTAATTCACCCCCCCCCTCTTAGTATTCATCAATTGGTATCAGAGCCTACCTTTCTATAAGTTTAACCACTTGGAAAGAGATATGGGGGAATACACATTGAAGGAACTTACTCATCGACTCACTCAGTCTAAGCAAGCCTATGATGATCTTATGGTCAAATACAAGGCATCTCAAGAAAAAAGGAGAGAACATGTAGAAAAGTTGATGGAGCTATCTAGAAATAGTTCCTCTGATGAAGCGAACATGGAAGCCCTGATTCGAGAAGTAGAAAAGCTGAATGAATCCAATTCCAACCTGAGAAAAGAATTGGAAGGACTAACTATTCGAATGTGCCAAGAGCTTGAGAACCAGAGGAAAGTTGAAGATTTGGTCAAAGACAAGGATCATGAAAACTCCAAACTGAAGCAAGAGATCAGTGCCCTAACTGCTCAACTCCATGTGAGAAAAGTGGAAAAGGAAGACATGCAAGGAGAACTAAACATTGCCATCTCTGAGAATGAAAACTTGATGGAAACAAATGCTGCTATTTCCAAAGAACTCTCTGAGTCAAAGGAAATACTTGCTAAGTTCAACAAGAGTATTGTCAAGCTAGAGCAAAAGCTTGAATCTGCCAAACCTGTCAAGAATATTGATGGACTTGGTTATTCCAGTCATAAGGAAGGTGAGACCTCTAGTACAAATGTTGGAACATCAAAGAATCAACCGACATCAAAGGATAAAGGTAAGCAAAAGTTTAAACCTATTTTCTTTAACTGTCTTAAAGAAGGACATACTGCCAATGTGTGAAGGAGTAAGGCTTACAATAATTTTCCTTATTTTCTAAATGATAAGCCTAGATCCTATAAATTCAATGGTAACTGTTATGCATGCAACAAGTTTGGGCATAGAGCATCTGAATGTAGGTCTGTTATGAATAACATTGGAAGATATCCTCAGAGGACCCAAGGAGTTGGTCCTGAACCTTTTGTGAACCAAAATCACAACTGGTTTAATGCCTTCAATCATTAGCCAAGAAGCGGTGGCTATCAAGCAGCAACCGGGTGGAGAGAAAACTGTTGGATTTGTCATGGTCATGGTCACACTGCTAAAACATGCAAAAGGAAGAATGGAAACATGAACAATGGACCCTGGAGATCACCTGGATTGGTCTACTATCACTGCAACAAATTGGGTCACATTGCCAGATTCTACAGAAGTAGAAAGAGTATATCAGATGATATATCAGTCACTCCAAAAGGAAAGATTGATGTTGACACTGTTCAAGCGGATATGAACAAGACCTGGAAGAAGAAACCAGTGGTGTTACAAGAGGAACCGGTTTCTGCACCTAGTGTGGAAATCACGAAACTGACAAACTAAGCTTTAGAAAAGCTTAGGGGGAGCAAACGACAAAATGTTTCGAACCCCCAGTTTACACTGGTAAAAGACCTTAACCGGTATGCAATACCTGTCTTCTGGTGGAAGACCAGAAATGGTAAAAGGCAAATTAGGGTTTTCGCCCTAATGGTGGAGCATTTATTGTGCTAGGTGAGGAATATGTTTAAAAGGATTTTTCAAATCATTTCTCACTATCAGTTTTCAAGCGAAGAAGGTTTTCAAGTGTAGAGTGAAGAAAAGCGATTTGTGCTATGATTCTGAGAAATTTAGAAACCTTGAAGGAGATTCAAATTCAAATTGCAAACGGTCTAGTGAAGAACGCAAAGCGGTGATTCCACAACCGACAGAGTGTGAGGTGGAGAAGAATCTGAAAGCCCTAAATTCATGATTTTTGAAAGGTATTTTTTGAGTTTTCTGTTTCTATCATGGCTTCTGCATCCCATACTAGCTCTAGTACACCTGTAGATTTAGAAAGCTTTATTCAATGCAAGTCTAGATATAATGTCGTATCACAAGTTCTAGTTGGTGTGATAGTAGAAGAGGAAATCTTAGATTACATAGATTGTAAAATCGAAGACCTAGGGTCTCTAGCAATTCATTCACAGCTAGGTTTATTTTGTGGACAAGATAAAAAGATCAAACTGGAGTATAGTATTTTGGAGAAGAAGAAGCTCCACAATGTTGTTTATTTCTTGGAGGATTTCGTAGATGATCACATTAGGATCATACTGAGTAGAGTTCATGGTGACAAGATGTACCTAGAAAGAACACAAGATATAACACCACAAGGAATTCATGTCGTCACCGGTTTCTACAATACAGGGGAAGTGCTAGCCCTAAGGATAGTAAGCAAGACAGAAATGTCCAAGCTCACTGGTTCAGTGAGTGACTCATGAGGAATGACTGTTAATTCCATCAAGGATGACCTCATGAAATATGCATGTATGGTGATTGGATACCGGATGTTCTCAGTCAGTAGAATTAACTCTGTATCTACTGCAGTGGTAAATGTCGCTTACAAGATGATCAAGGAGGATGCATCTTTTGACCTATGCACCGGTATGCAAAGGCAACTCTTGTTGAATCTTAAATCAATCAAACAGGATAATGCATTGAGGTTCAAGTTTGGACAACTACTGGTTGGGTTTTTCTTTTACTTCCAAGGCTACTTTCCAAGAGTAGGTGATGTCCAGTGGTCTGTTGACCAACCGGTTACCCTAAAGTTCTGAACAAGTACTTTGATGAGTTCAGATGCAAAATGAGTCAGAGGGTGAGAATATTAGGTGATATTGTCAAGAAATATGAAGATGATATCTATTTCACCATTAAAGTGGATCAATGCATAATGGAGGCTGTTGAACCCAGACATGAGGAAGTGGAGCCTATGGACTATGAGGTAATGAATGATATGCTAGAAGGATATGCCTCTACCCTTATTGCCTCACCGCTTGATCCAAAGGCAAAAAGAATCGGCACCTACCTAGAAAGGATAACACCGGTTGAGAAACCCTCAGCAAAGAAAGGAAAAGAACCTTCAGTGAAGAAGGCAAAAGTAGTGCCTTCAGCATCGACACTGGCTACTATAGCCAGTCCTACAATGACCAAGAGGTCACTGGCTAAAAAGAAACTGGAAGCGGCACCTGCTAAAGTGTTTGAGAGAAAGAGGAAGACAAGAAATGCCTCACCAGACCTAGAAGAAATTGTGTCTGAGGAAAAACCAAAGAAGACACGTCAAGCAAAGAAAAAGACAAAGAATGAACTGGCATCATCGGCACCGGTAAATATTGACATCTCCTCCTACAAACCTTTGACACATTGTCAAAGAACTATCAAAAACATTTGGAGAAAAGTGCTAAATGATTTGATTGATGGTTTTGATGACTTTAATGATGATGAAAAGGAAGCGGTTGAAAAAGAAATTATTCAGTATTTATGTGTTAATGACTGATCGCCTTCAGAAATTAGATCTAAGACACCGGATTCTTTGTATAAATCCTTAGACAATAAATGGTGCATTTCCATAGAGCAGGAACAGGAAATGAGAGAATGTTTTTGCTGAACATTTTCCTGATGTATCAAATTCGAAACTATTCAAAGTAATGAACAAATACAAAGGCCTCTTCTTCATGAGAAGAAGAAGACTCCTTTTACTAGAAGGGAAGGGTAAAGAAGTGCTCAAGAATACACACACCTTTTCTCTAGAAGCCCTGAAGATGCATAGAGTGGCTGAAGCCAATAGGAAGGCTGAACAAGAATCGACAATAACTAAACTGGATGAAGTGTTTGATGATGAAGGAAATCCAATTGCTGAACCAATCAACACTATTGATGTCGATGCTCTAGATAGAGAAGATATTGCTCAGGGTACACCATCAGAAGCAACAGGATAGGAGAAGTAGGCAGAATAGGTAGACAAGCAAAAGGAAACTGATGACAAAAAGGAGGAAGCATAGAAGCAAGCAGAGAAGTAAAAAGCAAAAGAGGAGAAGAAGAAGAATGAAGAGGAGAAGAAGAAGAAGAAAGATGAAGAGGAGAAGAAGAATAAGGATGAAGTGGAGAAGAAGAAAAAGGAAGAAGATGAGGAGAAACGGAAATAGGAAGAAAAGAGAAAAGAAGAAGAGAAGAAAAGAAAAGAAAAGAAGAGGAAGAAGAGAAAAAGAAACAAGAAGATGCAAGGAAGAAGAAAGAGGAAGAGGATGAGAAGAAGAGAAAGGAAGAGGAGAAGCATAAGGAAGCAGAAAAGAGGAAGGAAGAGGAAGATAAGGCAGAGGAGAAGAGGAAGGAAGTAAAAAAGAAGAAGGTAGAGGAGAACAAGGAAGCTGAAGTGGCAAAGAGCATGCAGATGGAGACACCTAAGGCAACCGGTAGTCAAGCCAAACCAACATACCTCACCAGTCCCATTGACCTCCAGTCTGCAAGTGAAATGGAGCTATTGCAGAGTATCAAGGTTGCTCAAGAACACCTTGAGGTGTTAAGGAGGAAGAAGGAGGAAGATGTGATCCAAGCTACGGTGGACACTCTTACTGATTTGTTACCCGGTACAAACCACCCCAGTACCGACTCATCATTGGCACAACTAAAGCTCCTATGCACAGTAGTAAATGATCAAGTGCAGAGCTTAGAAGAGGTAGCAGAGGCAAATGCTAAGAAAGAGCATCAAAAGGCTCTAAATATTGCTCTGGTGAAGAAATTAAATGAGCTCCAGACTGAACTCCAAAAAGCACAAAAGGATATAAGGGACGCTCTGGATGAGGGGAATCTTCTACTTAGCAAGATTTGCCAACCCCATCTATTCTATGATGATGTGCTTGCACAGAAGCAAAAGCTTCAATCTGACTTGCAGTCCTACATGAGCACATTCAAGCCACCTTATGACTCCTTTACAACCTATGGGAAAACTGTTCATCGGTTTCACATCTAGATAGCAAAAATGGAGCATGAGATCAGCACCTGATCTCGAGATTTGCAGGAGCTACAACTGGTTCTACTCCCACATTTGCAAATTCTTCAAAAGTGCTATCTAAATCTGGATGCCTTAACAGTGACACAGGAGATGAGCACAATTGACGCCATGGAAGAACAGGTCTCCCAGATGCAGACAGAGAAAGAAGTAGCCACCTCCCTACTTGAGTCATGGTCTTTATCTATGGAACAATTCTTGCAGGACTTTAAATCTGTTTTTGACAAGTTTTATTCCTTATTGTCATAAACTTTTATTATTTTAATACCAAATGAAAACAGGGTTGTTCAGCTGTACTTTGTCATTGTTGGCAAAGGGGGAGAAGTATATGGTATTTAAAATTTTGATGTATGCTCTAATATCTCTATGTGCAAAATAGTTATACATTGTATTGTTAAAGAGATAGTGTATATGCTTAGGGGGAGCAATTTTGCTAGTGGCATGATTTTGTTGTAAAACACTTAGATGTCAAAATTTAATTTTCCTAAGTGTTGCCATCAATGCCAAAGGGGTAGATTCTTGGTATTTTTTATTTTTATGATGTGATTGTCATTGATAGACACACACTTGCATTGAGATCTCCTGTATATGTATGAGCTTAAGCTCAATCAGAATATGTTGCAACCGGTATGTTGTATTATAGTCGTTAGACTATTGGTGTTTTGCAGAATGTGTTTACCAGTCTGAAGCGGCATGTCAACTCCAAGCGGTTTGAGGATCTCAAGCGGTACGAAGGATCAAAGCGGCAGAACACATATTTCCCAGTCTTCATTTTGTCAAACCGACAAACCGCATTTTTCTTGAACCGATATTTTGTATGAACTAGTAATACTCTGTGATGAGTTACCAACCGACATTTTGTGATGAGTTACAATCCACCGATTGTTTGATGGTGCTGACACTTTAATGGTTCTTTTTGTGTCGTGTTACCAAGTATGTCCAGGTTCATTGAACCTATGGAATTGGATTGTAAACCTATTGGACCGACAAGAAATCAGATTCCTTTAAAAGGACATCATGTCTAGGGTTTTAGGTTGGTGTTGTTGTTGTTGGTATTGTTGATGTTGTTTCTAGGGTTTAAGGTGGTTGAGGAGTTAGAGAGTATGAATGTGTAGAAGATAGAATTAATGCTGGAATACATTAGGAATGAGCTATCAAGGATCTAATCAAGCAATCTGTGTTATTTGCTAGATCACTCACTTGTTGATTACTCACATCTTCGACAAGTTTGTAGCCCTTAACCGAGTAGGCCCAAAAGCCTTTTGTAAATCCTCTAACAAGGTGGTTCACATCTGTGGAACTAAAATCCTCTAGCAAGGTAGTCTTTAATCGGACTTATCTCCTAATAGAGATTGATATTCCTAACAGGATATGTTCTGGTAAAGAACATTGTAAGACCTTAACAGATCTGACCTTAAATGGTCTGGTTCCTATTTTGCAAATAGTTACTTGTGAGTTCCATCTCACCATGGTTTTTCCCATTTGGGTTTTCACATCAAAATCTCTTGTGTTATGGTGTTTGTGCTTTTGTGGGTGAATGCATTATTTGCTATTTGGTTTGCATGTGTGCTAACCGGTTTGTCTGCTAAACTGTTTTAATGGTTTACTATTAGTCTTGCAAAGTGCTTAAGTGCAAAGATTTTTCGCATACTAATTAACCCTCCCCCTCTTAGTATTCATTAGACTCCACCTAGCTTCACAGGTTTGAGCGTGTCTTTAGTTCCAATGGCTTATGTGGTTTGGAGATGGCATGACTTTCACCTCACATACTCTAGGTCTAAGTTGTTCACTGTGAGTAGTCAGCATCTTGGCATAATTCGCCATGTCAGTTAGAAAGCTTGGTCTTTTGGTATTGTGAGTTCAGTTTATGCCGGTTGATTTACTTGTTTATATTAGAGTAATTATGTGGTTCTTGATGTGTAGTTTTATATTTGGTAATGTTCATTTTAATATATTTAATTTATAAGTTTGGAATATTTAATTGTTTGGTATTTATATTTATTTGATAATTAACATTTATTGATTTTATGATTATTTAATATTTGATAAGCTTTATTGTTGTTTAATATTTATTTAATATTTATGATTTAATTTTTAATGGTATTTGATTATTTAATTATTTATCTGACCTTCTATGGTTTGATATTTATTTGACATCTTACATTTATTTGGTTCTTTAATTTATTTAATTAGCTTTTGGTTTATTTGATTTCAATCCCCATTTGGATTATTTACTTACAACTTATATTTATTTAATAGTTTGACTTTTATTCCTAATTGGGGTGTGATGCTCTGCAAAAAGGATTAGAAAATCTGTTTGATGGCAACACACACAAGAGCACAAGAAACAAACGTTAGTGTTAGCAACAAAAGATTATCCTAAACAGGCATATCAAGAGAGATATTAAGCATGAAATAGAAAGCATATAAACATAGAATAAAATAGCTAATCAAGATGATCATAGTTTCTCCTCCCTTGTTCCTCTCCTCTCCAAGTCCCAAATGAGTGTAGCTCTCAACTTTTAGCACTAGCCATGGATGCCATATGGAGATTCAAGATGGTTGAATATGATAAGCAAATGCTATGCAAGTGTAGATAGTGATGCTATGAGAAAGCTCTATGCTAATGCCAGTATAACAACAATACTCTAATGCTTCTTTTTTGCTTGAGGAGAAGGGTTCTATTTATAGAAGAAATGGGGAAATAAAGGGTTAAGATTGAATGGTTTAATCAAGGGCCAAGTTTGAAAGTTGGGGATCCATGTGCACAATTGGCACCAATAAAATGGTGACAAGTGTCAACATAGGATTGGGTTGAGAGAAGAGGTTGGAGGCATTAAAGGCCTGAGAAGACCTCATGGTTATCTAGAGGCTAAGGGTCAAGTCCAAATTAAGATTACCCACTAGATTAAGAGTTAATCCAAGGATAAACCTTTGTGCAAATGTTTAAGAGATAATCATGGTTAAAGCATTAATGGCCTGATGAGACCTTTGGGTTGGGTAGAGGTTGAGTCAAAACAAATGTTTTAACCATGTGGGAGGGTTTGAGGTAACCATTAATGGTTATTGGAGACTTTGGGGATTAAGTGGTTGAAGGTTGAAAGCCTTCAATGGTTATCAAAGACTTTGAGCCATTTAGTGGTTGAAGGTTGAAAGCCTTTAATGGTTATCAAAGACTTTGAGGGTTTGAGAAGTGACTTCCCTTTTGCTTAGGAATGTGACAAAGTTTAGAGAAGGGGTTAGGTTATTTAGAAGTGATTAGAAAATTCTAGAAGGGGTTTAGGCATGCAAGTGGATTTTGTAGGAAAATGCAAGTGGGAGAAATTTTGGTATTTTCAATTAAAATAAAATCATTTATTTCAATTAAATGGTGTAATTTGCATTTGGATAAATATTCAAATAAATATTAATTTATTTAAATGAGAAAAATGAAGATAAAGCATTAAAATGCTTGAAGACTTTGAGGGAAACCATTAAAGGCTTGAAGACTTTAAGGAAAACCATTAAAGTCTTAAGAAGACTATAGAAGGAAGCCATCAAGTTTGAAGACTTTAAAGCCATCAAGTTTGAATACTTTAAGGGAAACCATTAAAGGTTTCAAGTGGGTGAGGATAAATAGGATTTAAAATAAATAATTTATTTAAAATAGTTGTGCAACTTGCTTTTGTAGGAAAATACAAGTGGGTGGAGGATAAAGGTGATTTAAATAAATTATTTATTTAAAACAATTGTGCAACTTGCATTTGTAGGAAAATACAAGTGGGTAGAGGATAAAGGTGATTTAAATAAATGTTAATTTATTTAAATGTGAGAGGTGGGATTTTGGGGGATTTAAATAAATATTAATTTATTTAAATGTGAGAGAAGATTTAATTAAACAAATATGATTTATTTATTTAATTAATGGTCTGAATTTGGTTAAGTGAATTAAATCAAATAAATTGAATAATTTATTTAATTAATAGGAGAAGAGGGTTAAGATGAATTAATTAAATATTAATTTAATTAACTCATTAATTGATGGTTAAATAATCAAATAAATACTAAGTATTCATTTAATTAAGTGGACAGATTTATGTGACTACATTTGCCCCTCTTTGAGACGGTGCGGTTTATCGCGTTGTTTCAAAGAAAGAAAAATAGGTGTGAAGAAATGCCCCATAAAATGTAAATTTAATGGGTGGTATGCCCCCTCAAGAGATGGGCTGAATTTTTTTGAAAAATCGGGCGATCTCTCGAAAAAGAATGAAAAGTGGAGGGGAGGTAGAATAGAAGAAATTAGAACTAATGATGAAAGAATGGGAGAAAATGGAGTGAATATGAAGAAACAACAAGCCAACGAGTACCCTGAGGTCATGCAAGAGATACATAGCAGATGTAGTGTGGGGTTTGGATTGATGTTATACAATTGATCAAAATTGGTTGGACAATCTGGTGCAATCGGTTTAATTGCCCCAGTCAAGTCAAAGAGTGACAGTTGATGTCAGTTGGTCGCTTGGACATGATAAAGTCTGAGTAAGTGAATCAAAGTGACCTGATGTGACTTAGACAATTGATATAATTGCCCGATGAAGTCAAGGTATATGAAGCAAAATACTCATTGAGACTTAGACAATTGATGTAATTGTCCATTGGATTGTGTTTGATTGGTTGATCAATTGATAGTGTGTGCGTGGGATGGATGATTGTGGTGAATCGTAGCAGCCCCATTGAGACTAGGTCATTATGATAAATGCCTGATGTAGTCTAGGATTACCATGATCGATTACCTGTTGAGACCTGAAGATACTTGATCAGAGTATTTGTTGATAGTCTAGGTGTGTGGGAGTCGATGTATCTGTGTAGACAGAGTAACTGGCTTAATTTTGTGGATGAGTGAGGATGGGAAGTGATGAAGGGATTAGGATGATGTTGATGATCAAGATAGGGAGGATGAGGGGGGATTTGATGTTAGAGAGAAGATATGGAGGACTAGGACCGAGTCCTATGGAAGAAGATGAGTAAAATAGAGTATGCATTATTATGACTATGTATGCATGATATGCAGCTATTATGAATGTATGGATGGGTGGAATGCAATGAAATGCAATATATACAGATGAGATGGAATAACGATCCATGGTGCTTTATTTTTCATCATTGAGCTTTAAAATGTTGTAAGAAAATACAAGCAACTTGACATAAAGATTCAAGATGACTAGAGTATTTCTTACATGGATTTGATATAGCAAGTTAATACAAGCAACTTGATATAATGGATCAAGTTGACCTGAGTATTGCTTGTGGAACAAACAAGGATTATCTCCTTTCATGCATGACTTGGATCGTCCTCCTTGATCTTAGGCTGATCATATCCTGAGACAAGTGCATACCGTAATAAGAGATAAAACCTTTATCCAGTTTGGATGAGGTAGGAGGAACCAAAGAAAAAGCAGTGTACCTGCAAACAAATAATATATACATAAAGAATAAAGAATATGGATCCTTGGTAATGGTTCATGCTCATATGGTCGAGGTATACGCTGTAGTTAGCAAGCCATAGTGATCTATGACTGTATTTTTGCCTATGATCACGTAACTTAGTGAACTTCCCACGTAGACACCATTAGTACATGCCCCAGAACTTCATCGGAATAATGTGTCGAAGATACACAAACAATGTCGTAGGAACCTGATATAAATTACTAGACCATAAATCAACCAAGTATTTGATAGCATAAACAGAATTTTCTTGTCAAAGAAAATGTCATCTTGTTTTTGTTTTGGTAAGGAAGGATGCATCCTTGTTGAAGACAGTTTTGAGTGTTGATGTTGATTGTGTGGTCGATTGATAAGTGGTCATTCTATGGATAGTTTGTCAATGTTTATTTTGGTATCTACATGGATGGGTATGTACAAGGTGTTGCCATGTTTTTGTGTGATTTTTCAATGGTTTTGTCGATGTTTTTGGATTTTGAATTGTTTTGAATGTTTTTGGTATTTTTGCGAGATATTTTTGAATGTTTTTGGATTTTTGATGATTGTTTGAATGAAGAACTTAATGAATCATAAGACAATGTAGAATCCACTTCCATCAATAGGTTAAAGGCATCGCCCCCAGTTTTAGACATGACTATGAAAAAGTGGGATGCAAGATGTATGGAGTACTATCATAATTGCAGAGGAATAAAAAGCCATGGTTGATGGATGGATGGATGTATGTATGAAGTAGATGTGATTGCAACAAGTCTGAAAGACAATGGAGCCATAGCCTTTACGAGTGGCGCCTGTTTGCTAGGTTTTCACCATCGTACTTACCCAAGGTGCCACCGGAGTGGTTGTTCACCGTTTGGATGCATGATTTTTCTTTACTTTTTTTGAATGTTTTTGTATTTTCTTCAAGACATTTTTCTGAATGTTTTTGGTATTTTCTGGTATGTAGGGGAGCCTGATGCTCTGTACAGCTTAGGTATAAAACCGTTTGAGGTGCATGCTGTTGATTGGATCTACAAGCGGTTCTCCTTCTGATGTAGCCAACTGATATGCCCCAAACCCGAACACAGCAGTGACAACATATGGGCCCAGCCAGTTTGATTCAAACTTGCCCTGATGTTCTCTTTTTGGTTGGTTGTGAGGATTCTCTCGAAGAACAAGATCACCTACCTCAAATGTATGAGGTCTAACTCGGTGATTGTAGCTTCTGCTCATGCGCTGCTGATAGGCTTTGAGATGGTTGTATGCAGCTTGTCGCTTCTCATCAAGTAACTCTAAGTCCTGAAGACATGAGACTCTGTAAGCTTCATCATCTATCAGATTATGCAAGGAAACCCATAATGATGGTATCTCAACCTCAATAGGTAAGATAGCTTCTACACCATAGACCAATGAATAAGGAGCTGTACTTGTAGGGGTTCGAATGCTAGTTCGATATGCCCATAGTGCCGGATTTAGTTGAACATGCCAGTCATGGCCGACATCATTGACTGTCTTCTTTAGGATCCTCAATATGTTTTTATTGGATGCTTCGGCCTGACCATTGCCTTGTGGGTAATAGGGAGTGGAAAAGCGGTGTTGGATATGAAATTTCTCACAAAGTTCACGGACATCCTGATTTTTGAAAGGAAGACCATTATCTGTGATGATGGACATGGGCACACCATACCAGCAGATGATGTAGTTGAGGATGAATGAGGCGATCTTCTTTCCGGTGACTTGGGTAAGTGGAACAGCTTCGATCCACTTTGTGAAATATTCGGTGGCGGTAATAATGAATTTGTGGCCATTGGATGAAGATGGATGAATCTTACCCACAAGGTCAAGGCCCCATTGACAGAAAGGCCATGGTGTTGTGATTGGTTGCAGTTCTTGAGCTGGTGCATGTATCAGGTCACCATGAACTTGACATTTCTTGCATTTTCTGACAAAGTAGTAGGAATCCTTTTCCATAGATGGCCAGTAATATCCAGCTCGCAGGAGTTTCTTGGCGAGTGATGGACCACTTGAATGAGTCTCGCAAATTCCTTCATGTACCTCTTCCAAAGCCTTTGTTATCTCACCTTGTTCCAAACATCGAAGGAGAGTACCATCAAGACCGCGTCGGTATAGGGTTTCGGTAATAATGGTATATCGAGCAGTTTGGCGAATGAAGGTTTTTCATTGGTTATTCGATTGGTTGGGAGGAAGGGTATGATCATGAAGATAGGTGTAGAACTCACCGTACCATGAGGATTCAGGACCGACAAGGTGACATATCATCTCGGATTCAGGGATATCATAAGCGGGGATCCAAAGCTATTCGACCAAGAACTCATAATGTGTTGAATTCTGTGGAAGATCTAGGAGAGATGCGATGGTAGCCATAGCGTCAGCAGCTCGATTCTAATCTCTTGGTATCTACTCAAAAGTGATAGTAGTAAATGATGTCTTTAGAGTGTCCACCATTTGCTTATATGGCATGAGTTTATCATCTTTGGTCTGATATTCATCAGTTGCTTGTCAAATGACTAGTTGGGAATCACCATATACTTGCAGTTCTTGTAATTTCCATTGGATGGCTAACCTAAGTCCTGTGATCAAGGCCTCATACTCGGCTATATTGTTTGTGCATGGAAATGTGAGCCTGTAAGACTTCGGGATGCTATCACCTTGAGGTGTGATAAACAGAATGCCTGCCCCCGAGCCGTGCCTAGTGTATGAACCATCAAAACATAGTTTCCATGGTTGTGCTATTGTGATCATGAATATCTCTTCATCTAGAAAATTGGAAATGAGAGGATGATCACCTATGAGAGGTGCACCAGCCAACTGATCTGCAATAACTTGACCTTTGATAGCTTTACGGTCTACATACTCGATGTCAAATTCACTTAGAATCATCACCCATTTGGCTAAGCGACCTGTCAATGCTGCTTTGGTGAGTAAATACTTGAGTGGATCAATCTTTCCAATGAGTTGTACTTTGTGTGTTAACAGATAGTGCCTCAGTTTAGTGGCTGCTAAGATTACTGCTAGGCAAGCTCGCTCAATAGGCATGTAATTGAGTTCATAGCCCACCAGTGTGCGAGAGATGTAGTAAATAGCACACTCTTTTCTTTCTGCATTATGTTGTGCCAGTAGTACACCCAATGCTGTACTGGTTGCTGAGATATAGAGTAACAATGGTCTACTTGGATCTGGTGGGATCAGCAATGGTGGATTCATGAGATAGTTTTTAAGTGTCTGAAACGCTTGCTGGCATCGGGCATCCCACTGAAAGCGGATGTTCTTGTGTAGCAGGTGTGTAAATGGGTGACACTTATCAGCTAGTTGTGCAATGAATCTTCAGATGGATTGAAGTCGTCCTTGTAGTGTCCTTAGCTGACTGATATTCTTTGGAGGTGGCATGTCCATGATTGCTTTTACCTTTGCTGGGTCGACCTCAATACCTTTGCTTGAGACAATGTATCCTAGAAGCTTCCCGGAGGTTACTCCAAAGACACATTTCTTTGGGTTGAGTCGAACATGATATTGTTCCAGTCTATCAAAGATTCTCTCTAATATGTCCAAATGACCTTCTCTAGTGAGTGATTTTGCTAGTAAGTCATCCACATAATCTTCCATCATAGTATGCATCATGTCATGGAAGATGGTGGTCATTGCTCTTTGATAGGTCGCTCCTGCATTCTTTACACTGAAAGGCATTACATTCCAGCAATATGTGCCCCATGGACATGTGAAGGCTATCTTATGTTGGTCCTCTGGTGCGATCTTTATTTGATTGTATCCTGAAAAGCCATCCATGAGTGAAAGCATGGCATGTCCTGCTGTCAGATCCACTATGATGTTGATATTTGGAAGGGGGAAGTCATCCTTAGGACAGGCCTTATTCAGATCTCTGAAGTCAGTACAAATGCGGATGCCCCCTTTTGGTTTGCCGACAGGCACAATATTGGAGATCCATTCTGCATAATCAATTGGTCTAATGAAACCAACATCTAGGACTTTCTTGAGTTCTGTTTTGACTAGCACTGCAATCTGAGAATGCATCTTACGAAGCTTCTGCTTGACAGGTTTGGCTCCTTCTGCTACGGTGAGGTGATGCATGACTAAATCAGGATCAAGCCTAGGCATGTCTGCATATGACCATGCAAAGTTGATCTGACACTTCTAGAAGAACTCTATAAATTTAGGTTGTTCCTCTAGAGTGAGAAGAGATGCCAGATGAATGAGATGAGGATTTTCAGGAGTCCCCACATTGTATTCTTTGGTTTCCTCGATGAGAATCGTTGATCGTTCCTGTTGTGTACTATCAGGGAGAATGTCAAACCCTTCATCCTCAGGCACCTCAGAGAGGTTTTCACCATTGGATACGCTCTTTCTTTTTACTTTTGTCGGATCAAACAGTGCCACAGTGTGGTTTTCACTGGAAGATCCATGTTTTATTGTTATATTTTTGCAGCTGAAAGGTTTGGCATCCGCCCCAAAGTATGCTGCGCTATTAAGTTCAATGGTGAATCCAGCTTTGTGATCCCCGCTTGGTAGGTTATCCCTTAATTCCAAAAAGTCAATGATGGCCTCATCGTTCTGGAAGAGGTCAAGAACTGGGGAATTTGGTTGGTTCCATTCGATGAGTTCAGGGTGGATAATGGGCATTACTTCATCGATTAGGTTAAGTGCATTAGATGTATCAGTGAGGGTTAAGATGTTATGGTGAAGGTTGTTAATGGTACTCTCCCTGTCAGAATCAGGCGTAGGATGAGACGTAGGGTCTGTGGAAGATGTTTCCAGTTTAGGAACCCAAGTGGTCTTTATCTGTGCTTCTCTGTAAATAGAGATGTCTTTACGTGGTGGAGGTGGTGATGTGTCTTCCTCATCTGAAGTGTTAAGCTGTACATAATCAAATTCCCATTCATTCGAGTCGGTCTCTGAGTCACTTTCCAGCATCCGATTACTATACCATACTGGGATGTCTTTTGAGTTAAATACTGCAGGTGTGATTGGTTGATGTACCTTTGTAGTGATCGCTGTTGCAGGAAGATTGATGGGGATCAAGGAATCTAGTATGGGGAGTATCGGTAATATTGACTCAGTTGCTTCTACTGGAACTGCTGGTGCTATAGATGTTGTTGCGGGTTCTGACACAGTTGCTGCTGCTAATGGTACTATTGATGGGATTACTGGTTTGCTTGGTGGGATGATTGGTATTGGTGATAGTTGTGTTGGGGTTGTGAGCCTCGATGGGGCAGTTGGGATGGTGCTTGATGGTGCCTTGATTATAAAAGGTGTCCTCTTTGCAGTAGGTGAACAAAATGGTTTGTTGGGTTTTCCTTTGAATCTGAGCTTAAGAAAGATCTCTTTTTCAAAGCCTAGGCCTGTGTTACCTTTGGGCTTTAATTCTGGCAGCAGAGGTTCATGTCGTCCTTGTTTGCAATATCCTAAAGCACTCTGACCATCATACCCCATTCTTTGCATAATGAGGAGGCCTTTTCCATACTGATCCGTAGGAAGTTTAACTTGTGGTAGATCAGTGGTGATGGGATCTTTATAGATCCATTCCGCCAAGTCCTCATCTTGGGTTTCTTCTTCTTGACTCTTTCCAAGGATGAAAGGCATCAAAGCACATGCTGGCATGACTATGGGTTGTTGGAGTAATTGTTGTGGTTTACCATGTGTTCGAGGAGAAGTGGGCATTTGTCCCACACAAAAGAGTTGACTCAAGTTGTATTCCCCAAGACCTTCCTCTGCTATTTTCATTTTAAGCTTTTCTTGCTTTGGTATAGTGGTGTTCGAACTGGAAAGAGAGGCGGGACTTATATATGATGTGGAGGAAATGGCTTCTCTATTATTGGGAATGGTAATTTCTGGTTGATGGCTGATATTATGGCAAAATGCAAAGGGATTTGCATCGCCCAGGATTGTGATCTCTACACCGTTATGTGGGAACTTGATACATTGATGGTAGGTAGATGGAACGGCTTGCATGGCATGTATCCAAGGTCTCCCTAATAATAGATTGTATGGTAGAGGAAGGTCCAGAACCTGACAGATGATGTGCTTTACCACAGGGCCCACGCAGATTGGTAGTACCACAGCTCCTTTGGATGAACGCTCTGCATCATCATAGGCTTTGATTGTGATCTTCTTACGAGGATCCACTGATTCTACCGTATAGCCCAATGCTGTGACCAACTGTAGTGTACAAATATTCAGGCCTGCTCCATTATCAATCAAGACTCGCTTGATCCTATGCTGGTTAATAAATCCTTCGATGTGGAGTGAGGCATTATGAGGTTGCTGGAAGGAAGAGTTGTCACTTTCGGAAAAAGTGAGACAAGGTGATGACTTTAGACTTCCAACCATGGCTTGAAATTGGTCTGCATTCAGATTTGCAGGGACTGACGCCTCTTGGAGTGCTTGATCCAAGATAGTTTTATGAGATGGCGATAGATGCAAAAGCTCTAAAATGGATATAAGCGCAGGGGTTTTGTCTAATTGTTCCACAAGATTGTACTGCTTTGGGATGGAGGTGGTGCCTTGTGGAGCTGCCTTTATGGTAACTTTGCCGCGACGCGTAACAACATTGCAATTTGAGTTGGGATTTTTGAAGGTTATAGTTGCAACTTGTTCATTGGCATCATACAGATGATTTATAGTGTAATTATACGCAGCCTGTGTATAATCAATGGTATCAGTGCCTCTCCTAGAAGTGGAAGGACCCCTTTGATCTTGTGATGGAAGTGGATTTTTGAACATCAGATGATCATTATTTGTTGTTTTTGGGTCATGTCCTTCAATTTCAATTTCTCCTCGATCAATAAGATCCTGAATGAGATCTTTCAATCGATGACAATTACTTGTCTTGTGTCCTCTCCCTTGATGGAATTCACAGTGTTCAGTATCTCTCCACCATGCTGGTTTGACCTGAGGCTCATAGTTTGATAGCTTAGGCAGAGTGACCAAATTTTGAGAAATGAGTTGTCGCAATACTGTTTCAATCGGTTCCCCTAAGGGAGTGTATGTGCATTTTTGTTTTTGCTGACGAGGTCTTGGTTCATCGTGAGATGTGATGCGACCTTGATTTGTAGGACCATTTGTGTTGTTCTGAGGTGGAGGATTCTGTCCTGCAAACCGAACCACAGGTTGTGCGTTTTGGATAGTCCGGGCATCCACAACCCCATCGTTGACGATATTCTTATTTTTATTCCAGAAGCTTGGTTTATCACTATTGAAGCACGGGCGAGGACCATCTTTTGGTTCATTAAAGATTTTGATGAGTCCTTTCTTGATGAGTGCCCGTTCACATTTTAAACCCTTGGTGATCATATCATTAAAAGAGTCTGTGTCTTTGACATCCAGGTGAAATTCCATTTCTTCGTTTAAGTTGGAAATGAATATTTCCACTAGTTCTCGTTCAGGTAACTGAAGAGAACGTCTGCTAGACATTTGGTGCCATCGTTGCAGGAATACTGAGAATTGTTCACCTTGTTTTTGTTTAGTGTTGCATAGATCAGCCATGGTAATGTCGCGTTCAATGTTATGAGAGTAATGAGCGAGGAATTTTTGGATAAGTTCCTCAAATGTTCTAATGCCACCTGGTAGTCGAGAAAACCATGATGTGGTTGTTCCTCCCAAGCTTTGGGAAAAAAGGCGCATTAGGTATGTGTCTTCATATGCTACTTCGAGACAAGCGGAATGAAATTCTCAGACATGATCGCGGGGATCCCCCTTTCCTCTATATTTTTCAAATTTGGGTGTTTCGAATCCTCGTGGAAATGGTGGCATATAAAGATTCCTATCAAAAGGATAGGGACAGATGTCATTGAGTGAGAATTGGTTAGTCTTGACACCACTATGAAGCTGTTGGGCGAGATTCTCGACTTGTTGCCGCAACATCTCCATTTCATTTGGAGGAGGAGGTGGTGGGTTACCTCGAGGAATGTTATATCTGATGGGATCTCTACCTCTTTCCTCTTCATGGTGACTTTGTCTTTCTGATGCTTGTCTTAATTGGGCAAGATCAAAGTCAAAGGGGAGTTTTGCTCCTTCTTGAGCAAGTCTTAAGAAGTGAGCATCCGCATTGCTCCTGAGTATTTCGTCAAAAAGTCTATTAAAGAGAGGGTTATGCTGAGCCCTTTCTATTGTTGCAGGAGTGGGAGTACTTGGGTTTTCGTCATCTGCATTTCCTCCAAGTGCTTCTTGAAATTCATTGAGATTTTCCTCTTCTTCTTCCTCCCTTTCTATTTCTCGTTGCCTGGACTGTGATCGGGTTTGAGCCCTTTTGCTTGCAAGCTTTTGTTGAAGTTGATTGAAGATGATGATGAGTTGTTTGATGAAATGAAAGATTGATGGTTGGTGATTTGTGTTGCATGTATATCTCTAGCACTTTTAAGGTAGATGTAACCGAAATTCCTTCTTTGAATTGCTTTGCTTGTTTTGATAAGGTTGGATGTGATAAGGTGTAGAGAAATCTGAGATGTGTTACAAATTTAACTACCTAGTAATGAGAGGATTCACTCATGAACTAGTTTTAACCTGCGTAGATGTGTCTCTTAGGATGAGCTTATCCTAGATGTAGAAACAATCTAAAAAGTGATGTGATGCGTTTGATTCAAGCAATATCTAAAAAGAGAACTTGGAGCAAGAACCTCTTAATGTTTTGAGAGTTGGAATGGATTGATGATGAAGTGATGATGTATGAGTGAGATAATGGATGAAATGTTTTCAACTTCAATAAAAACTTTGTGTTACAAATGGGACAAACTCTACCTCTTCCCTTTCGGGTGTTGGTGGTGTTTCTCGAGCTGTGTTGTATGTGATACAGACGTTTGGGAAGAAGTTGGGATTAATCTTTCCTCCTTGGTTTTTGTGATAACTTAGAGCTCTATATTGCATAAAAGCTCTGCAGTTCAATGATTCAGAATCAAATTCGTTTGTTTTTCCTTGAAGGTAGAGACGCATGTGACGCAGAAAGACTCTATGTGAGACAAAGATTTGTCTATTTATATAGAAGAATTTCCTCATTTTTATCAAAGCCTTTGAGCTCAATGGTCTTCTTTTCAAGTTGATATTCTGATGACGCTTCTTCTTTCGCAAGATGTGAAGAATGGTCATAAAATTTGACTTTTTGTTGTTTGTACCTTGTTTTTGATGTTTTTGGTTGTTTTGACAGATGTTTGGTTGGATGAATACTTTGTTTTTGGGAAGCGATTTTCTGATTTTTCTTTGACAAGAAAACAAAGCAAGCACACAAACACAAGAATGTTGCCTAAAAGGCACAAATGAGTATGGGTCTAGATCAACCCAATCTTTAGACCTGTATATGACCCTTTCTTTAGATGTATTTTAAGGTGTATTTTCAAAGCCTGAAGTCGGCTCAATTTGTACTTGGTCTTTAAAACGAACACACTTCAAAAACTTTTTATCCCTAAGGTCAAATGGCCAGTTATGATAAATTTAGCCCACATCTTGATATTTCTTCGACTTTGGTACTACATACCTTATGAATCCCGCCGTGGCAGGTAAGGATGTGATATACTAAGTCTTGCACGAGCATAACAAAGAGATGATCCCTATGATGGGGGAGTCACCACTTTTATCAAGCCACAAGTGACTTTTCAAAAAGCTATGTTTCTACTCAAGGAAATATGTATGGTGAGTATCTTGGGAGCAAAACCATCTATGCTCTTGCACTAAATTATATTGCAAATATCCTCAATCAATAGAACAAGTGGGCTACTACTTAAAGGAGTTTAGTCATGTTCGATGTTTTTGGACATAAGTTCATTCTGCAGTGACTCACTTAAGAGCCTTGTAACTGGTGGTGGGGCCCATTTGTCCTTTCGGCCAGTTACACTGTAGGAACAGCTATACCCAAGGCTACAGCTTTCACTCTCACCTGATTTCTATAGCGGCTCGAAGGATTTACCGCTCGAGGTCGTTCCCAAGAGCATCGATCCCTTAGCAGGCCTCTCTTAAAAAGATAAAATTTTGAGTGTTACTAACACTTTTCTCTTGCACCTAGGACCACGAAAGCCAAGGGAGAGGATAGTGTGTGTTAGAAGTAGGACCACTCGACCAACTCTTTGCACAAGTGTGCCAAGCACGAAAAACACTTGTTCTTTTTAATCTGTCATTGCAATGTGATCTAACTATTTGGAGATGTTGCTCCAACAGTCATGGTGTTCTTTTTAACTTCAAAGGCAAAATATTTTGTAAACTAGGAACTTTGAAATCCTAGTCAACTAAATTCAAAACACGTCTTGCTTGAAGTAAAATTGTTTTTGAGCTTGAAGGAAAAATGGCTTGTTCTTTTTAGATTGCCCCAAAACAAAGTGTTGATTGTAAATTTCTTTTAAGTTGATGCAAGAAAATAAATTTTGTTTTGTTGATTTTAAGCACCAAAACGAAGTTTGTTTCCTAACTTGCAAGAAATAAAGTTGTTTTGTATAAGTTTGTGGTTCTTTTTACCTTGGAACAATGAAATTCTTTTTAAGAGCCCCAAACAAATGTGTGATTCTTTTTTTAAAAGCCCAAATTTGAAATGTGAAGTTAATTTTAAACCAAAATAAAAAGTGAATTCATTTTTTTTAAAACCAACTTCAAAAACAAGTTAGTAAAAAATATAAATCTACTTTTTAATCTAATTTAAATCTGCACAAAAGAGAAAAAAAGTTAGTAAAATCCGCCTATTTGGTGGGCTTCTACAAGCCTAATTTTTTTATTTTTTTTTGGTTACAAGGTGATTTGTACAACGTTATGTTACAATAGTGCTAGTCTACATTTGAACAGAGGCGCTATTTAACAAAAACACACTAAAAGAAAGGGAAAGACAAGAGAAGGCAAAAGCACTGAAATAGGGTGAATAGCACCAAAATAATGTCAAACGCACCAAAACAGTGTCAAAAACGCAACCTGTGTGACATTTTCAACATTCAAACATGTTATTGGTTAAAACAAAAAGTTGATCTTTTTGGTGTTCGATTCACATCGGGTTCACCAAATGATGGCAACACACACAAGAAACAAACGTTAGTGTTAGCAACAAAAGATTATCCTAAACAAGCATATCAAGAGAGATATTAAGCATGAAATAGAAAGCATATAAACATAGAATAAAATAGCTAATCAAGATGCTCATAGTTGCTCCTCCCTTGTTCCTCTCCTCTCCAAGTCCCAAATGAGTGTAGCTCTCAGCTTTTAGCACTAGCCATGGATGCCATATGGAGATTCAAGATAGTTGAATATGATAAGAAAATGATATGCAAGTGTAGATAGTGATGCTATGAGAAAGCTCTATGCTAATGCCAGTATAACAACAATACTCTAAAATGCTTTTTTTTTTGCTTGAGGAGAAGGGTTCTATTTATAGAAGAAATGGGGAAATGAAAGGTTAAGATTGAATGGTTTAATCAAGGGCCAAGTTTGAAAGTTGGGGATCCATGTGCACAATTCGCACCAATAAAATGGTGACAAGTGTCAACATAGGATTGGGTTGAGAGAAGAGGTTGGAGGAATTAAAGGCCTGAGAAGACCTCATGGTTATCTAGAGGCTAAGGGTCAGGTCTAAATTAAGATTACCCACTGGATTAAGAGTTAATCCAAGGATAAACCTTTGTGCAAATGTTTAAGAGATAATCATGGTCAAAGCATTAATGGCCTGATGAGACCTTTGGGTTGGGTAGATGTTGAGTCAAAACAAATGTTTTAACCATGTGGGAGGGTTTGAGGTAACCATTAATGGTTATTGGAGACTTTGGGGATTAAGTGGTTGAAGGTTGAAAGCCTTCAATGGTTATCAAAGACTTTGAGCCATTTAGTGGTTGAAGGTTGAAAGCCTTTAATGGTTATCAAAGACTTTGAGGGTTTGAGAAGTGACTTCCCTTTTGCTTAGGAATGTGACAAAGTTTAGAGAAGGGGTTAGGTTATTTAGAAGTGATTAGAAAATTCTAGAAGGGGTTTAGGCATGCAAGTGGATTTTGTAGGAAAATGCAAGTGGGAGAAATTTTGGTATTTTCAATTAAAATAAAATCATTTATTTCAATTAAATGGTGTAATTTGCATTTGGATAAATATTCAAATAAATATTAATTTATTTAAATGAGAAAAATGAAGATAAAGCATTAAAATGCTTGAAGACTTTGAGGGAAACCATTAAAGGCTTGAAGACTTTAAGGAAAACCATTAAAGTCTTAAGAAGACTATAGAAGGAAGCCATCAAGTTTGAAGACTTTAAAGCCATCAAGTTTGAATACTTTAAGGGAAACCATTAAAGGTTTCAAGTGGGTGAGGATAAATAGGATTTAAAATAAATAATTTATTTAAAATAGTTGTGCAACTTGCTTTTGTAGGAAAATACAAGTGGGTGGAGGATAAAGGTGATTTAAATAAATTATTTATTTAAAATAATTGTGCAACTTGCATTTGTAGGAAAATACAAGTGGGTAGAGGATAAAGGTGATTTAAATAAATGTTAATTTATTTAAATGTGAGAGGTGGGATTTTGAGGGATTTAAATAAATATTAATTTATTTAAATGTGAGAGAAGATTTAATTAAACAAATATGATTTATTTATTTAATTAATGGTTTGAATTTGGTTAAGTAAATTAAATCAAATAAATTGAATAATTTATTTAATTAATAGGAGAAGAGGGTTAAGATGAATTAATTAAATATTAATTTAATTAATTCATTAATTGATGGTTAAATAATCAAATAAATACTAAGTATTCATTTAATTAAGTGGACAGATTTATGTGACTACAGGGTGTATGAACACATTAAATTAAATAAAGAAATAAAACATTCCCACTTAGTTGGATAAGTATATTTTATTTACTTTACCTACCCTTCACTCTCATTGGTTAAATTCAAAATGGGTGAATAAATTATATTATATGGTGGGTTGGTAAAATATACTCCAAAATGGAATATTTTGATTGGCCAAGATTGAGGCTAGGGTTTTGGATTATTGTTGCTTTTTATTTTCATTCTCCTGAGGTTTTTCAGTTTGGTTGCCTCTTCTCTGGAAAAATTCTCCAGCAAGTTTTCTTCTTGGTTTTGGATTTGGCTAGAGCTTGGATTGGATTTGGTTTGGCTTGTGGTAGCTCTTCTTCATCTTCAAAGCATTACTTCAAGTTGTAGGTTGGAGTTCTTCACTATGCATTTTGGTTTTCGATGGCTTCTCTGTGTATGCATTGTGTCTACATTGTTTTTGGGTATTGAGTTGAAATATTATTTTCTATAGTTTTTCATATTGTTGAAGGTTGATATTTGGGGAGGAAAATTTATATTATTTGGGTTTTATATAATTGCTGGAAAATATATAAGTTTGGTATTACCTATGTATGTCATTCCTGGTTCTTTGAAAAATCTTGTGATGACATTTGATTTAATCTTGGTTTTAGTCTGAGTTGATTTATTTTGTTTATACCTATGTATTCCTTGTTTTTGGGCATCTCTTTCTATCGGCATTTGGCATTTGGCATTATAACAGACAATGGGAGATTGTTGGCATTTCAATAAGGATATTGAGAAGGTTGTTGATGATTATGGATATAACTGATTAAGGATGTTTACTATCTTAATATTATTATTTTGTCATTGATGTCAAGAAATTGATTTTCTAATTCAGTATGATGTTGCCATATCCTGAGAAGTATGATTTGATGAGTATAAAGATGTCGGTTAAAGACACAAAAAGAATATGATGAATAAGGGGATGAATAAGGTATTCAATGGGAAACTGTTACCAAGTTAGACAATGATGAGATCATGATGTTTAGATTGTTTTAACATCATATATATGTTGTAAATTGTAAGGTTAATACTATACTATGTTATCGAGCAAAAAACCTTGTCGGTAAACCCTAAGGAACCTAGTCGGTAAACCCTAAGGTTATCGCTATCAATTAATGAAGGCAGAATGTCTACCGAGTAAAGTTTAGTATTCACTGAGTTGTTACTGAGTTGTAACCGAGCTGTAACAGAATACATTAAATGGTTACATGCGTTATTTAATGAAGGAAGCTGATGAGCTAGAATTGATTAAATGATTGGTATGTCGTGCATGAAGTTTGTTAATGAATCTATGGCAAAGGAAAATCGGCATGAAGATCTACAACGCAGATTGAACCACATTACCCTAGCACAAGTTCCAAGAAATGTATGCAAGTTCTAAGGCAGGGTAAAATGTTTTTTAGATCGAAGGATACATTGAACCTAGACAAGTTTGAAGATCTGATGGCTATGATTGATCATGGGAAATGTGATCAAGGAGATTAAGCAGTTGGTGAATTGTTTTTAAATAGGGAACTATTGATAAACAATGCATGCAGGAAAATGTATGCACAGGGATGCTACATAGTGATTACCGAGCACAAAAGCTTGAAGACCTGTTTGAATAACAGAGTATAGAAGCCCAGCAGATGGACAAGATTAGTTCTATGTCTAGATTGTATTGGGCAAATAAGAATCTGCTTTAGCATTTTAGATGTGAAGTTGCAGATAGATTTTTATTACTGTTATTTTGTGAAAGTGACAAAAAATCTCTTAACCGAGTGGACTTAACAGTCTTATTTGTAAAACCAACAAGCAAGGTGACATTCTGATTGAGTGTTTGAAATCCTTTAACAAGGTCACTTCTAACAAGGTGAAGATCCTAACAGATATGAGGGAAATCCCTTAACCGGGTCACATCTAGCAATGTCTTTATAATCTTTAACAGGATTTTCTTTTAACCGAGCATACTCTACAAGAGTATATTTCTTAGTGGGTCCGAAATCCCACAGTGGTTTTTCCCTATTTGGGTTTCCATGTTAAATCTGGTGTTTTGAGTGATATGATGTTTATATGCTTTTGAGTTTGCATGTTTAGCAGTTTTGGTTATATCACTGAAGTATATGTTACCGAGGTTGAATCTGGTTTTTTTATGGAAGATTAAGTTTGTATGATTCACCCCTCCCTCTCTAATCTTGTTGGCTATTGGATCTGTACTTACATTAAGTATCAAAACTATCAATTGGTATCAGAGCTTTGGACTCCGGAAGAAAAAGTTTAAAGGTACTTGAGGCAAAGATCCAAAGATGTATAAGAGGGATGCACCGATGTTGAACAAGTCAAGTTTCTCTACATGGCAGAAAAGGATGAAGTTGCACCTATCAGGAGTTGGAGAATATGATGTATATTATCTAGAGAATGATTTCATCACAACAAGCACCTATCCATTGACTATGGAAGAAATAAAGGCAAATCAAGAACATATCCAAGAAATGATTGAAATAACATCTGCATTGACTGACTCGGAGTTTAATGATCTAGAAGGCTGCAATGATGCAAAGGCAATGTGGGACAAGCACATATCTGTATATGGCGGTGATGAACATGTTCAAAGATCAAAAGTAGATAGTCTAAGAGGACAACTTGAATCTATAAGGATGAATGAAGGTGAGAACATAACCCAGTATAGTACAAGACTAAAGGAGATTGTCAATCAAATCAAAGGAGCAGGTGGAACTATTGAAGAAAGGGATATAACAAGTAAGTTGTTAAGAACCCTTCTACCGGCTTATGCAATCCGAGTCTCTGCAATCAATGAATTGAGGTTTGTACCTAATATGCGAGTTTCTTTAGATGCTACTATTGGTAAGCTACATGCATTTGAGTTAAGTAACTTTGATAATAGTGAATCTTCGGTAAATTAAGTTGAATCTGCATTTAGTTCTTTTCATCTTGATGAATCTAATGATTACAATGAAAGAAAGTACAAGTACTCTGAAGGAGATTACAGTGGAGCAAGTGAAAGATTTTGTAAGAACATGGAAGAAGTATACAAGCTGTATGAGGAAATCAAAAAGCAGGAAGAGTTTGAAGCACTATTAGCCAGAAGGTTACCGAGAGGCAAAGGTAAGTATAAAGGAAAACTACCTTTGAAATGTTTCAATTGTGATAAAATAGGACATATGGCTTCTAATTGTCCTGACAAAGATTCTACTGAAAAGAGAGTTTACCGAGATGACAGACATAAATATTATCATTACAGAGGACACCGAGACTTCAGAAGAAGAGATAGAAAGACCTACTTAATAGCCGGTGAGGAATCCAGTGATAATAAATCAGATGAAACTGACACAAAGGAAGTATTTTATGTGGCTATCAAAGATGGATCAGATGAAGAAAGGTATGAAGAAAATGCCCTAATATCTCACATAAATACTAATGATTCTTGGATCATAGATAGTGGATGCTCACATCATATGATAAGTGATAAACACAAGTTTTTTATGTTAGAAGATTATGATGGAGTCTATGTAAGATTTGGTAATGATGCACCATGCCCAGTAAGAGGTAAAGGATCTATAACACTTCTTGACAATGTAAGATGCAATGATGTTTATTGGGTTGAAGGTTTGAAATACAATTTGTTGAGTGTAGCACAGCTAAACAATACAGGTTACCGAATAGAATTTCAGAAAGGAATTATCAAAGTTCACGACAAGCATGGAAAGTTAGCTGCTATCGGGACACAAAAAAAAGGTAATACATTTCACCTTGACTTAACTCGGAACAAGTGTCTATATGCAAAGATAGATGATACCTGGTTATGGCATAAAAGGTTTTGTCATGTAAATTTTGATAATCTAATTAAAATAAGTAAGAAGTGCCGAGTAAGAGGTCTACCGAGTCTTGAAAAACCTGAGAATGCTATGTGCTGAGGATGCCAGATGGGTAAAATGACAAGATCAAGCTTTACAAGTAAGTCTTACACCTCTATGGGAATTTTAGATCTTGTGCATACTGATCTTTGTGGTCCTATGAAAGTTCAAAGTTATCATGGTGACAAATATTTCATATTATTTGTGGATGATTACTCAAGGATGATGTCAGTAATGTTTTTAAAAGAAAAATCAGAAGCTTTTCAAATGTTTAAATGGTACAAGGCAAGAGTTGAAAATGAAACAGGAAGACAACTGAAATGTCTTAGATCAGATAGAGGAGGAGAGTTCACATCTGATGAGTTCAACTTATTCTACAATGATCATGGTATTAAAAGACAAGTCTCTACACCGAGAACTCCACAACAAAATGGAATTACTAAGAGAAGAAACATATCTATTGTGGATTGTGCCAGAACCCTAATGATTGAAAAGAAAGTGCCACAAACATTTTGGAGAGAAGAAATAAGCATAGCAGTTTACACCCTGAACCGAGTACAACTGAAGAAAGGTACTTTGAAGACACCATATGAAATCTGGTATGACAAGAAACCTAATGTAAGTTATTATAACATCTTTGGAAGTAGATGCTATGTACACAAAGATGATAGAAATGGCAAGTTTGATGAGAAAAGTGAAGAAGGAACATTTCTAGGTTATTCTTCTAGAAGCAAAGCATTTAAATGTCTAATCAAATCATCTAACAAAATAGTAGAAAGTGCAAATGTGAAAATTGATGAATTTGCAGAAAGAAATGATGAAGGAAATTCCAAAGGACTAGAAGATTATGATGAATTTGTCTATGTTCAACCGACAAGTCCTACCGAGAAAAATGTTGAAGAAAATGAAGAGAATATCTAGTTACCGCGTGATGATGAAGATCATATAGAGCCTACCGAGCCTGTATTAGCCAAGTATGTCAGAAGACATCATGCACCAAGTCAGATTATAGGAGATAAGGATGATCCAGTGATGACAAGGAACAAACTAAGATAGAACACATGTCTGATATCTGAATTTGAACCGAAAATAGTGAAAGAGGCATTTAACAGTGAAGATTGGATAAATGCTATGACTAAAGAGATTGATCAAATTAAGAAGAATGACACATGGAGACTAATCCCAAGATCGAAGGACAAAAATGTAATTAGTACAAAGTGGATTTTTAGAAACAAGCTAAATGAAAAAGGTGAGGTCATTTGAAATAAAGCAAGACTAGTATGCAAAGGTTATGCTCAAGAAGAAGGAATTGATTATGGTGAAACTTTTGCACCTGTGGCTAGACTTGAAGGAGTAAGAACATTGTTGGCATATGTCGCTTTCAAAAACTTCAAGGTATATCAAATGGATGTCAAATCTACATTTCTAAATGGAATATTAGAAGAAAAAGTTTTTATTGAACAACCTGAAGGATTTGTTGAAGACAAGAGTAAAGATCAGGTATGTAAATTGAACAAAGCATTATATGGTCTGAAACAAGCACCTAGAGCATGGTATGAAAGATTGCACTCTTATTTGATTAAGATTGGTTTTATAAGGACAAGTGAGAACAACAATATGTACATGAAGAATAATGAAAATGGAATACTGATCTCAGCCATATTTGTTGATGATATTATATTTTGTGGAAATGACTCTTTATGCAAGAAATTTGGAAATGAAATGAGCAAAGAATTTGAGATGTCATTAATCGGTAAGATAAAGTATTTTATAGGTTTACAGATACTGCAAATGAAAAATGAGATTTTCATTACTCAATCTAAGTACATAAAGGAAATCTTGAAGAAATTTGGAATGGAGGATTCAAAACCAGTAAGTACTCCAATGACTACCAACTATAAACTATCAAAGAATGATGAATCTGCATCTGTTGATGAGACACTTTACCGATCCATGATTGGAAAGCTACAATATGTTGTTCACAATAGACCAGACATAGCACATGCAGTAGGTATAGTTGCAAGATTCTCTGCAGATCCTAAGGAAACACACATGACAGCAATCAAAAGAATTTTTAGATACTTGAAAGGCACCGAGGATTATGGCTTAGTATATCAGAAAGGAAATGATTTTGATTTAAAAGTTTATACTGATGTTGATTGGGTAGGCAACATTGATGAAAGGAAAAGCAAAAGTGGAGGAGCTTTCTTTTTAGGAGAAAGACTAGTGAGTTGGCTTAGCAAGAAACAAGGATGTGTTTCATAGTCAATAGCAGAAGCTGAATACGTTGCTGTAGCATTGAATTGTACCAACATAGCATGGATCAAACAACTATTGGAAGGTATAAATGAGAAAGTTACCAAGCCAGTAACTATATTCTGTGACAATACTAGTGCCATTAATATTTCAAAGAATCCTGTTATGCACTCTAAGACAAAGCACATCTCTATCAAATATCATTATCTTAGAGAAGAAGCTCAAGAGAAGAAAGTGGTGTTGGAGTATGTTAGCACAAATGAACAAATAGCAGACATCTTTACCAAGCCACTACCAAGGGACACTTTTGAGTATCTCAGAAGTAAGTTAGGGGTCCTACCCCTATCATCTACTCACTAACTGAGTTTGGTGAAAGCATCAATTCGATGACTCTATCGAATACCTTTTAAGAGTTGGTGTTGATTTACACACTTTAGGATGTTTTCTAAAGGTGTGCAGGAAACAGCGCAGGATACAATACAGGAAACAGGAATTGACGACAAAATGCTCTGACTAAGACTAAGTTGACACATTACAGTAGGAATTCACTTCATATAGGAAGAAATTATGTTTTAGTTCTTTACTTTGGCATTGTTGTCAAAGGGGGAGAAGACTGGAAAAGACTAAGAAGACTGAAAAAAAAAGCAGAAAAGAAAGACTGAGAAAAGAGGAGAAGTCTAATGTATGGGGGAGAATTCTAATGACAGGAAGAGAGCATTTTAGAATCTCACAACAACTCACAACAATCCAAATAAATTATGCCAAATCAATTGGTTTTGCCATCAATGCCAAAGGGGGAGATTGTTGGCATTTGGCATTTGGCATTATAACAAACAATGGGAGATTGTTGGCATTTCAATAAGGATATTGAGAAGGTTGTTGATGATTATGGATATAACTGATTAAGGATGTTTACTGTCTTAATATTATTATTTTGTCATTGATGTCAAGAAACTGATTTTCTAATTCAGTATGATGTTGCCATATCTTGAGAAGTATGATTTGATGAGTATAAAGATGTCGGTAAAAGACACAGAAAGAATATGATGAATAAGGGGATCAATAAGGTATTCAATGGGCAACTATTACCAACTCAAACAATGATGAGATCATGATGTTTAGATTGTTTTAACATCATACATATGTTGTAAATTGTAAGGTTAATACTATACTATGTTATCGAGCAAAGAACCTAGTCAGTAAACCCTAAGGAACCTAGTCGGTAAACCCTAAGGTTATCGCTATTAGTTAATGAAGGTAGAATGTCTACCGAGTAAAGTTTAGTATTCACCGAGTTGTTACCGAGTTGAAACTGAGCTATAATAGAATACATTAAATGGTTACATGTGTTATTTAATGAAGGAAGCTGATGAGCTGGAACTGATTAAATGATTGGTATGTTGTGCATGAAGTTTGTTAATGAATCTATGGCAAAGGAAAATCGGCATGAAGATCTACAATGCAGATTGAACCGCATTACCCTAGCACAAGTTCCAAGAAATGTATACAAGTTCTAAGGCAGGGTAAAATGTTTTTCAGATCAAAGGATACATTGAACCTAGACAAGTATGAAGATCTGATGGCTATGATTGATCATGGGAAATGTGATCAAGGAGATTAAGTGGTTGGCCAATTGTTTATAAATAGGGAACTATTGATAAACAATGCATGCAGGCAAATGTATGCACAGGGATGCTACATAGTGATTACAAAGCACAGAGCCTTGAAGACTTGTTTGAATAACAGAGTATAGAAGCCCAATAGATGGACAAGATTAGTTCTATGTCTAGATTGTATTGGGCAAATAAGAATCTGCTTTAGCATTTTAGATGTGAAGTTGCAGATAGATTTTTATTACTGTTATTTTGTGAAAGTGACAGAAAATCTCTTAACCGAGTGGACTTAATAGTCTTATTTGTAAAACCCTCTAGCAAGGTGACATTGTGATTGAGTGTTTGAAATCCTTTAACAAGGTCACTTCTAACAAGGTGAAGATCCTAACAGATCTGAGGGAAATCCCTTAACCGGGTCACATCTAGCAATGTGTTTATAATCTTTAATAGGATTTTCTTTTAACCGAGCATACTCTGGAAGAGTATATTTCTTAGTGGGTCCGAAATCCCACAATGGTTTTTCCCTATTTGGGTTTCCACGTTAAATCTGGTGTTATGAGTGATATGATGTTTATATGCTTTTGAGTTTGCATGTTTAGCAGTTTTGGTTATATCACTGAAGTATATGTTACCGAGGTTGAATCTGATGTTTTTATGGAAGATTAAGTGTGTATGATTCAGCCCCCCCTCTCATCTTGTTGGCTATTGGATCTGTACTTACATTAAGTATCAGAACTATCACTTTCCATATATTTTTTGAGCCCTTTCGTTGAGTCTAGATTTTATGATTTTACCCAAAAAAAAATTCAAAGTTTTCCATAAGTTCTATGCAAAAGCATTGTTTCTGCAAAAGCGTTGTTCTGTATTGCATTTACGCTATTCTGTATTGCATTTGTGCCGCTCTGCACAACATAAGCATTGTTTTACAATGCATAAGCATGAATATGGAAACATAAGCCCTGTTTTAAGATGCATATGCGTGATTCTGGAATGCATAAGCATTTTTCTTCTTGACATAAGCATTGTTCTTTTTGGCAAAAGCGCTAACCTACGAGGCAAAAGCGCTAACATGTCTGTGTTTTGTAATTTCTTAGTTTTGGTCATTTATGAGGTATTTTCCTGAATTGATTTTTGTACCAGAGGCTTTATTTGAGTTCTGTTAATATTTCCCAGTTTTGGGTTTGATATGTTTTGATGCATTTTGATGGTTTTGAATATATTTAATTTTCTATACATTGTGAGTATTTTAGACCCTCTTCCATGTGGATAGGTCATGGATGATTGAGATGATTACTATGTTGTTTTGGACCAGCAAGTGAGTAGGCCTTGCTGCGATGTTATCTTTTATTTGATGGAAGCATTTGATGCCTTGATATGCCTTTGTTTATTGCTAGCCAAGAGGCTCATTTTGTTATATTGATGTTGTTGTAGCCTTGATTATGTTGTAAGAGTATGTGTGGAAGTTGTTGGCTGCATTGAGTATTATTTTCATGTAATTATGTTGGTGGAGTCTCTTGTGATTTATTGTTGGGCCATGTTAGGAGGAGTAGGATTCCTTGTGATGACCGGGGTCATGAGAGATAGGCTTGCATGAGGTTCCTAATAAGGATGCATGAAGTCTAGACCACCAGGGCACATTGGAGTTTTCTGTGATTTTGTAAATAAGTGATAACCTAATAATTGATGGGTTGAGTAGTTAGATTAATTAATACAATGACAAATTGATTTGTGCCTCATGAATTAGTCTTAGGGAGGATGTTTTAGGATAAGCATGAGAAGGTCATGAAGACAGTAAGCTAAGCTCCCTTAGTCTCTCATAGGTTGAGATGGCTCTACATGTCCATTAGGCTAGTGCCTTGTGTTAATATGTTATTATGTTATAAGGATGGCATGTAGTGACACTCCACTCCTACATGTGTTTCCCTTTTATGATTTATGACTATGCTTATTGGATGCATTTATGTCTTGATGATTTTTATGTCTTTGGGAGTTTATTCTTGTTGTATGTGTGAGTTATTGCTTGAGAGTCCCTGTGTGGTTAGTCTCCTTGGTTATAGGTGCTAGCTTAGGTTTAGAGTATGTGTTGGGACCTGGTGTCATCTCCTAGCATAGGGGCTGGTTCCTTTGGTTCCACATGGTCAAGAGGTTGGTTCTTTTTAGCCATTGGGATGTTCTCTTGGATTGTTCTTGTGTGGATGTGGATTTTTCTTCATGATGTACTATGGATGTACCTTTTAGAAGATATATGTAATGGATAAGATAGAATGCATGTAATGTAAAATTCTTGTATATAGTAGATGGATTCATGTAGTAGAAAGAGCTATGATCATGATGTATTTAATGCACTCATATTTGTAAGATGAATTGTAGCTGGAAACTGGAATTTAGGCATATTTGTATTTGTACTATTGTAGAGATGTGATTTTATGAATCCTAGAAATAAAGTGGATTATAGTTGGAAAAGAATAGAATTGCATTATAGATTAGTTGTATTATTCCATGCAATGTTTAGAGGCTAGTTAGAATGTTAAATAATCTTGAAAGGGGAATATTTATAGATTAATAAGTAAATATGTTAGAAGATATTAATTGGATCTAGTAAATAGGAATGATTCACATGGATGCATTCGTAGAAAGGAAATTATGCATATCATGGGGAATAAGTAATGTTGTAGGTTGCATAGCTCATGGTTAAAGAATTAGAATATGATGCATTAATGAAGGTGAAATATACCTATCGTGTGTGAAGTATGTTATTGTGGAAATGAATTAAGTAATGATGTTAAAGTACCCTAGAAAAACATTATTGATGTTGTGTTATTTCTGCTTGCATTAATTGATGAAATGAGCAATGATGTATGTTCATATTGGTTAGTTGGTTAATGAATGTAAATAGATGGAGATGTTATATGTTGCATTAGCTATTATTATATGTTAGTTAAGAAAAAATTTATCTCCAATTGTATATTATTGTTTAGTTTCTTTAGGGTATTTTGGCGGGCATTACAACTTACCTAATTACTTAGGTCCCGAGTTGGTATGAATATGGTGTAAGATCTCTTTGTAGATCATGGGATTATGGTTATGGGTTGGTTATGCGATTACCTATGCGAATAATGTTGTAATCATATGCAGTAGTTTTGGTCGATCATAGGTGATCAAATTGGGTTGGTAAGAGAGGTTTAAGACCATTGGTATTGAGCTTAACCAGAATTGTACTCAAGCATAGGAGATGCTATCTTTGCAGTTGACTCTTCTTTCTGGATTGTCTGGAATTAATTTGTAGTAAGTGAGGCTCTTTTTTTGATGAGTAGTGCGCTCTAGGATTTTGGCTTTCCTGCATGTACTGGCCCCTCATTTTGTAATCACATACTTACTACAAAAGTATTATCTGATTGTGGGTAGGCTTCTCACAATGCTTTTTCTCTTTACTGGGTTTTCCATGTACAAATCTTTGTGTCATGTGTTCTGGATGGATGGTAATTGTTCTGTAATTTATGTTTATGTTTAATTGGTATATTAGTTATTCTGGTATCTGGTTTATGCATTTTGGTATTGAGTTTATGTGTTCTATTAATAAGGATTCAAATGCTTAAAGTTATGTAATCTATTGACAACTGATTCATCCCCCCCTCTCAGTTGTCCTCTAGTTATCTGAGTTGTCTAACAGTTACCAGTTGATTGTAATCATTGTTCATGAAATAAAACAATCTATTCTGCATTGCCTCCATTATATCTCTATGTTTCCGTTGTGCTTACTCTTGCTAACCAGTCTAGATTGATCTCTTTGAGGTCCCTCCTAACCGGTGACTACTTCACCTTGACATCCATGTGAAAATATTCCTTGTGAAAGATCTTAATTTTTTCTAATTGGTTGGGCTTCTTAGGGTTTTCCATCAAATTTTCATTGATATAGCCCATGGGATCTCTTTATTCTTGATAGTATCATCCCCTACAAGTCACTGTGACATGACCATACAAATCATACTTGCAGATATGGAAAGAATCTTTGATGGCATCAAGGGAGATATACAAGATCACATTATCAAGTGGGTCATAGACCCTTCTTTCATCCAACTTATATTTGTATGTGTAAGCCATTATAAGGTTAGGAGATTGCAGAGCCACTAGGAAACCTACTTCTTGGACAAGTCCTAAGCACACCAATGAAGTGGCCCAAGTGGTTCTTCCATATGGCCAAGCCATCCTCTATAGAAATTCATTCAAGTCTACATGGACGATGTCAGTATATGTGATATCCATGTTTAAAGAATTCATATTTGTAGGTGGAAGGTAGGAGTCAAAGTTGTACTTCATGGTGGCTACCCTAGATCTAGACATTAGTGATTCTACACCCTAAAGATTCATATTAGCATTATTATTATAAAAAAAATACACAAATTAACTAAACGAACTGGTGCAAAACACCTTATTATTCAAACCTTCCAAAGTAGAGTTTGCAAAGAAAAATAGGGGTTGGGGATGGGAAAATCCCTGATCCCCTTCTTAGCAGAGGGTGAAGATATTCTAGGGTTAGGGGAACCATGATCCTTGATCCTTGATTAAAATGTGTGAAATGCATAGCAGGAGTTAGGGATCATGGAGTCCCCAATCTCTGAAGGATCAATGAATAAGGGTGAAGGCTGAGTATGTTTCCATCCCCAATTCCATACTCAAATTATCAGGGATTGAGGATGGGAATATCCCCGACCTAAAACATAAAATAAAATAAAGTGGGGGTCGAGGATACCCAATCTTGCAACCCCAAAAGTGGGAATCATGGATTTGGGATCCCCAATCCTCGAGGGAAGCAAATTAAACTAAAAAATAAGGGAAAAAGAAAAATCCATAGGTCAAGGATTTGAACTCAACCAATCACGAATTAGGGTAACAAAATAGCCAAAAACACCAAAAGGAAAATAACAAGGAAAATAAAAACCAAAATCCTAAGACATAGAACAAAACCTAAACAAAAGGAGAAACCCATGAGAAACAAAACAGAGGGAAAAAGAAAAATGAAACACAAAGGAGAAAGTAGAGGACAAAGAGAAATAGAAATAATGAAGGGAAGAAAAAAAAGAAAAAGAGGTGGGCCTACCTCTGAATAGGTAGGGCTCTAAAATGTAAGACCAATTTTGACAAACAATCCCTTTGCATGGGTTAGAAATCGCATGTAGGAGAGCCCTAAATTTGCATGGGGGACAAAAATCTCAAAAGTATAGGTGAGAAAAAATGAAGTGAGAATGCCTACTTATATGGGTAAAAGAAGCAATTAATGTTGGCACAGAGGTGGGGCCCATTGGAGGGTCAGGTATTGAAGATCCCTAAAAAGGACATTGAGGGTTAGGGATATCTCCATCTCATTCCCTGTAAAAGGGACAAGGCACAAACACAAAAAAGGGGGTTCAGGGATCAGGACTTCCGAAATCCATAAAAAGGGACAAAGGAAAAGGGAAGCCCGATCATCGATCCCTAAAAAAATATTAAAATGACAAGTAGGGGACAAAGGACAAAATAGAAGGAGAAGATGATAAAAGGGGGTCCCCCATTTCTCAAAATGAGAGATGGGGTGTGAGTTGTGGAGGCACAATAGGGCCATGCACATAAATTCACTTTTATTTCCTTAACATCTATATTTTTCTTTAAACCTTAGCCATAAGTCATGCCTTAAAGTTAGATTATTCTTAAGAATTATAATTTAAGAAAGTTGCTAAAAATACAAAATATATTTTATTTCTCTCTAACACCTACACACTTTTCCTTTTTGAGACAACCTTGGACATATTTCACAAATGTTGCATAACCACACTCCAATAATGATACCTTCATCCATAAGAATCATAGGACCACATATATATCTATTTTCAAACACCTTATGCTAAAACATGCTTCAAGGGACTTGATGAAACTATTATGATTCCCCTTCTAGATGAATATCTACTTCTACTTCTTCCTCTCTCGAGACCACATTTACCAATTTATCATATAAGATTACCATTACCATTACCATGAATAGAGCTTCTTCTCATTCACTTTTACAAGTGCAATAATCATATTCTTCTTATGCTTTGACTCCTTATAGCTCTTCTTAAATTGATAACATTTATTCTCTTTCTTTCTATAATGACATTTTTTCTCATCACTATTTTTATTTTCTCTAAAAGGACAAATTTTAGAAGCATAATGAACTATTTTACCATAATCAAATTGATGCATGAGCATCAAGGTTGTAAGAGAAATCTTGCATCATCCATAAATATTGTTTATTTATCAATAAGGGCAAAATGTTTCAGGGTTTATATTTTTAGTAAGTTCACATTTGTGCATGTATGGACATGAAATCTTGCATAGACCTCCAAAATGAAAAAAATGAGGAGAATGATGAAGAAATGACTTCAATATCATTTGTTGTTTGTGAGATATTAAGATTTTAATTTTTTGGAATCTCTTAAAAATATTTAAAGTCAAATTTGAGGCACTTACAGGATCTAGATGGGCATGAAAATTAGTTGAAAATAAAAATATACTCTTTAGGCATATTTTATGGACAACATTTTTTTAAGAGATTTTTAATGATATATAATGATTCAAAATATAATGGTCATATCAAAAGTTATGATCCTAGAAAGTTATACTACCAAAATAAAAAAAATTAAAATATCTTATTGAGAGGAGTTACACTTTCTAGAATATTTTGGGGTGGTTTCACATTCTAAATAAAGAAGGTGAATGGGGGATATAGAGGAATATTCAATAGTGTGGATTGTGGTATTGAATGGTAATTTTTTGTAATAAAAAGGCCCATTTGTTTGTAGTTTGTAATATTTTTAATATTGTAATTATAGGTCATTGAGCTAATAGAAAGAAAGTATTTCTTTCTTGCAATTTCTATTCTATTTATTTTTTATTTTTGTTTGTTTGAGTTTGTAAGGGTAGTAGCCTTCATCATACCTTTGTACTTGTCAGAGTCTTCAACTTGTTTACATAATTGGTTTCTTTAGCTTTAGATTCATTGCTTGTAACAAAACATTAATTCTTCTTTGATGACTTTTCATATATAGTTCACATTTCATATGCAATTAGTATTTCATGTAGTTCATCCATTGTTAGTGTCTTCAAATCTTTTCCTTCTCTAACTATAAAAACTTTTGAATCAAACCTTGTAGGAAGGGATTTGAATACCTTTTTCATAATCACTAAGTAATTTTGAATTCATGTTGAGGTAAATAATAACTAAGGAAATCAATCAATAGTGCCTCCTAAGAAAAATAATTAGTTCTATACAAACCCCTTTTCCAACATCATCAATATAATTGATTTTGGATCTGATTATTTATATTCCTCCTTTTTTCATTCCATCATCACTACAAATTGCACCCGCTTTGATAATACCCATTTCTAACATTTCTTACCATGTATTTGTTGGATATTGCTTCTACTAGGATATCTTGTTGTCATTAATGTCAACATACTCTTGTGCTCCTGTGATTGCAGAGTTAGTTTGGCTGTTTTAGTTGTTATGTTGATGATGTGCTCATGCGGATTTATGATTTATATAATGAAGTATCTCTAGTTGAATGAGTATTGATTTCATGATTATATATGATGATTTGATTGGGTTATGGATTCTGGTTTGTGGATTCATTTTTCAGTGTTCCATGTTGCAATATTTAGATGTTCGATGAGTTCTTCTCCAGAATGATTATATCTGTTAGATAGTTCAAATAATGGGAAGACAACTGAGAGGGGGGTGAATCAGTTGTCATAGATTATTATAACCTTAAGAAATTGAAATTTTTTAATACTGGAACCCAATAGATCAATACTGGAATGCATAAACCAAATACCGAAATAGCATATAAACCAATTAAGCATAAATAATAATGAGAGAATAAATACCATCCACATGACACCAAGATTTATATGTGGAAAACCTGGTAAAGGGAGAAACCACAATGGGAAGCCTACCCACAGTTAGATAATAGCTTTGTAGTAAGTATGTGAATTAAAATTGAGGGGCCTGCACTTGTAGGAAGGCCAACAGCCTAGAACATACTACTCAACATAAAAGGAGTCTCACTGACTACATAGAAATCCAGACTACAATCTGAAGAAATGAATGAACTATAAAGATAGCATCTCCCATGCTCAAGTACAGTTTCGGTTAAGCTCAATACCGGAGGACTAAATCCTCTTACATAAATCCAAATCGATGACCAATGATTGACCAAATCCTCTGCCTGAATGATTATTACATTATTCTCACATTACATATCCATATCCCATTCCCTCATGATATAAAATTAGACCTTACATCATATATATACAAACCCTCAACCAAAAACAATCAAGTCAACCACTAAACAATAAAACAATTACATAATTACAAAGCATGTCAGCCAGAGACCAAACAAATAATATCTAACCCATAAGACATCCGGGAAACACATCGAGAGGTCCAATCCATATGTTACATTAAGTAGATCCATAACCTAGATACACCGGGACCCAATTTAGGTCCACACACACTAAAGCAATGATCTCAATCCGCCAAGTCTTGAATACAATCACTATCAACATCCTCAAACTCCACCAAAATCCACACCAACACCACTTATACAATTCATCAAAGATATTCATCAAAGCTCTACCAGTGAAACCCTCGCCGAAACCACAAACCAAGCTTTCTATCAAACATGATAGCATCTGATCACCAAAACACAACCAACAGAGTAAACATGAAGATGAGTAGCATGAATAAGCCAATTCCATAGCCCAAACATAATGGAGCATACCGGATCATGTTGAATCAAAACCAACCAAAAACCAAACAACCTACTAGGACCAAAAGGGTGCTGGTAAAGCATCCAAAACATATAGTGTTGACATCAATGACGAAACATCAATGCAACACATGATTAATTCCTATAAATGGCCAACAATCTCCCCCTTTGGCATTGATGGCAACACTAGATGTGAAAAACATCCAAGTTCCAAGAAATGCCAAACAAGTCTCCCCCAATGGAAGACAACCAACAATCTCCCATACCAAGATATAGCAATGAAGTTCTGAAACAAAGAATAAACTCCCCCTTGTGAATGATATCTCTATAAATCTTTATTTTTCACATATATATCTTCCCCCCTTTGACATCTATGCCATAAATCTGACAAAAATAAAGTGAAAACAAAAAGCACTGAAACACAAGGCTAACTATTCCCCCTAAGCAGTAGCATCCCAACGTCAATGCCAGATTGAATAATATCTCTGATAATGCATACCAGACTGATGCCAAATAACATCAATCAATTTTCTACTAGAGAGACAAACACCCCTAATTTGTCTCTCAGGTACTCAAATGATTATTTAGGCAAATATTTAGTGAAAATATCTACAATCTGCTCTTTAGTGTTCACATAGACCAGTCTAACTTCATTTTCTTCCACCTTCTCCTTCAAAGAGTTATACTTGATAGATATGTGCTTTGTCTTAGAGTGAAATACTAGATTCTTTGATATGTCAATAGTAGCAGAGTTATCATAGTGAATAACTACCAGTCCAGTGCAATGCACTTGAATGTCGTTCAACATTTGCTTCATCCATAGAACCTATGTAAAATTAGTAGCAGTAACAACATACTCAACTTCAATAGTAGATAAAGAAGTACATGATTGTTTCATATTCATCCATGAAACCAACCTCTTTCCAAGAAAGAAAGCTCCACCACAAGTACTTTTCCAGTCATCAACATCACCAGCCCAATCTGCATCTGTATATGCACATAAATTAAAGTCATCATCCTTAGGGTACCACAAACCATATTCTTATGTACCTTGCAAGTATCTAAAAATTCTTTTCACTGCACTCTCATGATTCTCTCTAGGATCACTCTGAAATCTGGATGCAATACAAACAACATTCATTATGTCAGGCCTATTCTGAGTCAAATATAGCGGACCTCCAATCATAGGTTTGTATCTTATAGGATTTACCGGTGCAGAAACATCTTTCCTTAAAAATTTATCACTTGTAACCATAGGAGTACTTACCATTTTAGAATCTACCATACCAAATTTGTTCAATAATTCCCTATCATACTTAGTTTGACAGATGAAAATACCTTTATCAGTCTGAATAATCTACAAACCTAAGAAAAAATTAATTTTCCCAATCACAGACATTTCAAATTCTTTCTCCATATTCTTAGAAAATTCCATACACAACTTATCTTCACCTCCAAAAATGATGTCATCAACAAAAAATTAAATAATCAATACATCATCATCAGTAACTTTATAATAAAGATTATTGCCAGCATTACCTTTAGTGAAACCAAGCTTCAAAAGATATTTATCTAACCTTGCATACCAAGCTCTAGGTGCCTATTTCAATCCATATAAATCTTTCCTTAACCTGCAAACCATGTTTGTATCATCTGAAAGTGAAAATTCATCAGGTTGCTCAATATAAACTTCCTCATCAAGATCCCCATTCAAAAATGCACACTTGACATCCATCTGATAAACCTTGTAGTTTTTATGTGCAACATAGGCAATAAATAATATTACAGCTTCAATCCTAGCTATAGGTGCAAAAGTTTCACCATAATCAATTCCTTCGTTCTGAAAATATCCTTTACAAACCAATCTAGCTTTATTACTTACAACTTGTCCATCTTCAATCAATTTATTCCTAAAAACCCATTTAGTTCCAATAACATTCTTATATTTAGGTCAGGGAACTAAAGTCCATGTGTTATTTTTCTCAATCTGATCTAATTCTTCTTCAATATCTTTCATCCAACATTGATCTTTACATGCTTCAATTACTGATATCTGTTCAACTTGAGAAATTAAACATACCTCATTAGATGCCAATCTCCTTCTTGTGGTCACTCCATTGTTCTTATCCCCAATGATCTAATCTTATGAATGATTCAATCTCACATACCTAGGAGTCTTATGACTCTCTATTCCTCTTCTTGGTTCTTTAGTTACTATTGAATTTTCCGATAATGTCAGATTAACTGGTTCAACATTCTATTTTGGTAAAGGTGCTACCGGTTCAAATATAATCATTTCCACAGTCGGTTCTTGCTCATAAACTCTTATTTGACTTCTATTCAGCTCATCCACTTTGAAATTAGCACTCTCCACAAATCTCCGCAATCTCTTGTTATAACATCTATTTTCTTTTCTTTCATTAGAATAACCAAGAAAAATTCCTTTATCACATCTAGGATCAAATTTCCCAATAATATCATCTACCCTGATATGACATTTACTACCAATTTTTTGAAATACTTACTAGCTTCCATCATCATTTTTCTAGAAGCATCCAAGATAGTTATGTTCTTCCTTTCCATAACTCCATTTTGCTAAGGTATCTAGGGAGAAAAAAATTGTCTCCTTATTCCATGATTCTCATAAAGTTAGTAAACTCACTGGATGTGAATTCTCCACCATGATCTAACCTTAAACATTTAATCTTCAATCCTGTCTCTCTCTCAACTTTAGCTTTAAAGATTATAAACTTTTCAAAAGCCTCAGATTTCTCCCTTAGAAAAGCAACCCACATCATTCAAGAATAATCATCAATGATTAGCATAACATATCTATCACCTTGAAAATTTTTAACTCTAGCAGGGCCACACAAATCTGTTAGGATAACCAGTGAACAACTAAGAGGGGGGGGATGAATCAGTTGTTGACAGATTATATCAATTAATCCACTTTATAACCTTTAACCAGATCACATAAACATTAAGTACCAAAATAGAAGAAATAGATATCAGTAAGCAATAAAACTTAAGAATGAAACAAATGATCAACACAATGCAACTATACCACATAACACCATGATTTGTATGTGGAAAACCTAGAAAGGGAAAAACCACAATGGGAAGCCTACCCACAGTCAAATGATACTTCTATAGAAAGTATGTGATATAATGAGGGGCCTGAACATGAAGGAAGGCACACTTCCTAGAGCATACTGCTCATTACAAAAGAGTCTCACTGACTACAGAGAGGTTATAACCACCTCAGGATAAATGGACAATAATCCAAAATAATAAATTTCCAGAGATAACATCTACCATGCTTAATTACAATCTCGATTAAGCTCAATATCGGAGGCCTTTGACCTCTTCCTTAATCCCAACTCAATCACCTATGATATTACATTTCACGACCACGAACATATATTCTACAATGAGATCTTACATCAATTTATACCAACCCTAAGGCCTAAAGCAATAAGGTCAGACACCTAAAAGATATTACAATAAGATTATTACATACATCTATATTAAAATGATATGTCATGTTGTCTTAAGACCAAAACAACAATAAACAATCCATAAGTCATCTCGGTAACATGTAGAGAACATGTTAACATGATACTGGTCCATAACCTAGATAGGCACCGAACCTAATCCGGGTCCACGATGCCAAAGCAATGTCTTCAAATAGTTGAAGCACGATCAGAGAACATCTTCAGCATCCTAAATTCCATCTAGAAGCCGCACCACCATCACTTATGCATTCTGCCAAGATTTCTCAATGAAAGCTCTACTGGTTAAACCTTAAACCCATGTCGGTAAGGATTTACAAGAGTGTATGATAACATATGATTAGGAAATCAATACCAATTGACAAAAACATGCTCCAGAAGCATGTAACACATAAAATCAAACATACTCCATTGATCCAAACATGCCAGAAGTGTCCAACAGATAGTCCTTTCTACCGGTAACACTAGATGTTCTACCGGTAACCAAAACCTGTCTGTTGGTAACAAACCATAACAACTAGTGTTGACATTAATGACAAAATATTAATACAACACATAATCAATTCATCCATAATGCCAATAAAATCAGTATGAATAAGATCAAGAACATCATTAGATTTATCTTGTATACTCTTAAAAGATGTTCTGACATGTTTTCCCATTTGACATTCTTTACATACCAGATTATAGGGCTTCACAATTATAGGTATATCTCTAACTGCCATAGTTGAACTGATCTTTACAATGCAATCAAAATTCACATGACATAGCCTTATATGCCATAGACAACTCTCATCAGTTTGTGCAATCAAACATGTCTTCTCACCGGTATTCAAATGAAATATATTACCTTTTGTTTGTATACTAGTTGCAATCTCCAAAATAGATCTATTAATGATTTTGCATTTTCCATCCTTGAATTGTAATTGAAATCCCTTATCCACTAATTGTCCTACACTCAAAATATTATGCCTTAAACCTTCAAAATAATAAAAATTATCGGTATTGTGCTTACCATCCAATGATATAGATCCTTTTCCCTTGATCATACATGCTTTGTCATCTCCAAATCTAATTAGACTACCATCAAATTCTTGCAAAGATAAAAACTACTCTTTATCTCTAGTCATATGATGTGAACATCCACTGTCAATTACCAATTCATCCTTATCTTCAATTTTAGCAGAAAGTGCATTCTCTTCCAGTGCCAGAACATCTTCCTTGATAGCCAAGAACACCCATTCCTTTCCATTGCCAAAAAAACTAGCAAATTCTTTTGTCGGTTCATCATCAAAATTAGTCACACCTTCCTCATCTGCTATGTACCATGATTTATCTTTTTTTTTTCCTGTACTTCTACTTGTTCTGATATCCAGGGTTAGGCTTAAAAGATCTCTTCAAATCTTGAATTCATTTCAGGACATCTAGATGCGAAATGACCAATCTTATTACATGCAAAAAATTTAAAGGTGCTTTTCCTTCATACTTACTTCCTATTGGTCCTTTAGGCACTCTTCTAGCAAATAGAGCTTCAAGTTTCTCAAATTCTTCATCTTCCCTCTTCATATCATCCAATTCCTTTGCATATAAAGCTTTCCAATATTGCTTGCCGGTTGATGATGTAGATGCATGAAAAGCAAGTTTAGTCTTCACAGCTCCAGAGGGTCCAAATTCTTCAAGATCAAAAGTAGATAATTTCCCAACCAAGGTATCTCTATTGACAAAAGTATTGCCCATTGTTCTTAATTAATTAATTTCAACAACCTTCATCTTGTAAGCTGATGGTAAAGCTCTCAAAACTTTAGAAACTATTTCATCTTCACTCAGAGCTCCACCACAACATTGAATTCCCATAACAATCTCATTTACCCTTTTCATGAATGCAGTAATGCTTTCATCTTCTTCCATTTTTCAGGTTTTCATATCTCAACCAGTAACCATCAAGTTTATCAATCTTCATAGTTGGGTCACCTTCATTAAGAGTCTCCAACTTGTCCCATATAGCTTTTGCAGATGATTTGTCAATTAGTCTCATTGTTTGTTGATCAGAAAATGCACACAAGACATCTTCTCTTGCTCTACAATCATTTTCAATCTCCTTATCCAAGTTTTCTAGAGGAGGATTGCTAGATGTTGGATTATAAGGTGTAACACCATTCTGTGTGATCTCCCAAATTTCCTTACTGAGACATCTCAGATGAGTCTCCATCTGAATCTTCCATACTATGTAATTTGTTCCATCAAGCCTAGGAATATCTCTCTAAAAGATAGCTCGAGATGAGCTAGATGAACTTGAACTATTAGTCGCTATAGGATCTTCTTCAAGCAGTTAATCTTTCTATAGAGAGGACCAAAGATCTAATACCAATTGTTAGATAGTTCAAATAAATGGAAGACAACTGAAGAGAATAAATACCATCCACATGACACCAAGATTTATGCGTGGAAAACCCAGTAAAGGGAAAAACCATGGTTGGAAGCCTACCCATAGTCAAATAATACTTCTACAGTAAGTATGTGAATTACAATTGAGGGGCCTGCACTTGCAAGAAGGCCAACAACCTAGAGCACACTTCTCATCACAAAAGGAGTCTCACTGACTACATAGAAATCCAAAATACAATCCAGAGAAATGAATGAATTGCAAAGATAGCATCTCCTATGCCTGACTATAGTTTTGGTTAAGCTCAATACTAGAGGACTAAATCCTTTTACATAAACCCAACTCGATCACCAATGATTGATAAAATCCTTTGCCTGAATGATTATTACATTATTTGCACATTAGATATCCATATCCCATTCCCTCATGATCTACAATGGGATCTTACATCATATATACAAACTCTCGATCATAAACAATCAGGTCGACCACCAGACAATAAAACAATTACATAATTACAAAACATATCAGCCAAAGAGACCAAACAAATAATATCCAACCCATAAGACATCCAGGAAACACATCAAGAGGTCCAATCCACACATTACATTAAGTCGGTCCATAACCTAGATACACCAGGACCCAGTTTAGGTCCACACGCACTAAAGCAATGATCTCAATCTTCCAATTCTTCAACACGATCACCATTAGCATCCTAAAACTCTAGCAAAAGCCACACCAACACCACTTATGCAATTCATCAAAGATCTTCATCAAAGCTCTGCTGGTGAAATCGTCGCCTAAACCACAAATCGAGCTTTCTAGCAAACATGATAGCATCCAATCACCAGAACAAAACCAACTGACTGAACATGAACATGAGTAGCATGAATAAGACAATTGCATAACCCAAACATACCAGAGCATACCGAATCATGCAGGATCCAAACCAACCAGAAACCAAACAACCTACCGGGACCAGAAGGGTGCCGATAAAGTATCCAAAACAGATAGTGTTGACATAAATGACAAAACATCAATGAAACACATGATCAATTCCTCCAAATGGCCAACAATATCTCATGTTGTGGATTTGGGAGACTGTTTGTGATGTTCGTGTGTATCTACAATTCAGATGGTTTGTGATTTGGTGCTCCACAAGTTATCTTTCTAGTCCCAGATGCTTCTATTAAAGTGTTCTTGAGGGTTAACATTGTGATCGATGATGATTTGTGTAGACACTTAAAATTAATATTTAATCAACCTAAGCCTATCAACATAATTAATTAATTTAATTATGTTATCCTTATTCCTCTTGGAATTAATTAAATCCAATTTAATTAATCCTGTCACTATAGTCCAATAATTAATTTATCAAATAAATTAATTATTCCCTAATTATTCTAAAGTTCCTCCAATAATTATTTCCTCTAAACCCCCTCAGTTAATTAATTTTAAGTTAATTAACCTATTCATGTGATTCCTACAAATCACTTTTCCTAATCCTACTCAACCTAATTAATTCTTTTAGAAACTCTCATAATCATGCTGATCATTATTCCTTAATTTTTAATTCCTAGTCATGTCACATCAACATTGAGTCTCTCAAAGAAATTTAATTTTTTTTAAATCCCTCAATTCATCCTTATTTTGGAATTTTTAATTCCTCGTGTTTGAAATTCAAATTTTTCCCCCCTTTCCCCAAGGAATTTTATATTCCTGTATATTTTCCCAGGGCACCCTTGATCCATGCCTTCTATCTCAAATCAATCTCAACCCTCCATAAGGAAATCAATCTTGGCCCTTCATTGGCCTCCTTCAATCTATAAGTTGGATGATCATTTCCTCTCAAGGGATCCACTTCTTCTCATAGCATCCTCATGCTACTCTTTTCTCCTCTCTCTTCTTCCTTCAATCCTTCAATTCAAATCCTACCAAAGTCCTATCAAATCCTATTAAACCTATCTTGTTGAGAACTTGGAGAGAATTCCACATTCCCATCAAGGACCACTCCACTCAAGTGAGGAAGGGGCGCATTCTTCACTTCACCGAAGATCCAATCCGAAAGAGAAGGCAAGATATTGGCAAGGTATAAGCTTGTTTCATGTTTGAATGCTTTAATTAAATTTTATGTGTTTTAATGCTTTTTTTGAATGCTAACCATCTGATCCTAACCATGTTGGTTTGTCCCCTCTTCATTCTGGCATGCTCGGTGGGACCCACATCCCTAAATCTAATCCCTTTTGCAAGTTTTTGTATGTTTTTGCTCATAGGTGTCGGAACAATGCGAGCGACTGTAGAACAACATGACTACCATGGGATCAGTGCTAGAATCACCTATTTTGGCACGTGCGCACACGTTTTAGTGCATGGGATGGCCATTTAAAAATTTATAACCCACCTTTTTTGCAGGTCTGCATAATAGCACGAGTGCCATGGGAACAACGTGTCTGCTTCCAGTTTCATCCTACTTATTATTCTATCTTCTAATCTTCCATCTTCCATTTTTATTATGGGCTTAAATACTTTAAAAACACACTAAAAAGGCTAGAAACATTTTTTTAAAAATTAAAAAATTATTTAATTTTTGCATCTAGCCATACTTTTATTTCTGAACTATCACTTCAACGCAAGTGATTCTATGAATAGCGCGGGTGCTCTGGCAGAACCCCACCCATTTTTCAATTTTCAAATTTTTGTTTCACTAACCTACTTCAGCGCGAGTGCACACGCTTCAGTGCAACAACCATCAGAACACCACGTTCGCTAGCAAGTATATTTTGCATTTATTTCAATTTTTTGTTTCACTAACCTCCTTCATCGTGAGCATACATGCTTCAGCGCGACCACCATCAAAACAACGCATCTACCTTAGGTATATTTTGCTTTTTTAATTTTAGCATTTTTTTGCATTTTTATGTTTTTCCTCTTCTCGGACCCCTTGTTGCGCATACGCATGCATTTCAGTGTTTGCATAGGTGCTTCAACGTCAGTGATTACAGAACAATGCGAGCATTGTTTCTATAGATTTTTGAGTTTTACAGGTTCTACCCGAGCAGTCAAAGACATAAAAAAAAACTACTAATCATATTTTCTGCAGGTTACCTAAGGAAATCCAATCAAACTTTGAGCTTGTTTAATTTTCTAGGCACCTAGATCTAATTAGGGGTAAAAGAACTCTTGCCTTTTGTGTTTGAGGAAAGTGTAGAGGTAGGATATTATTCGCTTGTCTGCATAGACAATAAGAAATCCTGACCCTCAAACCTTTTCTGTTTGCTTGTACATTTTTACCCTTAGTGGGTCTGCCCTCCCAATTTTCTTAGGCATTGATAAGAGGGGAACAACCCAAGTGAGTATGGCTGGACCTAGGCATTCTGACTCACTATAATAAATAGGCCTCTTGAGATGAAAGTTTTAGAGGATGGAGCTATTGGAGAGTTCACTCTCATATTGAGCACTTTGTAGGGCCCCTTGAGGTCTCAATCACGCTTGTGTGTGATAACACAATGATGAATGGATAGTACCAAACCAGTACTGAGAGGGAGGGTGAATCAATATAGATAAAAACACAATCTTAAACTGGTTTGTCAATAGACACTATGCATTGACAGACAAACAGTAACACCGGTCCTTAATCAGAGTACAACTGGCAAAACCCAAAATAACTGAGAAAAGTATAAACTAGTTAACACTTATCTTCTCATACAATCTAACACTTCATTTCCATTTCACCCTAATGCATGAATAGGTTATCTACCATCAAAGATATAAATATAAGCAACTAGATCAACATGATTCACCGCTTGACAGAAAACAATATAGCATCACATGAAGAAGACATCACACATGACACACATATTTTTTCACGTGGAAACCCAACTGGGAAAAACCATAGTGGGGATGAATACCCACATGCTTGTTTTTGAACTCTTTAGAAGTCTTCTCTATTAGGAGCCTTTTCTGGTTAAAGACTGATACAATAGGTTTTGTTAGGAACCGATCCTGTTAGGGATCACCTGATTAAGGGATGGCTAGAATTCTCGGTTAAGGGTTAAACCCTGTTAAAGGTTACCTTGTTAGAGGATTTCAAGAACTCAATGGTTTTGAGTCACCCTGTTAAAGGATTTACAGCAAGCCAGTTAAAGCTACCCTGTTAAGGGATTTCTCAACTGTTGAAGTGGTTAGAGATTAACAGGTATTACAATGATCTGGTAACAACACTCAATGCCAATGTAAATCTGCTTAATCTCCTCTTCACCTTCTGCACTCACACTCTGTAGGTATCACTTCTCTCCTCTGGTCTAGCAAGAACCACGTATCTCTTCTCTTGGATATACACACACAACTTTTTCCAACAACCTCAAAAAGAATCACAACATCGACCTTATAGGAAAACAGATAGGTTGGTAGCATAAACCCTAAACCCTAAACCTGTTAGGTTAAGGAATTCAAACGATTCAATCTTGACCGTTGAGCACACTACATTAAATGAAATAGTCTTGATCCAATCTCAAGACATTCTCCATTGTTCATTTTCCATCGATTTCATGGCAGTTGATAACCCATCACATGTTGTCATCATTTACAGACTTCGCACATTCCTAAGGTAGATAGGAACAGTCTCCTTCATGCAAGATCCTTCATGCAAATCCTTCATGCACACAAGGCTTACGTGGCAACACGATCTGTTCTTTGTTATCATGCTAACTCATCACACACAGTCACCAGTTGAGCCAGACAGGCTTGAAGCACTTCAACCGGAAACCTTGAAGTTAAGACTACCAACCGGTAGTCATACAACGCTTCCATGTGCCAGTTCCCATAACCATATGTCGGTTCACCTTTAACAAACACACCGCTTCACTTTGGCACAAATGTTGGTTCACAGTGTTATACTGATTCTCTTCTTTTCATCATATTGACATCAATGACAACACATAATGTCATTATGTCCTCATACCGGTTAACATAATGCCAACGATCTCCCCCTTTGGCATTGATGGCAATATACAAAGATATCTCTCCACTTCACATCTTCTCTCCCATTTTCTGTAGATATCTTCTCCGCTTTGCATCTTCTCCCCCTTTGACAACAATGCCAAAGTGGAGGCACAAGCTACCCTATTCCATTATGTTGCTCCCCCTGAGGAGTAGCATCCTTCAACACATCAATCCAAAAAAAATTTGACTATGCAATACCTGACTAATGTGGAGCATATGCTTTTAGTTTACCTCCTAAAGGGGCAACACCCCTAATTCACCTCTTAAGTACATAAATGTAGCCTTTGGGAGAGGCTTGGTGAATATGTCTGCTAATTGATCCTTACTGGAAATATGTTCTAGTGTAATCTCTTTGTTTTGAACCTTTTACCTCAAGAAATGATACTTAAGCTCAAAGTGCTTGGTTCTAGAATGTAAAACCGGATTCCTGGAGATATTAATTGCACTAGTATTGTCACAAAATAAACTTACCGGTTCAGATATAGAAACTTTGAAGCCATTTAATACTTGCTTCATCCAAATTGTCTGAGTGCAGATCATGAAAGCTGCAACATACTCTGCTTCTGTTGTAGACTAAGAGATACAACTCTACTTCTTACTCATCCATTAGACCAGTCTACCACCGAGAAATAATGCACCACCGGTTGTGCTTTTTCGATCATCTACATTACCTGCCCAATCAACATCTGTGTATACTTTTAAGTTGAAATCCTTGTTATATGGATACCACAATCCATAATCAACAGTTCCCTTCAGATACCTAAGAATTCGCTTGACTGCAACCAAGTGGGATTCTCTTGGGCTTTTTTGGAACCTTGCAGTAATGCCAACTGCATGTGCAATATCTAGTCTGCTATGCACTACATAATGAAACTTACCAATCATTGATCGGTATTCCCTCTCATCAACCAATGCTGAGTCATCTTCTTTTGATAGTTTACAACAGGTCACCATCGGTGTACCAACCGGTTTGCTATCTTCCATGCCAAAGGTCTTCAACACCTCTTTGACATACTTGGACTGAGTGATAAAGATTCTATATTTCATCTACTGGATCTGCAGTCTAATGAAGAATTTGATCTCCCCTATGAGTGACATCTCAAACTCTTTCTTCATCTCATCTACAAACTCATGACTCATCTTGTCATCTCCACCAAAGATAATGTCATCAACAAATACCTCACAAATTAGGATCTAATCTCCTTCAGACTTTAAGTAGATATTGCTATTTTTACTTGTTCTCTCAAATCCAATCTTCACAAGATGGGAATGCAAATGTTCATACCAAGCTCTAGGTGCTTGCTTTAGACCATATAAGGCTTTATGTAGCCTACATACCATGTCACTGTCTTCAGATAGGGAAAACCCATATGGTTGCTCTATATACACCTCCTCTTCAAGTACACCATTTAGGAATGTAGATTTTACATCCATTTGATATACTTTGAAACCTTTAAAAGATGCATATGCAAGAAGCATACGAACTCCTTCCAATCTGGCTACAGGAGCAAAAGTTTCTCCATAGTCTTCTCCTTCTCCTTGAGCATATCCTTTGCACACCAATCTGGCTATGTTCCTAATCATTGTGTCATCCTCATTCGGCTTATTTCTGGAAACCCATTTGGTACCAATGACATTTTTATGCTCCAGTCTAGGTACCAAAGACCATGTACTATTTTTCTCTATCTGGTCAAGTTCCTCTTCCATTGCCTTGATCCAGTCTTCATCTTTATGTTCCTCTTTGAATGTTTTAGGCTCGAATTTAGAGATCATGCATGATTTTTCTCTGACTTTTCTTCTTGTAAGGATTCCTGCATCCTTATCTCCTATGATCTGCTTAGGATCATGATTCAGCTTGACATACCGAGGAATGGTCTTGATGGATTCCTCTTCCTTTTCTTCTTCATCCTCATCTCCGTCAGTATCAGCATCTACATCTACCGGTGTAGGAACATTGTTACTAGTACTTGGCTGACTGACAACAGGTTCATTTACCGCTTGCTTATTGTCGGTTTCCTCAGTTTTCTCAGAGGTTTCATCAACTCTTACATTGATGTTTTCAATGATTCTCTGAGTCCTATTATTGAAACACTTGAGAGCTTTGCTCTTGGTGGAATACCCTAGGAATATTCCCTCATCACATTTCGCATCAAATTTTCTCTGGTGTTCACTCCTCTTGATGTAACATTTGCTACCAAACACTCTAAAATAGATAACCACAGGTGTCTTACCGGTCCTATACTCATAAGGAGTTTTATCCTTACCTTTCTTGATGAGTACCCGTTTCATTGTGTAGACTGCAGTGCTCACCGCTTCCCTCCAAAAGGTGTGGGCTACCTTTTCTTGAATCAACATAGTTCTGGTTGCTTCAACCATAGTCTGGTTATTCCTCTCTGCTAGGCCATTGTGTTGTGGAGTCTGGGGGGCAGACAATTGCCTCTTGATGCCATGTTCTTCACAGTACTTGTTGAATTCACCGGAAGTGAATTCCCCTCCTTGATCAGTTCTCAGGAACTTGATCCTTTTACCACTTTCCTTCTCCACTAATGCTCTGAAGGCTTTGAACTTTACAAAAGCTTCAGACTTATCTTTCAAGAATGTGACCCACATCATTCTTGAGCAGTCATCACTGAGAATCATGAAGTACCTATCACCCTGCACACTCCTAGTTTTCATAGCACCACATAAATCAGTATGCACAAGATCAAGCAAATTGTTAGCAGTGAAAGATTTACCTTTAAAGGTTGAGGAAGACATTTTCCCCAATTGACACTCTTTGCACAAGGTATTATCCAGTTTTCTTAGTACCAGAAACCCTCTAACTGCCTTGATCTTACTAGCCTTCACAATGTTATCAAAGTTTACATGGTAGAGTCTCCTATGCCATATCTAGCTATCATCAAATTTAGCCATAAGACATGTACTTATATTTGCATTCAACTGAAATAGGTTACCTTTGGTCTGCATGTCAGTGGCAACTAATTCACCATTCTTTCCTTTGATTTTGCACACTCCATTCTTGAATTCTAGAGTGAGGCCATTGTCATTCAGCTGGGCAACACTCAGAAGGTTGTGTCTGAGACTATCAACCCAGTACACATTGTTAGCACTACTCTTTCCATTCAGAGAGATGGACCCTCTACCTTTGACCATGCATGGTGCATCATTACCAAAGAAAACCACACCACCATCATAGTCTTACAAGGATAGAAACTTGCTCCGGTCACCAGTCATATGGTGAGAGCAGGCACTGTCAATAAACCACTCATTGGAATTATCAAACTAGGAGACAAGAGCCTTCTTGTCTGACACATCTTCCTTGACAGCAACAAACACAATATCTTCATTTTCTTCATCTTCTGATTCCTCATCTGTGACACCTTCATCAACTTGCCACAAAATAGTTTCTCTGATTTCCTCCTTTGAATTTCTTGAACCTTTCTGGTTTGTTCTTGTTGTCAGCATTAGGACAGTTTACAGCAATATGTCCTATCCGATTATAAGAAAAGCATTTCAAAGGAAGCTTACCTCTGTATTTGTCGGTTCCTTTAGGAAGTTTCCTAGCAAGGAGAGCTTCAAATGCCATCAGAATCTCCTCATCATGCATTTCTCTGCTCTGTCTTGGTTCACCACTAGTGCTAGCTTCTTTTCCTTTTTTGGATGGTACAATAGAAGCTTTAAAAGCTGATTCAATCTTTTGAACATTGCCATCAAAACTATTTAGCTCATAGCTTGTCAACTTTGCAATGATGGAGTCAAGGGATACCTTAGTCTTGTCTATTGATCTTAGCTCCTGAATAGCAGCAACCCTTATTGCATAGACCAGTAATAAGGATCTCAGGAATTTTCTTACTATAGTGGAATCTTGTATTTTACCACCTGAACTCTTGATATCTCCAACAATGGTTTTGATTCTTATTCCATACTATTGAATGGTCTCACCTTCAACCATCTGCATGTCTTCAAACTTTCCTCTAAGGCTTCCTTCCTTAGCTTGTTTTACATGCTCATCACCACCATAGATATTTTCAAGAGTATCCTATACCTCTTTGGGATTTACCTTATCTTGGACATCAATAAACTCAATGTCAAATAAACAACTAATTAGGGCTTCCATGATTTGCCCATTCTCCTACATCTCTCTCTTTTGGTCACTGAGAGTACCGGTGGGGGCAACATAGGCATTCTCAACATAGCTCTAGTGTTGAGCATCCATGGTTCTGATGTATATCTTCATTCTGTCTTTCCATATACTAAAATTTTCTCTGTTAAACTTTGGACCTTCCCTCTTCATCATTAGACTAGGATCTTTACCTCAAGCAGTTAAGCTTATGACATAGAGGACCTGGAGGATACTCTGATACCAATTGATAACACAATGATGAATGGATAGTACCAAACCGGTACTGAAGGGGGGGAGGGTGAATCAATACAAACAAAAACACAATCTTAAACTAGTTTGTCAATAGACACTATGCATTGATAGACAAATAGTAACACCGGTCCTTAATCAGAGTACAACCGGCAAAACCCAGGATAACTGAGAAAAGTATAAACCGGTTAACACTTATCTTCTCGTACAATCTAACACTTCATTTCCATTTCACCCTAATGCATGAACAAGTAATCTACCATCAAAGATATACATATAAGCAACTAGATCAACATGATTCACTGCTTGACAGAAAACAACATAGCATCACATGAAGAAGACATCACACATGACACACATATTTTTTCACATGGAAACCCAACTAGGAAAACCATGGTGGGGATGAATACCCACAAGTATGTTTCTGAACTCTTTAGAAGTCCACTCTGTTAGGAGCCTTGTCCAGTTAAAGACTGGTACAATAGGTTCTATTAGGAACCAATCCTGTTAGGGATCACCCGGTTAAGGGATGGCTAGAATACCTGGTTAAGGGTTAAACCCTATTAAAGGTTACCTTGTTAGAGGATTTCAAGAACTCAATGGTTTTGAGTCACCCTGTTAAAGGATTTACAGCAAGCCGATTAAAGCTACCCTGTTAAGGGATTTCTCAACTGTTGAAGTGGTTAGAGATAAACATGTACTACAATGATCTGGTAACAGCACTCAATGCCAATGCAAATCCACTTAAGCTCCTCTTCAGCTTTTGCACTCACACTCTGCAGGTATCACTTCTCTCCTCTGGTCTGGTAAGAATCACATATCTCTTCTCTTGGATACACACACACAACTTTTGCCAACAACATTAGAAAGAATCACAACATTGACCTTATAGGAAAATAGATAGGTCAGTAGCATAAACCCTAAACCCTAAACCTGTTAGGTTAAGGAATTCAAACGGTTCAATCCTGACGGTTGAGCACACTACATTAAATGAAACAGTCTTGATCCAATCTCAAGACGTTCTCCACTGTTTGTTTTCCACCAATTTCATGGTGGCTGATAACCCATCACATGTTGTCACCATTTATAGATTTCGCACATTCCCGAGGTAGATAGGAATAGTCTCCTTCATGCAAGATCCTTCACGCACACAAGGCTTACATGGCAACATGATCTATTCTTCGTTATCATGCTAACTCATCACACATAGTCGCCAGTTGAGCCACACAGGCTTGAAGCACTTGAACCAGAAACCCTGAAGTTGAGACTACTAACCAGTAGTCATACAACGCTTCCATGTGCTGGTTCCCATAACCATATGTTGGTTCACCTTGAACAAACACACCGCTTCACTTTAGCACAAATGTCAGTTCACAATGTTATACCGGTTCTCTTCTTTTCATCATATTGACATCAATGACAACACACAATGTCATTATGTCCTCATACCGGTTAACATAATGCCAACATCGTGACTACATCTTGGTTAGTAATTTGTAAGGCTATAGGCCTCAATCACGCTTGCATGACTACAAGCAGTAGTCTTCAAACAAAAATCCATACTAAGAGCTATAGGATTAGAAACCACCTATTTTACCTCCGAAAGGTGGATAATCTTTGTGCAAGGGAGATAGTAACTCCCCCAAGAGAATTTCCATATCGTTCCCCCATTAGCATTTGGAGTCACCTAATACGGTATTGGGAATCCATTGCGTGAGACCCAGCGAATATATTCTAATTAGCTATTAGATGTGTACTTGAGTCAACAAGCAAAGGTTTTCCTCCTCATCCAAATTCCTAGGTTAGCACGTTGTGTGTGGATTCTCTATGTGCGTTAGTGGCCAACATGTATTCATTGCTTGATATCTCTTGCCAAGTCCATCATTCCTCGAACCAATCAATCCTCCCTCTTTCTAAATTCCATCTTGTCATTATCAAATCTTTAATCCATTTCTATTTATCCAAGCAATTTTCCAATCCCTTCTTCTTCCTATTATCCATCCATTCTTCCATAATCATTCTCCCTTTAATCTAATCAAATTTCCAAAATTCCAATCAATCAAATCAATCCATCTTTCTAATCCGGTCATCCAATCCTTTAATCCAATTCAATCCAATTTAATCCAATGAAATCAATTCCTAACCCAAGGACCATCCAATCCAATCAAGTCCTAATCCAAGGACCATCTAATCCAATCAAGTCCTAATCTAAGGAACATTCAATCCAATCAAGTCCTAATCCGAGAACCATTCCAATCCAATTAAATCAAAATCCAACCCAAATCAAATAAAATATAATCCACCATTATTTGAAGCCAATTCCTAACCCTCATCTTCATCATCTCTCTCTCCAAAACATATTCATCCAATTCCAATCCAATCCTTCATTCTCAAACATGCCTACCTAGAATCTCAAAGCTTGGTATGAGCAGATGCTCATGGAAGTTCATAAACCTCCTCAACCTACCTACCAAGTCAATCCCATAACATCCCATCCATTTCATCTCAACACACTATATCCAATCCCAATCTATATCATATCCCTTGCCATTCCTCTACCTTTGACAAGGGAAAGCCATCTTATGCCCCATCTTTATCTCTATATTATCCCTCATCCACATATATACCTTCATCTCTCCTCCCATATACATCTCAATCCCTATCCTTTTACAACACAGTCATTACCTCTAATCCCCATCCAAATCCTTTACTCCATAGTACTCCAAGAATCTAATCCTAATTCCCCAATCCATTATCCTAATCCTCAATCCAATCCTCATCCCCCATCTAATCCTAATTCTCCATCTAATCCTAATCCTCCAAAATCTGTATTATCCACTTCCTCCAAATCCATCATCCATACTCTTATCCAAGACATGCTATCAAAGGAGACAAAATCCCCACCTCAGAAAAACATTGCCAAGTCTCCTCAAGTACTCCATCCACCCCAATCACCTCCACCTCAAAACAAATCCCAATCCTCCGCACTCCATAATACCCCCATTTTTCCATCTACTCATATCGAAGCTTCCATGTCATCCTCCATCACACAATCCCCACAACTCCAAACATACCAACGGCTTGTTCCAAAGCATTCTAGCATAGAATCCCTTCCATCTCATGATGCATCTCCCTCTACTCCATCTAATGATATCATCCCTTCCACTTCCTCTCACGACCATATGATCCCTACATCCATTCCTCTCTCATCATCAAATGATCCTCTTCCATCTCATCATCAAATCACCCCTCCCACTCCATATCATGATACCCTCCCTAGTCAAGATCAAAGTATCCCTTCATCTCCATGTCATGACCCCAATCCATCTAAAGATCCTAATATTCCTTCCACATCTCATCCCCCTCAAAATGGACTCACATCTTGCTTCCAAAATAATAGGGGTCCTCAAGCTAATGCTCAAGATGTTGGTATATCCCCTATTCCTCCTAAATTAAAAAATCCTTCATGTAAATCAAAATCCCATCATCCCCTGTCTCCAATCCATTTTGGGACTGTATATTCCAAAGTTAAATCCTCTATTCCTTCCATCCATTTTGTGTCCTTACATCCCTCCATCCACCACTCCATCACCTCAAATAATCCCTAAGCAAGATCAAAAAAGGCACACATCATTGAATGCCTCCCAACACTCTCCTTTCATCATCCCACCATCCACAAAATCCTTAAGTCATTCATCCTTATAAACCCATCCCATTGCTATTGGAAGCAATTTAGATGCCTAATATAAAAAGCATAAAGCTCAAAATCCATAAAAATCAAAGGATCAACATGTCCCCTCAAAACAACATGCTCAAAATAAAAATATGATCCCAAAGACAGAAAAATCAAAAAGGCTGCAAAGGCCCCAAAAATCAAAAACTATGTGGATTCCCAAATTACTTAAAGAAGCAATGTATCTCAAAGTAAAATTAAAATTGGCATCCAAACTTGATAATCCAAAATATCCATCCATTCATAAATCAAACACTCCTCCATTTTCAAAATCCATTTTGGGTCCTTATGTCCCAAAATCCACCATCGCAACTCCGTCATCCCCCTCTTCTATTTTAGGTCCACATTTCCCAAAATCCACACTTTATCCTCCATCTATTTCAAAACACTCTCGTCCACTACTCCACCACCCTTCAAGGTGTGTGCCAATGTTGATCTTCAACAAATTCTTCAAAACCCCATCCATTATCCACTATCCATTTTTCACAATCCCATTCCGTTTGTCCAATCCTTTGCAAATCCTTATCTTCCATCCCCTATCCATTTCATTGTTATCAACATCTATGAGCATACTGTTAGATTCAATGATAGTCCCAAAGATACTAAGAGGAGTGGGGTGAATCAGTGTCTAACCAGTTAGCAGAATATTTAAACTTATTAATAACTTTGCATCCCAAAACAGTGTACCGGTAAAAAGGAATTATTGCAACAAACAAAAATAATAGAGACAACATAGAAACACACCATAACACAAGATATTTAAAGAGGAAACCCGGTGTGGGAAAAACCTTGGTGGGAATTATGACCCACAATATTTACTCACTAGCCAATGAATAAATGCTACTTACAATGAGGGGCTTGCACATGCAGAGAGGCCAACAACCTAGAGCTCATTGCTCAATAAAGAGTCACACTGACTACAAAATGGATTATCAAAATCCAATACAGTGTACTGCTTCAAAACAACATCTCTCATGCCAGGTTCTATACCAGTTTAAGCTCAGTCAATAACCAAAACCTTTGCTGCCAACTTTATCACCTTATACCAAATTATACATCATATCTCGCTCTTCTCTATCTATCAAATGCCATATTTAAAATGACCTATAAGATCTCATACATATATGAGTCTATTACAATGTACCATGTCGGCTTACAAAATATATTTACATTAAAATTCAATAAACAAAAGTTTATTCCATGTCGGCCTGAGTGTCGGTATGCATTGTTGCCGATGTTGGTGTTGGTGTCTACCGGTTGGTTGCCAGATGGTTGCCAGATGGTTGCTAGTTGGTTGCTAGTTGGTTTCCATCAATGAAAACATCAACTATTCTCATAAGAGTGTAGAATGCCAACAATCTCCCCCTTTGGCATTCATGGCAACACTCATGAGAAAAATCAAAAAACTATTTCCAAAAACTAAAGTCCAAAAAGATTCCAAAAAGATGTGCTCCCCCTGAGCAAGTGATCTCCTCTGTACAAGCATTTTTCTCTCCACTACTCCCCCTTTGACATCAATGACAAAGGTTGTCAAAAATAATCAAATGAGTGCAAAACTTGCACCTCAAAGTCTGTAACCGGTTGGTTACAATCTGAAAAATATCTGCCAAAACTAAATTCAGACTCTACATAAACCTTTTGCTATCACTCAAAGTTGCCTCAGTCTATTGGATCATGTTGGTGAGATAATGCATGTGTTCTTCTGGTGATCTCTCTCCTTGAACTAATTCCTTAGATATTTCAATTCTCTGAGTGATAAGATTGTCCAACTTAGGACCAAGTTAATTTTTAAGTTCTCGAGCATTTGACCTTATCCTTTCCTTCTCTTTCTCAAATTTCTCTAGCTTCTCCTCAAAAAATTCCATTTCCTGCTAAAAAACTGATATATGTCCGGATGAACCAATTATATTATCTGCTATATCATCAATTTATTTATGTGTTTTTCTGATCTCCTCATCTATGTCCTCTGTCAAAAGGTGAGGTTTGCATGTTTCCCTATATATCTCCTTGTACTCCAAAATTGTAGAGTTAAGTACCAGTAATAATGTATTTAAGTGTTCTGAACACTTCTTTATAGTGTCTTCAAAGAATGTGTTTTTCTCTTTTTCAACTCTCTCCTTAATTGTGTCCTCATTCACCTTATCAACAATAAATTTGGACAATGTGTCCAATTTACCCAAAGAATCAGTAATGTGATCTATTTTACAAATTGGTGCAATCAACTTAAGAATAGGCAATGTGTTGGCAATTGCCTTGTAGGCCAATGCATTGCAATCTATTATCTTCTTAATTAAATCCAAAAGTACCTCTATAACATTGGTAGGTCTGAATTCACCTGTAGATGTGCCGGATGTCTGACCAATCATTTTTATTACCTCTTTTCTTCAATTAGATGTGTCCATTTTGCTCGCATTTTCTTCTGGTGGATTATTCTGTGTTTGCATCTCAACCTTTAAAGGTTTCTCAGACTATTTCAATGTTTCTGAGATTGTCAGTTTCTCTATCCCTATGTGCACCTTTGCCTCAATTTGTTTCTCTGTCTTTGGTGGCCTTGTGCTAGTACCTTTATCTTCAGTAGGTTTTTTAGTCTATGTCAGTTGCTCTGTTTGTGTTGATGTCTTAGTTTCAATAGTTTGTACTGGTTTCTCTGCTATGTTGATATTCTAGACATTGTCTGACTTGAATTTAGAGGTTTCCTTATCCACAACAATGTTTACCTCTTGAGTATCCACATTCATTGTAAAAAGTATCTCCAACTCAGGATTAGTATCATCATGTCTTATTTTTTCAGTGTCAATAACCGATGGATCTTTTGAGTGTACCGGTGTAGTATCCAAAGGTGGCGGTGGAAGATTGTCAGTAATCTTAATGTTTGGAACTCCACCAATTTTTCCTTTACCCTTGTCCTTTTGGTAAACCTTAAATGTCTTCTTAGGTCTATTCATTTCCTCTTGTTTTTCTTTCTCCACAAAGAATATATCCTAATTATCCATTGTTTCCTTTGCAATTTCCTTCACTCTTCTAGCCATCAGGCTCACTTGCTAGTGTCCACTAGCAAATACTGATCAGTTAGCCTCAGAAATAAGTTCATCTATTTCTTCTTTGGAGTTAACCAGGTGAATAGCCAAGAGTGCTTCAACTTTGAATTTCTTATCCAATTCCATCACAAAGAGCCTTTTAGCTTCTAGTCTCATGTAGAGATCATTTATTAGCTCATCAATAACTTCAATCAAAACTTTCTTATAAATGTCTAAATGAAGAACAATGCTTGCTTCAATAGTTTCCCTATCAGTGTTATTGAAAGAATGATATAACTTGTAAACATTTGACAGATTTCCCTCATGTGTAACCTCATTAAGTAGATCATTCAGTGAAGGGGTTGATGAATAATGATGAATAACAAATACCCTAACATGTACTGAGAGGGAGGGGGTGAATCAGTACATACAAAAAACTTCTTCACCACTTATCAAGTTAAAACAATGCTAACCGGTTGTCTTCATTACTGAACTGAACCATGGCAATACAGGTTAAACACAGTAAGACTTCAGACAACTTAAATCAGTAAAACTGAATACTTCAAATATCATTCAATACTTGATAACTACTTCACCTATATACATATGCATGTGTTGTATCAGTAATACCATAACCATTAGCTTTGCATGCATAATCACTTAAACAAAAATACTAAATCATCACATGAAAAATGCACAACTCATGACACACAAATTTTTCACGTGGAAACCCAAATGGGAAAAACCACGGTGGGGATGATACCCACAATCTTGTTTTGAACTCTTTTGAAGCTCTCTCTGTTAGGAGCCTAGTCCAGTTAAAGACTTTACAATAAGGTTCTACTAGGAACCGATCCTGTTAAAGATCACCCGGTTAAGGGATGGCTATATACCCTATTAAAGGTTACCTCGCTAGAGGATTTAAAGAACTCAATGAACTTGAGTCACCTGGTTAGAGGATTTACAACAAACCTATTAAAGATACCCGACAAAGGGATTTTCTTTCTATTGAAATCATTAAAAGTCAATAGGTAAAGCTTTGATCTGATAACAGCACTACTTGCTAAGGCAGATCCTTTTCAACTCATCTCCTCTGCATTCACACTTTGTAGGTTTCACACTTAGTGTTCTGGCAAGTATCACATCACTCGAATACACACACAACATTTTCCAACAACAACAATATCAAAACTCATCGACCTTATAGACAAGAATTAGATTGGTAACATAAAGCCTAAACCCTAAGTAGTTTAGGTTTACAATTACAAGCGGTCCAATCCTAACTGTCCAAACACTTTACATAGAATGAAATGATCTAAACAGATCTCAAGTCACTCTACATCATCCAATCTTCACCGCATCTGGGAAATGGTAACCCATCATGAACTCTTCATACACCGCTAATAAAATCGCACATTCCCAAGGTAGGCATTCAATGCATTCGATCTCCACGCGCAAAATCCTCAAGGAAATCCTTCATGTGCACATAGATGACATGGCATCCTGATCCCTATTCTTAACCTTCACACAACACCATCAGTTGCACCACACAGATCATACTGAAAACCCTAAAACTGAATAGAGACTACCAAGCGGTAGTAACACTTAGTGAACCCCGACACCGATCCACTCCATCCTGGTTGACCAAAATAGCTTCCAATCTTCATACCGATACATACCAGTGTACCTATTTGAGCACATATTGACATCAATGACAACATACTTTGTCACCGCTTCATCATATGCCAACATATCTAACCTTGCATATCAAGCTCTAGGTGCCTATTTCAATCCATATAAAGTTTCCTTAACCTGCAAACCATGTTTATATCATTTAAAAGTGAAAAACCATTAAGTTGCTCAATATAAACTTCCTCATCAAGATCTCCATTCAGAAAGGCACATGTAACATCCATCTAATAAACCTTGTAGTTTTTATTTGTAGTATAGGCAAGAAAAAATCTTACAGCTTCAATCCTAGCTACCAGTGCAAAAGTTTCACCATAATCAATTCCTTCATTTTGAGAATATCCTTTAAAAACCAATCTAGCCTTATTCCTTACCACTTTTCCATCTTCATTCAATTTATTCCTAAAAACCCATTTAGTTCCAATAACATTCTTATTCTTAGGCTGGGGAACTAAAGTCCATTTGTTATTCTTCTCTATCTAATCTAATTCTTCTTCCATAGCTTTCAACCAACATTCATCTTTACATGCTTCAATTACTAATACTGGTTCAACTTGAGAAATTAAACATACCTCATTAGTTGCCAATCTCCTTGCCATCACTCCATTGTTCTTATCCCCAATTATTTGATCTTCTGAATGATTCAATCTCACATATCTAGGAGTCTTCTAACTCTTTGTTCCTCTTCCTGGTTCTTCAGTTACTGTTGAATTTTTTGATACTGTCGGAGTAATTGATTCAACATTATATTCTGATAAAGGTGTTACTAGTTTAGTTATGATCATTTCCACTGTCGGTTCTTTCTCATAAACTCCAATTTAACTTCTATTAAGCTCATCCACCTTGACATTAGCACTCTCCACAATTCTTTGCAATCTCTTGTTATAACATCTATATGATTTTCTTTCATTAGAATAACCAATAAATATTCCTTCATCACATCTAGGATCAAATTTTCTAATGATATCATCTCTCCTGATATAACATTTAGTACCAAAGATTCTAAAATACTTAATTGTAGGTGTATTGCCAAACCATAATTCATAAGGTGTCTTACCGGTTTCTCCTTTGATATGTACTTTGTTAAATGTATAAACTGTTGTTCTCACTACTTCTCTCTAGTAGATATTAGGTAGATTAGCTTCCATCGTCATTAGTCTAACAACACCCAGGATAGTTTTGTTCTTCCTTTCCACAACGTCATTCTGTTGAGGTGTCTAGGGAGTAGAAAATTGCCTCCTTATACCATGCTTCTCACAAAAGTTATTAAACTCACTAGATGTGAATTCTCCACCATGATCTGACCTTAAACATTTAATCTTCAATCCTGTCTCTATTTCAACTTTAGCTTTAAAGATTTTAAACTTTTCAAAAACCTCAGATTTTTCCCTTAAAAAATTAACCCACATTATTCTAGAATAATCATCAATGATTAGCATAAAATATCTATCACGTTGAAAATTTTTAACTCTAGCGGGGCCACACAAATCAATATGAATAAGATCAAGAACATCATTAGATTTATCTTGTATACTCTTAAAAGAGGTTCTAACCTGTTTTCCCATTTGACATTCTTTACATACTGGATTGTAGGGCTTCGCAATCTTAGGTATATCTCTAACTGCCTTAGTTGAACTGATCCTAACCATACAATCAAAATTCACATGACATGGCCTTTTATGCCATAGCCAACTTTCATCAATTTGTGCAATCAAATATGTCATCTCATCAGAATTCAAATGAAATATATTACCTTTTGTCTGTGTACCGGTTGCAATCTCCAAACTAGATCTATTAACGATTTTGCATTTTCCATCCTTGAATTGTAATTGAAATCTTGTATCCACCAATTTTCCTACACTCAAAATATTATGCCTCAAACCTTCAACATAATAAGCATTATCAGTATTGTGCTTACCATCCAATGATATGGTTCCTTTTCCTTTGATCATACATTCTTTGTCATCTCCAAATCTAACCAGACCACCATCAAATTCTTGCAAAGATAGAAACTTCATTTTATCTCCAGTCATATGATGTGAACATCCATTGTCAATTACACATTCATCATTATCTTGAATTTTAGCAGTAAGTGCCTTGTCTTCAGGTACATTCTCTTCTAGTGCCATAACATCTTCCTTGATAGCCAAGAACACCCATTCCTTCCCATTGTCGGAACCACTAGTAGAGTCTGGTGCCAATTCATCATCAGAGTCAGTCACACCTTCCTCATCCGATATGTAACATGATTTATCTCTATTTTTCTAGTACTTATATCTGTTTTAATATCCAGGGTTAGTCTTAAAAGATCTTCTAGCTCTTTCTTAAAATCTTGAATTCCTTTTAGGACATCTAGATGCAAAATTACCTATCTTATTACATGCAAAACATTTAAAATGTTCTTTTCCTTCATACTTACTTCCTATGGGTACTTTAGGTACTCTTCTAGAAAATAGGGCTTCAAGTTGCTCAAATTCATCATCTTCTCTTTACATCATCCAATTCCTTTGCATATAAAGCTTTCCAATCTTTCTTGCTGGTTGATGATACAAATGCGTAAAAAGAAGGTTCAAACTTCAGAGCTCCAAAAGGTCCAAATTATTCTAGCTCAAAAGAAGATAATTTCCCAACCAAGGTATCTCTATTGACAGAAGTATTGGCCATTGTTCGCAATTCATTAATTGTAGTAGCCTTCATCTTGTAAGATAGTGGAAAATCTCTCAGAACTTTAGAAACTATTTCATCTTCACTCAAAGTTCCACCACAACATTGAATTCCCATAACAATTTCATTTACCCTTTTCATGAATGCAGTAATCCTTTCATATTCTTTCATCTTAAAGTTTTCATATCTCACCCGATAACCATCAAGTTTAGCAATATTCATGGTAGGGTCACCTTCATTAAGAGTCTCCAACTTGTCCCATATATCCTTTGCAGATGATTTATTAGTTAATCCCATTATTTGCTGATCAGAAATTGCACACAAGAGGGCTTCTCTTGCTCTACAATCATTCTCAATCTCCTTATCTAATTTTTCCAGAGGAGGATTTCCAGATTCCAGATTATAAGGTGTAACACCATTCTCTTTGATTTCCCAAATCTCCTTGCCAAGACATCTCAGATGAGTCTCCCTCTAAATCTTCCATACTCTGTAATTTGTTTCATCAAGCCTAGGAATATCTCTCCGAAAGATAACAGCAGATGCATTAGATGAACTTAAACTGTTAGTCGCCATAGGATCTTCCTCAAGTGGCTAAGCTTCTGTAGAGAGGACCAGATCTCTGATACCAATTGTTAGACAATTCAAATAACTGGAAGACAACTGAGAGGGGGGTGAATTAGTTGAATCAAATTATTGAAACCTTAAGAAATTCAAACTTCAATATTGAAACCCAAAAGATTAATACTAGAATGCATAAACCAATTACCTTAATAGTAGATAAACCAATTAAGCATAAATAAGAATCAGAGAATAAACACCATCCGCATGACATGAAGAATTGTATGTGGAAAACCCAGTAAAGGTAAAAACCATGGTGGGAAGCCTACCCATAGTCAAATAATACTTCTGTAGTAAGTATGTGAATTATAATTGAGGGGCTTGCAGTTGCAGGAAGGCAAACAACCTAGAGCACACTGCTCATCACAAAAAGAGTCTGACTGACTACATAGAAATCCAGACTACAATCCAGAGGAAAGAATGAATTGCAAAGATAACATCTCCTATGCTTGAGCACAGTTTCAGTTAAGCTCAATATCAGAGGACTAAAGCGTCTTATGTAATGCCCCGCCAGGAACCCTAAAGGATTTCAACACTACAAGGCAACTAAAGGGAGAAATAATTTTTTTTTAAAAGATTAAATGAATTAATCATAACTTTGCACAATAAATAACATAAGCGGAAGACTATCATTTACATCCTAAAGGGTTACCAATGAAGATTACTTCTAATTAAAACTACATCACAATATTAATCCAATTATCCATCTAAATAGGGAAAGTCAATAACGATTAAATAACTCAAATTCATAAATTGATCTCCAAAAGATAGGTTTAAATAATTACAACATATATACTTCCAATGATTCATTTATACATAATAAGAGAGATAATTGAAACAACATATATCCCATGAACTTTAATTACAACATTCCATAAATTACATGGCTTCCATCGAATAATAAAGTACAAAGGTTACAAGTTGCTGATACAATGACCACACGGGCCTCAAAGGTACAAAATCAAGAACATGAGTGCTACACGAAGCAAGAACCAAGATGCACCGGCGAAGCCAATCCTCGCATGAAGGTAGGAACAAGATATCCGATGGGAAGTGGCACTACCACCCGACCATGTGATCCCATAATGGAACCACCCCACCATGCTAGGAGATAGCAGAAGACCCTCAAGCAAGCAAGGAAAGTACAATAGTACACATGACTCCGCAGTACACAAGTGACTCGACTCACAAAACACTAGCGACCCTAAAGAGAGAGTGTCATCACATGGCTTAAGATGGTTACCCTAGGTAGGTCTCCATAGGTCCCGGCCCCCATCTTGGGTTATCCTGGTAACCTCTCCCGAACCCTCGGCTCCATCTAAGCATCATGCGGACCCTACCATCCTTTCATGAGGACAAGGTGGTAGGTTTGCCATTCCAGGCCTTCCCAAACATCTTGAGCCTATACAAGCACTCAACCATGTACGGGGTACATTATCTTAATTAAATTAATAACTACCCACCCCCTAATCAAATTATTAGGTTATCACTTAATAGTTGACTTTCGAGGGGTTATCCTGCCATCCACTTCGGGTGCGGCCCCCGCCTGAAAGCCACTCTCTCTACTAGGACACTAACTGGATAAGACTATCTATGAGAACTCTATGGTGGGGCTGACAACCATAAATTATCCAGACATAACACCGGAGAAGGACTCATAGTCACAAACCCAGGGTTGACCATTAGGGACATAACACATAATAGCTCACTTGTTCAAGGTTTAAACATCGACACCTGACCAAGGGTAAACATCGACAACATAAAGACAATTTTAAACATAATGCAACGACATTAAAACAACTAGACTGCAATTATTAAAACACAAGATCCTACACAAGCAATCTTTCTTTAAGCAATCAACAGCATAAAATGCTCGCAATAAGGATTTCTTGAATTAAAGACATCACATCTATTTAACATAAAGAAATGATGAAGTCACATGTCTAAAAAGGTTGAATTGGAACCACATTTACAATTTTAAACCCCTAACCAGTTGATGATAAAATTTCAATTTTCTCAATTCGACTATAACCAAGTCAACATTTAAATCAAATTAAACAAATATATACAAGCTAATATAAAATAATTCCAAAATAACACCTATTCGTCGAATACAATCATCATATGGTTATATTACGATACTTGGATAACGGTCATTAATATTAAATTTAACCCACCTTTCCTTTATTCCAAACGTTAATGCTAACCTCCATATCATTTTATTTATTTTCAAAATACAAGGCAATTAATTCTAATCACTAAATCGAGGAATTATAATTAACCTTAATATCATTATAATCTAGTAATTAACTTTAACATTATTATTTAATATTAAATAATAACATATTATTATTATTGTTTAAATAACAATATATTATTATTTAATATTAAAAAAAAGTAACTTTATTGATGATGTTTTAACAACTAACAATATTATATTGTTATTTTTCTTTTTTTTTTTTTAAAACTAAAAAAAAAATATGAAAAAAAACAAATTTTAAACAAAGTAACGTGGGGCCCAAAGCTCCCACGGCAGCATGTGCTGCTATCCCCAAGTGTGAGGAAGCAGCACTTGCTGCATCCTCAGACTTGGGGAAAGCAGCGCTGCTGCTAACCCCAGGTTGGGGAATGTAGCGGCTGCAGGGAGAGGGGGTGCGTGGGCTGGGTTGAGCCCAGCTCCCTGCCACCACCCCCAATCCAAACTGTTAATAATTTTTTTTTTGATTTCAAATTTAATTTTTTTTTGTTTTAATAAACAATTAAATTTCGTTTCTAAATAAAAACATCTATGACATTAAAAGGAGCAATTAACAGAAATATAGAGGTGGAAATCTCTGTTAGAAAATAATAACAGTAATTCCCCAGCCAAATCATTTTTTTTTTTTTAAACAAACAAACAACCAAATAGATAAATCATAAAAGTCACTGGTAATGTCAATTTTACCAGCAAATAAAAAAAAACTTCTGAGACAAAACAGGGGCAAGAAAACTTCATCCAATCAGCCCAGTTCACTCTTAAAATTAAATTACATGGGAATAGACTTAATCTCTAACCTCCAATTGAATTTCTTTGCTCCCAACAAGCATGAACAAGAGAAATTAACTCATAATCATCATTTTTAAACTGAAAATTACCAGGGAGAGGTATTTTATAAATGCTTGGCAAAATTTTGCCAGCATAACACTACTAAAACCCAAACAATATTTCCAATTACAAACAGCAAAAGCTAAGAATTTCTTGCACAAGCAAAAATGAAACAACATAAATTAAGTTATGAAACTACTTGGAGAGAGTTTGAGTTTAAATTTTGATAACAAATTGATAGAATTCTTCTTCAACAAACCCATGGCAAGCAAAGACTCAACACCCAAAACTCATAAACCAAGCTTTTAAACAATAACAGAGAATTGGAAGAAAGCAAGGATTTTTTGTTAAAATAAACAAGGATCCAACCAACCTCTAAGATTTCCAAGAAGAAGTTGTATGCTTCAGCAGGATTCCCAGCTAGTTCAAAACCCAAATCCACCTTTTCAAGCAATTTTTCCAGAATTTCTTTTCCTCCTCCAAACAAGCATATATCCCCCAAAATCTCCTCCAAGGTAAATTAGTAAGACAATGTTTTAACCTAATTTTCTAGGTTGCAATATTTTCTATTTTAAAAAAAAACAATAAAATAAACAATTGACTTTCTTTTTTTTTTTTTTTCTTTTTCATATTCCTCAAAAACAAATAAATGAGAATCCCCCTTTTTTTTGAAAATTACATTTCTCATATATAGCAATTAAATCAACTTTTCAACAAAATAGGAAACAATGAGTTAGCTTTATTTGTATATATATTAAAAGCAATTAACTCTATTTATTCTACTTCTTCCGTTGGATCTAAACACGATTACTTTTCCAAAAAAAACAACTATAGGTTAAAATCTAATAAACTAATCAATTAAGCTTGGTTCAAGACATAAAGGCATAATAAGGAATAAATCGCTCAAACCAACAAAGAATGACAACTTATACTTTAAATAAATAACCGAACCACTATGGCACGCAAATCGAGGAAAAGTAAAAAGACTCGAAATTTGAACAAAAGGGATGAACGACTGACTGACGGCACTCACAAGAATAGACTGAGGTAAGGACTAGGGTCAAAAGCTATCTCCTCCACTCCCATCGGACATATAGGGCACACTCAGACCTGTGAAGCTAGGTGGAGATGATACCCCGTACCTACCCGGTACTTGTACCTGCAATATCCTGCATCATCGAAGCACACATACATGCATATAAATATAGAATACATGGCATGCACACCAATGAAGGAGAATCGCGACATTCCCTGTCTCATTGAAATGAGTGAAGGAAAATCGTCCCCTTGCATCCAATACAATAGCAAACACACAACATATATATGACACATCGCCTAGATAAAGTAAGATGTCAGTACAAGCAATAATCCATGAAATACTAGAAATCACCAGTACTGAAATACTGAAAATAACTCATGCATCTAATATCCAGATAAACATGAAATAATATCAAATACATCTGCAAAATGTCGAGCAATAAAGTGTCAACTGAATAGTAAACTGCAACACAAAATCAGTCTAATAAGTCCGATCGAGAAGGGGTACTACATCTTACATAAACCCAACTCGATCACCAATGATCAACTAAATCCTCTACCTGAATGATTATAACATTATTCACTCCTTACATATCCATATCCCATTCCCATATGATCTACAATGAGATCTTACATCATATATATACAAACCCTCAACCACAATAAAGTCAGCCACCAGACAATAATACAATTACATAATTACCAAACATGTTGGCCTGAGACTAAACAAATAATATCAAATCCATAAGACACCCAGAAACACATCGAGAGGTCCAATCCACACATTACATTAAGTCTGTCCATAACCTAGATAAACTAAGAACCAATTTAGGTCCACACACGCTAAAGCAATAATTCCAATCAACCAAGTCTCAAACATGATCACCATCAGCATCTTGAATCTCCACCAGAAGCTGCACCAACACCACTTATGTGTATCACAAATTATCTTCAATAAAGCTCTGTCAGTGAAACCCTCGCCGGAACAACAAACAAGCTTACTAGCGAGTAGGATAGCATCCGATCACCAAATCGAAACTAACTGACTGAAAATGAATCTGAGTAGCATGAATAAGCCAATTCCATAACCCAAACACACCAGAGCATACCAGATCATAATGATCCAATCCAACCAGAAACTAAATAGCCTACCAGGACCAAAAGGATACCAGTAAAGTAGTCAAAATAGCTAGTGTTGACATCAATGACAAAACATCAATGAAACACATAATCAATTCCTCCAAATGGCCAACAATTATGTTATTTTTACTCTAGAGTCATTGATAATATTATGCATTGATATTATTACATCTTAGATTTTTGCATGTTAATTTCATCATGTTAAATTAATAAAAATCATATAGCTTGACAATCATTGCTTGTGTCCATATAGCTTAATCTTGCATTCATTTATTTTAATCTTGCATTCATATAGATTAAATCCTTCGTCTTGGTGTAGTCTAGTCACTGGTATTGCCTAGACAAATTTGAGAGAAAGTCTATACTCACATCTTTTAGGAGGCAATAGGTCAATTTGTTATGGTTTTTTATATATTCATGGATTATATTTGTCTAACCATGCATGCAATGACTTATTGAAGTGTTTGTGCCTTACAACTTACAGACTCCACTTTTCACACACATGGTGAGCCCTCCAACAATGAGTCGTATAGTGAGAACTTTTATAATATTTTGTAATTGGTTATTGTTGGATAATATTGCTGCTAGGATATGTTGTTGTCATTAATGTCAACATATTCCTGTGTTTTGGTATTACTGAGAGCTGTTTGGTGATCCAATGTTTACATTGAGCTGATCTGGTTAGTTTATCTATTTGGGATGCTGAATCAACTAAAGGTACCTTATTCTTTATTGATTCCATGATGCTATGTGGTGTTCTAATTAAGTTGTGGACCTCGGTATGAAGACTGCTCTTTTATTATGTGGTTAGAAGAGTTTGGTATTTGATCCGTTGTGCTCTTGTATGACTATATCTTTGGTTGTAGATTCGGCAGAGTATTTTGGATGTTCATGTGTATCTACATTTCAGATAGTTCATGGTTTGGTGCTTTACAAGTTATCTTTCTAGTCTGAATTGTTGCTGATAAGTGTTCTTGAGTGTTAGCATGTCGTGCCCAAACTTTAGGGCACAAAAATGGAACAACAAAATTTTTTTGACGTCATGAACTCGCTATAAATCCTAATACATAACGACTGTATTTAAAGTTTTGTCTTATCTAGGATGTAATTAACTTACTTACTAAGGTTAAGTTAAATAACCAACTCGAGCGAGTGACTTGATTGGTGAAGATTAATTTGCATTGCCGATTAGTTAGCTAGCTCAATTACCTAAGACAAGTTGTCGCTAATTAAATCAAGGAATAATTGGTTACCTTAAGGTATTAAATCATTCCCAATCCATATAAGGATAATGCTATTGATTAATTGATACACCTGCGAAATTATTATATACATCCAACTGATGAGGGTTCGAATTACTACAATGTCGTTTGTCCACTAAAACCGACAATAAGCTAAGGCCAATTCTAATTTTCCCTAACTTCTTAATTTGTCGATTAAATTAAATTTGGCCCAAGCTTACCCCCAAGGGTTTATGGTCCATAAAATTGGTTCTACAAATTCCCCTTTTTAAATTTTCCTAATACCCCAAATATAATGAGGGAAGTCTATTGATTAATTAATTAAATTAATCGAGTTAATGTATGGTGTTTCCGATTTTGATAACCCCTTCATTCTTAAATCCCTTTTTAAAATTTCAAATCTCCTAAGGAGTAAATGGACGTATAATAGTCCTATCATTAATTAACCCCATTTCATATATTAAAACCAAGTTTAAAACTCCAATCTAAATGGTCATATAAAAGAAAATCCCATTATTGAATTGCCCCCAAAATATATATATATTAAAATCAATGTTTAAAAATCCCCATTTAAATTCCTTATATATATATATATATATAAAATCATATATATATATTTTTAAATACTAACCCTCATTATAATTTCAAAATTAATTATGATGCTCTACTTTAATTCTCTTACTTATATATATATACATATATATATAAATACATTTATTTGTATATATATATATATATATATATATATATATATATATATATATATATATATATATATATATATATATATATATATATATATAAAATTCTTATAATGCTAACCCTAACCCGAAATTGGGTTAGGGTTGCATTTTTATAATTTACACTTGACCTATTTTATTTTTTTATCCTTTTATACCCTAACCCGAAATGGGTTAGGGTTTATTAAACGTCTATATTTTATTGAGTGTCCCTTTTTTTTTTTTTTTGGTTTTGGAGGTTGCAGGTACGACAAGCTAGGGCACGGCGGAGGGTTTCGCAAAGAGGAGGCGGCGCGGGGCTCTCCCGGTCGCCACTGTGTTTATACACAGTGACGGCGGTTGCCGTCCACTGTGTATAAGCACAGTGGCGGCCGCGGACCGTCCACTGTGCTTACACACAGTGGCGGCACCCTCCGTGCCGTCCACTGTGGGTAAGCACAGTGGCGCGGCCCGAGCGCCGCCCACTGTGTTTACACACAGTGGCTCGGCCTTGCCGTGCCGTCCACTGTGGGTAAACATAGTGGCGCGGCCCGAGAGCCGTCCACTGTGTTTACACACAGTGGTTCGGCCAACAATGTTATTACAAGATTTTTTTTTTTGTTATTCATTTACATATATTCGTGGGTTGATAAAAACATGTTATAAGATGTGATTTTTTGAATATATCGAATATATATATATATATATATATATATATATATTTGTATATATATGTTTTAATACACATATATCCATTGTTATGATCAGATCATAACATAAATGTGTTTGTTGGTTTTGTTCTACAGACATCTACAGGGTATGTTTTTTTCAGATGCAGATATATATATATATATATATATATATATATATATATATATATATATATATATATATATATATATATATATATATATATATATATATATATATATATATATATATATACGAAGTTTATTCTGCAATTCTTTTGTATGTTTGAAACAGAGATGCACAAGTCCAAAATGCATCCTTTATTTTGTTGTTACAGGGGTATGCACATACAGGGAGCTTATACATATATATATTCTCTATATATATAGGTATATATTTTCAATATATATACTTATATACATATAGAAATGTATATATGACTAAATGTTGAAGTAATAGGGTTAAAAACCCTTATATCGTTTTGAGATTTCAAACATCTACATTCTGTTTGTTTTTTTTTTTTTGTTTTCTAACAGCATTTAGAATAGATCTATTTTCTTCTTCTTCCTTTCATTAAAACTTGCTACAGAAATAAAATAGTTCTGGTTTTCTTTTTACAGTCATAAAATAACAGAATCTAGACTATGCAAGTAAATAGTGAGAAATAAAAAAAACAATACTAGTTCACTCTTTTTTTAAAACAGACATAAAATTAACAGAATTTAAGCTATGCAAGTAAATAATAACCCTACTGCATTTCTTTTTCCTTTCCTTACTAATGTGGTAAATAAACATGTTACAGACCAGATTTAAATGTAGACTACAGCAAACACAATAGACATAAAAATATAATAAAAAGAATTACATTTACATTGTTTTTCCAGAATGCTAGTTACAATAGCCCAAATAAGAAAATGGGTAGATAATCTAACAGTCCCCTTTTTTTTTTTCTAATCTTTACACAGAAAATAATAATTACATTTGTTTAAACAGAAACAGAATCATTTTAAGCCCTATATCTACATATGCACTTTCTCTTCTTTTTCTTTTGCTACAAAGCATAAGTTTACATTTCTTTCTTCCTTTCAGCATTTAAATAAAAATAAGAAATCTGAATAGAAGTCTGCAACACCAAAATCTGCAACTCCTAGTCTTTTTCCCCAAGCCACCTGCAAGTAAAGTTTTAGGACTGTGACCATGGGATGCTCACCTCCCAGCCTAGGCTTACCAGAAGCCACCCCCGAGCTAGGAGAATCAAGACCTAGACGGGTTACAACCAAGCAATACAACATAACAATAGGGCAAACACACAACACATACACTTTCCCATCCCAAGCTACACTATCACCACATTTGTGGAGATCAATCTATGGGTGGAAGTGGACCAAGTACCGTTGGGGAGACTGCAGCCAAAATATAACACAAGCCACCTCATGGCAACACAAAATACCCAACAGAATTCATCTCACACACCTTATGCCCCCCAAAGGCTCAAAGCCATTTCTCTCCCCTTATGACCCCCAAATGCATACACAAGGCTATGCAGCAAGGGTCACAAAGGACACCCTTGAGATCACTCTCCTTAAGGAGAGCCTCTCACCCAAGGCTGTCATGCTTCTTCCACCCCAAGATCATCCTACTCTCCCAAGAGTAGAAGATCTTGGACACTCCCAAAGCAAGAACACAAAACAGAAAAACAAACATAGGAAAGAACTACACATTATTTTCTTCAACAACATTATACATACACACTTTCTTTACAAGCATTTCTTTCCTTCAACAAAACAACATAACTAAGATAAACAACATGAACAAGAGGAGATAACAACCAACCTTATTCTGCCAATAGGTACGCTAAACTTAGTTGGAGATGAGCTGCCCAATCCACACAACTTTCTGCAATCGTTGGCCCCCAAATTCCTCTAATTCCTAAAACTGGTTTTCTCTTCCAAATTTTTTTCCAAAAATCTCCAAAAGTGGAGAGTGGGTGATTAGCTCACTAAGCTTCCATTCTTAGCCTAAGAAGGCCTCTCTCACTCCTTCCAACCTCTTGGATAGAGTGAGTGATCTCCCATTGGGTTGGTCTTCCCTAGGTCTTACACACTCCCTAACCTAGGTGCCTAGAGAAGGGAAATGGAATGGGGAAGAGGGATTACTATCTCCAAGAAGGTTCTCCTTCCAAGGATGGCACTCCTATAGATGGAATTCGTCCATCTTGGGAAAACCACTTTTTTGGGTGGTTAAACAAGTCCTAAGGGAAAGACACATGGCCAATTTTGGCCTTCACCCATAGGTACCCCATGAGGCCTAATAGAAAAGCTCTAAAATTGACTCTAGGAGTTGATTTGACCTTCAGAAAGTCCACCTGAAGTTAACCTACGGGTCAACTCTGAGTTGACCTTCCTTGTGGCTCTCTAACCTAGATTTCTTGGTTCCTTCAAGGATAATTAGGGGATATAACCATTAACAAAAATAAAACTTTCAAAAAGGTGACATGACAATTGCCAACACAACATACTACATAGGTGTCAAGTGACACTACAAAATAATTCCACATCACAATAACCACATGGCAATTGTCCCTTTAACAATTTAATCAATCAAATAAATACAAATTACACTCATGCAACATTTTACATTTACGAATAAAATACAGTACATACGGGGTGTTGTCTCTCCAAATAGACAACCCCTGGTTTTACTAACACACATTGGCCTAGGCTTGATTCTCCCTAATATTTCCATGGTCACATGGATATTTTCCTGCACATCTCAATTTAAACATTAGTACTTCCCAAATAGCCTCATATAATATATAAAATCACATAATCAGAGTACAATACATTCATTCTACAAAGACTTGACATTATGAAATATAATTTGTCACAATTCAAAGCAATTTCCTCATAATCCTCAAAATTTGATCCATCTACAATATATGCAAACATTTTCCAAACATTATATCAAATCCTGAAATTCAGATAATAACCTGCATCATCACAATATTACCCTAATCTAGAATCATATAATATTCTATAATCCACAAGGCATAGAAATGAAGCATCCACATATATCAATGTTACCAAAATCGCGGAATCATGAAAAGTTCTATATCCATAGTGTGTCAAAACTAGCATCCAAAATAGTTCCAAAATAAAAATAACTGAAGAGATAGGATGGGTCGGGGTAGGGCCTCACATAGCATGTTGATCGATGAAATATTTAATTAAGTGGTGTTGGTACAGCTATTGCAAATGGTTATAACGTGTTTGTTGGTGTTTCCTAATTGTGTTCTATTTGTTTTGGTGGTCTGCATTGATCCTTGTGCATGTTCTTGGTGATCTTACGGGTCCGATGATATTCTTCATGTTGTGCGATATTTTTGGTGATGTAGTCTGTTGTGGTTGATCTTGGCGAGATCTCCGATGGTAATGCGCTTTTGAGGATTTGATTTAGGTCCATTCTATGTCATCTATGGAATTGTATTGGTCCAATGGTATATTTATGTATCATGTGATGTAATTTTGTAATTAAGGGTTGAGGATTTGGCCGACCTTGTAGTCAAGGTTGATGATTTGTATAAGTAGGCGTTATATTCATGTAATTTGGGTTTTGCTATTGTGTCTACGTTATTAGAGAGTGGTGTACGTGTGCATAAGAAAATTTATCCTTTGGTATGGTGTGTTGAGCAGAGATTATTGTAGGGTAGACAAATGAGCTTAAATAGAATTGTCATTAGGCATTAGTAGATGCTATCTTTTCATTTCATGTCATCTAGATTGTAGTTTGAATATTATTGTAAGGTAGTGAACCTTCCCTGAGGGTTGGAGCCTTTTGGATCATTGTATTTTGAGCAGTGAGCTCTAGGTAGTGTTCCTAAATGCATGTGCATTCCCAATTGTAATATTTACACATACTACTGTAGAGTATTATATCTTTTCTTCTTATTTTTCTCCATTGATACTTTACTAGCTATGGTTTCAACACTTCCAAATATTTCCTCAGATGGTTCTCTTGGTGCTTCAAGAATTGCTTTTGCATACATTTCTAGAACATGTAGATCAAACTCATAACCCATTTCAGTAACCCAAATATTTCTAGGGCTTACTACTTCCATCCAGGTTTCATCTCTTTTAATGACAAAATAGATTTGCTTGTCATATTTCTCAACTATGCTCTGAGTAATCCTTTCCATAGTTCTCATCTTAGATTGGAAAGTTTTAAAGTAATTTGTTATGTTATTATCTCTATCATTTCCCATGCTGGTAAAAGCTTCCTGTAGTTGTTTTCCTATCGGTATATCATAACCAAAGTCTTTGTGTCCTGTATCGGGGATCTCTTTGCTGAAATATAACATCAAACATACCAAAAGGTTTCCAAAGTGGAAAGTACCTTTCTTGTCTCCCTTAATCTTTTTCAGGTTGTCAATAAGCTCATCTTTTAACCATTTACACACATCTATCTTAGCATTATTATTTATTATTTCATAAGCACTGCAAATACAAAGACTGGAAATAGAATTGAGTCTGTTAGCATGTGTGGCTTTGTATCCAAGAACCATACTTACATATCTCACATTAATGTCCTTAATGTCATTTACTCTAAGTGATCTATTGTCAGATGTTGCTCCAGTTAGGCTTGTCACCATTTTGTTGGGAATCTTCTTTGTCTTATCAGGTCTACTACCGGTTGAGGGTAAACTAGTAACTACCCTAATTGCTTGTCAGGTTATCTTACAAACAAAATCCAACCATAAGAATTCACCATGTGCTCTACTCAATACAATCCTTACCACTTCCTCTGGAAATTGAGGGATATTCAGTATCTCCACAAAACCTAAAGTTTCCACAATCTTATGTTTGGGTTTAACAATTCCATGTTCATCACAAATGACCTTATTAAACATTTTCATTAACTCCTCAGATCCTAGGTCTTCTATATTGCAATGTATGTAAATCCTAGTGTCTTCTACAAAGGCTACACCCTTAGGTATTTTTGAAAAAACTCCTACAGAGTCATCTTTCTTCGCAATCTCGGGAGTTATTTTGAATACGGGCCTAGGGCGTTTCAGATTCTCCATAATGGTAGGGTTTGGAATAAATTCAGGAACAGAAGATGAAGCAACTATTATGAAAAATACCTCTTATCCAGATGTTTGTTGAATGCTTGAAAAATACTTCTTAGATTCACCTTGAATGCTTTTGCTTGATTTCGCGCTCACAAAAAGTTTGAATGCTCAGTGAGTTTGAAATGAGGGTTTCCTGGTGCTTTATAGCCAAAAATTTCTTTAAAACATCATTAAATGCTCGTCGGTTAAGTGAAAACTTAACACACTTACCGATAAAGAAGAAATGTATCTTCTCACCATCAACCGAGGGTAGAATGCATTTTTTCAATTTGCTACCATACCCCCAAGGGATTATTCCTTAGTTATGAAGAATCTCTTTCCGGTGGAGAGTTACTCTATTCTACCAGTGCAGAGATCGTTTCATCAACTCTCTGATCTCTTTTCTTAAATTGTTTAGAAAATTCTTGTCTTACTTCTTCTACCTTCTCTTTTCCCTTCAAGCTAGATCTCATATTGTTTGTCGGTGCATTCTTGCTTTTACAAAATTTTGCAATATGTCCAATCTTATTACATGCATAACAAGTTACATTATTCCTCTGAATAGCCTTTCCATATCCTTGACTGGTTTGTGATCTGCATTGATTAGATAAATGTCCAAATCTTCCACAAACATAGCATTTTACATTCATTCTACAATTTTCTGAATTATGACCAACTTTGTTGCATTTGGAACATTGACCGGTGGGTGAGTTTGTATTCTAATTATTTCTAAATCTACACTGATTTTCTTTGTGACCATATTTGTTGCATATGAAACATTTACCATTAAATTTATAAGCATTAGGTTGTCTTACCAGTTTGTTTTGATCTTGATTGTTTGCAGTACCATAACTTTCTCCATGTTCAAATCCAAGTCCATTAGTATCTCCATTAGGTTTCTGTTTCTTTAACATGTCTTCAAGTTCTTCTTAATTTTTCTTGAATTTATTTTTGTGTTTATTTGCAGTAGCCAACTCATTTTCTAGAATTCCAACTTGTCTCATAAGCTCATCTTTATTATGTTGCATGTGAATCAAGTCTATTTTTAACATATCATTTTCATGACCAAGTCTCAGATTTTCATTTCCAGCATCATTAAGTCTCCTAGTCAAGTCTTCTTCATTCTTCTTCCTAACTTCAATATCTTTACATAACCTCATAGTCATATCTTGCATTTCATTCTTCATATTACTGTTTTCTTGTCTCAACTTGTTTGCAATGTCTCTGAGAGTTTCTTTTTCATCATCATCATTCTGCATCTTCTCATGAAGTTCTTTTCTTTTATTTTATGCCATAGCAAAGTTCTCCTGAAGTCCTTTAATGAATTCCTGTGCAATCCTTAGATCATCTTCAAGTTTGATATTCTTCTTGATTTTTCTATATCAAAATCTTCAAGAGCCCTTCAAACTATTTTCTTAAGTTCTCCATCTCTATCGGTGTCAGAATTTTCCTCAAGTTGTTAGGATTTTAAAAATAGAGGACCAGGCTCTGATACCAATTGTTAGATTCAATTACAGACCCAAAGACACTGAGAGGGGGGGGGGGGGGTGAATCAGTGTCTAACCGGTTAGCAAAATATTTAAACTTATTAATAACTTTGCATCCCAAAATAGTGTACCGGTAAATAAGAATTATTGCAATAAACAGAAATAATAGAGACAACATAAAAACACACCATAAAACAAGATATTTAATGAGGAAACCTGGTGTGGGAAAAACCTCGGTGGGATTTGTGACCCACAATATTTACTCACTGGCCGATGAATAAATACTACTTACAATGAGGGGCCTGCACATGTAGGGAGGCCAATAGCCTAGAGCTCACTGCTCAATAAAGAGTCACACTAACTACAAAATGGATGATCAAAATCCAATGCAATGTACTGCTTCAAAACAACATCTCTCATGCCAGGTTCAGTACCGGTTTAAGCTCAGTCAATAACCAAAACCTTGGCTGCCAACTATATCACCTTATACAAAATTATACATCATATCTCACTCTTCTCTATCTATCATGTGCCATATTTAAAATGACCTATAAGATCTCGTACATATATGAGTCTATTACAATGTACCATGTCGGCTTACAAAAGATATTTACATTAAAATACAATAAACAAAAGTTTATTCTATGTCGCTCTAAGTGTTGGTATGCATTGTTGTCGATGTCGCTGAATTTTTTGTCGGTGCCGGTGTCTTCCCGTTGGTTGCCAGATGGTTGCCAAATGGTTGCCAGATGGTTGCTAGTTGGTTGCTAGTTGGTTTCCATCAATGACAACATTAACTATTCTCATAAGAGTGTAGAATGCCAACACATACCTCCAGTTCAAAGAAATACTAAGGGACACCATCCACGTAACTATATGCTTGAGTCCTTCCTTCCTCCTTCGTACATCCACTATCTTCCATATCCACTTATCCTCATATTTATCAACCATCTATACAAAAAAATAAAAAAATAAAAAAAAATATCAGAAAAAATTAAGAAAAATCATTTCATCCAATGGTGAAAACCACTTCTTGTGGTGCCTTGGGTAAGTACCATGATGAAAACTTGGCAAAAAAGTGTCATGTGTAATCCCGTCATCCTCTTGCACTCTACACTTGGGGGAAAGCTTCATCCATGCAATCCTCCCATCCATCTGCATCATATTCAAGTCCATTCTCCTTTCCTATCTTTGATCTTGACTATCTTATCTGTATACTCCATCTCATATCCCTCATCCTATCAAAATGAATCCTCCATTCTTATCTTTGGTCTGGATTATATAGAGGAAAAATAATGTATATGCATGCATGCTTTGGAGCACAAAGCTTTAATCCTCTACCATCCATATCCATTACACATTATCCTTCCAACTCATACATATTTATCCACCATCCTTACATCCTTAATTCCATTACCCTTAGTAGGGTGTTTTCCTCCTTTGCAACATAGTCCTTGGGTCTCCATCACCCTACCCTCCATCCTTTATTCCTACATATCCTATCCATATCCATCCACTCAATCCATCTATCTCCTATCTAAACAATATCTCCCTCCATCCATCCATCCATCCATCCATCCTTTTACCATTCCTTGGTTCTCCCTTGTCATTAAAATTTTAGTCAATCAAATCCTATCCACCAATCCCCCCCCATCCTATCCAATTTTTAATCCAATCCTATCTCATCCAATCATATTCTCCATCTATTCTAATTCAATCATTAATCCCTTCCTCAATCCAATCCTACTCAATCATCCATCCCCCTTTTTCATCCTATCTAATCATTTATCCTTCTTCCATCCTATCCAATCCATCAAACTGAGCTCTTCTAATGTACCTAAGCTTACATTGACTTGTGCCTAATCCAAGCACCCATCCATACTTTGATAATCAAATCAAAGTGGCAATCCTCTCATTTGCAGATCTTGCACATCAACTTGTATTTTGTCATCCATCAATCTATCCACATTTTGCCCATCGGGATGAATCCTTCCCATGTCTGGCAATTCAATCAATCCATCACCTGTCCATCAGGATGAATCCTTCCCTAGTCTGACAGTTTATCCAAATCCATGTCCTACTCTTGGCAAGAGATCTCAATTGGTCATGTGCATGTTGTTTTCATGATTGAGCTTTTCTCTTTATTTTCATCTTGTGTTCGAGGACTATACTTGTTCAGGACTACCTTGATCATCATATATCTTGGTATGTCTCGACTTCGGTATAATGGGGCATAATTTTCATGGCATGATGTGTTTGAAGGTTTTCCTTGTATGAATCGACAACCCTGCATTAGTGTTTATCAACACTTGCATGATTGTGTGCAAGGCATTCCTATTTGACTGAGCGTCTGTTGATGCCTTAGATATTCATATCATCTTGATTCTTATAATAAGTGGTGTAGACTATCCATGGAAATATCAAATCTAGGTTTTCTCTCTATATTGGCTCAATAAGAAATCCAATCCATTTATCATTTCTTTGTCTCATTTCATTCACAACACATCCTCATTCCCTCTTTCATTATCTTTAACCTCTCATCACATACTCTTCTAAGTCATTTCAAAAGCACACCCATGTTCTTCAAACCCGCATGTCCTCTCGAGGGGGCATACAACTACTTCCTCATCATCCTTCCTCCTTGTCATTCTTCCTCATCTTATGTCTAGGGCATCATGCTACCAGTCCTTATCCTTTTCTTCCACTATGTTTTATTCTTCTTTTATATAACATCATTTCATGATGCTATATCAAAGAGGGGCAAAATGTAGACACTTAAAATTAATATTTAATCAACCTAAGCCTATCAACATAATTAATTAATTTAATTGTGTTATCTTTAGAATTAATTAAATCCAATTTAATTAATCCTATCACTATAATCCAATAAGTAATTTATCAAATAAATAAATTATTCCCTAATTTTTCTAAAGTTCCTCCAATAATTATTTACTCTAAACCCCCTCAATTAATTTTAATTAATTAACCTATTCACGTGATTCCTACAAATCAATTTTCCTAATCCCACTCGACCTAATTTTAATCCTTCTAGAAACTCTCATAATCATGCTTATCATTATCCCTCTATTTTTAATTCCCACTCATGTCACATCAACATTGAGTCTCACAAAGAAATTAAAATCTTTAAATCCCTCAATGCATCCTTATTTTGGACTTTTTAATTCCTCATGTTTGAAATTCAAATTTCTTCCCCCTTTCCCCAAGGCATCCTTGATCCATGCCTTCTATCTCAAATCAATCTCAACCCTCCATAAGGAAATCAATCTTGGCCCTTCATTGGCCTCCTCCAATCTATAATTTGGATGATCATTTCCTCTCAAGGGATCCACTTCTTCTCATAGCATCCTAATGTTGCTATTTTCTCCTCTCTCTTCTTCCTTCAATCCTTCAATTCAAATCCTACCAAAATCCTATCAAATCCTATCAAGCCTATCTTGTTGAGAACTTGGAGAGAATTCCACAGACCCATCAAGGACCACTCCACTCAAGTGAGGAAGGGGCACATTCTTCACTTCACCAAAGGTCCAATCCGAAGGAGAAGGCAAGATATTGGCAAGGTATAAGCTTGTTTCATGTTTGAATGCTTTACTTGAATTTTAGGGGTTTGAATGCTAACCATCTGATCCTAACCTTGTTGGTTTTTCCCCTATTCAATTTGATTAAGTGGTGTTGGTGCATCTATTGAGGATGGTTTTAACATGCTTGTTGGTGTTTCCTAATTGTGTCTTATTTATTTTGGAATTTCACATTGATCATTGTGCGAGTTATTGGAGATATTATAGGTCCGATGTTATTCTTCATGTTATGCGACATTTTTGGAGGTGTAACTTGTTGCAGTTGATCTTAGTGTAATTTATAGTGATGTGGTGTGTTCAATGATTTGATTTGGGTCCTTGCTTTGTTGTTATGACATTGTATTGGTCTGGTGGTTATTTTATGTATCGTGGGATGTAATTTTGTAATTGGGTTTTGAGGGTTTAGCCGACCTTGCTGTCAAGGTTTATGATATGTATAAATGAGTGAAATATTTATTTAATTCATGTGTCGATGATGTGTTTGCATTGTTAGAGAGTTGTGTATGAGAAATCAAGTGAATTTATTATTTGATTAATTGTGAAGAGAAGAGTATGTTTCATAGTAGACAATTGAGCTTAATCGGAACTGTCATCAAACATATGCAGATGCTATTATTTGCAGTTCATGTACTCCAAATTGTAGTCTGAATATTCTTGTAAGGAAGTGATCCTTCCCTTGAGGTTGTAGCCTTTTGGGCCTTTTGTATTTGAGTAGTGAGTTCTAGGTAGTGAGCCTAAATGCATGTTCATTCCCCTTTGTAACATTTTTACATACTAAAGTAGAGTATCATCTTATTGTAGGTAGGATCCCATCATGATTTTTCTCTTAATCGGGTTTTCCACATCAAAATTCATGGTGTTATGTTATTATTGAGTTTATCTTTATTATTGTTGTAGATAATCAGATTTAAAGTTAAGCTTATGTTGTTTTATCTGGTGAAAACTGATTCACCCCCTCCCCCCTCTCAATTTTCTTCATTGTTGTTGCCAATAAGTGGTATCAGAGCTAGATCCTCTAGAAGAAGCTTTACCACTTGAGGAGATCCAAGATGGAAACCTATGTGTTCAAGAAAGAGTGTTTGAGGTTTGATGGATGTAATTATACTATGCGGAAGGATAGAATGGAGTGTCACCTGAAGTGTCTCAAAGATTATTATTAGAAGATTACAAAGAATACCTATGTTGTTCCAGCAAATGGTCTGGTTACTGTGAATGAGATCAAGGATGGAAAACATAACCTAAGAGATAAAGAGGCATTGCTTAGTTCCCTGAACAATTTAGAGATGACTAATGTGATGGGAATTAAAACAATGCATGAGATTTGGGAAAAAATAGAGACTTTGTATGAAGGAGATAAACATGTCAAAGTTGCTAAGTTGCAGAGTTTAAAAGGGAAATATGAGATGCTTAAGATGGGAGATGATGAGAATATAACATACTTTATGGCTAAGGTGAATGAGCTTGTCATGAACATTAGATGTGCCAATGGAACTCTAGATGAAGATGAAATAGTTGCTAAGGTTCTTAGATCTCTGCCTCCTACATATAAATCTAGAGTTGCTTTGATTAATGACATTCAAACTATGATCATTGTAACAAGAGATATGTTGGTTGGAGAACTTTCTTCTTTTGAGTTGAGTGAATTTGGAGAATCACATGGAAAATCTGAGACTACATTCAAAGCCTCTATATTCGGTAAGCAAAAGTATGATCTGGGAGAGAGTTCATCTAAGATGAGTAGATAGGAAAGAGAAATGAGAGAGATGGAAGATTAGGAAAAAGAGTTGGAAGAACTTGAAGCACTTATTGCTTAGAGATTTCCTAAAGGAGCTAATAAGTATGATGGTAAGTTTCCCTTGAAATGTTTCTCTTGTAATAAGATAGGACATTTTTCTTCTAGGTGTCGAGAAAGAATGTCAAGGAATGATAAGCATGATAAATTTGAAAAACATGATAGATATGAGAGACACGATAAGTATGATAAGCCCTATAAGACTAACTGGAAGTATAAATATCAAAAGAAATATTATTATGTTGTTGATGAAGGTGTTACAAATGAAGAGTCAGAGAAATCAAAAGATGAATTTATATTTATTGCAATGAAGGAAGATGATATGGTACCAGAGAAATTCTACAAGTTGTATTGTTGAAGAGAAAACTTTAGCTACTAAGATTGAAGAAAAACATGAATAGGTAATTGACAACAATTGTTCACATCATATGATAGGTGATAAAAGTAAATTTGTGAATATGGAGAAGTATGATGGTGGTATAGTAAGATTCGGTGATAATGAAGCTCATGTGATTCATGGTATAGGCTCAATTTATTTTGATGGTAAACATAATACTAATGATGTTTTGTATGTTGAAGGTTCAAAGCATAATCTTATGAGTGTTGGATAGATGGTGGATAAGGGTTATGATCTACAATTCAAGAATGGTAAATGCAAGATTTTGAATGCCTTTGGAATAGAGATTGCATTAGGTACTAAGACTAAAGGTAACCATTTTTACTTGAATGCCAGTGAGAGGAGTTGTTTGATTGTATAGATAGATGAGAGATAGTTGTGGCATAGGAGGATGTGTAATGTTAACATTGATTGTATGATTAAGATCAGTTCTACTAAAGCTATTAGAGATTTGCCTAGAATTGTGAAACCTTCTAATCTAGTATGTAAATAATGTTAGTTGGGTAAGTAAACAATGATTTCATTTAAGATCAAGAAGTATACATCTAGTGAGTTATTAGATCTTGTAAATATTGATCTACGTGGTCCTACAAGAACAAGAAGTGTGTAGGGTGATAGATATTTTATGTTGTTGATTGATGATTATTCCAAAATGATGTGGGTGACCTTTCTTAGGGAGAAATTAGAAGCACTAGATAAATTTAAGATATTCAAAGCTAAAGTGGAAACTAAGACAAGACTCAAGGTGAAATGTTTGAGATCTGATAGAAGAGAATTCACATCTGGTGAGTTTGATTCATTTTGTGAAAAGCATGGAATTAAGAGACATATATTTGCTCCTAGAACCCCTCAACAGAATGGAGTTGTTGAGAGAAAGAATATAACTATTTTGGATGTTGCTAGGAATATGCTGATTGAGGGAGATGTGGCGAAGACCTTTAAGAGAGAATTTGTTAGCACTGCTCTTTACACATTCAACCAGGTGCATATAAAAGGTGATTCTGCTAAGATTCCTTATGAGTTATGGTTTGGCCATGTTCCTACAATTAGATATTTTAGAGTTTTTGAAAGAAAATGTTATATTAAGAGAGACGAGGATATTGGAAAATTTGATGCAAGATGTGATGAAGGTATTTTCTCGGTATATTCTACTAAGATCAAGGCCTACTAGTGTTACAATAAGAGGTTGAAAAAGAAAGTGGAAAGCATGAATGTAAAGTTTGATGAGTGTCTTGGTGTAGCATCATTAAATTGTGACCTTGTAATTTTTGACTGCATTTGGATCTTCACATTGGCAAAATGAATCCCTAAGCCTGATTGGAGACCTGAGACATGCTCATACCTCCTGAAACATGTATTTCCTTGCATCCTACACTGCCTATTCCCACTTCCTATCCTCAATTAGGGAAGGACAAGAACATGGCACCCCTATCCTTGCCCTATTTTGGCCCCCCTTTGTATTAAACCTGCATTAGACTTGTCAATTGTGAAGCGGGAAAAGGTTTTATATGTTGACCTAAGACAGAAAATAGGTCAAATAACCCTAATTGGCAAGTATATAAGACATTTTCCCCCTCTTATTTTCATAAGTTCAATAAGTCAATAAGGCATACATGAGTTCAATAAGTTCAAGAGGTGAAATCAAGCATTCAAGCATCCATTGAGCATCTCAAGTCTCCTTTCAAGGCTAGGTGTTGCATTAATGTCAAGGATTCACCCATTGAAGAGGAGATTCCTATCAACATTTAAAGCAATCAACTTCACATATCCTTTCAAACAACTCTATCTATATTTCAATTGCACCCTCTCTTGAGGTTAATTATACTTCATACATTTCCTTTCATTTACTTGCAAGTACTTTTCATCATTTGGTTAATTCCAAAACCAGGCTTTGACCTAAAGGAAAACCCCCAATCCCAACAAAATTTCCTCTCTTTTTTGTGTGTAGGTTGCAGGTGCGCAGTTGTATTTGCAGATTTAAGCTTCATTTTCAACGATAGAAAAACCCTTTTCGGTGCATGGATTTTTCGAAGGACCAAGTACACTTTCAACCCAGTCCCAACAAATTTCACTCAAATTTATAGGGGAGCTTCATCTTGGCATTTTACTTCTAATTCTAGGTGCACAACTTCATCCCGCACTTCTATCTCAAGTTATAATAATTTCTTTGTCATTTTTACACTTAGTCTCAAATTGCTTAGTTCAACTTATCCATTCAAAAAGAGGGGTTACTCTACTTTTGAAATTCATTGTCAATTTACTTAGCATTCAATCTCTCACCTTTGATATTGGATCTATTGAATTCAACCCCCTCTTTTAATGTAATATGTGTGAGAGGTTGAAGAGGATCCTTTGTGAAACTTTCACTCCTTTCTTGAGGAAGGTAAAGCTTTCCACTTGATCTTCTCATCACCCCTTTTTCACCATTACATTTGGGTGAACTTGACATCTTACTGTTAGGATAATCGGTGAACAACTAAGAGGGGGGGTGAATTAGTTGTTAACAGATTATAACTTTTAATCCACAATATAACCTTAAACAAACCAAGTACCAGTACAGATAGATGCTAGTAGGAATAGATACCAGTAAACAATACAACTTAACAATTAACCAGATAATCAATGTAAAGAACCATGCCACATAACACCATGATTTGTACGTGGAAAACCCAGAAAGGGAAAAACCACAGTGGGAAGCCTACCCACATTCAGATGATACTTCTATAGAAAGTATGTGTTACAATGAGGGGCCTGCACTTGTAGGAAGGCACAGTGCCTAGAGCATACTGCTCATTACAAAAAGAGTCTCACTGACTACAAAGAGGGTACAAAATTCTCAAGATAAATGGACAACAATCCAATAGAGTGAACTTCTAGAAATAGCATCTACTATGCCTAATTATAGTCCCAGTTAAGCTCAATGTTGGAGGACTAAATTCTCTTCTGAAACCAATCCAATCACCAATGATCGATCTACTCCTCTACCTGAATGATATTACAATATTCACACATTACATTTCTTGACCATGACTTTTTCATTAACCATGATAATTTACAAAGAGTTTCTACCTCTTATTTATACAAACCCTAAGGCCTAAACCAATTAGGTCAGCCACCTAAAGATATTATAATAATATCATTACATAATCCCTTATTACAATGATATGCCATGTCAGCTTAAGACCAAGACAATAATAACAAATCCATAAAACACCTCGAAACATCCAGGTAACGTGTACAATACACGCTAGCATGATACCGGTCCATAAGCTAGATAGGTACCAGACCTATTTTGGGTCCACCACACCTAAGCAATTGAAGCATGATCAATGAACATCTTCAGCATCCTGAAATCCTCAAAGAAGCTGCACCAACACCAATTGTGCATCCTGTCATGATTCCTCAACAAAAGATCTGCCCGTAAAGCGTTAAACCATTGATGGTAAGGGTTTACCAAAGTGTATGATAACATCCAATTACCAAGCCAATACCAACTAACCAGAACATGCTCATGGGGCATATAACTCATGAAATCCAATAGACTTCCCTGATCCAAACATGTCGGAAGTCCAACAGATAATATCTTCTGTCATTAACACTAGATCTTCTACCGGTAACCAAAATTTGTCTACCGATAACCATCCATATCAGCTAGTGTTGACATCAATGACAAAACATCAATGCAACACATAATCAATTCATCCATAATGCCAACACTTACATGCTTCACATTTCACATCATTGCATGCTTTTCATTTACAAGATTAATTTTCTTGAAAAACTTAGTGGTTAATTCATTCAAAACGCTAGCTGTTAAAATTGGAATTGAACTTGTGTTTTGCAAAAATTGCTATCTATTTTTTTAGATCTAAAAATTGCATTAAATTCAGTTTCTTCTTTGTCTTGTTCATTTTACAAATCAATTTTACAAAATTAAGTGGTTAATTGTCAAAACCCTAATTTTCAAAAATCAACTTCCACTTGTGCAAAAATTCAATTTACATTTAATTTTCAGATATGGAACTATTTTTAGCTTTGTCTTCTTGCCTAAAATTCAAATTTTCAATTTCTCTTCTTTTTCCAAAATTCAAAATTTAAAAATTTAGTGGTTAGGTCCTAAAACCCTAATTTTCAAATTCACTTGGATTTTGTGTAAATTTCAATTAATTTCAGCCAATTTCAGTTTTCCAAACATTATTCAAGGTGGCCTTATCCATTAGGTTTGACCTTTTTCAAATTTGCAATTCAATTTCTTATGTTTTTCAAAACCCTAATAGGGTCCTATTTTCACAATCAAACCTGAATTTCACCTATCTAAACTTTGTAAAATCAACCAATTTTTTGGGGTTAGCTCTAAAATCATCGTAGCTTTCATCCGTGAAAATTTGCAAAAAATTTGGGTGGACCAGGTGCACTTTTAACCTGGTCCTCGACTTTTTTCCCAAAAATTTGAGAGACTGTTAGGACTATATTAAATCGCTTAAATCCAAAAAATTGGCTGATTTTGTCGAATTTTGATCCCTCTAAAATAAAAAAATGCTTCACAAATTCAACATCACAACTATCAAGAAAAAATTTAAAATTAAGTGATTAATTGTAATTTGCCCTGATTTTAAAAAATTTGTCAATTTTAATTTTAAAGTTAAGCAGTATCCCATTGGTCCTAATTTTAATATTTCAATTTCTTTTCATTCACCATAAAAATTATTTTGGAAATTATATCATTTCTTCTTTCAACAAAGTTCATATTGTATAATCATCATTTGTGCATTATTCAATTTTGCAAACTATGTTCCCCAAATTCAAAACTCCAATTCAAATTTAAAATTCAAATTTTCCCTTTAGTGCATGAGTTTTACAACTATTAGTCCTACCTATACTATCCCCGTTAGATGAAGCATTAGAATTAAGGCTTCCCAAGGTTTAATTCCCAGAGAGATGGAGCCTAATTTGGGTGAATTCTGTAATGAGGATAATTCTAATTCTTCCCATCCTAATAACATCCCTATCTACCCAATTGTTGATTCCAATGATGAAGAGGAAGCTTTGACTAGAGTTTCTATAGATCAACTTTAAAAATTGGACAATCAAATTGACAATTTGCAACAATGAATGTCCCAAGAATATCCTAATAGTGAAGCTCTTCCATTCAATAAAGGTCTAAAACACATGATTCAAAGTGATAAGAATGGAATTGATATTTTGTATGGCATTTCCCATATTGTTGATTCTAATGTCATGCCTATGAAGAGTTGTGCTAAGAACTTAGGTTATTCAAACTATTGAACACTAGATGTCACTGAGAGAGGGGGTGAATCAATGATTTCTAAACTTTTCCCTTTTCTATCCTATGTGTGTATATCGGTTAACAGATCTAACATAAAGAAGACATACCAGTTAGATGGGAGATTAAGAAAAATGTCACAACACATAAAAGGGCCATTACATAACACCGGATGTATGAGGAAAACCCAAGATAGGAAAAATCTTAGTGAGAAGTGTTGTTGGAGACTATTGCTCCAATATAGCTTCACAATGAAAACCTCAATTACAATATTTAGGGCACCAACCAAAGGAGTACCACTCCTTCTTTAGGGCACCAACCCAAGGAGCACCAGCCCCTACATCGAGCTCCAACTCAATGATTACAAGATCATATAATAAATACAAAAGTTATCTTCTTGTTACAAATGAACTTTGTAACTCTCATGTATGTCTCTCCACCAGTTATCCTCTCTATAGATCTCTATCGGTTCTCTGCTCACCTTCTCTCTGCTACAACCTTACTAGTTCAACATCTTCTTCTTCTCTATCGATACACTACTCACTGCTCACCATCGGTTATTAGCTTATCAGTTTAACTCTGCACCATTCTCTATATTTCCGAAACTTCTCAACTACTTGCACTGCACTGCAACTCCTTCTCTACCTTTCTACAGGTATAGGAACTACTAGTTTGCCCCACTAAAACTCACTTTGCAGTGTACTAGTTACTTTGACCTCGTTGGTTAAGCCTCTGCAAAACCCTCTCACTAGTTATGCCTCCAACACACAGTCTATATGATCTCTGATGAAGTCTCTGACTAGTTGGCTCTCTACTTCTCTTTCACACTTCACTCTTCAACATCTGACACCTCATCTTCTGTTAGCATCATCAATTAGATTCATTCACGAGTCGACATAGATATACTTGAGTTTTGTCACCATGACCGACAATCAAAATTCTGGCTTGATAGGGTTTCTTCATCAACCCCGAGGCATACCAAATCCAATCAAGTCTACATCCAAAGATCGACCACCTTCAACAGATCAATCAGACTCTTCCAATCCTATTGCGTTCAGAACACATTTTCCCTATTTGGCAAACATGACACCTTCTTCGGTCTGTACTTGTAAAACACCTATGAAGAGATAACCCAAATATCTTCACCAAACCCTAATCAACACCTGGACACTTGGCCTCGATCATAAAGTCACCAAATTAGATCTTTTTCCTCTGATCAATCTTGAGCCACACTCTTTTTATCTCAACCCATGAAACATGCTATCGACATTAATGTTGACTAGTCACCACCTACTCCACCAACAACTTTTCATCGAACATCGTATGCATGACACGTGTCTCCTATGTGTCATCATATTCAACATCCATCTCTGCTAAGTCTTCTAAGTCAGTCCAGACAAGATCACCAACCAACCAAACAATTGGGTTCATCTAGTGGTTCACAGAGTTATACCCTAACCGATCTGTCTTCACCCTCGCACTTTGTTTCTCTTCAGGTGGAACACCTAAATCGGTCAGCACACATGCCAACCTACCTCATGCACATCTTCATCAAATGGGTGCCTTCTGTATCTGCACTTTTTCAGCATTATCGGTGGACATACTTACTGCTCAAACTTGCCTTCTTCATCAATAGACCGGTTCTTCTATTAACATGTTTGTCAAAGTGACAACCATATCCTTCAATCTCTGTACCGGCAACTCATCATTGTCTACCCATCTAATCTGGTGCATATCCCTAATCTGATGCACCTAAGGCATCTTAGTATTTCACAAGTTCATCCGGTGTGGGCCTTCAATCACATGCCTATAACTCTTGTCTTATCTCGAAGGACTATGATGCATTCCATGCATAATAGGAGATAAGCTCTACTTACCGATGGGAGTGGATCCTTGTCATCTGCATCCTGCATTGCACTAATGTAGCTTCCCTATTTGAGCATGCATATCTTCAAATAGGCACAGGTGAACCGGTTGGGCACATTCACTATCAGTCATCTATTCAAAGGGTGATTGCATCTTTACCTGATGGGAGTCCTATTGTTTCACATCCACATAGGATATCGGTGGCTTGCACATACTTCACCTCTGGTGTTGATGTGATTTTGGTAACATTCCCCCTCTTCATCACAATCAACAACCCAACATCTTGCTCTCTTGTTGGTGACAACTATGCACTGTTAGCATGTCACTTACCGGTCTGTAGTCCTTATGTCTTCAACACAAGTCAACATTAACTTGTGTATCAGTGACTGCAATGGCCATTATGCTGGATGACCTTCTCTCCCTTACCAGTGACCTGCTATGCTAGTTGAGATCAATGGCACCATTTCTGCTATTCATCAATGACAACACTGCTCATCAATCTCCAATACCGGTTGCCACCCTATACCAATAGACACTAATGACAACACAATCCCAACAATATTCCATTTTGGCATTGATGTCAACACATGTAGTATTGGGCATACTACAGATTCTCTCTCCCCCTTTGTGTGTTCCATGGATTCTCACATATGTATTATGTGACATACTACAAAATCTCTCTCCCCCTTTGACAACAATGGCAAAGGGCACTGACAAGGTTTCTCTCCTCCTTGTGTCTACTGGATGCATCTCCTCCTTTTACCATCACACATTGTATCCTCTCAATTCACAACACTTGAGATGGAGAGCTCAACCACCAACTAACACCAATTGCTCAGGAACCAAGTGTATATGCAAACCGGAAACACATGCATATACAAGTCTAAAACCAATTGAAGGCACATGTGTCAGTGAATACAACATACCTAGAAATCAGACTATATCATCTCCCCTTGATATGAAGAAGTTATTTTGACCCTAATTTTGTGAAGTCAAGTGTTGAAGCTGACACTGATACTAATTGTATCTTCTCCGATACCAAATGCAAGTTCTCTTGTGTAGGTAGCTTTCCTTATTTACAAACAACACTCTCGGTGGTCCAGTTGTGATTTCAATTGGATAAACATTAAAATATCTCACAACCCTAAAAATTTCCAAAAACACAATCATACTGGTACAACGATAGACATTTTCACTCCCCCTAAGTCACGCATCTCAGGTCCTCATTATCGACCAGGTTCAAAATCGGAGCTCCAATCTTCACCATATACTGGTTGAGTTGTGCATATGTGATCAATCTAATGATCTATCATCTCCATAATTTCCACCACAACATATGACATGATCCTAGGTGTACACAATTCCATACAATATCCCTATCATGCCATAAATCAAACCAGTTAGCCCACAAAGGATGCATGCATACATGATCAACACCTGGCCAACATATGTTATTCAGGTCTTCTCCAATACCACCTAAGACATAAACACCTCAATCCATGCTATCAAAATTAATGCAATGATCCTAAACCTTATTGTCTTACATAACTTGTAAATACCTATTAATATACATAGTGGTAACATACTGCACATACCAGTTTCCTGCACCGGTCCATCATCACTATCAGAGCACCTTCCTCTAACTCCTGTCTTCTTGTGTCAATTTGCATTTGATCCCAATTGCAAATTTTCCAACCATTGACACATGCAGTAGTGATCCATCTTTCATTTGTAGGTGTGTAGCCAAGGCAACCACTACACACTCTTACAATCTCATTTTCTTCTTTGTTACCGACAACATTCTATTATTTCATTTGTCATCTTTCACTGAGGGGGTGAATGATATGGTCAGTGTACTATTCCTCCTAAGGTCCTTCATCTCCTTTAATCCTTAGGAGATATCACCTGTGCATTGAATTCATAGTGCTGGTCCATGGTCCTACTTTCTTCCTTCTTCTTCCATACCTTCTTGGTCTCATTCTTCTTCCCATTTTCAGTCTTAGGAGAAGGTCTTACTTTCTTCTGTTGATTTTTCCTTTCTTTGCCAGATTCTTCCACATGACCAGAAGCATTAATGTAGAAGCAAATAGTGTTCATGCCAACTTCATGATTGGAGGACCTTTTGTCAAACCGGTTAGACCATCTTCTTCTAATCATACTATTGTAACCTGCTACCAGAACTGGTAGACCACTTTATCTTGGAGGAATAAAACCTCTTCTACTTTTGTTCCATGCAGAATTTTATCTCTCATATGCTCTATATCCATTTCCATGTTGAGAAAAATTTCTATACCAGTTGTCATGTGACTGCAAGTTCATCCTTCTGCAGTTATGACTTTAATGGCCAAAGCCATTACACCTCCAATAGATGACATTATTGTTTCTAGGAGGAATATACTATCTATTCCTAGACTTCATTCTACATTCATCTTCCCTATGGCCGTATTCTTTGCATGCAAAACAATAACTGAAGAAAGGGGGTACATAACTTACAAATTTGTTTTGCCATGCTTGAGGAGATCTTACCAGTTTAGTATTTCCATTTCTGCTTCTCCAGGGATGGATCTTGGATTGTCCATGCTCTATAGATCTTCCATCCATTCTCTTCTCTTTCCCACACTTGCCTTGTCTTGTGGGTGGTATCATCTCCTTATTTTCTACCGATAGGGGGTCTTCTATGCTATCTCCTTCTATTCTTGCTTTCGGTGAAGCTACCTTCTCCCATCTTTCCTTTTCCTTTGGGATCTATATTGTTCCTCCTTCTTGTAGCACCGATATTCATCCCTAGATTCATGTCTTCACCAGTTGTGGTTAGATCAACCTTCTTCCAGGGAGTATTCCAGATACTGAAGGTCTATCCCTTGTTATCTCCATTTAAGGAGACAAACAAAATGTCATTGTGAGGGACATTCTTGATAATGGAGCATTCATTGGCACCACTTCCTAATCCTCTAGCATCCTTGGAATGATTTTTCTTCTTCAACATTTTGTCCAAGGCATCACTACTGCCATCAAACGGATACTCACCTTGAGCTCATCTTGACATTCCTCAAGGTCATTTTGGAGACTCTCCATATCTCCTACTAGCTACTGATATTCCTTCTCTTTTTCCTCTAGCTTAGATGCTATATCATTTCACCAACACTCCTTGGTATCTTCTTGTTGAGTCTTTAACTCTGAGATACATTTCTCAAATTCTTCAAGGCATCTGATCAACCAGTTCTCCTCCACAACTGCAACATTCTAGAATAACCTATATTCATTTCTTACTCTACTAAGTTATTTGAGTGCACTTAAAATTTCCCCTTCAAGATCAGCTTTTGCTTCTTATTCTTATTCACCTTCACTATCACTACCAAACACATCTCACCCATGGGAATGACTTGCATGATCATTCTCAGATGTGTGCCTTTCATCCTCTGATTCTTGAGCCCTGAAGAGGTGGGTTCCTTCTTCATCATTGTTGCTACTGCTAACAGATCTGCCTTCATCATCTGCAGGCACATGAGTTGTTTTTTTCATCTTTTCTTCACAAACCGGTTTTGTAGTGGTAGGCTCATTTCCATAGAGCTTCTTCAATCCATCCCATAAGATTTTTGCTGATTTGCATCTGTCCACCTGTGAGGAAACATCATCTAATAACCCACAGAGTATAGCCTTCATTGCTACATCATTACATCGGTATCTTCTTTCTGCATCTAAATCAGTGGGAGGATTGACTTTACTAGGGTAGCCATTTACAACTGACATCCACACATCAAACCCTAAGGAGGATAGGTGGACTTCTATCCTACAACTCCAAATAGAATAATTTGAGCCATCAAAAACATGAGTAGGGATTGACACTAAACAAACCATTATGTTCAAATACCAGAATCTACCCAAGCTAGAGAAAGCTTATCAATCAGGAACCTATACTCTGATACCAATTTTTGAACACTAGATGTCACTGAGAGGGGAGGGGTGAATCAATGATATCCAAACTTTTCCCTTTTCTATCCTATGTGTGTATACCGACTAATAGAACTAACATAAAGAAGACATACCAATTAGATGGGAGATTAACACAAATGTCACCACACATAAAAGGGACATCACATAACACTAGATGTATGAGGAAAACCCAAGATGGGAAAAAACTCAGTGAGAAGTGTTAATGGAGACTACTTCTCCAATCCAGCCTCACAATGAAAACCTCAGTTACAATATTTAGGGCACCAACCCAAGGAGTACCACTCCTGCATTAGGGCACCAACCCAAGGAGCACCAACCCCTGATTTTAGGGTACCAACCCAAGGAGAACCAACCATTGCACCGAGCTCCAACTCAACGATTACAAGATCATATAATAAATACAAAAGTTATCTTCTTGTTACAAAAGAACATTATAACTCTAATGTATGTCTCTCCACCTGTTCTCCTCTCTACAGATCTTTGTTAGTTCTCTGCTCACCTTCTCTCTGCTACAACCTTGTTGGTTTAGCCTCTTCTTCTTCTTTGTTGGTACACTATTCACTACTAACCACTGATTATCAGCTTACCAATTTAACTTTGCACCATTCTCTAGATTTCCAGATCTTCTCAACTGCTTACATTGTATTGCAACTCCTTTTCTGCCTTTATGTAGGTACATTCACTACTAGTTTGCCCCACTACAACTCACTTTCCAGTGCACTGGTTATTCTGGCCTCATTGGTTAAGCCTCTGCTAAACCCTCTCACCGGTTATGCCTCCAACACACAGTCTATATGATCTTCGATGAAGTCTCTAACTAGTTGGCTCTTTGTTTCTCTTTTACAATCCACTCTTTAATATCTGGCCCTCATCTTCTGGAAACATCATCAACTATCTTTAGTCATGAATCAACATACTTATACTTGAGTTTTTCCACCATGACCGACAATCAAACTTCTCTCTTGCTAGGGTTTCTTCATCGACCTCGAGGCAGACCAAATCCAATCAGATCTTTGTCCAGAGATTGACCACCTACAATAGATCAATCAAACTCCACCAATTCTATTGTGTTCATAACATGTTTGCCCTATTTGGAAAACACATTCATTCTGCACTTGTCAAACACCTATGAAGAGATCACTCAGATAGCTAAACCTACCCCTAATCAGCACCTGGACACTCGACCTCGATCATGAAGTCACCAAATCATATCTTTGTCTTCTAATCAGTCTTGAGCCACACTCTTCTTCTCTCGAACTGTGAAACACACTATCGACATTAATGTCGACCAGTCACCACCTACTCCACCAACAACTCTTCATCGACCACCGTATGCATGACACCTATCTTCTATGTGTCATCATAGTCGGTATCCACCTCTGCTAAGTCTTCTAAGTTGGTCCAGAAAAGATCACTAACCAACCACACAACCAAGTTCATCTACCAGTTCACAAACCCTACCGGTATACCCTAACCAGTCTATCTTCACCCTTGCACTTTGTTTCTCTTTTGGTGGAACACCTAAACTAGTCAACACACATGCCAGCCTACCTTATGCACATCTTCATCAGATGGGAGCCTTCTACATATGCACTTTGTTAGCATTATTGGTGGACATACTTCCCAGTAAACACCTTGATGACATCATGTCATCAACCTTCACCAATCTCCACCTATTTGTAACTGCTCAAACTTACCTTCTTCATGAATAGACTGGTTCTACTATTAACATGTTTGTCAAAGTGACAACCATATCCTTTAATCTTTGTATCGGCAACTCATCATTGTCTACCCAACTAATCTGGTGCATATCCCTGATCTCATGCACCTAAGACATCATAGTGTTTCACCAGTTCATCCAGTGTGGGCCTTCAATCACCTTCCTATAACTCTTTTGTCTTATCTTGGAGGACTATGATGTATTCCATTCATAATAGGAGATAAGTTCTACTTACCAGTGGGAGTGGATCCTTGTCATCTACATCCTGCATTGCACCAATGTGGCTTCCCTATTTGAAGATATGGTGGGAGTGGATCCTTGTCATCTACATCCTGCATTGCACCAATGTGGCTTCCCTATTTGAGCATGCATATCTTCAAATAGGCACAAGTGAACCAATTGGGCACATTCACTGTCAGTCATCTCTTCAAATTTTGATTGCATCTTTATCTGGTGGGAGTCTTATTATTCCACATCCACATAGCATGCAAATACTTCACCTTTGGTATTGATGTGATTTTGGTAACATTCCCCCTCTTTATCACAATCAACAACCTAACATATTGCTCTCTTGTTGGTGACAACTATGCACTACCAACATGTCACTTACATTGTCTATAGTCCTTATGTCTTCAACACAAGTCAGCATTAACTTGTGTACCGGTGACTCCAATAGCCATTATGCTAGATGACCATCTCTCCCTTACCGGTGACCTGCTATGCTAGTTGACATCAATGGCACCATTTCCAATATTGATATCAGTGACAACACTACTCATCAATCTCCCATATTGGTTGCCACCCTATACTGGTTGACATAAATGACAACACAATTCCAACAACAACCTCCTACACAAATCAATCATTCTATTCCTTTGACCACTTCAATAAATAGAATTCCTACTTTCACTTCAAACATCATGGCTAAATCAACTCAAAATATCATACCTACAACCATTACATATGGGGGTAATCCCTCTTCTTCATTCAATCCTCCTTCTTTATCTATGCCTTCCATAAGTATTCCTCTTGTCTCTCCAATCATTCTAGCCCTCCTTTTGGTTTCTCATTTCCTACTCAATCGTCGCCTATACCTACTTATCATAGTGTTCCACCATCCTATTCTCAATCAATGCCTTGTTTTAATGACATCACACCACCTTCTCAATCAAACATGTCTAACATAAATTATTCAACCAAAGCAACCATTAATAGCCTTGCCCAAATTTTGTCATCATTGCAACAACAAATCACTTCTATAAGTCAATCCAAGTTTAGTGTGCCCACATTTGATGTTGCGAGCCTAATTTCTCTTGATATTGTTAGAGTTGTCCCTCTTAATTATGTTGAAGTCCCTCAGTTGGAACTCTATAATGGAAAAGGTGATCCTTTAACACATGTCAAGACATTCCAAACTTTTTGTACTAACTTTGCCTATGATCAAAGACTATTGGCCAAACTATTTACTAGAACACTAAGAGATAAGACTTTAGAATGGTATTTCTCTTTTCCTTCCTATTCTATTAGTTCTTTTCAACAATTAGCAAATGCTTTTATTCAACAATTTCAAAACAACATAGATCCTAAAATCAATTTGACCGATTTAATGCATTTTAAACAAGGTGTTAAAGAAAAACTGATCGATTTCATTGGTAGATATAAGTATTTACCTCCTTTCCATAGTTGTGCACAACACTTCACAATTATCAATTGACTGTGAGTCAACTAGAGAAATATACTCTTATGGCTCGAAGTGATAAGGGTGAGAGCTCTCAACAACCGTTTCCAAAGTTCAAACCAAAAGGCTTCATCAAATTCAATGACACCATCAACAACAACAATGTGAATGCTACAATAGGTGTGCATCCTATTTCTAATTTTTTTCAAAAGAGGAAGACAATTTACTCCTTTGAAGGAATCTTTGCATAGCATCATGTCTCAATTGTTACAAAGAAATGTTATCAACCTTCGTCCAATAAAACTAGTTGACCCTTCTAAGGTAGCCTCACCTTACTTTGATAATAATTCTTTTTATCAATTTCATCGTCAACCTAGTCATGATACTGAGAAATATTTTGCATTAAAAAGTAAGATTCAAGACTTGATTGATAACAATACTATATCTGTGGCAAGTGTGAATGATAAGGGAAACAAATCAGTAGCTCCTCCTAATAGAAATCTTAAGATTTTTATTGATCCTTTACCCTCTCATACCTCTAACGTGATTGAGACTGAACATACCTCTTTCTCTCCTTCTGATCTCACTACCACGACTCCAAATTTGGTGAATATGGTAGAGAAACAAGAAACACCTCAGGATCAATGTATCACATTTGACCCAAGCGAGACCATTAGAGCACCTGATGGACCTTTATATATAATTGCAAAAATCTAAGACAAACCTTGTTGTGGTGTGCTTAATGATCCCTCTTGCATGGTTAATGTCATCACTAAGGAGTATCTTTTCACTTTACGCTTGCATAAAGCAATCTATGATGATATTAATATGGTCATTAAGGTATTTGATGGATTTTCTTGTCCTACTATTGGTTCTATCACACTCCCTACTGAGGTTCACAATAAATCTATAGATGTCGACTTTGTTATCATTCCTTCATCTGAACAATTCCGTATGAAGTTAGGTTACCCTTGGCTATCTTCCATGAAGGCTATTTCCTCTCTAATCCATAAGTGTTTGAAATTTCCCCACAATGGAGAAACCATAATTTTTAACCATAACTTATTTCAACCAATGGAAAGAAGCCCAGGTGTTCCTATTGATTACTTTTGGCCTCAACAATTTCAATCTCTTCCACCGAGAAGTGATGCTCTCTTTCAATTTTATCAAAAATGGAAGAAAGATATGATCTTATCCTTAAGCTAACCTAGAACTCTAACACTTGATATTCCCACTATTCTTGAAGATGAAGTTCTTCCTCTAACAGATAGAACTAATCTTCCTCCTAAGGAAGATTCCCAACCTATTCCTATGGATGAAACTAGGCCTTCTCCTAAGAAGAATAATAATATCCCTCCTAAGGTTAGACCTATACCTCCTCCTCATGATGGACTTGGTCTCCTTCCTACACCGAACATTCCTCCTTTATATGGTGCAGTTCCACCTCCCTACTCTTATAGAAAGAAGAAACCTGCCTCTCTTCTTGTTCAACCTAAGAGATCTAAACCTAAACCTCCAACTACTAAAGATGAGAATATTTATCCTTCAACAAATATTCCTCCTTTAATAAATATTCCTCCTTCTTCTCAGCCTTCCGCTAAGACCCGACATGATGAAAACGTCATGCTAGAGCTCATGAAGTTGTTTCTCAAACTATTCAATCTCCCAAAACATCAACAGTTGACTTGATTCCCTTTTCTCCTAAACAAGATGTTGAACCTAAATTTCCAAATCATAAGTTGCAGAAAATATGTGATGGTTTTACTTCTATTCATGTTAGAGCTCCTCTTTCTGTAAATCTTGATGAAGAAATAGGTGAAAATGTTATTCATGATGGTAATACAACTCCTAATGCTTCTGATAGTGAATATGAATATGTTGATGTTGACAAACATTTATCTACAAAATTTTCAAAAGCCTTGATCCTAGCTTCTAGAATCGAACAAAGTGACTTAGCACATGAGCATACTTCTTGTTTGGATCTTGTGATATCTCCATCTATTGTGCTCAATGTCACTCCTCTGACATGTTTTGCGCCTTCCCAAAATAGTGATCAACAAGATCGGGAGGTGGATTTTGTGCTAGACTAGCTATATTAGCACCGTAGATCATCTACCTCTCTCTCTTTTCTCGCTCTTTTGTGCCCATTCTTATATGTGTATTCATGTTCTTCTATTTGTTGTCCCTAGTGATGTCTACTTGAGGATGATGCAAATCATTGAGATCAATTTTGGTCTCTTTCATGTTGACTCAAAAGACACGTGTTCCCTTTCTTCCAAGGTGGTTTCCTTTCTTTTGGGAATGAGGACTATTCTATGCATATACATATATATACATATATATACATATATATATATATATATATATACATATATATATATATATACATATATATATATATATATATATATATGATATACATGAGTTATCATTTAGTATACTGACCCTTAGGAAAGCGAAACTACCTCATGCTTTGTGTTTTGTGTTCATTATGCTTGGGTTTATTCCTCGATTGGGGGATAAATCCTTGTGATAACGTGATCCCTCTCTCTCTCTTGGGTGTATCCTACCTTAAAGCAATCGCTCCTGATAAGGCATGTGCAGTCGCTTTAACGTGGGGGAATACACTACGCTCATATTTTCCTTCTTGATACTTAAAGTTACTTAGTGAACTTGACCTTTGTAATTTTTTGGTATCTTTTCTTTTTCATGACTCATAGTGAGGGGAACCTTACCATTTGTAGTCATCTTTCCTCCCTTTTGATCTTCCCTTTTTCTTTGTCAGTCAAAGTCATAAGATCCTTAGTCCATTGGGCACTTGGTGTATCTTGCTTCCTTGACGTGGTAAAATTCTTTCACTCTTGTTTCCTTGTACTTTAATAGTAGTATTGGTGTACACTTACACTCCCGCTAAAGTGGGGGCTAAATGTAGCGTCATAAAATTGTGACCTTGCAATTTTTTACTGCATTTGGGTCTTCAAATTGGTGAAATGAATCCCTAAGCCTGATTGGCGACCCGAGACATGCTAATACCTCCCAAAACATGAATTTCCTCGCATCCTGCACTACCTATTCCCACTTTCTATCCTGAATTAGGGAAGAATAGGGGCATGGTGCCCCCATCCTTGCTCTATTTTGGGCCCCCTTTGCATTAAACTTGCATTGGACTTATTAATTGTGAAGCGAGAAAAGGTTTTCTATGTCGGCCTAAGATGGAAAATTAGTCAAATAATTCTAATTGACAAGTATATAAGACATTTTTCCCCTCCTATTTGCATAAGTCAATAAGGTATACATGAGTTCAATAAGTTCAAGAGGAAAAATCAAGCATTCAAGCATCCATTGAGTATCTCAAGTCTCCTTTCAAGGCTAGGTGTTGCATTCAAGTCAAGGATTCAACCATTGAAGAGGAGATTCCTATCAACATTCAACGCATTCAACTTCACATATCCTTTCAAATAACTCTATCTACATTTCAATTGTACCCTCTCTTGAGGTTAATTCTACTTCATACATTTTATTTCATTTACTTGCAAGTACTTTTCATTATTTGGTTAATTCCAAAACTGGAGTTTGACCTAAAGCCAAACCCCCAAACCCAACAACATTTCATCTCTTTTTTGTGTCTAGGTTGCAGGTGCACATATGTATTTGTATATTTAAGCTTCATTTTCAGAGACGAAAAAACTCTTTTCAGCGCACGGGTTTTTCAGAGGACCAAGTACACTTTCAACTCGATCCTGACAACTTTCACTCAAATTTGTTAGAGTAATCAGGTCTTTACTTGATTAATTAAACAACATTTGTTTAATTATTTAAGTTCCCTTTATCTCTTTTACACTTAAGCTAACATTAGGTGGATAATAATTAGTTCTTTTTTTAATTATTATGTACAAGCCTAGGTTTTCCCTTTTAGGGTTTCTTGACCTATTAGAGGTTAATTTATTTTCTTTGTATCATTATTACATTACACATTTTGGTGAATATTGAGCTCTCATCTTTTTTAGCATTCTTCTGTGTATTTGGTTTTTCATTATTGCTTCCTTGCTTCTCCTTGTAACAAGTTTATTTTAACTTGCAGAGATCATTTGGGCTCATGTGGTGTTGTATTTCTCACCTCTCACATGGTATCAGAGCTTCAAATCTGCACCTACCTATTCTTGTTTTGAGTTTTTTACATTAGAAGCAGATCTGAGGTTTTTCAGGAGTATTTTTGTGCACCTAAGGATAGGCCTTTTTTCTGAGCACTTTGGGCCTGAACGGACCTCACCATCGTGCTCGAAAGGTCCAAAACCCCTATGGTCATATAAAACTTCACCATTTTTTAATCCTGAGCCTCTGGGGGTATTTTTTCTTCAGTACCAAGTCGTACAACCCTGACACGTAGTTCTAGAAAAAAATTAAAAAACATTTGCCTTTTTACGGCATGCAAGCCGAAGTTTGATTTTTTGCAAAAAAAAATCAAAAATCAACACAAAGGCAAAAGTTTTTGTTCAAAAAAAAATTCTTTTAGGGGTTTGTGGGGGTCCCTGCTCAGCTAACAACACTATCGCCGACCTGACAGTCTGGCCCCCACCGGCTCTCTCAAAGTGGGCCCCAGCCCGCTGGCCCCTGTCGGCCCTCGTTCCCGCCCACTGGCGCCTTCCTACCAGCTGACCGTTCCTTGCCACCGGTAGCTCTGCTCATCAACCACCATCGCTCTTCCTGCTGCACTCCTTCACCGCTCCACCACCGGAGTGCCACCCATAGGCCACCTCCTCTTGGACCTGCCACCAGACTACCTCCCTCTTGCCTTTTTAGGGGGGGTTGGTTTTTTTGCCATATCTTGAGCATCCGGAGTCTTTTTTTTGAAAATGAATAGGCATCGGAAAGCTGGTTCCGAGATGGACCTCGTGGTGTTAGAATTTTTTTATCAACTTTTCTGTTTGATTGTAATTTTTTCCAGTCAAAGTGGGGTCTCTTTTTTGCACTCTCTGGGCCGTAGAATGGGCAAACAGACTCTGTTTTTTGAGAATGAATAGGTGTTGGAAAGCTCTTAGCATGATCTATTTAGATATGTGATATTGTTTCTCAGATTTGTCATCAGGTACATGAGATTTCAGTTTGAAGTTTTTTTGCTTATGCACTACTTCCCTCTCATCAGTATGTACTAGGGTTTGGGTTTATGTCTTGTGGGGGGTGTTTTTTCTCTCTTTTTATCATTTATATCAAAAATATAGAACACCAAAACTCTCAAACCAAACAAACCCTTCTGCATCTTCTATCTATTCTGAAAGATCACATAATGAAAAAAACCCACAAGCAGGTGCAAGTGCAGAGTTTCATGGTAGATCCTTCAGTTGAGTTGTTGAAATCACACAACTATCACACCTGGAAGCCTTGCATCATGTGGCTTCTCTAAGCACAAGGGTTGTGGTCTCTTTTGGATGAGGTTCAACCTCTCTTGCAGTGTCCTTATGAGCTTCTTCAACATAGAAACAAGATGGATGAGGCCATGGGTTTTCTCTCTTAACATGTTTTCGATAGTCTTCTGTTTCACCTTGATGATTTGATCACTCCTCGCGCTATGTGGTTGAAGTTTGAGTCTCTCTTTGAGAGGGTTAATGAGATCTAGGCATTACAGATTGAGACAGAGTTGGTTTCCTTGTCACCTGTTTCCTTTCCCACCATTGAGAATTTTTTGAACAAATTCAAGACTACTAGATCTATTCTCCAAGAGTGTGAAAAGATCAAGATAGACACAGAGTGCATTCACTTGATCCTTTCAAAGCTTCAGGGTCATTTTTTAGTTTTTTGCCTCTGCTTTCTACTCCACCATGGATGGCTTGGGTGCTCATTTCACCATTCCTACCTTTGATGTGTTTTGTGAGCATTTGTCTTGTGAGTAGTCTCACCTCTCTCAGTTGGACATGCTCTCAGGGTCCAAGAAAAAAGCATTGGTTTCTCAGTCCTCTGAGGAGAAGCAAAAGCAGAAACTAAAGCCAAAGAAGAATTTTGTAGATAGTGAGCATTCCTCCAAGCTACCTCCTAAGTCTGATTCTAAACCACCATCTCCTCCGAAACATGGGAAATCTTCACACTCTGGTGAGTCTTCCTCCAATACTAAGAAGAAATGAGGAGACACTTTCAGTTTTTGTGGCAAGGAAGGACATCCAGTTTCTAGGTGTTGAAAACACTTAGAGGCTTTAGAGGAAGCCATGTAGCAGCATCACATCTCCTCACCTCAGGCGTCTTCTCCTTCCGTAGGGAAAGGTCATTCTCTCACTGCTCGAGCTTTGACCTATGGGTCCACTTGGATTTTACACTCTGGCTCACCATATGACTCACACTTAGTAGTTGGTTACTTCTTTTTCCTCTTATGGTACTTCACAAATTGTAGTGGGTGACTCAGTTTATCTTTCAGCCTTGGGTTCAGGTTCTGTCTCTTTCGATGGGGGTACTCTACAGGATGTTCTGGTTGTCCTTGACATCTCGATGAACCTCCTGTCCATTTATCATATTTTCCATTCTAGCTCTGGTAAGATAGTTGAGCTCTTACCACATGATGTCGTTATTCAGGACCTCCATGAATTTTATTTGGTTGTGGCTACTGGGAGTGTTGATACTACATCTCATCTTTACAAATTTTATAGATTTGAGCCCTTTGTAGGTGTAGGTTTATCTCTTATAGAACATGCAGATTTAGTGAGTAAGCTTTGGTATGAGCGCTTGGGCCATGTCAATTATAGATATCTTCAGCAGATGAGTACATAGGCACTTGTTCTTGGGCTCCCACAAATTTCTTGCACTGATGGTGTTTGTCATGGTTGTGTTCTTGGCAATCATTACAAGGATCCCTTTCCAAAGGGAAGAGCCCCTCATGCTTTGGTACCTTTGGAGTTGATTCATAGTGACCTCATGTCATTCCCTACTCCTTTTTCTTGGGCCAAGTATGTACTCAATTTTATTGATGACTTCTCCAGATGCACATGGGTGTACTTTCTTAAGTACAAGTCTGATGTCTTTGATTCATTTCGAATCTTCAAGAGATTTGTAGAGAAGTAGTCTAGTTCTATTTGGCGGATATGTACAAATAATGGGGGGAGTATGTGAATCAAGCTTTAAGAGATTTTTGCACTAGGCATGGTTTGCAATATCAATTTACTGTTCCCTACACCCCTTAGTAGAATGGTGTCGCTGAGCAAAAGAACAAAACTTTACGGGAGATGGTGAACTGTATGATTCAATCCAGGTCCATGGATTTATCTTTTTGGGCTAAGGAATTCAATTGTGCCAACTACATTCAGAATTAGATGCCTCATAAGGTGATTCGACATATGACTCCTGAGGAGGCTTGGTCTCATGACAAGCTTGATGTTTCCTTTTCTTGAGTATTTGGCAGTGAGGCATGGGCATTTATTCTAGATGCTTAGTGGAAAGAAATGGAGAGGAAGAGTCGACCCCTCATTTTTGTTGGCTACTGTGAGGATGTTAAGGCGTATAGGTTGTTTGATCCTGATTCTAGAGAGGTCCTATTTCAACGGGATGTTCAGTTTAATGAGCACCTTCCCACAGTGGATACCCTATCTCCAGTGATAACTTAATGATGAAAAAATAGTACCAAATAATTATTGAGAGTGGGGGGGTGAATCAGTATAGACAAAAAAACTGTCTTAAACCGATTTGTCAACTAACACTAATGCACTGACAGACAAACAGCAGCACCGGTCCTTCAACAAAGTTCAACCGGTAAAACCTAGTATAACTGAGACAAGCAAAGACTGGTTGACACTTATCTTCTCATATAATCTAGCTCTTCATTCCTATTTCACCCTAATGCATAAATAGGAAATCTACCATCAAAGATGTACATACTACTACAAGATCAACATGCATCACCACTTAACAAAAAATAATCATAACATCACATGAAGAAAGCATCACACTTGACACACATATTTTTCATGTGGTGGGAAAAACCATGGTGGGGATGAATACCCACAAGCTTATTTCTGAACTCTTTAGAAGTCTGCTCTGTTAGGAGCCTTGTCTAGTTAGAGACAGATACAATAGGTTCTGTTAGGAACCAATCCTGTTAGGGATCACCCGGTTAAGGGATGGCTACAATACCCGGTTAAGGGTTAAACCATGTTAAGGGTACCTTGTTAGAGGATTTCAAGAACTCAATAGCTAAAGAATATCAATGACTCAGTAGCTTCGAGTTACCCTGTTAGAGGATTTTCAACAAGCCGGTTAAGGCTACCCTGTTAGGGGATTTCACAACTGTTGAAGTGGTTAAAGATCAACAGGTATATCAATGACCTGATAATAGCACTCAATGCCAATGTAGATCCGCTTAAGCTCTTGTTCACCTTCTACACTTACACTCTACATATATGACTTCTCTCCTCTTGTCTGGCCAAAATCATGTATCTCTTCTCTTAGATACATAGACACAACTTTTGCCAACAACTTTAGAAAGAAACACAGCATTGACCTTATAGGACAATAGATAGGTCGGTAGCATAGACCCTAAACCCTAGACCTGTTAGGTTAAGGAATTCAAAGAGTTCAATCAGGACCATTGATCATACTGTATTAAACGCAATAGATCTTCAATAAATCTCAAGACATTCTCCATCGTTCATTATCCACTGATTTCATGGCGGCTAATAATCCATCATGTGTTTTCACTGTTTACAAACTTTGCATATTCCCGAGGTAGATAGGGATAGTCTTCTTCATGCAAGATCCTTCAAGCGCACAAGGTTGACATGGCAACATGATCTGTTCTTTGTTATACTCCTAACTTATCACACAAAGCTCACCGATTGAGTCACACAGGCTTGAGGTACTCCAACTGGAATTCTTGAAGTGGAAATTCCCTACCAACTAGTAGTCATACAATGCTTCCATGTGCTGGTTCCCATGACTACATGCCGGTTCACCTTGACATGTCGGTTCACCTAGAACAAATATACCACTTAACTTTGGCATATATACCAATTCTCACATATGCAAGTTCTCTCTTCATATCACATATTGACATCAATGACAACATACAATATTAGTATGTCCTCATACCAGTTCACATAATGCCAACAATCTCCCCCTTTGGCATTGATGGCAATATACAAAGATATCTTTTTGCAAACTCATCTTCTCCCCAATTTCTACAGATATCTTCTCCGCTACACTTCTTCTCCCCCTTTGACAACAATGCCAAAGTGGAGGCACAAACATCACTGTTCCATTATGCTACTCCCCCTGAGGAGTAGCATCCTTCAACACATCAATCAAAAAAAATTTGACTTATGCAATACCTGACTGATGTGGAACAAATACTTTTAATTTACCTCCTGAAGGGGCAGTACCCCCAATTCACCTCTTAAATACACAAATGTAGTCTTTGGGAGAGGCTTGGTGAATATGTCTGCTAACTACTCCTTACTAGAAACATGTTCTAGTGCAATCTCTTTATTTGGAACCTTTTCCCTCAAGAAATGATATTTAAGCTCAAAATGCTTGGTTCTAGAATGTAAAACCAGATTCTTTGAAATATTGATAGCATTTGTGTTATCACAGAATATACTTACTAGTTCAGATACAGGAACTTTGAAGCCATCTAAAACATGCTTCATCTAGATTGACTGAGTGCAGTTCATGAAAGCTACGACATACTCTGCTTCCGCTCTAGACTGAGAGATACAACTCTACTTCTTACTCATCCATGAGACCAATATACCATTGAGAAAGAATGCACCACTGGTTGTGCTTTTCCATTCATCCACATTACCTGCCCAATCAACATCTGTGAATACTTTTAGGTTGAAATCATTGTTGTATGGGTACCACAATCCATAGTCAACTATTCCCTTCAGATACCTAAGAATCCGCTTGACTGCAACCAAGTGGGATTCTCTTGGACTTTTCTGGAATCTTGTAGTAATGCCAACTGCATGTGCAATATCTGGTCTGGTATGCACTACATAATGCAACTTACCAATCATTGATCGGTATTCCTTCTCATCAACAAATGCAGAATCATCCTCTTTTTATAATTTGTAACCGGTCACCATTGGTGTACCAACTGGTTTGCTATCTTCCATGTGAAAGGTCTTCAACACTTCTTTGACATATTTGGACTGAGTGATAAAAATTTCATCTTTCATCTGCTAGATCTATAGTCCAATGAAGAACTTAATCTCCCCTATGAGTGACATCTCAAACTCTTCCTTCATCTCATCAGCAAACTTAAGACTCATCTTGTCATCTCCACCAAAGATAATGTCATCAACAAAAACTTCACAGATCAAGATCTGATCTCCTTCAGATTTCAAGTAGATATTTCTATCTTCACTTGTTCTCTCAAATCCAATCTTCACAAGATGGGAATGTAGACGTTCATACCATGCTCTAGGTGCCTACTTCAGACCATATAAGGCTTTATGTAGCCTGCACACCATATCACTATCTTCAGATAGGGAAAACCCATCTGGTTGCTCTATATACACCTCCTCTTCAAGTACACAATTTAGGAATGCAGATTTTACATCCATTTGATGTACCTTGAATCCTTGAAAAGCTGCATATGCAAGAAGCATACGAACTCCTTCCATTCTGGCTACAGGAGAAAAGGTTTCTCCATAGTCTTTTCCTTCTTCTTGAGAATATCCTTTACACACCAATCTGGCTTTGTTCCTAATCACTGTGCCATCCTCATTCGGCTTGTTTCTGAACACCCATTTGGTGCCAATGACAATTTTATGTTTTGGTCTAGCTACCAAGGACCATGTACCATTTTTCTCTATCTGGTCAAGTTCCTCTTCCATTACCTTGATCCAGTCTTCATCTTTATGAGCCTCTTTGAATGATTTAGGCTCAAATTTGGAGATCATACGTGAGTTTTCTCTGATATTTCTTCTTGTAAGGATTCCTGCAACCTTATCTCCTATGATTTGCTTAGGATCATGATTTAGCTTGACATACCGAGGAATAGTCTTGACTGGTTCTTCTTTCTTTTCCTCTTCATCTTCATCTTCATGTTCATCAATATTCACCAGTTCAGGGACACTATTACTAGTACTTGGTTGACTAACAACCGGTTCCCAAAAGGTTGTAACTGGTTCATTTATAGCTTGCTCATTGCTGGTTTCCTCAGTTTTCTCAGAGGATTCATCAACTCTTACATTGATAGTTTCCATAATTCTCTGGGTCCTATTGTTGTAACACTTGAGAGCTTTACTCTTGGTGGAATATCCTAAGAATATTCCCTCATCACATTTAGCTTCAAATTTGCCCTGATGTTCATTCCTCTTGATGTAACACTTTCTACCAAATACCCTAAAGTAGCTAACCACAGGTGTCTTATCGGTCCAATACTCATAAGGAGTTTTATCCTTACCTTTCTTGATGAGTACCTGGCTCATTATGTAGATCGCAGTGCTTACCGCTTCTCTCCAAAATGTCTGAGCTACCTTTCCTTGAATCAACATGGTTCTAGCTACTTCAACCACAGTCCAGTTATTCCTCTCTGCTAGGCCATTCTGCTATGGAGTCCGGGGGGCAGACAGTTGCCTCTTGATGCCAAATTCTTCACAATACTTGTTGAATTCACCTGAAGTGAATTCCCCTCCTTGATCAATTCTGAGGCACTTGATCCTTTTACCGCTTTTCTTCTCCACTAATGCTCTGAAAGCTTTGAACTTCACAAAGGCTTCTTACTTTTCTTTCAAGAATGTGACCCACATCATTCTTGAGTAGTCATGGAATGATCGGAAGTCTACTTCTCACTTTGTTTTATGTCTTGGCTCTAGTCTTATGGCTTCGATAGTTCATGACTGAGTTTGGTTTTCCTCCTGATAGTCCCACTATTATTTGGTGTGACAATCAAAGTGCTATTCATATTTCTCACAACCCGGTAAAGCATTAGTAGACAAAGAACATTGAGCTTCACATGCATTTCATGCACCATTTGATTTAGGATGGTTCTCTCATTCTAAAGTACATTCCCACTGCTGAGCAAGTTGGAGACATCTTTACGAAACCTTTTGCATCGCCACGTTAACTTCAGTTGCGCTCTATGTTTGGGGTGAAGGAAGTTGTCCTTGGGGGGTCTTTATGAGGCCTTCCTTCTTATTTCTTTCAGCTATTCTTTTATCTCTTTTTGGAGAGAAGTCTTTTCCCACTGGGTTTTCTCCTTTTTCTCCGTTTCATAGAGATTTCATTGTATTTGGGTACCTAATCAAGCCTTTTTGTTGGGACCCATCTTTCCTGCTTTCAGTATCTATTATAGGTTTTAGCTTCTCCCTAAGTCTAGCTTAAGGGGGGGTGTTAGAGTAATCGGGTCTTTAATTGATTAATTAAACAATATTTGTTTAATTATTTAAGTTCCCTTTATCTCTTTTACACTTAAGATAACATTAGGTGCATAATAATTAATTATTTTATTAATTATTATGTGCAAGCCTAGGTTTTCCCTTTTAGGGTTTCTTGACCTATCAGAGGTTAATTTATTTTCTTTGTATCATTATTACATTACACATTTTGGTGAATATTGAGCTCTCATATTTTTGAGCATTCTTCTATGTATTTGGTTTTTCATTATTGCTTCCTTGCTTCTCCTTGTAACAGGTTTATTTTAGCTTACAAAGATCATTTGGGCTCCTATGGTGTTGTATTTCTCAACTCTCACAAAATTTACAAGGGAGTTTTGTCTTGGAATTTTACTTCTAATTCCAAGTGTACAACTTCATCTTACATTTCTATCTTAGGTTATAATAATCTCTTTGCCATTTTTACACAGTCTCAAATTGCTTAATTCAGCTTGTCCATTCTAAAAGAGGGGTTACTTTACTTTTCAAATTCATTGTCAATTCACTTAGGATTCAATCTCTCACCATTGATATTGGATCTAGTTAATTCAACCCTCTCTTTTAATGTAATGTGTGTGAAATATTGAAGAGGGTCCTTTGTGAAAATTCCACTCCTTTCTTGAGGAAGGTAAAGCTTTCCACTTGATCTCCTCATCGCCCCTTTTTCACCATTACACTTGGTAAGCATATCAGAGAAGGCGGATATGAATCTGATGATCAGGAAGCAAATTGCTCTAATAGAGATAGTTAATCTAGATATTGATGTTGCCGGTGAAGGAGTTCAAGATTCTAATAATAAGAAGAATTAAAAGACTTTGAGGTATGTAAGATTAACTCACTCTGAGAATTAGATTATTGGTGATAAAACTAAAGGTGTGATGACTAGGAGAAGGATTGCTATTGAAGAAATATTCTTGATTTCAAATATTGAACCTAAAGATGTTGTTGAAGCTTGTAAGGATGAGGATTGGATAAAGGCTATGGAAGAAGAGTTGAATCAAATAGGAAAGAACAACACATGGGAGTTGGTTCTGAGACCTAAAGACAAGAATTTGATTGGTACAAAATGGGTGTTCAGAAACAAAATAAATGAAGTCAGTGAAGTGGTAAGAAACAAAGCAAGGTTAGGATGTAAAGGTTGTTCTCAGATGGAAGGTATTGATTATGAGGAGTCTTTTTCTCTAGTAGCTAGGATTGATGTTGTTAGATTACTTCTTACATATGGTGCTTATAAGAATTTCAAGGTATATCAATTGGATGTGAAGTTAGCCTTTTTGAATGGTGATTTGGAAGAGGAAGTTTACATCGAGCAGTCGAATGGGTTTTCACTATTAGATGAAGGAGAAATGGTATGCAGATTGAAGAAGGCACTTTATGGACTTAACCAAGCCCCTAGAGCTTGGTATGATAGATTGGATAGGTATTTGATGAAGTTGGGATTCTGTAACGGTACTGCTGATAGTAATTTGTATTTTAAGGTTGCGAATGACAAAATTTTGATTGTTGAGGTCTTTGTTGATGACATTATTTTTGGCGGTGATGATGATTTGAGTATGATATTTGCTAATGATATGCAGAAGGAGTTTGAAATGTCCATGATAGGTGAGATGAAATTTTTCTTAGGTTTGCAGATTACACAGACTAACAAAGGCATTTTCATTTCTCAATCTAAGTATGTTAAGGAATTATTGAAGAAATTTGGATTAAGTGATTCTAAACCTGTTGGAACTCCTATGGTGACTCATTTTAAGTTGACTAATCAAGATGAATCTTCTAAGGTTAATTAGACTTTGTATAGATCTATGGTTGTTGGACTATTATACCTAGCTCAGACTAGATCAAATATTATGCATGTTATTTGTCTTTGTGCCAAATTTCAAGTTGAACCTAAAGAAAGTCATGGTACTATTGTGAAGAGGATTTTTAGATATTTGAAGGGGATAGTTGATTATGGGTTGTGGTATCTGAAGAATGATGATTTCTTATTATGTTCTTAGACTGATGCTAACTGGGCAAGTGATGTAGATGACTGAAAGAGTACCTTCGGTGGTGCATTCTTTCTGGGGAAGAAGTTGGTTCCATGGGCTAGTAAGAAGCAAGACTATTTGTTTATCTACTATTGAAGCTGAGTACATTGTTGTTGCTAGTAATTGTGTAGACACCTAAAAATGTCTCTTTAATCATATACTGATTATTCATCTAATTAATTAAGCAATTCTTTAATTATTTGATTAAACTAATTATTTTTTCTGATCATCACATTCAACATTTCTAATTATTCTATTGCTGTTCTTTAATCAATTCATCATTTAATCAATCAAACCATTCTCAAATATTAATTAAATATTTTTATTTAATTAATTATGACTTAGTCCTTAGTTAAATAATCTTTATTATTTAATTAAACTCATTTCTAATGTTTAAATAATTTCATTTAAACTATTTAAATAAATTAACAATTATTCCTCCAATCCTCAAATTCTAATTCTAATTAATTTAACCTAATTTCATTTCATTCTTCCCCAAATTTGAATTTCACTTCATTTCACTTAATTTCATCTCTTCTAAATTAACATTTCACCAAATTTCAATTTCAGTTGAATTTCATGTGCTTTTGACCATTCAAAAATCCAAATTCAAATCCAACTTAAAAATGGAAATCAAATTCAATTTCAAAATCCTACAGCACATGTTGAAAATAAAACTGATTGATCAAATCAGTTATCTAATTAGTTAACTTACTTAACTCTTCAATCTCCCTTTTTCACTCCAAATCAATTTTTATTGACTAATCAATCAATTCAATCTTCTAATCATCCAATCAGTCATCTCCCCAATCAACCCAATCAACTAGCTAATTAATTGAGTTCACTCTTTAATCAATTGAGTTCACTCTTCAATCAATCTAAGTTAATGGACCAATCAATTGAGTTCATTGATCAATCAAGATTAGTTATCTATCAATCAACACTTGACTTCTATTTATCACCTCCTTTGTGTTGAAAATCTATAAATTCGACCTCTTTTCTCAATTCAATCTAGAATCACAGTCTTCAAAATAGTTGCTAATCTATGCAAGAAATCCTAGTGCAATACCTGAGACCCAATTCAACAACAACTAAGGAGAACAGCAATGGAAGCCTTGTTAAATAAATTGAGGGAGTCTAAAATTAGATTTCAATTCATTTCATAATTCAATTGATATTAGCATCATTTCATTGTAATTTAGGAGTAATTTGATTAGATTAGAGTTCATTACTCTCTCTGATAATCTAATTATGTTATTTACGCTTAATTTACCCCTTGAAACAATGGTGAACCCGACGTTAACAAACATATCTAACCTTCGTTCTCTAATTTCTTTGATTTTGCAGGTTCATATGAACCCAGAAATTGTAGGTTCGCAATTGCAAATTTCAATTCACAATTGATGTCATATTCATTCTCAATTGCTTTCATAGTGTCTCGCAATTGCTAAGACTACTCCGCAATTTCCAAAATGGATCAAAATTGAATTTTTGTTTGTCGTTTCTCAGTTAATTGGTTTTGTGCACCTAACCCATAAATATTTTCTAATTCTGGAAAATTCATTTTTTTGCATGAGATGTGTCTAATCTAATGACAAGAAGGGTTACATTCAAGATTTCAGGTACAAAAAGGATGAGACAACACAAGAGGCAGCTTAAATCACACCAAAGGATTCTAAAGGCAGAGAGAAAAAATCATGAACTTTAAGAGGAAGAGGCAATCGCTCAATACCACATAAACATTCATTGATTCCTTGCTAAATTTGATTTCTACGATGACATTGAAGTGATGGCTCACGTAATCTAGAGTGATATCATCATAGAATAACTTTTGTCTTCTGTCTTTTCATTCTTTTTTTAATTTTCTGAAAAAAAATTCAGTTTAACTAGTGTGCAATTGATTTGTCATCAATTCGTAATTGATGTCATATTTATTTGCAATCTCTTTCATAATGTCTCACAATTTATTTCATAATGTCTCACAATTTATTTCATAATGTCTCACAATTAATGTCATATTCATTCGCAATTGCTTTAATAATTGAGGTCAAAAGTTGTAACTGAAAGAAAATAAAAAAAATACACTGGATAGCCACCATGTATCAACTGACATTTTCTGATTTTCTTGCAGGGGTAGCTTAGAAACACTTTAATTTGGTGCAAATAAAATAAACCACAACAATCTTCTTTTTGCTTCATGGTTTCTATGAAGGATAAAATTAACACCATGTTTTTAAGGAGCAACATCTCCATTTAGACTAGACAATTTTGCAATTGGGGTTAAAAAGAACATTGTTTTGCATGTTTATGAGGTGATAGGTATATGCTCTCCCCTCTTTTGGGTGATCAAAAATCCAGACCCACCTCTTTATGCTTTATTTCATTTTTTGCATTAGGATAAAACCTTTAGAAGGCCTACCTCCCAAGTAGCCCATAAGGCCAAATTAGAGGGAATGACCTAAAGTAGCAATGGCTAAAGCTAAGTAATCTGAGCCACTCTAAAACAAATGTGTTTGCAATGAAAATTTTAAGCAATAGGTGCTAGAATGGCATAGTGACGATTAAATTTGTCGAATCTATGCCCACCCGAACAAAAGCCATATTAAACACCTTGGAAATTAGAAGCCTAACTAAATCAGTAACTAGACACTTTATTATCACAATACAAGGGTGGGTAAGAATATGCCCCCAAGACACTCACCATAAATCTCCTAGGATAACATGCCAATTAAGGAGCAATCTTCTTTGGTTCAATTTTTGGAAAAATGCAAAAAATTGGGTGCACCCTAGGGTGTGACAGGGTTGTTTGAGCTGACGAAGTATCAAGTTGTGGGTTGTGATAATACTTGTGACCTTTTGAACTTAGGAGATTATGTTTGATGTGCTATCGAATTGCCAAAATACCATCAAAAACAAAATGGGGTCTTGAAAAAGATCTCAACATTCATGAGGACTTGAAAAAGTCCTTTAAACAACGCTCTCTTTGATCATACCAAGTTGTTTTTCATTGCTTTGCTATTGTGTCTTTGCAACATTTTTAAAAAGATAAAAAACCTACAACAAGATCAAGTGTCAACATCAACATCAAAATCAAAATCAAACATTCAAGAAATGGAGAAAACATCCTAAATGTTGTGATCCTAGGTCCAAACCAATCAAGAAAACATCATGGATTGACGTTAAACATTTCATAAGAAAGGTGAAGAATTCATCCCTTCCATTCATATTCCATCGCCATCCATATAAACCTTATCTCAACAAATCAAGACTTTGCAACAATAAATGATAGACATGACTAGTCCTACCAACCATAGGGGTTGGTTAGAAAAATTGATGAGAGAAGTGATAACCATGAGGGAATCATTATCAGGCCAACCTTCTTTTTCTTGTGAGACCATTCAAACATGCCAACCTTAATTCTTCAAAAAAATCATTCCTACCTCAGTTCAACCAACATTAGAGTCATGTCAACCTTCTTTCAACCCAACATTCAACCTTCTTTCAACCCAACATATCAAACATACCAATCACATCAACCCAACATTCAAACTCCTTTCAACCAAAACCAAAACTCTTTCAATCCAAACCAAACCTTTTTCAACCCAAATGAAACCTCTTTCAACCCAAATCAAAACCCTTTCAACCAAAACCAAAACTCTTTGAACCCAAACCAAATCCCATTCAACCAAAATCCAAATCAATCATATATATCCACCATTTCATCATCCCTTGAAGTTACACAAGAGAAATCCACACCATATCTATCCAATAACACAATCTCCCAAGGGGTATCCATAGCACAAATCCAATCTAATCCAAGTCATGATTTAAAGAGTCTCATTCAAAATCCTTTCTCATCAAGTCAAAATGTTGAAACCTTCCAAGAATCTCCCATGAATATCCAAACTATTTCCCCTGTCAAGAGGATAATCCAAAATCAAAAGAAATAAGTCCTGAAACAAATCAAGATCAAGAACAAGCCCTTTCATTCTACCCAATTTTTTTTATCAAGAATCATATGATGATCCCCTCATTCTCTTCTATTCAACTCACAATCATGCCCTTTCACCTCAACAACAAAGTGCAAATTCTAATGATCCAATTCAAAATCAAGAGCAAAGCATAAACTCCTATGCTCCTATTCTAAGTCAAGATCAGGTATTCCCTTCACCTCCACGTCATATTCCTCCTAATCCCCCTAAAAATCTCATCATTCCTTCTTATCCCTCTCATGGTCCTAATCTTCAACCAGATCTTCTTGCATCTATCCAAGTTGTTCATGAATCTTGATTTGGTCCACTTCATGATCCTGTCATTTCTTCCATACCTTCTTCTCGATCCCAAATTCCTTATTCTAAATCCCAACATAACTATCCTCCTTCACTCTTCAAATCCATTTTGGATCCTTTTATCCAAAGATAAAAGGCTTCCTCTCTTCCATCCATATTAGGACCCTACATCTCTCCATCTACTATTCATATGATCCCTAGCTCGCAATCCAATCGAGTGTTGGCATTGTGTTGTCATTGAAGTCAACCAGTAAGTATAGCATGTCACTGGTATGGATGGTTACCGATATGCAAGGTGTATGTAGGATGCAAGTAGGAGATGTTACCGGTATGGATGTTCACAGGTAAGAAAACATAAGAAATCAAAGAGATAAATTGGTTATGTCAACTGGTATGTAGGAAGGTGTAGTGCCAACCAATAAATAGGTCCACCTGTGAGTATGTATGAACATGTAGAAGACCGCTAGCATAAGGAAGATATCGGTAGGATGTTTTTGGTCAGTGACCAAGCTTGAACCAACATAGTGGACTTAGCTAAGTCTGATACTGACAAAGGATTCCATGTAGGAACCAAGTGTCTAACGTACAACAGTTGGTGAAGTGTGCTTTAACAAGGCAGTTGAAGAGTCAATCAACATTAAATGAAGACTACAAAAATCACGGATGAGTTGCATAATTTTGTGGCTCGATGAAGATCAATGGATGAATCATGTGTGTCGATCGATGCATGATAGCTAATCTCTTTGTCAACCTGAAGAAGAAAACTGCTGGAACATTAATGGTGATTTACAGAAAGAAGAGTCGTGTTTGCTAGATATAGAAAATATGCATTTGAAGGAGGGATTTGGCATGTGGTGTGTCATTGTTGCAGGGTGATTATCATAGAAAGTCAGCAAAGGTAGGGATCATAGAGAGTGAATTGATAAGTAGTAGTGAAAGAACTGATGAAACAAAGAAGAGTTGTAACCAACAAAGAGATTGAATAGGTGTTACAAAACCCATTTGTAACAAGGTACTTTCATTGTAATAAGTTGTTATTGTTCGTATTTGCATGAAAATTCCATTGATGTTATGTTGTCATTGATGTCAATTATAACTGGTAATGATGTTGTTATGATGTTGTTTTATGACTGATAGGTGAGATAGTGAAGGAAATCGATATTACTTGAGAAGCAGTGAGATCAACCGGCAACCCTATCTATTGATGTACTAAACCCTAACTGATGGAGCTTGGTGAATCGATTGTATTGGTTTATAATCAAATGATGAGCATCAATGATTATTCCACATATGCATGTTGTATGTGAAGAGTTTCAAATGGTTTTTGGTGCGTAGAGATAATGGTTTTATCTTGGGAATGAGTGAGTACATTGCATGAAGTGGAAACCGTGTGATGAGTTACAAGGATCGATGAAGCAGTGATCAAGGAGTGGTCAAGGTTGTCTTGAACAATGTGCAATTATTTCTATTTAATCCAACGGTCATACTTGAACCAATTTGTTTGTAATCTCTATGAGATCTTAGGTTTGTGATGTGTTACCGACCTATTGTTTTCTTATAAGGTCGATGAGTTGTTTTGTTGTAGTGTTGGCAATTTTGGTTAAGTGTAAGTGTGATTGGTTACTGAACCAAAAGGTGTATCTGCAGTATGTGTGAAGGTAGATAGGAGCATGAAAAGGATCTGATCAAGAAAAGTAGTGCTATTCACTAGATAAGCAAACCCCTATTGTTCTCTATGAATTACAACAGTCAAATCCCTTAACAAGGTAAGCTCTAATAGGCTTAGTGCTATTTAAATCTTCTAACTAGGTGATCCATTAGCTTTGATTTCAAATCCTCTACCAAGGTTACTCCTAACAGGGTATTTCTTTTAATAGGGTATTATATTCAATCCCTTAACCGGGTGGTCCCTAACATGATCTATTCTTAACATGACTTTTTTTAAAGCTTTAATAGGCTTAGCTCCTAACAGGGCGAACTTCAGAAGAGTTCACAATACTTGTGGGTATTCATCCCCACCGTGGTTTTTCCCATTTGGGTTTCCACATCAAAATCATTATGTCAAGTGGTGAATGTTTTTGTGGTTATGTTTTCTATGTTTAATTTTCTTAACTGCTAAATTCACTTAGATATGATAAGATGACTGACAGTAATATGAAACGTGCTTTTATTTTTATCTGTAAAGTATTTGGATGTTTTGGTTAAATGGTTTGAGAGTTTCGGAGCTTTTATATTATTATTTTGTTATGACAGTCAACTGGTATACCTAACAGTGATATTGCAATTTCTAGTTTAGTATTTGAACCAGTCAGTTCTGAGTTTGACTTGAGAGGTTGTTTTTTAGTTTGGTGAAATTTTAGTCAGTTTTCTATCTACTGATTCACTCCCCCCTCTCAATAGTTCTCTAGATCCTTATTAATTCATCATACCATCAATTGGTATCAGATTATTTTAGGTCCTATAGTGTCTAAGCATAATAACTTGAGGTAAAGATCTTGAAGAACATGATGAAGAAAGAGGGTATGAATTTTAATAGGGAAAACTACCGAATATGAAGTGATAGAATGAAAATCTATATCAAGAGTCTATGAAGTCAATACTAGGAACATGTTGTTACTCAATAGGTTACACCTAGTGGGACCATGTCTGATGAACAAAAGAAAGAGAAACAAGAAAATAATCAAGCGTTGGAGGCCATTATCAGTTCTTTGTTTGATTCAAAGTATGTTGATGTCCATGGTTTGGATAATTCTTATGATGTGTGGAAGAAACTTGAGGAAATCTATAATAGTGATGAGAATGTGAAGATTGCCAAAGAAGAGAGTGTGAAAGGTAAATTTGATGACATGCAGATGGTTGAAGGTGAGAATATTCAACAGCATGGTCAGAGGATCAAGGAGATAGTGGGGTGAGATCAAGAGTGTTGGTGGTAAATTGGAGGATGCCACATTGGTTAGTAAGGTGATAAGAACCCTTCTACTAGTCTATGCTATCTAAGTTGCAGCCATTCAGGAGATAAAGTCTATTGATAAAACTAAGGTAACTCTTGACTCCATCATTGGTAAACTTACTGCATTTGAATTAAATAGTTATGATGGCAGTGCTCAGAAATCTGAATCTGCATTTAGAGCTTCAGTTTCTAACCCACCTATGAGGAAAAGAAGAGATGTTAGTCACAGTTATGAGTCTAGATCTAGTAGAGAAGTTGATGATGAAGATAGTCTGATTGAGCTTGAAGCAATGTTGGCCAAGCAGTTGCCCAGATGTACCGGTAAGTACATAGGTAAATTACCTTTGAAGTGCTTTGCATGTAACAAGATTGGATACATTATATCTAACTGTCCTAATGGTAACAATGACCACAAGCGAGAGAATTACAAGAACTACAAAGGAAAAGGCAAAAGAGATTGTCTCATTGCAGTTGATGGTGGTATCACTGATGAGGAATCTGAGAGAGATGCTAATGAAGACATTGTCTTTGTTGCCATTAATGAGGATATATCTAATCAGAAGACATTAGTTTCTCACATGGATAGTTATGATTATTGGATCATAGATAGTGGTTGTTCACACCACATGACCGGTGACCGGAGTAATTTTCTTAGTTTGAAGGAATTTGATGGAGGAGTTGTGAGATATGGAAATGACTCACCCTGCATGGTAAAAGGAAAGGGAACCATTTCTCTTAATGGAAAGAAAAGTGCAGATGATGTCTACAGGGTTGAAGGATTAAAGCACAATCTTTTGAGTGTAGCTCAACTCAATGACAGAGGTTATCCATTGGAATTTAAAAATGGAATGTGCAAAATCTATGGGAGCAAAGGTGAACTGATTGCAATCAGCAAGCAGACAAAAGGTAACATGTTTCACCTAAATCCTAAAGTCAACAACTGTTTAATTGCTAAAGTAGATGATAGTTGGCTTTGGCATCGAACATTTTGTCATATAAATTTTGATAACATTGTCAAAGTCAGTAAGTCCAAGTTGGTAAGAGGTTTTCCTTAGTTGGACAAACCGGTGAATGCTTTGTGCAAGGAATGTCAGCTAGGTAAGATGACATCCTCAACTTTTAAGAGAAAATATTTCTTAGCAGAACATTTGTTAGATTTGGTTCATACAGATCTCTGTGGACCAATAAGGACTAAAAGTATTCAAGGTGATAGATATTTTATGATCTTCAATGATGATTGCTCAAGAATGAGGTGGGTCACATTCTTGAAAGACAAAACAAAAGCCTTTAGTAAGTTCAAGGCATTTGGGGCCTTAGCTGAAAAGGAAAGTGGTAAGAAGATAAAGTGTCTAAGGACTAATCAAGGTGGTAGATTTACTTCAGAGGAATTCACTAGATATTGTGAAGACAATAAAATCAAGAGGAAGCTTTCCACACCGAGGACACCTCAATAGAATGGTATTGCAGAGAGGAACAATTGATTAGTTGTTGAAGCTACTAGAACGATGCTCATACAAGGAGGTGTAGCAAAAAATTTATAGAGAGAAGCTATCAACAGAGCTATCTACACTATGAACCGGATATTGGTAAAGAGAGGTAAGGATAAAAATCCTTATGAATACTGGTATGGTAGATCACCTAATATCAGTTATTTAAATATTTTTGGCAGTAAATGTTTTATCAAGAGAGGTGACTATGTTAGTAAGTTTGAGGCTAAGACTGATGAAGGCATATTTATTTGTTACTCCACCAAGAGTAAGGCCTACAAATGTTACAACAACTGGATATAGAGAATCATTGAGAGTGTTAATGTTCAAGCGGATGAGTGTCCTAAAGTTTTAGGAGAAACCAGTGAGGAAAAGAAGGAAGATGAACCTTACATTCTGATTTTGGAACCAAAACCGGTGAAGCCGGAAGCTGGTGAAGTGAATGTTGTAGTACCAGTTCAACTGGAACAGGTAGATTTGGAAGAAGATGATGATAGTGAGGAAGAAGAACCTGAAGATAATGATCATGTCATTTCAAGGTATGTGAGACTCAATCATAATCCTGACCATATTATTGGAGATAAAGATGTTGGAGTGTTAACTAGAAGAAGAATTAGAGGAAATTCTTGTATGATCTCCACTATTGAGCCTAGAACTGCTAAGGAAGCATTTGGAGATGATCACTGGATTAAAGATACGGAAGAAGAGCTTGACTAGATTGAGAAGAAAAATACATGGACTCTAGTACCCAGACCGATGAATAAAAATGTGATAGGCACTAAATAGGTATTCAGGAATAAACTGAATGAAGATGGAGTAGTAGTCAGAAACAAAGCAAGATTGGTATGCAAAGGTTATGCATAGGAAGAAGGAGAAGACTATGGTGAGACATTTGTTGGCTTTATATTGTCATTGATGTCAACCGGTATGGGATGAATACCGGCATGAGAGATGTATGTGCAACACTATCAAGGAGTATAGGTTGAGATATCTTGGATATCACCTTGTGTTGTAGAAAACCGGTAAGGTAACGAAGATGACCTCGAGAGTCACCAGTACACAAGGTTGTACCTAACTTGTGAGGATAAGTTGGGAAAGTGAGCAGTACCGGTACAATGCATCATCGATAAGGAAAGGATGTCAACTAGTAAGTGATGTGTTGACATGGAGAAGTCAAATAAACTAAGTGAATGGTTGTTAACCTGCAAAGGTTATGACCAGTGTACAAGAAGGATGAGCAAGGTGTTTGAGCAGTTGTTTGTGATGAAGAGGAAGAATGTTACCTAAATCACATCAACAATGGAGGAGAAGAATGAACAGGTCACCGGTATGCTGTGGGGCTGCAAAACAATGAGACTTTCATCGGATGAAGATGCAGTCATCATGAGAAGCAATGACTAACAATGAATGTTCCCACACTAGATCACATGTGCCTATTTGAAGATATGTTGCATAAATAGGGAAGCCACATGAGTACATTGTAGAATACAAATGTCAAGGTGTCATTTCACCAATAAGTGGAACTTATCTCCAAGTATGCATAGTGTGCATCATGATTCTTTGAGATAAGAGAGAAGAGGTAAAGGCATGTTGAAATACTAGTACAGAATGAGTGTGATGTGTTTGTCATCTTGACAAACCAGTTGTGATATGGTCTAAGATGATTAGGGAAGAGGCAAGGCTAATCAGATGCAATCAGAGGAGAATGGCCGGACTGAAGATGAAGTATGTTGATAGTTGAAGACAAAGTGTCATCAAGAAGGTTTACCGATATGTAAGTCCACCGGTAATATGAGTAGGATGCAATTGTAGATATCCTCCCACCTTGTGGGAATGAGCAGGCTTAAGAGAGACATGTCTGATGAGCGGTCAAGGTGTTCCACCGATAGTTTAGCAGAGAGAAGACATGATGAGTTAACCGGTAGAGTTTGAAATGGCGACAGGGTTTGTATACCGATAGAGAAGGTACCAATAGAAGTGTTTGGTCGGTGATCCTATCTGGACCGACATGAAGAGCCAAGCTGGCAGATGGTCAACATGGATGCCACTTGGAGTCAAGGTGGAGAACCTGCATTTGGATAAGAATGGAATGTACATCGATGAGGTAGTTGCAGGGTTGGTTGACATAAATGGAAGGTCCCACAAATCATGGGACATGTTGTGTGGATCAAGGTCTAGAGGATAACTACGAGCTAGCTAAGAGTGATTGAGGAAATTGAGGTGGATGAAGGAAACAACATAACAAAATCTTGGTGTTTGACCAAGAGACCAACCGATAGGGCAAAAAGCAGATCGCTAGAGATAGAAGGCGTGATCTAGGAGGCACGTAAATGGAAGAGTTGTGTAGTCTAGAAGATCAGATTAGATAGGATCTAATTGGATTTGGTTTTTCTCAAGGATGGTGAAGAACCCTAACCACCTAGAATTTGAATGAGCTTTCGGCGGGAAAACCAGTCTATAAATATGAAGGCAAAAGACATTGTTAGAGGCTACTACAGAAGAGAAGAAATATATTGTGCTATTACGAAGTGATTAAGTGTTGCTTCTGCATGTGAGAGCAAGTCAGCCAACTCCTCAGAGAGTATATGAGACAAGAGGGAGAGTGAAGAGAAGAACCGGTAGTGGTTATACTAGCAGAGAAAAAGTGAAGAGTGCTAAAGAGAAGATAGACAGTGGACCGGTAGAGTTTAGCATTGGTAAAGTGCAGAACTATCAAGGAGGAGATCCTATAGAGAAGAAGAGTAGAAGAGGTGTACCAGTAGGGCTTACTAGTAGAGAAGCAGCAAAAGAAGTGAGTCGGTGTTGCAGAGAATGTATCTCACTGATAGAGTAAGGTATATTAAATGGTTGCAAGATTCACTTGTAAAAAGATAACTACTTTTATATTTGAAGTTTACTTTAAGAACACTAAGTTGTAGCTTGGTGCAAGGGTTGTAGCTCCTTTGGGGTGTAGCCCATAAAGTCAGGGGTTGGTGCTCCTTGGGTAGGTGCCCTAAAGTTAGGGGTTGGTGCTCCTTTGGGTTGTAGCCCATAAAGTCAAGGGTTGGTGCTCCTTGGGTTGGTGCCCTAAACTTTGTAACAGTGTTTTCATTATGAGGCTGGATTGGAGCAGTAGTCTCCAGTAGCATTGCTCACCGAGGTTTTTCCCATCTTGGGTTTTCCTCATATATATTGGTGTTATGTGATGTCCCTTGTGTGATTTCTCTTGTGTAGATCTCCCTACTAATTAGTAAGTCTGGACAGAGTTAGATCCATTAACCGGTATGCTCACAGAGGACAACAAAAGAGAAAAGTTTAAGAACCACTGATTCACCCCCCTCTCAGTGGTGCATTGTGTCTAACAACATTTGATCTAGTTTCTATATTGGAAGGTGTTATGAGTCTACTTGCATTTGTAGCATATAAGGGATTAAAAGTATATTAGATGGATGTGAAGTCAACATTTCTAAATGGAATACTGGACAAAGAAATATATATTGAGTGGCCAGATGGTTATGCTTTGATAGATGCAAAGGATATGGAGTGTAAACTACACAAGGCACTATATGGTTTGAAGCAAGCACCAAGAGCATGGTATGAAAGGCTACATTCACACTTGATGAAGATAGGTTTTCAGAGAACCAGTGAAGACAAACATATATTTCTCAAATCTAAAGGAGATAAGATACTGGTTAGTGAACTGTTTGTGGATGATATCATATTTGGAGGAAATTATGACATGAGTGATGACTTTGCAAATGAGATGAAAAGTGAATTTGAAATGTCTCTAGTAGGAGAGATAAAAAAAAAAATTTAGATTTGCAAATTCAATAGATGAAGAGTGGTATTTTTATCACACAGTCTAAATATGTGAAAGAGGTATTGAAGACATTTGGAATGAGTGACTGTAAACTTGTTGGGACACCAATTGTTACAGGTTGTAAACTATCTAAGGAAGATGAAGCTGCATTTGTTGATGAAAAGGAGTATAGATCAATGACAGGGAAACTGCATTATGTTATTCACAAAAGATCGGATATTGCTCATGCAGTTGGTTTAGTTGCCAGATTTCAAAAGAACCCAAAGAAGACACACTTGATAACAACTAAAGGGATATTTGGATATTTGAAAGGTACTATTAACTATGGATTATGGTATCCATATGTAGGTAGCTTTCATTTGAAGGTTTATACAGATGCAAACTCAGCAAGTAATATTGATGATAGGAAGAGCACAACCGGTGGTGCATTCTTTCTTAGAGGAAGCCTTGTATCTTGGAGCAGCAAGAAGTAGAGTAGTATATCATAGTCCAATACTGAAGCTAAATATTTTACAGTGTATATGAATTGTACCCAGGCTATCTAGATGAAACACATTATGGAAGGATTCAAGTTGAATATTACAAATCCAGTACAGGTTTAATGTGACAACACCAGTGCAATAAATATCTCAAAGAACCTGATGTTGCATTCTAGAACCAAGTATATCAAGCTTAAATATCATTTCTTGAGAGAGAAAGTGAAGAGTAAAGATGTGTTATTGGAGCATGTATCTACTAAGGAGCAGCTAGCAAATATCGTTACTAAACCTCTGCCTAAGACTACTTTTGAGTATCTAAGAGGTCAGCTAGGGGTTGCACCCCTACATGAGGTCAATTGAGAAGTTGTTGAATACATCAATCCCAGAGCTAATTGAAGAATATTGAAGCAGGATTGGTGTAGAGTGGAGCTATTCCACAGGGGGAGCATCAAGTTGTAGATTGTTGATGCAGAATAGTGAAGTATGACACTGCATGTTTTATTTTCACTTTGGCATTCTTGTCAAAGGGGAAGAAGAACTATATGATTATGGGGAGAATAATTATATGATTGATAGAGAAAATATCTATATCCAGTTACTAGTTGAAGACATGGAGACTCAGTTGAAGGATAGTACATGGTAAAATGTAAACCATAATTCCTATACACAATCATCACAATCAAGGGTATTGATATTTGTATTGCCATCAATGCCAAAGGGGGAGATTGTTGGCATCTAAATGAAGATTGCATTGATGAACTATTATGTTGTCATTGATGTCAATTATAACCGATAATGATGTTGTTATGATGTTGTTTTGCTACCGATAGGTGAGATAGTGAAGGAAACCGGTATTACTTGAGAAGTAGTGAGATCAACCGGTAACCCTACCTGTTGATGTGCTAAACCCTATACGATGGAGCTTGGTGAATTGGTTGTATTCGTTTATGATCAAATGATGAGTGGTAATGATTATGCCACATATACATGTTGTATGTGAAGAGTTTCAAATGGTTTTTGTGTGAAGAGTTTCAAATGGTTTTTGGCATGTAGAGATAATGGTTTTATCTTGGGAATGAGTGAGTACATTGCATGAAGTGTAAACCGTGTGGTGAGTTACAGGGATCAATGAAGTAGTGATCAAGGAGTGGTCAAGGTTGTCTTGAACAATGTGCAATGATTGCTATGTAATCCAATGGTCATACTTGAACTGATTTGTTTATAATATCTATGAGATCTTAGGTTTGTGATGTGTTACCAACCTATCATTTTGTTTATAAGGTTGATGGGTTGTTTTGTTGTAGTGTTGGCAATTTTGGTTAAGTGTAAGTGTGATTGGTTGCCAGACCAAAAGGTGTATCTGCAGTATGTGTGAAGGAAGATAGAAGAATGAAAAGGATATGATCAAGAAAAGTAGTGCTATTCACCAGATCAAAAAACCCCTGTTGTTCTCTAACAAATACACTAGTCAAATCCCTTAACAGGGTAAGCTCTAATAGGCTTAGTGCTATTTAAATCCTCTAATCGAGTGATCCATTAGTTTGGATTTCAAATCCTCTACCGAGGTTACTCCTAACAGGGTATTTCTTTTAATAGATCATTATATTTAATCCGTTAACCAAGTGGTCCCTAACAGGATTTGTTCTTAATAAGACTTTTTGTAAAGCTTTAATAGGCTTGGCTCCTAACAGGGTGAACTTCAGAAGAGTTCACAATACTTGTGGGTATTCATCCCCACTGTGGTTTTTCTGATTCGGGTTTCCACGTCAAAATCATTGTATCAAGTGGTGAATATTTGTGGTTATGTTTTCTATGGTTAATTTTCTTAACTGCTAAATCCACTTAGATATGATAAGATGACCGACGGTAATCTGGAATGTGCTTTTATTTTTGTCAGTAAAGTATTTGGATTTTTTGGTTAAATGGTTTGAGAGTTTCAAAGTTATTATATTGTCATTCTATTAAGATAGTCAACCGGTATACCTAATAGTGATCTTGCAATTTGTAGTTCAGTATTTGAACTAGTCAGTTCTGAGTTTGACTTGAGAGGTTGTTTTTGAGTTTAGTGAAAGTGTTGGCAAATGCACACTCCAATGAGACATTGTAGGTGATTGAATGTTTTGTCATTGATGGAAACCTTACAATCCTATGACACCGGCAAGGTAATCCACCGGCACCAACAAAGTTAGACTCTACACCGGCACACAGATCACCGACATCGGTAGTAAAAGGAAGCATACCGACACAAAAGCCGACAAGAATTTTGTTGTTAATATATTTTGTTTATTATTGTAAAATAATTGTAAGCTGACTTGGCAAGTTGTAAAATGACTCTTATATAAGAGAGCTCATTGTAGAACATTTGGAAAAATGACAGAGAATGTAATTAGTGAAATAAGGCAGACCTATTATGCAAATTATAGGTTAAGGGTTTATGTAAGAAGCAGAGCAGAAACTAGTACTGGATCTAGCATAGTAGATGCTATCTTGAAGTAGTACAAGACATTGGATTTGTATAATCCATTTTGTAAGTAAGCGAGACTTCCCATTTTGTAATTGAGCAGTGAGCTTTAGGCACTTGGCCTTCCTACATGTGCAGGCCCCTCTTCTAGTAGTAATATTCTCTTATTGGCTAGTAAGTGAATATTGTGGGTCACAAATCCCACTGAGGTTTTTCCCACACTGGGTTTCCTCATTAAAATATTGTGTTATGGTGTGTTTTTCATGTGGTTGCTTTTGTCTCTGTTTATTGCATTACTTTCTGTTTACCAGTACACAGTATTAATATGCTCTACATGTTTTAAGTTTAGAAAATCTTACAACTAGTTAGATACTGATTCATCCCCCCTCTTAGTATCTATGGGAATCCTAACAATTGGTATCAGAGCCTGGTCCTCTATTTTCAGAAGCCTAACCGCTTGGGGAAGATCTTGACACCAGTAGAGATGGAAAACTTGATGAAGCAACTTGAAGGAGCTCTCTCAGACTATGATGCAGAAAAATTGGAAAATATCAAACTTGAAGATGATCTAAAGGCTGCTTAGGATATCATTCAAGCACTACAAGAAAATCTTACTATTTCAAGAAACAAGAGAAGAGAACTTTGTGAAAAGATGCAAAATGAGAATCATGAAAAGGAAACTCTTAGTGATCTGATGAATAAGTTGAAACAAGAAAACACAAAAACAAAGAATGAGATGTAGGATATGACTATGAGATTTTGTAAAGAAATTGAAGGTAGAAAGAAGAATGAAGAAGACTTGACTAGAAGACTGAATGATGTTGCAAATGAAAACACAAGACTTAGTTATGAAAATTATATGTTGAAGACAGATCTGATGCATGCACAGAATGACTCAAAATAACTCATGAGACAAAAAGGTATCTTGGAAGGAGAACTGGTTGCTACAAATTAACATAAAGAAAAATTCAAGAAAAGCTCAAAGGAACTTGGTGACTTGTTGAAGAATCAGAAACCTAATGGTGACACTAATGGTCTTGGCTTTGAAACTGGTGAAAGCTCTGGTACTGCAAACACATAGGATCATAGAAAACCGGTAAGACAACCTACTGCTTATAAATTGAATGGCAAATACTTTAACTATAATGAGTATGGTCATAGAGAAAATCAATGTAGATCTAGAAATTATCAGAATACTAGTACACCCACTGGTCAATGTTCTAAATGCAACAAAGTTGGTCATAACTCTGAGAATTGTAGAATGAATGTGAGATGTTAAGTTTGTGGAAGATTTGGACATTTATCTAATCAATGCAGAATACAAACCGGCATAGGTTATGGAAAGGCTTTTCAGAGAAATAATGTGACTTTTTATGCATGTAACAAAATTGGGCATATTGCTAAATTTTGTAGAAGCAAGTCCTCACCGGTAGACAACAAAGGTCCTAGTTTGAAAGGAATAGAAAAGGTTGAACAAGTTAAGCAAGAATTCTCAAAACAATGGATTAGGAAAATAGATCTAAATGGTGTTGGGAATACTCCTCTACCGGTAGAACCAAGCAACACTCCACCGGCAGAATAGAGTAGCACTCCACCGGTAGGAGTCTCTTCATCTAGTTGAAGAAAATTCTTTTGAGGGTTTGGAAATCAATGTGAAATATGCTATTATTCCCTCGGTTGATGGTAAGAAGTTGAAATTACTTCTATACCGGCAGATATGTTAAGTAAGTACTTAACCGGCAAGCATTAAATGTGGTAGTTGGCAAAACTGACATTATAAATTAATGTTTTTGGCTCCATTTTACTTCACCAAGCATTCAAACATTCGAAGAGCATGAAATTTCTAGAGCTAAGGCATTTTGAGCAAAGAGGCAAAGCATTTTAGCAATCAATCTTTCCAAAGGTAGAAAAAGGTATTTATCATGGCATCCTCTTCTATACCTGAATTCATAGCAAAACCTATTGTAGTGGAAGTAATCAAGCACCCTAGGCTTGTTTTCAGTTAGTTCCAGAGATAGCTAAAAAGGATGATAATATTGGTGCATTTTCCCAAATCCCCAAAGGAGTTGTTTTTGCAGAAGACCCTAGAATGCACATCCATTGCCATATAGAAGAACTAGGTGATGAGGAAATCAAGAACATGTACAAGACTATCATATGTGATGATCTCGGTAATGTGAAACCAGAACACAAAATTATTGAAACCCTAGGATTCACTGAAATTCTTTGCATTCTGGAATTCCCCAAGGAAGTGATAAGGATAGTATTGAGCAGGGTTCATGGTGAATTTTTCTGGCTAGATTCAATTCATAAAATTACCAAGGAAGCTATGAAAGATGTAACAGGGTTACCTTCCATTGGTAACAGACCAGACAAGACAAAGAAGGTCTCAAATGACCTGGTAATGAACCTAACCAATGCAAGATCCGACAAAAGGTCTTTAAGGGTGAATGATGTAACTGACATAAATGTGAGATTCATTAGCATGATTTTAGGTTACAAAACAACACATGCAAACAGACTTAACTCATTTTCTAGCTTATGCATAAAAAGTGCTCATGCTATGGTTAAAGATAATGTGAAAATTGATGTATGTGAATGGTTAAAGGATGAACTTATTGACAATCTAGGAAAGATCAAGAAGGATAAGAAAGGGACATTTAGATTTGGTAACTTACCTATATGCTTAATGCTACATATAACCAAATAGGTGCCTAGTATAGGTAATAAGAACCTTGGATTTGACATACCGATAGGCAAACAACTATCTGACTTATTGAACAACATGGGTGAAAATAGAGAAAAGAATATTAATGAATACTTTCAAGCATTAAAGGCCAGAATGAACACTAGAGTAAGACTATCACAAACAATTGTAGATAAATATAAACATGGCATATGCTTTGTGATTAAGAAGGATGAGATCTGGATGGAAGTAGTTATCCCAAGAACAATTTGGGTTACTGAAATGGGTTATGAGATAGATGATCACATCATTGAAACATATGCAAAAGCCCTTCTGGAAGCACCCAATGAACCTAAGGAAGAGGTATTCGGTAGTGCTGAAACCATTGAGAATCAAATTCAATCCAAGAAGAGAGTGAAGAAAGTAGAGGCAACAATGAGGAGAGGTTCAAGGTAGGCTAAGGCTATCAAAGAAGATGTACTAAAACAAACCGGTATCACTGAAGATGAGTTAGAGGCACAACAACCAGAAACTCACCTTTCACCGGTAGCAACTTCTTCAGAGAGTGACATGCGAGCTACATTTAAAAGAGTTGTGAGGAAAAGACAACCTTCACCGGTATCCACACCTTCGCCTAGAAGAACCAAACAAAAATAATAGGCAGTGAGGCCCCTGGTCAAGAAGTCTACTCCTAAGAAGAAAAAATTGACACCAAAGAAAAGGACTAAACAAAATATTGCTCTGATTGACAAACTGCTAGATGAAATAACAAAGGAGGACAACTGAAAAACATCAACAAACTATATGAATCACTATCAGTTGATGATAAATAAAAGGTTGAAAATAGTGTTATCTTACACTTGGATATCTAAAAGAAATTTTTGATGCAAATTGTAGATGAAATACCAAATGAACTATTCAAGAGATTGGAAGCAAGAAGACAATCTGTTGTAGAGATTCACAAGAAAATAAAAATTGAAAAATTACTTGTTGTCTACCTAGTTAACTCTCCAAAAGAAATAGATGATCTAATTGCAGAAGCTAACCGGTTAGTATTCTCTACTGCACACTAGCATATTGCACTAATGGTTGGAAGAGTAAATGAGGTTACAGAAGAAACTGAAAATGCATGGGATATATTCCTTGTTGAGAAGGAAAAACAGGAAGAGTATAGAAACCCTAAACCAATCAAGGTATATCAGAAAGAAAATGATAAGGAAAAAGGAAAGGTTGGTGGACCTCCAAGCATCAAAATAAGAGATAATTTATCCCCACCACCTCTAGTTACTCCACCGGTAACAACAACTGAAGATCAACCAGCTGATGAGAGTATGGATATATCACAGGAGGATACAAATCCTAATTCTGAGGTACTATATACAGTAAATATTGATACTCAGAAGGTCAACATTGTGGTAGATAAGGACACAACTGGAAAGATAGATAAGGCTAGTGAGCCACCGGTAACTGATAACACAGATAACACTGAAGGTAAATTGACAGATGGGAAAATAGAACAACAAGCAAAACATCAAACAAAACATCAAGCAGAGCAACAGGCTCCAAAATAGGAACAGGTTAATACAGAATCAGTGCCACCGGCAACTACTGAGCAAGACAAACCAATGTTTAAAGAAATGGAAACACGTACTGACCTACCAAAGGTCACTACAAGAAAGGCTATTGCTCTCACCGATGGAATTCAGAGTGTTGACTCTTCAACTGCAGGATTTAAATCAACAAATGTAACTGAAGTTCTTTTAGATTCTTTAAAGAAAATAATAGATTGTAGTTCACAGGCATATAAAGCTATAGATGACACAATTCCAATTTTGAAGATGATAGCTCCAAAATGCATTGTAGATAATAAGGATTCTTTGAGTCAACTTGACACTTTGTCTAAGTATATTACTGACAACACAGTGACAGTTGAACAAATAAAGGAGGAAGCATTTAAAGAGATGTTAGAAAAAGAAAAATAGAAATTCTTTGAGGAACAAATAAAGAAGTGTACAAGGCTGTTTGACAAACTTCTACCGGAACTGTACAACACACTTAAGGAGTTCAAAACTTTGTACAGAGACACTTGTAAGACAAACTTTTTGACAGTTGACATAGACAAGAAAATGAGCAAGATACAGGAGGAAATTAATAAGCTAGCTGACAATTTTATTAATTCATCTGATTCATTATCAATTGTTGAGCAAAAGATAATAGGTCTTGAGGAAGAGTTAATAAATCTAGAAAGAGAAAAGGAGAAAATAAAAAGTAAGGCTAAGGATCTGAAATGGAGATTAAGTCCAAAGTTGGACTACCTCGCATGTTTAAGGAAAGAAATATCTGATGTATTAGTACAAGGATAGAAAACACCGACAAAGAAAATGCAACACCTCACTAGTATAGTTCAAAGGACAGAGGCCACAATAAAAGATAGTAAAAAGTTCATTGAGAACTTGAATTTGGTTCTGGTAGAACTTTTTCAAATTGTAACCAACCGGTTACAAGGTTGAGACAGGAAACTACACTCTATTGACACTTTGACAACCATTGTCATTGATGCCAAAGGTGGAGTAGTGGTATGAGAAAAATCCAATAACTTAGGCATCATCTGCTCAGGGGGAGCACATATTTTTGGTAACAATTACTAGACTTCAATTCTTGGATACACTTCTAGATTTTTCTCATGAGTGTTGCCATCAATGCCAAAGGGGGAGATTGTTAGAAAATGCACACTCCAATGAGACATTGTAGGTGATTAAAGGTTTTGTCATTGATGGCAACCCTACAATCCTATGACACCGGCAAGGCAATCCACTAGCACCAACAAAGTTAGATTCTACACCGGCACATAGATCACTAGCATCAGCAGTGAAAGGAAGCATACCGACATAGAAGCCAACAAGAATTTTGTTGTTAATATATTTTGTTTATTATTGTAAAATCATTGTAAGACGACTTGGCAAGTTGTAAAATGACTCCTATATAAGAGAGATCATTGTAGAACATTTGGAAAAATGACAGAGAATGTAATTAGTGAAATAAGGCAGACCTATTATGTGAATTATAGGTTAAGGGTTTATGTAAGAAGCAGAGCAGAAACTGGTACTAGATCTGGCATAGTAGATGCTATCTTGAAGCAGTAAAAGACATTGGATTTGTATAATCCATTTTGTAAGTCAGTGAGACTTCCCATTTTGTAATTAAGTAGTGAGCTCTAGGCACTTGGCCTTCCTGCATGTGCAGGCCCCTCTTGTAGTAGTAATATTCTCTTATTGTCCAGTAAGTGAATATTGTGGGTCACAGATCCCACCGAGGTTTTTCCCACACTGGGTTTCCTCATCAAAATATTGTGTTATGGTGTGTTTTTCATGTGGTTGCTTTTGTCTCTATTTATTGCATTACTTTCTGTTTACTGGTACATAGTATTAATATGCTCTACATGTTTAAAGTTTAGAAAATCTTACAACCGGTTAGATACTAATTCACCCCCCTCTCAGTATCTGTGGGAATCCTAACAGAAAGTTTAGTCAGTTTTCTATCTATTGATTCACCACCCCCCCTCTCAGTAGTTGTCTGAACCCTTTTTAATTCATCATACCATTAGTTATTTCATTATGTATCACTGAGTTGGAGCTTGGTATAGGGGTTGGTTCTCCTTTGGGTTGGTTCCCATAAATCATTAGGGGTTGGTGATCCTTGGGTTGGTGCCCTAAACATTGTAACTTTTATTTCATTGTGAGACTATATTGGAGTAGTAGACTCCAGAAGCATTTCTCCTAGAGGTTTTTCCCATATTGGGTTTTCCTCGTATATCTAATGTTGTGAGATGCATTCTTTGTGTGTTTGATTACTAGTGCCTTCATTGCTTTACCAGTTGGACACAGATAGTTGGAAATTATTTGAAATCACTGATTCACCCCCCCTCTCAGTGACATATTATGTTCTACAATTGGTATCAGAGCCCTAGGTTCCCGGTTGGTTAAAGCATTCTCTGGCTTAGGTAGATTCTAGTCTAAGAACACAATGACAAGAAATGAGTCCTCCTCCAAAGTTCCCATGTTTGATGGAACCAAATATGTTTTTTGGAGCAGAATAATGGAAACCTATTTGTCCTCTCTAGGATTTGATGTTTGGTTGTCTATAAAGAATGGGTATACTGTCCCTAGTGTTCCTCCCATAGACCCAGATGCCAAGAAGGAGTGTGAGAACAATGCAAAGGCTAAACATACTATTCTCAGTGGGTTATCAGATAATGAGTTTGTCAAGGTAATGCACTACTCATCTGCCAAAGAGACTTGGGATAAACTATAGATTATTTGAAGGAGATGTCAAGGTCAAGGAGGCCAAGCTACAAACTCTAAGAGGTCATCTTGAAAGCTTGAAGATGAAAGATGAAAAAAATATTGCATACTACCTTCACAGAGTTGATGAAACTGTAAATACCATTAGAGGACTTGGAGAGGAAATTGCTAATGAATTTATTGTCAAAAAGGTGCTTAGATCACTCACATCTAAGTATGACACTAAGGTCTCTGCTATAGAGGAAGCCAAAGATTTGAAAATATTTTCAATGAATGAGATATTTGGCTCTCTAACTGCTTATGAGATGAGGACAACCGGTGAAGGCACTTCCAAGAAAGAAGTTGCCTTCAACTCCACCAAAAAGGGTAAGGAAGAAAGTGCCCATAGAAAATCCAGTGGAGACCCGGGTACTGAAGTTGCAAACTTTGTAAGAAATCTCAAAAGAGGATCTAGTAAGTATAAAGGAAAATTGCCTCTCAAATGCTTTAACTATGGTAATATAGGACACTTTGCTACAAAATGTCCTTATGGTGAAACTGGTGGAGATGAGAAAAGGAGCTCTGGTAGGTCTTCTAGTATAGATAAAGAGAAGAAGGTCTACCGCCAAGAAAGAAGAGCCTACGGGAAGAAAAAAAGTCTATATACCTTTAAATATGATGCCATAGATAAAGAAAGTGCATCAAAAGATGACTACCATGAGGATGAAAGACAAGTTAATCTCTTTATGGCACTAGATGAATTCATTGTTGAAGATGATGAATATGAAGATGTTGAAGCTAAAGTGGACCTAGAAGGTGAGCTCATAAGTGCACATGAGGAGTTAAAGAAAACCAGAAGAGAACTTAAGAAGGTTAAGCATGCTACTACAGAGGAACAAGAATAGCTGGAGGAATCTCTCGAGGAATCCAAGAAGACAATTTTTGATCTACAACTCTAGTTGGAAGAAGCAAAGAGGATATGTGAAGCTACATCCTCTGATTTGATAAAGAAGGAAAAGGAGCAGAAAAAGATGGAAGAAGAGATTGTAAGGCTTACAAAGGAGCTAGAAGAGAGCAAGGATGAATTTAAGATGGCGAGCAAGTATGAGGGCAGCACTGAAGCTTTAGATAAGATGTTAAGCAAACAAAAGAATTCAAAAGACATCAGTGGTTTAGGATTTGAAGAAGGACAATGTTCAAATAGCTAAGACACACCCGGTAAGGAGATACAATTTGATTCCTCAAGTGAAAGTAAAGAGAAACAAATATTTATAGTCAACAAAGATACCAACAAGAAGACATATGTTGAGGCTACAAGAGATTGACCTATAAAATGGTATGCTCAAAACCAAAAGGCTCACACATCGTACCAGTATATAAATCATAAAGGAAAGCCCAGGGTGGATTGTGAAGGATTCACCAGAATCTACAACATGAGAGGAAGACATCCAGTGAGAAAAAGGTTTTCTGGTCCAAAGAAGCAAAACTAGCATGTACCCAATTTCCATGGTTATTGCCATTGATGTAATAAGTTTGGACATAGAGTTGTTGACTGTAGACTGATGAATAAGCCCTCTATTAGTTTTGAAAGTAGAAATTCTTTTGCTGCACTCTGGGAGATGGATGTTGTTTGTTATCAATGTAATGGATTCGGTCATAAGAGTTTTGAATGTAGGAGAAGTCAACCGGTGTCCTACAATAGTTTTAAATATTCATCATTTAATGTAAATATAAAGTGTTATAATTGTCAGAAGTTTAGGCATATTGCAAACTTAGGACCAAGCCAAAGAAGATCGTATCAGATTAGGAACCGATAGTCAAACCGGAACATGAAATTGTAGCAGACAAGAAGGAAGACAAACTAGTTTAGGTTGAAAAAGACAAGAATAAGGCAGAATCAAGTCTGATTGTGCAGACTACCCTACATGCAGAAAGAAGGAATTTATGGGTTGTAGATAGTGGTTGTTCCAATCACATGACTGGTGACAATTTTTTTTTTATCAAGCTTGAAGATTGGAATGGAGGCTTAGTAAGATTTGGTGACAACTCCTCCATTAAGATAAAAGGAAAAGGTACTCTAAGTATATATGGGAAATTGAAGGCCCATGATGTATATTATGTGGAAGGTTTAAAGCACAATTTACTAAGTGTAAGTCAAATGTGTGATTAAGGTTACAAATTCATTTTTGACTCTATCGGTTGCCTGATAAGAAAAGAGAGTACCAATCAGAATGTTGTAGAAGGTAAAAGAACATACGAGAATGTTTATAATCTGAAGGAATGGTTTAAGTCCCAATGCATGATGAGACAAGTGGATGAGAGCTGGTTGTGGCACAGGATATTAGGCCACATAAATTTTGATAATCTGGTTGCAGTGAGCTAAAAGGGCTCTATGAGAAATATACCACCAATCATCAAACCGGTAAGCACATTTTGTGATGAATGTGTAAGAGGAAAGAAGACTAAGGTAAGCTTCAAGACTAAGGAAAATAATACTTCAAGGCCACTAGAACTAGTGTATAATAATCTATGTGGACCAACCAAAGCAAGAGCTCTAGCTGGTGAAAGATACTTCATGCTCCTCATTGATGATTTTTCAAGAATGACATGGGTCACTTTCTTATAGGATAAATCTCAACCCTTTGAAAGATTCAAGATTTTCTAGAAGATGATTGGGAGGGAAAGTGGATGCAAGCTGAAATGTCTAAGATCAGACTAGGGTGAAGAGTTCACATCAAATGAGTTTGAAGATTACTGTGAAAGACATGGAATCAGAAGAAAATATTTAGCTCTAAGAACACCACAACAAATTGGTGTTGTAGAAAGGAAAAATAGGACAATGAAGGAGATGGCAAGAACCATTCTAAATGAAACAAACATACCAAATACATACTGGAAGGAAGCAGTTCACATTGATGTCTATATTTTGAAATGGATTTAACTCAGAACCAACAGTAGAATGACACCTTATAAACTATAGTATGATCGAAACCCATCAGTTAAATACTTCAAAGTGTTTGGAAGTACATGTTTTATCAAGAGAGATGTGGATGAATTAGGTATATTTAATTCCAAGAGTGATGAAGCTATCTTCTTGGGCTACTCAACTCATATCAAAGCATACAAATGCTACAACAAAAGACTAAGAAGAGTCATTGAGAGTGTACATGTAAGAGTTGATGAAGATATGCATAAAGGAAGACAAGAACAAGTAAACTGGTATGATGACACTGGTGATGAAGATGAAGTTCAGATTGAAAGTGAACTGGAAGAAGCATCAAACAAGTCCCCCAACCGGTATGCAGAGAAAAATCATCTAGAAGATCAAATCTTAGGTAATAAGAATGATGGTGTGTGGACCAAAAGAAGGCTTACCCGAAATGATGAACAAGTCAATTTTTGCCTCTTGATTGAAATGGAACCCAAAACACTTAATGAGGTCAGTAAAAGTCAGAAATGGATGGATGCAATGGAAGAGGAGCTGCAGTAGATTGAGAAGAATAAGACTTGGGAATTTGTTCCTTGACCGGTAGACAAGAACATTATTGGCACAAAGTGGATCTACCGAAACAAGATGAACAAAGAAGGAAATATTGTGAGACATAAAGAAAGGTTAGTGTAAGGATATTCTCAAGTAGAAGGAATAGACTTTGAAGAAACATTTGCACCAGTTGCTAGGCTTGAGGCCATTAGAATGTCTCTAGCCCTTTCAGCCTACAAGGGATACAAAGTCTATCAAATAGATGTAAAATATGCTTTGCTGAATGCAAATTTAGAAGAGGAAGTATACATGGAACAACCGAAAGGTTTTCCACTACATGATGATGAAACTTTTGTGTGTTGGTTAAAGAAAGCATTGTATGGTTTGAAGCAGGCTCCAAGAGCATGGTACTCAAGGTTAGATAAGTATCTAAAAGAGAAAAGATTCAAAAAGGGAAGTGCAGATAGTAATATATACATTAAAGTAGATGGAAACCACATGATTATTGTGGTTGTATATGTGGATGACATATTTTTTGGAGGGAACAATGATACCTTGTGCAAAGAGTTTGCTAATCGGATTCAGTCAGAGTTTGAGATGTCAATGCTTGGAAAGCTGTCATTTTTTCTTAGTTTGAAGATTTCACAACAAGACAAGGGAATATTTATCTCTTAAACCAAGTATACCCGAGACATGTTGAAGAAACTCCAAATGGAAGATAGCAAACCGATAAGTACCCCCATGATGACTGGATGCAAGTTGAGCAAGAATGATGAATCACCGGTAGTGGATCAGACATTGTATAGATCCATGATTGGCAATTTGTTATATGTTACTACTTCTAGATCAGATATAGTGCAGGCAGTATGCATGGTGGCTAGATTTCAAGTTGCACCCAAATAGTCACATGTGACTGTAGTCAGGAGGATATTCAGGTACATACAAGGTGTTTTTCATCAAAACTAATTAACCCAAGTACACCTACAATTGATCTATGAAGTAGCCAATTCAATCTATAAAGAACCTCAGGGCTTGGACAACATAAAATAGGACCCTAAATGATCCTCTTGCACTTCAGGTTCTACTAGACCTAGGGGGGACACCCTTTTGATGCACTGAATCAAACTGATTTACTCACCATTATAACATCAATGAAGCAGATAAACCATTCCACAAGCTCAACAAATTAGATAACGCATACAGATTGGCTAAATATTGTACAAATAATGAGTGATACAAAGCTTGGGAATGATAGAACACAAACCCCTAAACATAAAGGGAAATAGAATTGTCTTTAATTTTGTAAATCTGAAACTATCCCCAAATCTGCAAGACCAGTGCCTTGTTCATTGGACAACAAAGTCACACACAAAACTGCAAATGTGCATCCTAGTCACAAATTAGTTCTCCTTAAACAATATTCCTGCATTAATACCTTATACTAATGCATTACTCAATTTATTCATCAAATTATCAGATCTGGGACACATTCCATTATTCATGACTGAAAATAGAGTTTAAAACCTTCATTGAAGGATACCTATAAACAAACCACACAATCTCCTTGAAATTGATAAATTTCATCCTCAAGGATTCAATTTATAATAATGAAATATAATACACAGAGATAATATTGTGGTAAATTTACTCATGCCTGAAACAAGTAAGATCTGCAACTAGAAAAACAATCTGCTATCCTGCAATGTAATCTATGTACCCTGAAACAAACCAAAGAATTTTACAAATTTGGGTCAAGAAGTTTAGAACTGGAAGCCATGAAAACTAGAGCCAGACTCATAGAATTCAAGAACCATTACAATTGAGAAGAATTGGGAATAAGAAGAGTAGGGAAAAAGATCAGATCTCATCAAAATTTGCCAAGTGTCTTCTTTTTCCTTAACTACAAAATATCTCCTTCCTTCCTGTGGAAACTTCTCTCGAAATATCCCACATTTGTTAAAACAAACATCATGACTGGATTTCTTATTTCAAGGGCTTTCCAATGGTATATATTACTTGCCATTTCAAGCAAAAATAACCCTCTAAACAAATTAATCCACTTTATGCAAGCCATCATTTAAATTTTTGAATTTTTCATATAGTCTGCATTATACAATTTAACTTTGATTTTTCCCTGATTTTTGGCCTAACACCCCACCACGTGGGGGTCTCTGATTCACTAATAGGGTCCATTGGGTGCCACCTCAGATGACACCTCATCAATCTGCCACCTCACTGCCTTGTCACTACCACTGTATGCCACCCGTCTGCTTGCTTGTCGGCCACCTCAGTGGGACCCGTGAGCTGGACCTCCACCTGGACCTGCCACCTGTCTTTCACCATTTCGCAATGGGTAATGTGCGTGCATCTTCAGGCCCTGAAATCACGTGGGCCGTCGGATCATCTTGAACCTGCAAGGTCTTTATTACTTCATTTTTCGCACATGCTTTTCGCTATTTCACAAAGCTTAACTGGTGATCATCTTTCCTTCATGAATCCAAGTGCACCATAGATCTCCGACAACTTGCTCGATCTTTAACTTGCCTTTTCTTTGCAAAAGTCGCCTGCCTCGGGATCCATGCCTATGTGGGGTCCACCTGGTCACCACTTGTCGGCCTCCTTGCTCACCTCAAGAAGCGTGCCCATGCACGTGGGGTCCACTTGGGCGCCCAACCAGCACCATCTGTCAAAAGCCTCCAAGGCTTTGACACTATGGTCGTGTGGAGCCTTGCTTATAAATACTCAAAAATGCTCCCGCCCAGCCAATGTGGGATAATGCACTTATGCCTGGGACTGCACTTTTGAAGGTTTTTTGAATGTTTTAATGGCATTTTCTTCTAAGACTTGAATGCACCTTCCTCATGTGATTCTCCAACTTACCTTGCTCACATGATAGCCTGGATATTTGGCATTTACACCTTGTAGAATGCACTTTGCTTGCATTTGTTTAAATTTTAAAAGTGCCCCTTCTAGAAAATACGTAGGGGGTTGCTGGGTTCACACTTACCAAATCTGCATTGGCATTTGCATTGCTTGGAAGCTTCAGTGGGTTTCATACCAGCCACACAGAGGGAGGATACTGCAGTTTAATGGATTTCCCAACACCACACACCTGGTAAATCTGCATTTTTTGGAGTTCATGTTGCCTCTTTTCAACCATGCACAAGAGTTGCCAATAGCATTTCATTTTAACCCTCCATATTCTCCACGCTGAAGGATGGAAACATGTTTTAGATGCCCTTTACCAATGCCAATGGTGTTTGCTGGTGAATTTTAAAGTCTTGTAGCAGCTACGTGAGGGAAATGTTGATTGTGCACCTACCCTAATGCCATTGGCATTTTCTTTAAAACCATGCACTCTCCCACTCTCCACATAGGAGACTAAACTTCTGATTACATTGGCTTGAAAGTTTTTAAATCCGCTCTCTTACCTCCATGTCACGTAGAGGAAGGGGAGTGCTACCAATGCATTTTGGTTTAATCTCTCTATAGCTTCAAACATGCCCACGTAGAGGTTTATGCCTGCCACGTTGCCTTTGCTAGAGTTTAAAATGTAATTCACCATGTGTGGGAGGAGGGAGTGTAGTTGGTGTTTGATTTCATTTGCTTGAAGGATTCTAAAACCTTCCCCAACCACCATCACGTGAGAAGAGGGTAGGTTTAACACCTGCGAAAAGCACTTGCTCTGAAATTCTAAAACCCCCCTTGTGACCTGCCAATTTGCACCTGTTGTTAATGATTCTAACTTTGAGGACAGTAGCCTTCTAAAGTTTGGAGGTGTAGTATGGGTCTCCTCAATGTACATTGCAATTGCAGATTTGCTTGATCCATTCGGATCCTTTAAGCAAGAGACAACATCCAAAATGAGGTTATCTAGCTGTGAAGCCGATTTCTTTGTATGCGAGCTTTAATATCTCACCACAGAGTCACTTATAGAGTTTGAGCTCAGCTTTATACGATCCAAGACTACATATTTATTTTCCACCTCCATCTTTTACATTCTTAATGACAATATGGTATGTTGTTTTCAAGTCTAAGGTTCATTTGCCAATTGTCTTGTTGACCATGTCAATCTCTTCCTCTTCCATACTAGGCCTAGAACACTCAACAAGAATTTATAATAACATTGCTATGCAATCCCATATCTTTATGCATCATGAAGTCCTGTACTAAGAATATTTTCACCATAAAAAATAATGCACGGGCACGAGCCAGGTCGGGCCCCAAAGTGGGTCCGACTAAAAAAAAAATTGTTTTCATTCAACTGACCTTAGAAATGTTCTAGGAACCTTAAACATACCTCTCAAATCGATCAACATCATTTTCAGATCATCAAACTGAGTTTTGCAACTTTCAGGTACTTGTGCCACATTTTTGCATTTAATCGCGAAGACGTAATTTTCAAATAGGTCAAAACACCTTTCTGGACCTCGCCATCTGACAAGCGTGTACTTTGATATACATGCATGAACTCTACCAAATGGTTTTTCAAGATGAATCCCAAGTGAAGAGATATTAATTTTCAAAAATGACCAACTGGCTTTGTCGGCACTGCAGACTTGATGAAGTCAATGCGCATGCAACTCATGATGCCTTTCTTAAAAATAGAAAATGACCTCTGTAGACCCTCAAATCTGAGGCATAGGTACCTTGAAGTACATATAAATAACCACTTTAACTAATGTAGCAATGAAAGTACGGATCACTGAAACAGATGGCTCAAGGAACCCTTTTGAAAATCGATCAAACGGATAGGCAATAGATTGAAACTAGAAACATAGCTTGTAAATAACACCAACAATAGCCTGGAACAAACATCCTGGAATGACATTCACTGAGACAACTTTTACACTTATGCAAAAACAAGGCTTCGACGAGGTCCCGAAACAGGGACTTGTCAAACCATACAAACTACAAACAGATCGAGCTTTGAAAACTGAGCAAATGGATTGCTAGAGACTTGAAATTTTGCATGCTGACTCAAATTTATGCATAGAATTGAATCCATTTTGAATTTTACCATGATGATTAATAGGGAAAAATATGTAAGCACTCAAAATAGGCTATTCAATAAAATCTGAATATGTGCCCAAAATACACTTTCAGCTCACCCCTTGAAATGGGTACCTGATAAACTGATCCAAACTGAATTTTGAAAGTTGCAAATCACTACATAGGCCAAATTAAAGGTGTAGAACAATTTTCCAAAGCCTCACCCTTTGAAAATCAACTGGCTCCCTCTCTCTAACTAGGCCATTCAAACTGACTCATTTTATGATCATTTGGAAATGCAAAGCAAAAATTTGAAATGGGCCTCAAAACTTGACTCAAATTTAATGAGTCCCAACACAAGGAATGATTGATTATGGACTATGGTATCCTAAGAAAGAAGAGTTCACCTTACAAGCCTACACAAATGATAATTGGGTAGGTTGTATTGATGACTGGAAGAGCACAAGTGGTGGTGCATTCTTCCTAGGTAACCGATTAGTCTCATGGCACATCAAGAAGTAGGATTCAGTCTCCCTATCTACTGCTAAAGTAGAATATATTATTTCTGCTACATGTTGTTCCCAGGTGTTGTAGATGAAGCAGACCCTCAAGGATATTTAGGTAGAAACATCTGACCTTGTTTCTATTTGGTGGGATAATTCAAGTGCAATCAATGTATCAAAGAACCCGGTTATGCACTCAAGGAAAAAGCACATTGCCATCAAATACAATTTTCTTAGAGAGAAGGTTGAAGACCAAGAAGTTAAGGTAGAGTATGTCCCTATGGGTGAACAAGCGGCTGATATATTCACAAAACCTCTACCAGTAAGCACATTTGAGTATATGAGACACAAGTTAGGCGTTGTGTCACCAGCTTCATGCACTTAAGTTCATATGGAGATCTATGGTTTAGGGGGAGGTCACTGCCATATCTTTTGTTTTTTTAACCATATGCTAGACACAGGGGGAGACTTGAAAAAAGGGGAGATTGTACTGGTTGAGTACATGCAAAGTCTTGTGATCTACTCTACTGGAGAATGGTAGAAAGTGAGTAGATATTAGATGATGGAGAAGGAACCGATATGCTAGTAGATAATGGACACTGTATGTGCCCTTTTTCATTATTGTCAAAGGGGGAGAAGGAACTAGTATGATAGTGATAAGTGTGCGTTGACATCAATGCCAAAGGGGGAGATTGTTGGCATTGTGTTGTCATTGATGTCAACTAGTAATTATAGCATGTCACCAGTATGGATGGTTACTGGTATGCAAGGTGTATGCAGAATGCAAGTAGGAGATGTTACTATTATGGATTTTCACTGATAAGAAAACATAAGAAAGCAAAGAGATAAAACGGTTATGTCAACCGGTATGGAAGAGGGTGCAGTGCCAACTAGTAAATAGGTCCACTAGTGAGTAGGTATGAACAGGTAGAAGACCGATAGAATAAGGTAGATACTGGTAGGATGTTTTTAGTCGGTGACCAAGATTAAATTGACATGTTGGATTTGGCATAACTGATGCAGAATGAGATGATGCAGGGGATGCAGTTGAAGATGGATGACTGAACCGGTAGAGGATAGAAGACTGAGATTTTGTGATTAGATGAATTGATCAGTTATTTGTGTTGTCATTGATGGAAACTGATGTCAAATGATGATTATTGATGTTCCTGATGTTTTTTTTTGTCATCTAAGTGATTTGGTTTACTGAAAGATAGGTTTTACCGGCAAAGAACAAAAGATTGTGAATTAGGACTTTAATTGGTAAAGCATATATGTTTTGGTAGAATTAGGAGATCGACGATGATTAGTGATTTGTAGTTTGGAATGTGATCTTGTATCATGGAAAGGAGTATCTGACCATAAATGGAACTTGTGATGACTACCAGAAGGCTTGTTTCAAATTTATGATGAAGTTTTGCTAGGGTTTTAGTAGGGTTTAAGACCGGTGAAGAAATCATTAAACCGGTAATGATTTTTGTTATGGCAGTGATTAACTGTGAGTCTACATGAAGGTGGTAACAAGACACAACCCACGTGAATGTTTGATTGTTTTTTTTGGCGTGATTCAAGGAAGAATTTCTTGGGAAACAACAAACCTCTTAGTGGAGTATTTTGAGGTTTTGACTTTGGTACAGATCAAATTTTTGTGATGGCTTTCGATCAACCAATAGTGGATATTGCATTCTAATTTGATGTAATAATCTATATATTGATCTGAGATGATCTCTTATGATTTGTATTGTAATTTCATGATCTAATTAGGGTTTAGTGGCCGACCTAGTTGATATGGCTATTTAGGATGGCACAGTTGATGTTTATTGTGTCAATGGTCTTAAGAGAATGTGTTGAGCCATCCAAGAATAGTGTGAGATATTCTTGAGAGTTATAGAGTGTTCAGCATAACTGGATTTGATCTAGCAAGCTGAAAAGTGCAAGTAACATATCACCTTTTCAATGTTGTTCCCTAACAATTACAACATGTGAAATCCCTTAACCAGGTAGGTCCTAATAGGCCTTAAACTTTTAAGTCCCCTAAAAAGATAGCTCTTAAAAAGAGTGGTAAATCCTCTCATGAGATTGACCCTAACATATCATCAAGCTCCTAACCATATTGCTAGGCAAATCCCTTAACCGGGTGACTCTTAACAGTGTCTACTCCTAACAGGGCTAAACTCCTAACATGGCATACTTAAAAAGAGTACAAATATTTGTGGGTACCAACTCCCATCATGTTTTTTCCCTATTTGGGTTTCCACATCAAAAAATTATGGTGTTCATGTGTGGAATTCTTTTCATGTGATGTTCTTGTTTATGTTATATTTCATGCACTATTTCGGAGTACACCGATTATGATGTTTTATCAGAGGTTTATAAAAGGTTACCGGTACTGATAAGAGTTGGTAGAGAAAGTGTTTAATTTGATAGATGAGGATAATGAGTTGGTAAATGATCAAATTTATATGATTTCTTAAGTGGTGAAAGAATTGATTAATGTGGTAAATGATCTAATTAATGTGTTGGCAAATCTGATAAAGAAGTTGTTAGATCTGATCAAAGAAGTTGAGATATTTGATAAATGATTTCAGATCTGATATAAGTCTGATTTTGGTTTAGAGTTTCAATTGGTGTTAATAATGACTCACCCCCACCCCTCTTGGTATTAACTGGATCCTCATAGGATTAATAATTGGTATTGGAGCTTTGGTTCTCTATGTACAGAAAGCCTAACCGCTTGAGGGAAAAATTCTAAGAAAGTCAAGATGATGAAGAAGAGGGTCCTAAGTTCAACAAGGATAACTACAAGATTTGGAGAGACAAAATGAAGATCTACATCAAAGGTCTTGGTGCACAATATTGGAAGCAATTTGAAACAAAATATGTTTCTTCTACTACTACTCCCTTGACATCGGATGAACTCAAAGAGAAGAAAGATAACATGCAAGCCTTAGAAGCTATTCTTAGTACTTTATATGATTCCAAATATATTGATGTTCAAGGATTGGAAACTATAGGTGAGGTTTGGGAAAAGTTAGATATGATCTATGGAGGAGATGAGCATGTTCAAAGAGCCAAAGAGGAAAGCTTGAGAGGCAAGTTCGATGACATGAAAATGCTTGAAGGAGAAAATATTGCATAGTATGATTAGAGAATCAAAGAATTTGTCGGTGGCATAAAGAGTGTTGGAGGTAAAATGGATGATGACACAATAGTAAGTAAAATGCTTAGAACTCTTCAACCTCAGTATGCTATAAGAGTATCTAGAATCCAAGAAATTAGATCTATTTCAAAGGATAAGGTAACTGTTGATTCATTGATTGGTAAGCTTACAACTTTTGAGTTAAATAGTTTTGACAATAGTGTGACAAAATCTACTGAATCTACCTTTAAAGCTTTTGTTATTGGTTCATCTGCTAGAAAAGGAAAAGATATATGTCAAAATCATGAGTGCAGGTCAAGTCATGGAAGTAACCGAGGAAATGAAGACAATGAAGACAATGAAGATCAAGTGACGAAACTTGAGGCACTGTTAGCAAAAATATTTCTAAGAGGCACCCGTAAGTACAAAGGAAAGCTACCTTTGAAGTTTTTCTCTTGTAGTAAAATTGGTCATATTGTTTCTAATTGCCATAACACTGATATGAAAGAGAAATTTAGAAAATATAGAGGAAAGGGAAAAAGGAAATGTTATGTTGCAGTAGATGAAGGTGTGACCGATGAGGAGTCTGAAGATGAAGATGACAATGAGGAAATTATGTTTGTAGTTGTGAAGGAGGAACTGACAAATGAAAAGGCACTAGTATCTCATATGGAGAATACCGATGAATGGATTATAGATAGTAGTTGCTCACACCACATGATCAGAGATAAAAGTAAGTTCATAACCCTTGATGAATTTGATGGTGGTGTTGTTAGATTTGGAAATAACTCTCCCTGCATGGTGAAAGGTAAAGGTTCGATTTCTCTAAATGGGAAGAGTAATGTTTGTTGGTGTTGGAAATAAGCCACACCTAGACCAATGATGGACTGCTCCAAGAGGGGCTAGTAGCTCAGTGGTAGAGTACTCCAGTAGTGTATGGAAGGTCCTAGGTTTGAGTCCTAGTTGGTCAATATCTCAACATGGTATCAGAGCTAGGTCTAGGCTAGGATCCCCAAGCACACAAGAGGTGTGGCTTAAGGGGGGTGTTGGTGTTGGAAATAAGCCACACCCAGACTGATGATGGACTGGTCCAAGAGGGGCCAGCAGCTCAGTGGTAGAGCACTCCAACAGTGTATGGAAGGTCCTAGGTTTGAGTCCTAGTTGGTCCATGTCTCAACAATACTGATGATGTGTTTTGGGTTGATGGTCTAAAGCATAATCTTTTAAGTGTTGGTCTGCTCAATGATAAAGGTTATTTGCTATCGGGAAGCAAACTAGAGGTAAATTATTCCATTTAAATAGTAATATTAATAATTGTCTAGTTGCAAGAATGAAAGATAGTTGGTTGTGGCATAAAAAATGTTGTCATGTTAATTTTGATAATTTGGTTAAAGTAAGTAAGTCAAGTGTTGTAAGAGGATTGCCACAAATTGTCAAACTGGATAATGTGATATGCAAAGATTGTCAAATTGGTAAGATGACCTCTATTTCTTTCAAGAGATAGAATTGTACTTCTGAGAATATTTTAAATTTGGTACATACTAATCTCTATGGACCTATGAGAACAAAAATTTATTACAGTGATAGGTATTTCATGATTTTCACCGATGACTATTCTAAAATGATGTGGGTGACATTTTTGAAGGAGAAATCAAAAGCATTTAGTAAATTTAAATCATTTAAAGCTCTGGTTGAGAATGAAACCAGTAAGAACCTGAAGTGTTTAAGATCAGACCGGTGAGGTGAATTCACATCTAATGAATTTGTTAAGTATTGTGATGAATAGGGTATCAAAAGATAGATGTCTGCTCTAAGGACACCACAACATAATGAAATAGAAGAAAGGATGAACAAAACAATAATTGATGCTACTAGAACCATGTTATTACAAGGTGATGTATCCAAAATGTTTTGGAGCGAAGCGGTTAGTACTACTATATACACTTTAAACTGGGTACTAGTGAAGAGAGGTAACAATAAGACACCCTATGAGCTACGCTATAGAAAAAATCCTTGTATAAGTTATTTCAAAATTTTTGGGAGTCAATGTTTTATTAAGAGAGATAACTACACTAAGAAATTTGATACAAAATCTGATGAAGGAATTTTTCTTGGTTACTCTTCTAAGAGTAAGACATATAAATGTTACAATAAGAGAACTAAGAAAATTGTTGAAAGTGATCATGTAAAAGTTGATGATCTATCTAAGAAGTTTGAAGGTACAAGCAGATCAGAACTTGAAAAGGATAATAATGAGGAAAAAATTGTGATCATTGAACCGGAGGCATGGAATAAAGAAGAACCGACAAATGCACAATGAGATGCTCAATTGGTAAGCGATGGAAATGAGGAAGAAAATGAAGAACCAAATGCAGAAGATGCATAACCAACATAGGAAATACCTAGATATGTCAGATTGAACCATTCACAAGAGCAGATAATTGGTGATAAGAATACAGGTGTGCAAACCAGGAGAAAGATCCTAGAGAACTCATGTTTGATTTCTACAATAGAACCCAAGACAGTTAAGGAAGCACTAAAGGATGACAATTGGGTGAATGAAACTGTAGATACTTAAAAATAATTATTTTAATTATTTTTAGTTCCTCACATAATTAATTAATTAATTATGTTAATTCAAATTCTCCTTAATATTAATTAAATATAATTGATATGGTCACTATAGTATGTGACTGATTTATTTAATAAATCAATCCCTTTCTTTATTCTTCTAAACATTGAATTCTCACAAATCCTCCTCTTGGCTAATTAATTTCAATTAATTAGTTAATCTGCATGATTCCTACAAATCATCTTCTTAATTCATCATTGACCTAATAAAGTCTTCTAGAAACTTCCTAAACTCACTTAACCTTATTCTTCCAATTTTTAATTCCCTCCACTCATTCTCTCTCCTAGTCAAATCCTCCTACAAATCCTAATCCCACCTAACACTTCCTCTAATCCCCTTCATAATGAGTTTCTAGTGACTAATCATCATGATTAGTCACAAAGTCAACCCCTTGTCCCTTCCATCCAACCACTAGCTTTTAATGCTCTTTTCCTAGGTGAATGTGAGATTTTCAAGATCTCACATTCCTCTAGGCATTCCCTCTCCCAAGGAATTTTTCATCCCTTCTTATTCCTCCAATCCCTATGCTTACCCCTTTTTGGAGAATTTTTAATCCTCCTCCTCATTCTCCAAGGAATGTCACATCCCTTGCTCCTCTCAAGGCACATGGGGAAGTCTTCCCAATGCACTTTGTTCTTCCCAAGGTACCTTGGGAGTCTTCCCAATGCACCTTGTGGAGTGTGGAGACAAGAAATGCCTTTAATGCATATCTCTTGGACTCCACACCCTCTCTTGGGTCTTGTGAGAGCTCACAAGCAATCCTAGCCCTTCATCTTGAATCCATCCTAGCCATTCATTCTTCCTCTCCTCTTCCTATAAATTGAGGACTTCATCCCTCCATTCATCATCTCCAAGTTTAATAATCTTATGCTACCCATTTGAGTTCAAAAAATAATCAAAGCATCCAAGCTATAGCCAAATCCATACTCATCCATCACTTAGCCACTTATCCATCCATCTCATCTTCCCATCCATCATATTGTGCACATTTGTAGAGATACATCCACATCAAGCAAGCAAGAGGAGCCCATCCAATTAAGTTGAAGAGAGAGGCGCTATTCAACTTCACCAAAGGCTCAATCTGAGGGAGAGGTAAAGGTTTGCAAGGTATATGCATCTTATTTAGGTCTTTAATGTGGTTTTATGCATGTTTCATATTTTAACATCTTTTAATGTTTTATTTGTGCACTAACCACTTGAAATCCCCTTGCTAACCATTTTCCCATCTTCATTTTGGCATGCCCGGTGGGACCCATGTCCCTAAAGACTAATGTTTTTTGCAAGTTTTTGTGAGTTGCAAGACGCAGGCTTCGAAATAGCGCGAGCAACTGCAAACCAGTGTGAGCGTCACGGTTTCAGCGCGACAAAAAAATAAAAAAAATAATTCTGCATGGGCGCAACTGCATCAATGCGACTGAAGGCGCATCAGTGCGACTGCCTGTCTACGCGACCGTAGATGTTTCAGTGCCACCGCAGGCATCTCACCATTATCGAAGGTGTTTCAGTGCGAGTGATCCCAAACAACACGATAGACAAGTATAAAAATCCTTGTTGGTTTTTGTGGGTTCTGACATTTTTTTACTGCTTTATACAGTTCAGTGCCTACGTAGGCATTTCAGAGTGGCTGACTGCACTTTAGCATGTGCACTGTATGTGCAGTATAGTTAGTACTAATTTTCAGTCTCTTAGTTTTTGCAGTTAATCTGACCATCCAAGACTCAAAAAAAAAAAAAAAAATCTACTAATCTCACTATTTTGCAGGTTGCCTAAGGAATCCGACCAAACATTGTGTTTTCTTAATCTTTTATTCTAGGCACCTAGATCTTAATTAGGGGTAAAAGAACCCTTTCTTTTTATGTTTGAGGAAAGTCTAGAGGTAGGAGAGTATGCTCTTGTCTACATAGACAATCAGAAATCCTAACCCTCGAACCTTTTCTTGTTTGATTGCATGCTTACCCTTAGCGGGCCTGCCCTTCCAACTTGCTCTTTGAGAAGGTAAGAGGGGAACAACCCAAGTTAGTACACCTGGACCTGGGGTTCCCAACTCACTATAATAAATAGGCCATTGACTATGAAAGGATCAATGGTTGGGGCTATATGAGAGTTCACTCTCACATTGGGTGCTTAGTAGGATCCTAGAGATCTCAATCACGCTTGCATGACTATTAAGTTCTTGGTGCTTTGTTGGGCTATAGGCCTCAATTGCACTTGCATAACTTTGAAGGGTAGCTCCTCACGGGAAGACTTACTAAACACCTTGTTCATAGTGGCCAAAAACCTTCTAGTCATTGGTGCAGGAGGTCAGACCTCCGAAGCCGCCCATATTTTTACGACCCTTAGTAGAGACACAAAGTTCACCATGAGGAGTTTTCATGGGAATTGATGCTTGGCTGCCCTGAGAAATGAGTGCCATGGAGGGGAGCCTGTGGGGTCAAGCATCTAAGTGTCTACTCTGGGTAAGCGTAGCTAGGAAACCAATTGGGATCCAATGACTATTGTCCTTACTAGCCTTAAGAATGTTGTATATGAGCATGAGTGTCTTTGAGATAATATGCATTTGATCATTGTGTTTGCTTTGTTTGATACATACTTGCCAAGAGTAGACTAAAGACACATCAATATCCCCAAACACTTTGCAAAAACACTCATCAAAACATAAACAATTGTCCAAGTCACTACCCACATAAAGTCCAAAGTTGTATCAAAGCTCCATCCATCCCATGTTTCATAAGCCTAAGAGAGAAGCTAAGAGTTTGTCCTCTCCATCAACATTCAAGATTGTCCTTTGAAGCATGAACTATCATCCAAATCAGGGTGGTCATGTCCCTTCTTATAACTTGCCATTCAAATCTATCCTCCATTGAGTCATGTTCATGCCAAGAACAACCTAGTCATCAAGTTTCTTCTAAGCCATTGCTACCATACCTCCTCCACCAATCATCCTCAAATTTACCAAGGACTTAGCACATCAAATTAATCTCCCTCCACTACCAAATCAATTACCTAAATTCAAATCCAATCATCCTCTAATTCAATTTAACCACACACTAAGGTTACGTGCCTTGTAAAGTTTCATTTAGACCTCATTCTTAACCAATTGGCTCTTGTGCTTGAAGGAGAATTCTCTCCAAGTACCCTTTGCCTAACCCCTTTGGAGCCAACCAAGAATCCTAACCCATGTCTTTGCTTTGCTTAGGGTCATTAATCAACCCTTGGTATAAGAGAGGCTTTTAATCATCAATCCAAGGTCTAAATTTTACCCAACTTGGTCATCAACAAAATCCTTATCATAAGAGACAAAATCCCAATTCCACAAATATCTTGCTAAGTCCTTCATCATAAATTTCCTCCTCCAAAACTTTTCCAAAGTTATTTGTGTATGGTCACAACTCGATCCCAAAAGAGAAAGATGGCTGAACAACAATATGGCATGCCAGAAATTAGTGTTCTATATGAAGACCCCACACAAGATCCTACACAAAGTGGGCAACCTAGTGATCAAGAGAAAAGCCAAAATCTTAAAATGGTTAGCCAGGATGAACTTTCTCCAGAAATGCAAACTTTTCTAGCAGATTCTTATAACCAAGAGATGATGGAAAAGTTTATTCAACACAATCCTACCACACTTCTAAGAACTCTCCTTGAAAATGGAGCTCAACTTCCGCCTGAATTCAATAGATCCACTCTAACCCAACAACCACAAGGAGATCTTGTTCCCTCACAAAGTGCTACACCTATTATCCAAGCTCAATCAAATGCAGCCCCATCAATCATCCAAGCCCAATCAATACCATCCACGACACCTCCCACTGTGGTCCCCATTCCACCTTTTTCCTCCTTACCATCTATACCACTATCAAATCCAATCTCATCTATTCTCCAACATGCTTCTATACCACCTCTTCCCATTCAACCATGCATTTCTATTCCACTAACTTCCATTCCTACCAACAATGTCACAAATTTTATCTAGGCCATACTCCATCCTGTCACAATAGTTCGCGGATCACAACCATCTATCACACGAATACCCACGGCATCGGTCCTCACATCTCATATTCTCACCTCTTCCTCATATCAATATATTGGTGGTGGTGTGCCTTCTTTGGCTCATCCAATTCTTGGGATAGATATAATTCATCATTATCAAAGTCCACAACAAGACCTCATCAAAGAAATTCAAGACATGAAGAATATCATTAAGGACATGAAAGAAAGGACTAATAAGAGAAAAACTTACTCGTTCGAAGAGTTTTTCCCTTGTCCTTATGACCCATCTATATCAGTTGCACCCTACCCCTTAGGATTTGAGATCCCCAAATTCACCAAGTATGAAGGCAAAGGAGACCCCTGTGATCATGTCCAAGAATTCCACATCCTATGCCGAGAAGTCTCCTATAGTGACCTTTATCTTTGCAGACTCTTTCCCAAGAGTCTCACGGGAGATGCCTTGGCATGATTCTCATCCCTACCATGAGGTTCCATTGTCTCCTTTCCAGACTTGGCAGAAAAATTTGTGGCCCACTATGCTTACAACATGGTTAATGATGTTTCTATGATGGACCTCTGCAATACAAAACAAAGGCCCGTAGAAACCTTCACCAATTTCCTGCACAGATGGCGACATCTTATCAAGAAATTCCAATGGGACATGCCAGAACAACATCAAATTGAGCTATTTCAAAAGAACTTGGTGCCTAAACTTTCGAGACCCCTAATATCTCAATGTAACAAATCCTTCCAAAAATTGACCGATAAGGGCCTCGCCCTCGAATGTGTCTTGTTGGAGGAAGGGACCTTGAAACATTACCAGAAATCGACACAAATTTCTTATCATAACGACAAACCAAAATTCTAGTCTAAAAACAAAAATGTGGTCAACGATGGTGTAACTGATGCAAAGCGGGTTCAAACAGTGGCTACTCCCCAAAAATCCACCAACAATAATCAAAAAAACCAGAATCAATCTCAAAAACCTCATAACAATGTATCAATCTAGGGATGACCACCCCGATCAAATAATAGGACTCCAAGAGACTTCACTCCTCTAGCTAAGCCTATTGAAATGGTGCTTCAAAAGGTTGTCCAAGCAGGTGTAGTGGTTTTTCCAATCACTCGCCCGTTTGATCCCAATCAACCTAAACCAAGATGGTATAATGAAAATGAGTATTGTGAATACCATCGTATTAAGGGACATGATACATGAAAGTGTATGAAGCTCAAAATCTACATACAAGATCTCATTGATATGGGTGAGATTGAAGTAGCAAACATGAAACCTGGTAATAACAATGACAAACTTAAAATCTACCAGAAACCATTCCCGAAGCATGATAAAGGAAAAGGCTTGTCATCTAATGCAATGGGTTATGACTACGCTAATCACATAACCGGCTTTGATTTTTTAGTAGGTCACATTGAACCCACAGACACTAATGTCAATGTCATAACCATTGAAGGAGTTAATCCTCCTTCTTCCCAAAGCAGACCAAACCCTGCTAGGATAGTCATTCAAGGCGCCATGCCTTCCACCTCCCATTTCCAAAATGATTGAAATGTAACCACACGATGAGGTAAGGTCACCATCCAAGGAATCCCTCCCCCACCAAACCCCCCACCCATGTCTTCCACCCGCCGATATGACCTCCTGGACCAACTTGGGAAGACCCCTGCACAGATTTCCATTCTAGAACTTCTCAAGCCTTCCCTGGTCCATAAGGAAATCTTGGAACAAGCCTTTCTTGAATCACTTGTTCCTGATAACATCAACACTGCCCAAATCCAAGCCCTCATTGGAAACCTTGCTGCCTAGCAGCACCTTGTATTTACCTCCAAGCACTAATACATTTAGCTTAAAATTTCGACGGAGAAGGCATATTGTGATCAAACTTGATTTTTTTTTTTTTAAATGCCCGATTTCGTTGGAATTTTGACGATAATGCAACATTTGGTTTCGACGGAGAAGGAATTGGCAATGACATTTGGGGTTTTTTAGAAAAAGTGCCTGCGTTCGTCGAAATTCTGACAACCGCGTGCATTACTTAAAAAAAAAAAAAAAAGACGAAGTCATTTCATAAATCCCGCCTCTTTACAAAATCTCGCCTCTCATTCGTCCCACCTCTGTAGTGAACCTGTGGGTTTAATCGTGGCGGGGAAGATCATTGGTGTGAAACCAACTGGTTCTGCAGCTCAGGCTGGAAGTGGCAATGGAGTATGATTCGGTGGAAGTGGAGGTGGACACTCACTATCGAATCTCTATCCATCTTCACTGGCTTCAACCACAACTATTCACGTAAGCATCCCTTTATTGGTTGATCATGGGAAATAGTGATCTGACCGACCAAATTCCCTAAGCATGGGCAACGCAATGCAGCCCGAGGACTGCAGGTTTGATGGGAAAAGTGATGTTGGACACCCTTCTAATAGTAGGGACGAATACCACAGCAATCCTCCTTTTTTGACCCATGCTTGGGACTTATCGGACTCAGTTCGGAATGATCATAGGGCTGGCCACTTTCTATACAATAATTGAAGAAGGATGCTTCAAGGCCCTACCTCCCTACCCCTCGATACTGATGTTGCTGCTTCAACTCCAGCCAATCGAGAGGTCGACTCCCCAACGCTAGCACCAACTGCAAACAGTGGTTTGAGCTCTCCCTATCTATATTTGATTGCTACTTTTGGACCATTTTATTTTCTCATGGTTTTGAAAATCATTTCTGATTTCTAGTTTTAGGCTTGATCTATTTGGTGGATGTGTTGGGATAAAGATGTGAAAAAATTATATTTTGCAACAATTATTCAACCAAAATTTCTCAAGAAATGGTTGGTAATTAAGATAGAGGAGCAGATGCTATATGAATGTATTGTGATGATGATAATTGTGACAATACATTGAGTGATCCTTTGTTGCTAAGTTTTTGTTTGAAAGGATTTTTTTAAGGTATCTAATGTGTTATGTGATCTTTTGTGTGTTGATTTTTTTTTGCATATATGTTGTTTCCTTATAAAATTGTTAGATGTAACATTTCAAATATTAGCATATATATTCTCTTAGGATAAAACAAGAATTTGCTACTTTTACCTAGATTCCTTTCAATAAAGATGATCTTCATGTCTCTCATCAGAATTTTCACATGTTTGAAACTCCTTCCTAAGAATTGAGAAGTAATCTTATTCATCTTGATTCAAAGTGACTCCTATAATCATCCATAAAGAGACTAAAGTAGAGAAGATCCATACTAAAATTATTATTCATGGCATTGTCTATATATGCTACCAACTCTTATGGGCTATCTTATAGGTGGCATTCTATTGTCCTACTCATTTAAGACCTTTTACACTTCTAAAATATCAAAAAAATTCATGCATATGAAAGGTTTTGCACAAAAATTACTATATCTATCAATTATTATGAACCAATCAAATCAATTTCAACAAAAAATAAAATTTCCACATAATTATGAAATAACTCAAAAAACAAACTCGTTGTTTATCAACTAAAAGTATATACCATAATCATTTTGATACAATCTAAAGAAGTGCTTGAAAACAAAAACCTTTTGTTGTATTGATTCCTTGATGCCTATAATAGACCACCTATTGAAAGAGAAAACAAGTGCATTTAGAGACTTAGGAATTATATAAAAGGATTTCTTACTTGCAACCTAAATCAAATCTACTAATATGAGCCCACCAAAAGCATTAGTGTTCCCAAAATACCTTTTTCCTTAAGAAGAAAATTTGTAGACAGAAAAAATCAAGTATTAGGCTGCCTCAACTACTTTGCTGAAAATGAAGATGGCGTACTTGGATTCCTCTTTGAACTCACTAAGTTTGGAGGGTTTTATTGTAGAAAAGAATAAAAAAGCATTTTATGATGAGACCTAAGCTCTACAATGAACCAGTGGTGAGATTCTCCATGGAATCACAGGTGACTTTTAATCGCTTTCGTTTCCAGTTGGTTTCATATTAGGGGATCACAATGGGGATCACAATAGGGAACATGCAGGTAGGGGTCATCCCCCGATAAACATGAAGGAGGGAGGTGGACATAGTTCCCTGTGGGTTTAATCGCTGCAGGAAAAAGGTAGGGTATAATCAACAAATTCATTGTTATACATATTCAAATATTTAGATTCAAATTTTATTATATATTTATCAGATTAATTGGCAATAGCAGAGATGGTGAGAGGTTTCTGTAATATGATATGATTGATTTAAAAGAAGAATTTCTTACAAGACCTAAACCGTTGAACAATCCTACAATCATGTATTATTTAAACACTTCATTTTAAATAATGAACAATATAGTTAGCCTGAAACATATTAACACTACTTTCCATATTTAAAATATATCCTAATTAAGGGGATGGATGACCTAAATCTGCGTGATCGAGTGCCATTATGTAAAATATATCCTAATTATGGATGCTGGTATATATGGTAGTGATAGAAAATCCCTGCTGCAGAACCGTGAGAGCAATGTGTAGTGATCGAGTGCTATTTTTTCTTAGTGTTTTGGAGGGGAGCATAAGTGTACCATAAGGAAGGTGGTATAAAATGGAAGCTGAGAGGTATAAGGTTATGAGGTGTGGGTTAGGATAAGATAGGGAGTTAAGTGATGAAGGATGTAATGGTAAAAGAGTAAGTTAGGATATGTTAGGGGTTTGGAAGGTAGGAAAGTGAATGGGGGGAGATAAAAGGATGTGAAGGATGGAATGGGGCTAGGTAGGTGAAGTAAAAGTAAGTGTGTATGAGGTTAAGGTGTAGGATATGATGTAGGAAAGTGGAGGAGGTTAAGATAGGGGATATGAAAGGTAGATGGAAGGTAATAATGATAGGAAGTGAGGTAAAGGCTATGAGGTGTGGGTTAGAAAATAGGGCATAGGAAATGGAAGGAAGGGTCATATCACTTTGAGAGTTTTCACCAAGATGACTAGCTCGAGTATGGACCTCAAATCTTACAAGCCATGAGGATCCACTTGTAGTAGAGGAGCATATACTTGCATCTTGGGGGCTTATTAGGAGTTCACCTTGAATTTGGCAAATACATATAGAGGAGATAGAATATTGATCAATACACATTACCTAGCCTCATCATGCATAAATACAAGAGGTATAGACTATAGCAAGCACATATCATGAGCCAAAGGATCATATTCGAGAGTTGCTTCATCTCCAATCCTCTATATTTTTTAGATCCATAAATGGGGTTGAGGATAAGTCTTGTTTACTAATTAGCTTGGACTTATGCTTTGGGTTGCATCTATATGTGAGCAACCTAAAGGCATAATTTTCAATGCAATTTTTGAGAGGACTTGCTTCCACCTTGTGGTACTGGGAGGATAAAATGCACCAACTCACATTGGAAACCCTCTCCAGATACCATTTTGGAGTGCTTCAAAGTGTGTTCTATTTCAAAATATTTTTGACAGAGATGCATAGATGAGTTTCACAATTTACATAATAAGGTTTCATAGTGGCTCAACATGAGAGTTAGTTTTTGGAGTTCTTGTAGTTTGTAGATTACATTCAAGACAAGTTACTTGTCAATTATTTCATTAGGGGTGGAAAGCCCAAAATTTTAGTTTTCCTACACATGGCCAATCCAAATGACTTTAGGGTTGCTATGGCAAAGTCTCTTATGGAAAAGGAGGTACATGGGAGGACACAAGAGGCATGAGAGAAGTTTGTAACCTTGATTAAGGGACTAAAGTGTCCATAGGCCTCCCCATCCTTCAAAGGATAATTTAGACTTACTATATGATTTACAAAGAAAAACCCAATAGTATCAATATTAGGGACAAAGGTCTACTGGAGCATAGTAGGGGCCATAGGGTAGTCACATTTGACCATCATAGACACAAGGATATTTTAGGTATGAGAGACTATAGGGCTATCAAGCTAGGCCTTCTATGACTCAACAACATTTTAGGGGAGAATCTAGTGTTTTTAGTAATTAGGATCTTCTAATTATGGTGGGGCCTAGCCAACATAGGGTTATATGAGAGGCACATGTTATGTATATGTTAGTATTAGACAGAGAGTGCCCACAAGGTTTTAGAGCAGGTGGACACCATGCTAGGGTGTCAAAGTAGATAGTTGATATGTGGGTCTTTACCCTCCCAACCACTAAACATATACCACCATGGGTCTTTACCCTCCCAAACACACAAAGGTCAAAGGAAGATTCATTGCTGCAACACGCACTTTTTGTGACAGTCTCAATCACTTAGAACAGTCACTCCTTTCATGGCCATTCTTCTTCACACAACACTCTCTAACATTAATTATGATGATAGTGTACCTCCTTAAACCTTCCACCAACATCTAACTCAATACCAAACTCTTTCCCAATCTCGCTAATGGACTAATTAACTCAATTCACTGTGAAATTGTGACGGTCAATGCAAGGTTTAGGACAGTAGTAATTAGGATCTTCTAATTATTGTGGGCCCTAGCCAACATAGGGTTATATGAGACAGAGGTAAGTTCAATATTGATTTCTCCTCTACAACCTTTGCCAATCTGTGTGAAAATGAGAGCTTGACAGCATCCTTTCGCTTTTAGCTAGCTAAATTTTTCAAGAATTTTATCTCTAGATTTAATATTTCTTTTCTTGCATGAATCTATTAATTTTGAGATAATAGATCTTGCCTTCATGAATTGATCCTAGTTTATCCCTTTAACCCTGATTAATTTATTTAGAGTGTTTAGTTCCATTTTAATCCTTTTTTTAACAATTAAATATTATTAAAAAATTGTATTATTGTTCCAAATTTTGTGGATATTTAGGAGACACAAATACAATATAAATGTAATCATTCCATATTTTTGTAGGAGATATTGGAATGAGACTAATAGGAAGAGTAGTAAACATGAGTCACAATGAGCACTTTAGAATAAATCTAAACATTATAAGGAAGAGTAGCTTGGAAAAATAGAAGCGTAATTTATTTTCCAATATGCAAGATTATTACTTGGGAAAGAATCTTGAAAGAGGATTGAAAATATTCCTTGAGCTAACATTGTCTCACTTATCCAAAATTATGAGGAAGGATTCATTAATGAAATGGTCATTAACAAGATGGAGAGAATAATAATTAGGAAGAGATAGATTTCACATGCTACTAGGTGACTAGATTGGAGAGAAACTAGAGGCAAATCATTTAGCTTGGCCATGACACAAAGTCTTAGAATAGATGCCAACCTTGGTGAATGGAATGAAAATCCCAAACAATTAATGAGTGGTGAGACAAGTAGAGGCATCTATAAATTTTGTTTTGAATAAAATATAGAAAAAATGGGACTAAAACCAAGGGAAATGCACATGGAAAGGATGTGATGAAAATCAAAGTAAATAGTTTGAAGATAATATTAGTTACCTAAAGGATACTCCACTTGATTATTTGGTATATCATAACTATTTTGACAAATTTTGAAACCATTAGAGGTACCTTTTGCTTCTGTAGATGAGGCATTCATTCATGTTGAAGTTGTGATAGCTTATTTGCCTCTTTATAGACAACAAATTATCCATACGAATTATCATATATACTTATAACCTCCATCCCAAACCACCTATTTCACTCTTCTTCCTTTGTGTACCTCTTTTATTCTTCCATTACCTCTTCACTTACCTAAATTCAATCCAAAACATAGTGTATATAGCATCAAAAAAATTCCATATTTGATTAATATTATCCACAACATATCGAAAAGACAAATACCACACTTACTGTGTCATCAACCAAAAATAATTTACTTACATATTCAAAGAGTTCAATAATGGAGAAACATCCATGTGGTGCTCTACACATGTCCTTGAAGGTTAAAGAAATACTTATCCTCTATTGGTCCAAACTTTAAATCACTTTCCATGCATGAAAATAATTGCAACCATACACAATTTCCCACCCAATAGATTCTCTCAAACTAGTTTACTATCTTAACATAGGGTCAAGGAAAAGCGAGCCAAAATAGGAATCCAAGTGTCTTAAAAGCCTTCAAGACCATAGTGGTGAGGATTTAATTTCTTTCTTTAGTGGTATCTTTCTCTAGATTAATTAGTTGGGGATTCTATTAGGATCCTTTCCTAATTAAAAAAAAGTTATAAAGATTACATCCCTAAATATTGCATTCATAATAGAATAAATTTTTGCAATATTGAGACTAAATTCATAATAGATTTATAGTGATGAATAAAAAAATATTTAAGATTATCAAAATATTGATGTTTTCTTTCTCCCAACTGTCATTGGATATTGGGTGATCTTTGAGGCATTATGTCAAATAGTTCATGTGCCTTATCTAAGCTTACATATTTTGCATGCATGTGTACCTGGGTAGTTGCACTACAACATCTATACTCACTAATCACATTTGGTTGGAAGTTTCTAAATCCATTTCAAACACATCTTGTGCATATCCTACAATCATAGCAATCCATTAGATCGCGTTTCTTTGATGCATCTCACTAAACAGTTCACGCGCTTTCATGTCTATACTTCCACATTTTCCAAACATGTCAAACAGAGCATTTCCAACCGTAAGCATCTGATATTAATTGCCCTTACCTTCTACTTTGATGGAAGCCCATACTCTGTTCCAAAGCTCCCATTTTGGCACAGGTAGAGAGTACGTTGGCAAATAAAACTGATCGAAATGGAAATCTATTTGTTGCATTGACTGCATTGTGAGGATGCTTATGTATTTCATCGACAACATAAAGTAGGAAAGGACATGAGAATATCTCCTCAGGGAGGTATTCTATGACAGCTGTGAGGTAGAAGAGAGTTTCTTATGCCATTTGCTTTGTTCTATGTAGTCAAACGCGAGAACACTGTTTGAATTCAAATGCTAACGGTGATTGTCTTTTTAACAAAAACAGATAGGAAGGGACCTCAAGGGAAGGAATGGGCCCACAACACACCTAAGCAGTCAAAGCTTAGTGTGATTTTTTTAAGGATGCCCCCTTAAGACATCATAATTGATTGGCTCTTCACTCCTAAGACCTTCAAAAGTCTTTAATGGCTTCATTGAGTCCTTTTGTCTTCCAAATGCACCTGCACCAACTTGAATTCTCCTTCAATGATTGATTGCCTGTTCACTTGGAATTGAATTGATTTTATAACTAAGAGATCACTTGAATTGTAGGTAGACCCCTTAAAATGACAAGGTAGGCTTCCTTTTATACCTTATATATGTCTTGAAAGCATTTTATCCTGATGGCTTTAAATTAAAGTACTTTCTCTTCTATCTGGTATTGGTGGAGCAGAGGTTGCATTACATTGTCCTAGGATACATATTTTCGTAGATACAACACAAGTTAAATGTATCCCAGGTCGATGCAAAGCAACCTCTGCTCCAGAGATCACCAAAAAATAGAGAAAGAACTTTAATTTAATGCCATCAGGATAAAAGTATTTAATCAAGACAGATAAATGGTATGCAACTGGATCTATTTGGAATGCATTACCCAAACACTGCAATCGATCAATCACCTTTGAAAAGAAAGGGGTATGATGAAATATTTAGACATAAAATAGATGAAATGCACTCCATACTACTATTGCACAATATTTTGGTCGATGATATTTTTAAAATAGTAAAGGAAGGTGTATGGAACAGCCAAATTCTGATCATTATAAACAATGAATATTTTAAGATCCTTTTATGATATGTAAGTTGAGAATATTTTATGAAAGGTCCCTAAATGAATACACTTTAAACTGATTTTAATATACCTTGAAGTGTGCAATATGGAAGGTTTGTATTC